>NC_061883.1:8760000-10010000 GCF_905147765.1 Vanessa atalanta | reverse complement strand
TCGAAAGCTACATAAATTGAAATAACGATTAAAACGGAATACAAATCTAAAAATAAGAAAAAAACACATAGCGACTTTTGCAGGCGCATCGACGATATGTTGTATGTCTATATACATAAAATTCAGACATATCTATTTCCTACTGTTGGATAAACAATAAAGAATGAAAATGGTCATAATATTTTATCGATACCGTTGTTAAATTTTCATAAAATAAATTGCCTGCAATATTACGATTCAGACACGTAAGTATCGTTTGTAGGTATTATAGCAATCGAGGTATTTACTTGAAGAGCTATCGACGAGCGCACCCGTACCAACTCCCATTCAGTTGCACCAATTAAATTCGGATTATGATTCATATTTGCTACTATTATGTAGAAAATAAAATATTGTCTACCTTTAAAAACTTTCACTATATTCGCATATTTCATATATTAATATTTAGTATAATAAATAGTTAATATCAAAGCTTCCTCAAATCATGATTCACATATCTGAAATCGAATTCTATTTAATATAAGTTGGACATTGGAATGAGAAGGAGAATCGGAATGCCCAATCAGCAAGTAAAATGCCTTCGATATTGTGGAAAATAGGATTTGAATATCCATGGATAATTGAACTGTTTGATTCAAGCTCGAAACTGATAATTTGGTTGAACTAGTTGACGCTCGTCACTTCGTTCGCGTTTTTAGGGATTGTCACACTCGACTTCAAGCTTGCTTCATATTCAATTCATCAAATTCAGATAGGCAGAGTAACTTTCGCATTTGTAATACATACACTACACATGTTTTATAACCTCCCTTCGATGATACAAACCCTAATAATTCATAAGTGGAAGAGTTTGAACGAGACAAGATTTTGAGTTTTAGGCTTATTTGTTTAGCGTATACTAGTAATATTTAACTCATTTAAATTCATCATACGTTATAATCGTAATACATAAATAAATCATAGGTATATTTTACCACAAAATGATTGCCCCAGCAAATAAAAATAATACAGAAAATGTTTTTGCGAAATATTTTCTACTATTAAAATGTTATAATTTAATCAAACCGTGCATAATTATATTCATTGCATATTTGAGTTTCGTTTATGAAATATTGCGATAAAATTTTAACGTGCGAAATTTTATATAGCGTTTTGCTATATAACTGAAAGAATTTTTAATAGACGCCCTACGGCAGATGGATAATAATTAAAAAATCAAATAATTCCACAACGATACACTCAACCCTCAACGAAAATTTGCACACTTATTGATTATTCCCATACGTAGAACTTAATTGAATATAGCGAGTAATAGTTATTAATTTTTTTTTAATCTTTCAGGTAGGCAAATGAATCTCTTAATGCCCATATACATTAAAAAAATTTCAATCTTTCAATGCGCCCCCATACATGGAACCTCTTTATTAAACTAGAATATGATTATTTTAATATTAAATTTGTAGCCGAGATGGTAATAACACTTAAATATCAATAAATTTGTGAGTTCAAATTTGGGCAAGCAACTCTGATGTTCTTCATTTGTTTATCTGTTGTGCGATTATGTCGTGCTCAGCGGTGAAGAAAAAAGTCATAAGGATTTGGACGAACTAGCTCCAAATCTTCTCATCATAAGAAGAGTTGACTGGTCGTTTAATATGATATAATTGACATTTGTAACATTTTATCAGAGCTCTGATAATTTTAAATCAGCAATAAATTTAAAGGCTTTTAATACCGACAGTTTACGATAAAAATGACATATTAGTAATACCTGGGCTGCCTTCTAAGTCGTATCTATTTGAGTTTAGAATTCGAAAACAAAAGAATGTTTTCAGCTTGGCTGAATAGTTTTTATTATAAATTCTATTCAAAGGTGACAAGTCGGTTGTAAAAATGGAAATATTATAATATTAATTTTCTACAACTTTCAAAGGTGATTATCGCGACTTCAGTGCTTTGAGGAGATCACTTCTGTGTTTGGTGATGCAGCGCCATGTCTTAGAACGCTGGTATTTAGAATTTCAACATGGCCACTCTAGCCTCAGTGACAAGCCACGTGAAGGTCGTCCAAAAACCGCCATGACGTAATAGAATATCAAAGCCGTGCAGCAATTAATCCTCGAAGATCGTCATGTGACATCCCGTGAAGTAGAGCCATCAGTGGGCATTTCAAGGACCACTGTAAAAAATCCTGCACGAGAACTTGGCGTAAGTGACGACCAAAAACAGCCTGTGTTAGTTGGTTTCGCAAAACTCTGCAGCGATTCAACCGAGGAGAGTTAAAACATGTTTATGATATGATTGTATGTGCTCGAAACGTCGGGATGTTAAAATAATTAATATACGCGATTAAATCCGTTAAAAACTAGTTTTATTTCAATGTGTAATAATCGCGAAAATCTAAGACAACATTATGATTCTCGGATATATGCTTATGATCCAGATTCTAAGCTGCAATCAATTGTCTGGGTTTTCCAGGATCACCAACCATAACCGATCAAAGTCATACGCTCACGGAGCACGTAAAAGAAAAATGTTTGCCTCGTTTGTTTGTTCGTTTGAAAAGATCGTAAAAGGGTTATCGCTGACTCGTATACCAATATTAGTTTGCCACAAGTCATCACCGAAAGTCGAAAAAACAATTCAAGACATCATACGATATAACACCATGACAATGCATGCAAAGATGTTTTTGAGCACCTATAATGTCGAAATTTTAGATCATTCGCCTTACAGTCCTGACTTAAGCCCTAACGATTTTTTTACGTTCCCCAAAATTAAGCAAAGTCTTCGTGGTCATCGTTTCAACTCACCCGAAGAAACTGTTGACACATACAAATCGTCCATTTTGACTACCCCCACTTCGGAGTGGTATAAATGTTTTAAAATCTGCAAAACTGTATTAAATATCGCGGAGAATTCTTTGAAAAACATTAAATGGTAATCTATTAGATTGTCTATACTTATTCCAAACGACACAACTTAAAATGCAGCCCTCGTAATAACAATGGACTTAAACAATTTCCGTATTGAGACAGGTAGGGAGAATCTCTCATAAGGGTAACACCACGGTAACACCCCGTCACGGTCATGGTCACTACATATTCTCAAAGGGGAACTGCGAGTGTAGGTCGCGCAGTAGTTTTAATCCATATAGAAGAACTTTGGGTTATCATGGACCGGTCAGAAGATTACCAATTATTTTTTTAATGTCAGTAATTAAAAAAGGTTTAATTTTAAAATTTACGTCTATTTATTAATTATTTTGGGTCAAAAAAAATCCAAAAAAAACCTTTAATAAAATATGTAAATTTACGCACGTATTATATTAACCAGCATAACATTATCTTTTACTAAACTCACTAAAAATAGGTTACGAATACTACTGCTATCTAGGTATGTTCTGTAGTCACCAGAACGAGTAAATCATAATCCTACTAAAGTTGTGGGTCCAAAACCGGGGCACATTTGTAACCAAATCGCATTGGAGTCGCTTGTATGAATAAGCTCCAGAACGGTCTCCTCAAATGGAGAGTTACTTTACTATGTTATTATGATTTTCAATAATTATTAGTAAAATTTCTAAAAATTTTGGGTATTTATCATATTATTATGCAAAGCGGCCGGTTGGCACGTAAATATACTATCAATTTTATTTAGCTCTTCATTTATTGTTAATTACGACGCTAATTGCTTGTACTTAATTAAACATTGGTTTGTATACGGCTAAGTTTCATTTTAATGCACACTATTTAAGATGATTATTCACTAGCATATGGCACTATTGCCAGCATTATCTATCTTGACATTTTTTAAATAAACAACTGGAAACTTGGAAATTTATTACACAATAGAAAGATAAAATTCAAGATGTAAGAGTTTGAATCTTAGTATCGAGTTTCTATAGAATCGACTTCGCGACTGTTGTTAAGTCTTAATAAAATAACTTATATCAATGTTTATTTAGTCGAAGGCGACGTGTTCATTCAACATAAAAGCATACAATTTATTGATTTGCAATAACGTGGAACAGTTTTGAAATTGGAACAACTCTGACATTTGAGCCGAAGCTTTTATATAATATCGATATTTCAAGGAAATAACTAAAACGTATGGAATTGCTTTTTTTATACAATTAGTCACGTGGGTAGCATTCGATGGAAGGATACAGACCGATTTTATATTCCAATGGCAGGAGAGGTAAAGATATACAAAACTTCGATTTAAATATCTCATGCATATATTAATGCGATTAATAGGTCTGTCATATTAATTAGTAGCGACCCGCCCCGGCTTTGCACGGGTGCAATACTGATACTAATTATACTACAGAATGTCATTATATACAAAGCTCATAGTTTTTTGTCATTAGGCAATACAAACCGTCCCTGAGTTTTAAATATGTAATATCTTCGAAAATATTCATTTCAATTACGTGCTCTAAACGGCCACATTGATCTATATTAAATATACAATGTATTTAAGGTACTTAATTGGATAAGGATCAATGCTGTATTGCTTAAAATCGTTTCGAAAATAAGCCATAATACTTCGCAAAAGGTAAAGGATACAAAATGGCTGTTGTGGGTTATCCCTAAGAGATAGACATATACCAATGTTTTTTGTAGACCTTTTTATGGCGTACAATATTGTAGGATATTATTTTGATCTATCTTGTAGGATTCAGCCAGCGTTTGCAATGTAAGCACAAAAAAATGTTTTTATTTACGACATCACATAGAAACCTCTAAAATTATCAGTGTATCTCTACTATATTATGCATGTATTATACATATAAACCTTCCTCTTGAATCACTCTATCTATTTAAACCGCATCAAAATCCAATAGACAGACAGCGGTATGCAACTTTGTTTTGTAGGTGCTATGTAATGATACTACTTTATTATTTATATAGATCTTACTTTCGATAAAACCGACATTCAAAACACTATTTTTGTGTTGTTTTTCACCTAGTCTGGATAGAGGTTCTTTAAAAGATATCACTCTAAATGATTGAACTTATCTTCTTTTATATTCATATATAAGTCTTTATCAATTATCTTATTCGAAATTCGAAGTTTAATCAAATAAATTGTTCCACATTGTACTTGAATCAACAACAAGAACAAAAATATCATCACCAATGAACTGAATTTAAGATTATCTCAAAGAAGGACATAACTTTTATAACTATAACATATAAACGAACATACCACGAGGGCGATAACTAGTTCTCACTCACCCCTTTAACATGAAACTGAATTTTCCTGGAGATATCTTTATTGACTATTAATAAATTATTTACATAATTTAATTATTCAAAATATATTTAGTATTTTATATTTATAAGTTGCAATAGCTTCGTAATGCTGTCTTATGGTTTCATTGAGTGAGCCAGTGTAATTTAGGTAAAAGAGATATCACACCTTATTTCTCATTGTTCACGTCGAATTTTCGGTATAAGGAATAATTAATAGACTACTTACCAGGTTCGAATCACAGAGTAGACAGTAGAATCTTCTAGACAAAAAAAAAATTAAACGTGTGAGATTCCAAATACACACACACGCACATATTGTGACTGATCATATTATAAGGTAACATAATTCAGATGTTCTATATTATAATTGAGTTTTTAAGTGCTTTGAGTTTTAGTCTAGTGGATTGTACTATTTATAAATATACCTCTATTAAGTTTTTGATATATACACTTACAAAGGGGCTTTGTGCAAGCCCGCTGGGTACCCCACTCATCAGAATATGTACTACCGTAAAGCAGCAATATTTAGTATTGTTTTGTTCTGATACTGATATAATAAAAACGGAGACAACACAGTCCATTGAGCTGATCGAGGAATTAAAGCTAGGATTGCGACTTTCAACGAATCTCCCTTAGCGTCGGCGGAATGCGCGGCTATATTATGAAGATTAAGAAAAATATTAGTTATTAAGATATTTATTAAACAGTATTACAGTCGTGTTATTATAAACATAAATTTAAAATTAATTACATTCATCTAACTAAGACTAAAACAACTATAAAGTGTATAACTAAAAAATAATAATAATATGACACCGACGCAAAAGTCTGCGGACAAATAGACGTTTGATTTAAAAAATTCCAAACGAAAACGCTTTCATAATAATTATTGTATGAAAAGAGTAGCGAGTGAGCGAGTTACGTCAGCGCTTCACCGTTTTTTTCCGGCGTCAAAATGATCTGATGAATTTTCCAACAAGGTTGTTTATTAGGGAACGCGTTAGTTTGAAATATATGTAACAGGTTTCACAGCTATGATTTAAGGTAAATAATAAAAATAAATGTACCACACACTCATCATATATTCAACCGGTAAGCAGCAATACTTATTGTTGTGTTCCGGTTTGAAGGGTGAGTGAGCCAGTGTAACTACAGGCACTAGGGACATAATATCTTAGTTCCCAAGTTTGTTGGCGGATTGGCGATATAAGGAATGGTTAATATATCTTACAGCGTCATTGTCTATGGGCGGTAGTGACTGCTTACCATCAGGTGGCTTATCCACCAACCTATGCCATGAATATATATATATGCAGACATGATATAAATTATGAAAAAAAGCACGCCATCTAAACGATTGTCCGGTGACAATGTACACAAGGCACTATTACCTCTGTGAACCGCAAGCCTTAGTCTTTGAGTGAAAGTATCGCCAGCTCAAAGTGTCAAAACAGTTTTTTAGCAAGGTTTTTTATAATTTTTTAAGTATCTGACGGCGACGGAACTAAAGATTCAAAACCCAGCCCAGCAAATGCATACTTGTTGGATAAAAGTGAGTGTGTACGTTTGCGCTTGAGTATTTGTGCAGCTTCAGTGACAGAAATGGCTATACGGGACGTGCTTTCGTTATAATGTAACCGCTAGCGTATCAACGCAAGTTGCATCCCATACAAGGTCACGTCCCATCCATCATGGCACTACTGTTACTCCATCAGTTCTTTGCTATCATCGCTGCATAAATAGATCCTGCAATTTTAGAACCAAACTGCAGGAATCGATGCTGTGGCTAAAGCACAAAGGAATATGATGTCATTAAATAATCCATGGCGATATACATGACCAGCGCTTTTACGATAGATGAGTCCATGGTGTTCGAAATGACACACGGGATTTAATAGTGGGCCCAGGATACAGCTAAACGGTCTTAATTTAAAGCGGGCGAAACTTCGAAGCGCAGTTTGCTACAAATATAATAATATCGAATATTATAAACTAAATTATTACCTTATCCGCTGCATATTCTAACCTATATTAGTTTACTAGTTTTTTCTGTTGCGATAGATAACGAAGTTTCTTCGGCAAAAAGAATGCGTTCGAAGCCCGCCGAGAAGATTCGGCGCAAGAATCTTCGCGAGATTCATCGTTGGTTTTTCGCAGTCATGATAGATAGTATACTTGCTTTTAATTTTTCAAATGAAGAACTTCCATGCGATTGTTTTTTTTTTCAAAGTTGGTTTAATAATAATGCTTGCAAATCATCTACAATGCGAGTTAGGTGATATACTTATATGTGACAATTTAATTTGTATATTATACAACCTGGCGAAATAAAAACCAAGCTCTTAACGACTGGAGGTTTAACCCCGTCGTGGTACATTTACTATTGAATAAAAAAATCACTAAAAAAATCTAAAACTTTTAGAGGTTAAGGATAATTTTCCTGTTAACCGATATACTAATTATAACATAATGCATAAAATAAAATTACATAATACTAGGATAATCATTACAAATCAATATAGTTACGCGTAATGTATATTTTATTTTATTATTTATGTACTGAAATATAAACCCAACATTAATTAAAATGGCACTGTAATACAATAGACTTATTTATACATATTATGTATATGGGAGTGTAATATTGAACGCAACGCAATTTGTTTGATTCGTAGTCTAAAAATAAATGAAAATGGAATTCCACGTATGTTCTTGCCATTGGTCGGAATTGCCCAGTGCATTGGTGTTTATAATCAATCATAATATTATATTCTAGGAGTTAGTGACTTTTGATTACCGCTAAAATTTATCAACAAATTAATTCGCTCATTAATTTTCATTACACTTACAAATAATTTGTACCCTTTGAATTTTAGTATGTTGGATAATTTATTTTAATATGTATAATATTGGGCTACCTATTTAAATTCAGGCTAGTTTAAGGAACAGTTCATGGTCAAAAGAATATTTTTGTCAAATCGCTTTTATATTTATATTTATTATTCTTATTAATCTATATATTTTTATGAATCTTAATTAAAACCCGAAAATAAATTAAATATAATTTTTAAAAAATCTGCCAAATCTATTCGAAATCTAATCGATAATTTCCTATATAAAATTATACTACCACGAGTCTTTATTGCGAAATTAATATAATTATTATTTTAAATTAAAAGTTTACAGCTCTCGGAGTAAGTGATGTTACATCGTAAAAAGAGCGCGAAAAGTCTAGCGTCAGATGCGCGCGCATCCGCCCCTAATTGGTCCGGAAAATGCACTGGGGATGGACCCGCCTTCAAGTCTGATTTCCCGGGCTTGACGTAATTGCTGCAGTCGGGAGTTACTCTTCTAACTGATCGCACGTTCGTTGAAGAAAACTTTGAGTCGTAAGTTGGAACTGCATTTGAGTATATATTAGTAAGAGACAGATATATATAAACAAAAGAGATAGAACATAACGCGTGTTGTTTTTTGTCAAAGTGCTTATCAGTTAAACTGTATCTGTCGGTCAATTGATTTAGTTTTGAGTTTTCTAAAACTTTGTTTACGTGAACGTCGTAACATCGCTAGCGAACAATAAAATTATGGAAAAGAGATCAAAATCATACAAAAGAATTATCAGAATTGAAAAGAAATTAAAAAGTTGGAGCAAATTATACGATAGTTTAAATGAAATCGTGTTAGAAGCTAAGCAGGATATCGCCCCTCGATCTTCCTTACCTATATCTATTCCTTTTAATATGTGAGTTATCTTTATTATATTTTATTTCGTTTCTATTATCTTCATAATAAAAAATCTATTTATTTTTAATTTAATTTCAATTTAGCAACTTAATTAAGAATTCTTATGTTTAAATAATAATATATACCAAAAAATCATTATTAATACACGAATTTTTATTGATTGAATATTCAATATATTTCAGTAATATTAAGAATAAATAGTTTTTTTTTTGGATTATTGTTTAAGCAACAAATTTATATTAATTTTGAAAGATGTCTATTTTGAAATGATAACGTTTTAATAAAAGATTTATTTTTAAAGAAATCCATGCTAAGTGTATTATAATTATTAAAGTACTATTAATATATAAAATTCATAAAGATGTTCCGACTAGTCGTCTATCCAGCCGCATTCATAGTCGGCGACTATTCGGTTAAAATGTAAAGGTTGTTGATAAAAAATAAAATTAATTTGTGTCACTGTTGGGCGAGTAGACAACCACTTGACGGTATATATTTATATTTATATTTATATTTATATTTATATTTATATTTATATTTATATTTATATTTATATTTATATTTATATTTATATTTATATTTATATTTATATTTATATTTATATTTATATTTATATTTATATTTATATTTATATTTATATTTATATTTATATTTATATTTATATTTATATTTATATTTATATTTATATTTATATTTATATTTATATTTATATTTATATTTATATTTATATTTATATTTATATTTATATTTATATTTATATTTATATTTATATTTATATTTATATTTATATTTATATTTATATTTATATTTATATTTATATTTATATTTATATTTATATTTATATTTATATTTATATTTATATTTATATTTATATTTATATTTATATTTATATTTATATTTATATTTATATTTATATTTATATTTATATTTATATTTATATTTATATTTATATTTATATTTATATTTATATTTATATTTATATTTATATTTATATTTATATTTATATTTATATTTATATTTATATTTATATTTATATTTATATTTATATTTATATTTATATTTATATTTATATTTATATTTATATTTATATTTATATTTATATTTATATTTATATTTATATTTATATTTATATTTATATTTATATTTATATTTATATTTATATTTATATTTATATTTATATTTATATTTATATTTATATTTATATTTATATTTATATTTATATTTATATTTATATTTTCTTTGTTACAGATTTCATCCAAAAAAGGTTGCGGATAAAAATACTCAAACTGATATAACATTTTTGGAAAAATTAATCGTTGAACATATTAATCCTGACACTTTAACAAAAAACAATCAAAAGGAACTTTCTAAACAAGTCGAAGATAACAATGCAGAAATAAATCCTAATTTAGTACCATTAACACCAATTGTAGATACAATATACGAGGCAATGGCACCTGATGTTTGTGTTCCACCTCATTTAACTCAGAAGGATAATAAAATAATTATAGAAAAACATCCATCAAAATCTACTAACGTCAACAAGACATCCAATGTAATGATTATATCAAATGAAAAGATTGCTCCATCCGAAAAAATGAGCAATAAAAGTAAAAATCCTGAGGTTACAAATCATGATAATCAGAAAACTATTGATCAGAACGATTTGTTATCAGACGATGAGATGACTAGAACTATTATAGATAACAATGTTTTAAAAGATATATATCATACTAGTCAGAATTATAAGACTTTCGTTAATAAAATATTTTTGACAATAGGAAACCTATTTAAAGCAGGAACTATTGGTAACAATACTGAGAAGCTAAGCAAAGTTTCAGATATATTTGATAATATTGTCAATTTGTTTATAAGCGAAAATGATTCCAATGTTGAAAAACGCGACCAAGAAACAAACACTGACAGTCGTCCTGAACAGACAAATATTCGAGTAGCGTCAAAAACAAATGCAGAAATCGATATGCAATTACAAACAATGAAACAGGAAAGAAAAGATGATGAAGAGAATGAGGAGTGTGCAGTTGAACTCCCAGAAATTATCACAAGAGCGGATAAAGTACCTACACCAGAAAAGCAAATTGAAATACCTCGAACCGAAGCAGTCGCTCAACCTAAAAAACCTCAGCCACCAACAGAAACCAGCAACAGTTACAGTTACGAGCAGTATCATAATTTATACATGGCACAAAACCAACCAACAGCAAATACCAACGGTTCAAATTTGGCACAAGTAAGAATAATTAAACCGCATTAGGATTAAAAGAAATACAACTAATATCTTTAAATATATTTTTTGCAGAATACAAGACCACCCTGTCCTCCTCCAGCTCCGGTGCAAAATATACCGCCAAGTCTGCCTTACTCTAATCAAAGTTATTACGGAAACCAAGAAGCTGTAAATAAAAGTCACCGCTACCCTTGCAAGAGGCCTTATAGCGGACATGGCACCCCGTATCAAAGGTATCCTCAACAGGGTAATCAGGTACCAAATCAGCCGCCCCCTCACAACCAGCAGTCGTTTTACCCACAGTACCTTCACCAACAAAATTTGCAAATGCAAGGCCAAATGTTTTCGCAAAATACTCCATATCATTAAACGGTAATTACGATGTTATAATCGAATTTTAAGTTCGTTCAATCGTTAATTTATTTTAATAGTTAAAAGTGACCTTGAAATATTTGTGTCTTTGGCGCTTTAAAACAATTAAAGAGTGTTTTATGGCGATATAGTATTTTATGGCTTATTTACAACATCTTTGAATAGATATTTCAGAGATTTGTCAATGGAAAAAATATCTTTATTTTTATTTTACATACGATATATATTCCGTCTACTTTGTTTTCACATGATATTTTGACAAAAAAACCAAAACGCGCATTTTTAAAATAAATCGGACAAGGGAAAGCATGATGATAAGCAAAATCCGAACTTCAATAAATTTATGTACAGTTTATTTTTCATAATTAGGTATCGAGGCAGTTAGGTCATGCGCAGGGTTCATACGTCATATTTTAGTATAACCATTATATATTAACATTTTAACACTTTATTTTCATTTAGTGTATTTTTTATGTTAAAGATTTATTAAAAGAATGGTAAGGATGTGATAGCATCTTTGAATACCAACGCCCAAATGGTCCGTCCAAAAAATTCGAAGTAAAATCAACAGTCACTTTACCTGTAATAAATATTTATTTGCGCCTACTTTGTATGTATGCGCCTTGTCTTTTTAATTGTGGTTTATTATTATAAATTTAGATTTTGCATGAGCATTCAAAACGCTATTTGTCTCTTTCTAAATATGTATTAGCTCTTGAAGAACAAAGAGTATACCATCAACGTAGCCGAGGTGGTATTTAAACCTGTACTTAATTATTTTGTTACGCTATGAGCGATTGAACGTCGATTTGCATTCGCGTGGCGTTTGAGTTGTTTTATCGTAATACATTTATCATCACTACCAAATAAATGTGTCTTTGGTGGTAATATTTAGATATATCATAAATTGTATGTGTAACTGTAACTCCGAGAGTTATATAATTCTTCTTAGATCTTAAAGATCGGAGTTGATCGTTAATATTTGTCTATATATAAGAAATTCATTCGGTGTTACATGAGCATGTATATTCATGTATGCATACATGTAATTTAGTTTAATATAATGAAGTAATCGCGTAAAATACTTGCTTGGGTATATTATTGTATATTGGTAAGTAAATCTGGCAACACAATTGAAACTGAATAATTTTCACCACTCGTGCGCCGACGCCTGTCTACTAATTAGAGAAATAATCTCAATTATTGGTTTTTGTTTTTTCTAATTTTAAAGCAACATTTCAGAGATTCCCATCATAATGTTGAGTACATTGTTAATATTAGTGTTATTGTGGTCGGCGTATCAATTTCCATATAAGCTCCATAATTCCTTTTTTTTGGTTGTGGACAATTACTACCACAGATTCCACCACTGAAACCATCTTTGTATATAAGTTATATGCATTGCTCGTTGTAAAAGAGAACTGTAAGGTTCTTTATGAGTAATAAAAAGTTCTAAAGTCCTCAGGGAGTAAATTTTCAGGAAGTCTATCTTTGTACATACCCATTGTATGGACTTTTAGACTAAGCTGTCTGTCAGGGAGTGCTAAAATTTTATTAAGTACATGTATTGCCAGTTTCCGAATTGCTAATACACTAACTAAATACTGAACGCTCATTGGTCACCAATTACGACATCGGCTGCCACCGACCAATTACAACACAGATTATAGTAAAAAATTAAATTATGACGTTTCAGAAACTGGAGATTAGTAAAGTAGACGTGTTTATAAAATACTTAATATTATAATCAACTTAAATATATTAATCATTAGTTATAATTATTATTATAATATAAAAATGTGTGGTCTCGCTATCGTACCAATGAAGTAGTTGTAAGTTGAGGTCACTTGACCCAACAGTATTTGTAAAGATATTGTTCTAGGTTTAGATAAATATACCATACATTTTTTTATGTTTAGTTTTTTTTTATGGATTGTTATGAAATTAATTAAACGTTTTTATTAACGAGTATATATTAAATTTTCAGTACGTAAAAAGTTTTCCGATTGTGTGTGTGTGTGACACATAATTATTTATTCTCATTCAATTGCGTATTTATATTGTTTTACTTATTTTACTTATTAATTCTAATTTCATAACAATTTACTCGCCGGGTGTTAAGCAATTTAATGTAATCTAGGTATTTAAAGAACTTCGTAGCGTAGTGTTGATGTCTCTATTTTAAATGACTTAGTAAAGGGTTACTTAAGATCTTCATATTTTTAGGTCTTTGATGTTAGCATTAACTCGTTCCCTGTATAAACAACAGACAGACAGACAGAATATTTTACAATATGAGCTGTTTTTGACTTTTAGGACAGAAAAAGAGTTAACAATAAATTTATTAATACATGTTAAAAATACTAAACATTGTAGTATAAAAGTTATCATAGATGTAATAATATTAATGATTGTGTCATATTGTGTAATGTTAACAATAGGAATATAAAGTACATTCCCCATTCCAAAGTCGAACCACCAGGAAATAAAATACTCGCACCTCATTGGTCGATGCGCGCCGCTAACGATAAACGAGACGAATCCGGCATGTAAGACAATCGTAAGAAATGAATTGGCTGTTGAAGATCACGCGCATTAACCACGAGGGTACAAGAAAACAACCCTTTGGGAGTTTGTTTCGCGAAATAAAGTATTGTAATTTTTCCGATCATCGACTCGGTCATCGACTGCTCGGTCAGTTGCGCAAGTGTGGACGATTCTTAACGATTTGTATTTTATCGTGTACGTTACTTAATTTAGAATTTAGTGAGTGTTAGTTTTTAACTAGTCTATTTTTATAATAGTAGGAAATTTGGTTTTCTTACTTAGAAATATTAAAATGTAAACTATTTGTTTTTTGGAAAAACACAGTTGTTAAAAAATTTAGTTTTCGTAATGAAGTGTATGCGTGTGGGCATTCCAATCGGATTTCCGTCTTTGATCAAACTTTTAGTGCGGCCAATGACAGTTTGCGCTTTACGTCTACGCTTACATAAATAACACCTATTCTCTTAAATGCATTACTTTCGAAATCTATTTATTACTAGACTATATTTTATCCGTCTTAATCAATTTTCTTTATGAAATCAATCAGATTTACACCCGTATTCACAAGTCATAGTCAAGTAACCATAGCGAACGATACTTTGCTTTCTCTAAGCTCTCTTTATTATTAACCATAATAATATATAACTTACATAATATAATATTCTGGATATAGAGTTAATATAACCATACTCGTGTGGTGAATTTCTAGGAATTTTAAGTGTCCGATTTTTGTAATTTTGATGTAAATCATTGTGAAACGTCGTCGTAATAATTATGAAATCCCGCTTCGTTGCCTTAATTCATCTCGTTGCTCGTCAAACATCTTTTGTTATGACAATAAAATAGACGACCCTATACACGCGTGTGCATTGTGAGAGTCCACATACTACCACATACATACATTGATTGTGAATACGGGACTGAAACAAATTCATAATATTTATTTTATTATTTAAAAAATGATATTAACATGATTACTATAGAATCCTAACTATATATATTAGCTTAACTCTGCGTTTCCTCAGTGAAAAAGCTGGCAGGTTGTGTGTTGTAAACACGAGTTGAGAAAGTTAAGTGTTTTGTTATTATTGGTTACTTTTTGGTTGTAATTTATTATCTAATATTCGCCCGTCGAACAGTAATGCTTTGCATTGCTCCACTTCGGTTTGATTAGCTAGATTAACAAGGTCATATGGTTGGTATCGTGTAACAAGTTTTGTTCGTAATTTTAACACAGATAGGAAAGCAAGCAGTTGCAAACACAGAGTTTGCCAACTATTTCAGAGGAAATGCACTATTATAGATATTTCGAGAATGTATTTGAATACATGTTCATAAGCGCGTCATGGCTGTGAAATGAAAGTAGCCTGTAAATCTTTTCTTATATTTTTAATCTCACTATTATCTCTTATATAATGCTCTGTATGTTCGATGTCTATTTATATAATTTATAAAATCTTGTAATCTTCATAATATGTACTAGAACGGTAAGGAAAAAATATATAATCGAAAATGTTAGTAATTATAAATTATATACAATATTTTTGATGTTTAGATTAATGGTTATGCTATATTCACGTAATCTTGATGTTAACATATAATTTTTTGAAAATCTAAATGTGAAATAAATATTTCAGTGTTGTGAAGTTTTATTTTATTCGTCAGAAGTCTTTACTATTATCAAAATGAGGCCGAAAGAGTGACTAAATTTATTGATTGCATACTCTTCTTTAGGCCAGGTTCCACGAGAAGACCAGAAGATATTCTTTTCTTTAAAGAAGACATTTTTCGTAAATAACAAATTGGATATCATTATTTCCCCACCTCTCCTCCGCTCACCTACTCTTTCCAAACAGGGAGAAGTGAGCGCTGTCCGAAGAGTTTGTGCAACATGCCTTTCTTCCTTGATCGACTGTGTTACACTGTCACTCGGACAGAAGATTGTTCCACTCTAGCCAGACTATGTTTCCATCTTGGAAACAAATTATAGGACGAACGCCGGATAAACTCAAAGTTTTTGTATATAATCTCCGACTAGTAGGACATGAATAAACAACTGTGAGTCTTATATGAGTTTTGTAGCTAAGATTACTGGCGATCTACGAGAACATATTGTGCGTTATCAAAATTTAACAATATATTCATTAAAAGTACGTAATTAGTCGTGCAACATACAATTATTTTCTCTTCTTAGTTTTTCTTATATGGCTTCGAAACTTTGCAGTTTTTCGTACGTGTCTGTCGCGTTTAAACGACATTATGTATCATTGTTTTAAATTACAATAGGCTTGTAAGCAAAATGTTAGAAAGAAATATTTAACGTTTTTTATATCACTAACTTAGGCAGGCAGGCAGGCTTTAATGTTTGGAAGGTGTTCTCAGCTGATTGTAAGGAGTTTAAGACAACATGAAAATATTTCCAAAATCGGTATCCGTCGTTTTGCATAAATCTTGGTTTAACAGTGTCACCTTTTATCTAATTAACGTGAATTGCTGAAGTATATAATTTTAATGTACATAAATCAACTGAACTCAACATCACTTACTTATATGTAGATAGAAGAGGAATAAAGAAAAAAGAGACAAAATATTTTGGTTATTTTTTATTAATTTCTGGTAAAATAAAAATAACAATAAAAAACCAGAAAAATAAAGTCTTGATTAAATAAAATAAGTTTACATTATGTACACATGTACAGAATGTAGGCAAAAATAGTGATAACTGCTTCAGGACAAAAAACCTTCGCTCCTTTTAAGGGGAGAGTTTGCTCCAAGCCTCACGTTAAATATATATAGTTTGCGTTTACCAATATGATGGTTACCAGACGATAAACAGTAAATGACTACTTAAATGTTGCGTGACGTGAATTGACAGTGAAAAATAAGTAACCGCCCTCGCCCGCACCGTCGCCGCGCTTATGTCGCCTGTGTTGTTTTCGCTTAGTGCACATGCCTACAGTTCACTCGATTGTTTGTTCTGATACTTAGACTAGTAGCCTGAAATTAGTCATCATTATTATTACATAGTATAAAACAAAGTCGTTTACCGCTGTCTGTCCCTATGTATTCTTAGATCTTTTAAATTACTTTTCAATAGATAGATTGATTCAAGAGGAAAGTTTATATGCATAATACATGCACAATATAATAGAGAAACACTGATAATTTTAGAAGTTTCTAAAGTGATGTCGTAAATAAACACTTAATACTTATCCAATAAAATACCTTAAATACATTGTTCATTTAATATGTAATTTAAATGAATATTTTCAAAGATATTACAGATTTAAAATAGCGGACCTAGAACATAGGACATAGCGGTTTGTATTTACTAATGTCTGAATAACTGTGAACGTTGTAAGACATTCTGTAGTATGTTGAGTATCAGCATTGCACCCGTGCGAAGCCGGCGGGTCGCTAGTCCTTAACAAACGGACAAACTGAAATAAAAGTAATGTTTCAAATAGGGTTGTACTGGATTAGCGCATTCAAAGATTAGAAATTAAAATTGGAACATAATAAATATAGACATATTATTGACTTATTAAAAATAAAGCATTTCATATGATTTGAATTTATATTAGTATTTGTTGATTTCTAGTCAAGATAAGTAAATATAAATTTAATTGTACTTTACTGACATAATCTTTTTTTTTTATGGCATGAGTTGGCGGACGAGCATATGGGCCACCTCATCAGGTGAGTGGTCCATCGTAAGTGGTCACCACCGCCCATAGACAAAGACGCTGTAAGAAATATTAACTATTCCTTACATCACCTATGCGCCACCAGCCTTGGGAACTAAGATGTTATGTCCCTTGTTCCTGTGATTACACTGGCTCACTCACCTTTCTACCCGGAACACAACAATACAGAGTATTGTTATTTGGCGGTAGAATACCTGATGAGTGGTGGTACCTACCCGACGGGCTTGCACAAAGCCATACCACCAAGTAACGTACAAAAAGAGTAACTAATGAGTTTTTTATCGGTTTTTCTCGGAAGAACCTACTTTCAAAATTGTAAAGCTACCATCATAAGTTATTTTATGAGCCTACTTGAATAAATACTATTTTGATATAACAAATTACGTGTAGGCGTTGAAAATATTGTATTTCGATGATTTTATTTCTATCTCACATTCGCAACATTTTCTGAGAAATCGTTAGTAACCATAGCATAACAGCGACAACACCTTATTGTATATGCAATTATTTATCAATTTTGGGTGTTTATTGGGATGCAATAAGGCGTAACGAATATTATTTAGCACATTACGCAAGCTCAGAATAAACTCCGCGATGGTTGGAGGCGTCTCTACATAGTAACTAAATATATAAGTAAACGTAATATCTACTTATACATAACCGCGATTTGGATTTCATCCACAAATGCTATCCACAGCAACCGACTGTAAATTATTAAGATAAATTAATGAAATTGTATAATTATAGAAAACTTGCTTTATTGTATCGTGCTTCTAAACATCGCGTATAATATCGTCAACATAGTATGCTAACAATTAATATATTTAATATTCGTATATTCAATCGAATATCATGTATATTGATATGTTTAAATAGCTCCGTTGTTTTCTACTTTCAATGGATAAAAAATCTCTTTAAGTAACTAGATGGTTGTCGCGTCAATACTTTGTAGAAACTTTGCGTCGGCTCCATCCTTTGTGTTCTTTGTTCTTAAGTGTCATTGTGAATAGCACACTACTTAAGCCTTGTATGGTTATATTTTACCCGTATCGTGTAACATTAATACTTCGTAAGAGGATTAGACATATGTAGTGCAAGCGCATTGAAATACACAAAATGTATCGCAGCTATCGTTCGTGGAGTGCCACGGCCCACGTGGGAGTTTTCGTTATTCATAAAGCGGCTTTACTGTTATGTGTATACTGATACAGCTGAGTACATACAGCTCAGAGATGCGATGAGTATTAAATATATATATTTGATCTTATATATCTGTTTTACCCAATATGTCTTAACTGTGTACAATAAGCTTCTGAGATATTATTATCTACTTCGACTATAATAATTATAAAAATTATAGGATACACGTATCAAAATGGCGTAGCAACGTCGTTGTTAAAGGCGTGAGATACGAATTTAATTTTTATAGAATCGATCTGCTGGCTCGGTAAATAAAATAATGCGCGCTGTTGAGGTTATAGGCTGTTGAGGTATATATATATACTAGCCAGTTCTGTTACTTGAACTTGGCTGACACGCTACCGCGTGTCTAGATGTTAGAACTCACGAATAGAGTAGAATAACAGTTTACAACCCTTGGTTGGGTCGTAGGAGTCGACTAAGGGAATTTTAGTAAAGCGTATGTAAACGTTTCGGCCGGTATGGTGTAGAGAGACATGCCAGCTAAACATTTGCGAGGAGGGTTGATGATAGGACGGCGGCCGTCCGTAAAATCCCTCACACGCCGCCGACATCACATATGTAGCTGGGCTCGAAAAGGAGTAAGGCCAATGAAGGCAAATGAAGATGAATCATCACTCAAAATAATAATATTTTTTAATAAATAGGTAATTGTAATTTATTTGACAATTCCAATATATTTTATTCAAGTCAACTTTAAAATAAAGCATTTTTGATGTGTTAATATTTTAACTCTATCATCTTTTTGGAAAGCAGAAATAACGGCAAGAAACTCACATAGTTGCTTTTTTGAAACAAATTATTATTGTAGTATTTATTGTCCTGCGTTGGAAAACAAGCTTTAATCCAAGTAACTCTATCCAAAAAGTATTCTTTAATTCAGTAATAAGATTTATTTATTAATTAATTGTACCTTAATAAATAAATATCAATTTTTTAATTGTAATTTTGTTCTGTTCTGATATTTTATTATACATGCGTATACCATTGCCCAAAATCGTTCTATGTACTGTATACCAGCGGGAAGCAGGGTTTACAAGTTTGTTGCTATTTTTAGTAATAGCAGTATGTTTATCATGCAACATTTTTGTATATTTTCATTTATGTTTTATATCTATTAAAAACTTGTCAAAAGTGCCTTGAACTGAATTATGTTCATTTTGATTTGATTTGTTTTTTTTTTATTGGGATTATAATAAATAAGTAAAGTAGCTTCCGTGCAATATTTTAACATCAATGACATCTTGCGTTATTTAGATGTGTATCACCTTTCTATTGTTTAAATGCAATAGACTAAAATAAAGCCGATATGGCCCAGTGGTTAGAACGCGTTCATCTTAACCGATGATTTCCGGTTCAAACCCAGGCAGGCACCACTGAATTTTCATGTGCTTAATTTGTGTTTATAATTCATCTCGTGCTCGGCGGTGAAGGAAAACATCGTGAGGAAACCTGCATGTGTCTAATTTCAACGAAATTCCGCCACATGTGTATTCCACCAACCCGCATTGGAGCAGCGTGGTGGAATATGCTTCAAACCTTCTCCTCAACGGAGAGGAGGCCATTAGCCCAGCAGTGGGAAATTTACAGGTTGCTAATGTAAAAAATGTAATGTAGACTAAAATCTATATAGAAACAGTTTGTTTGTTACCTGCGGTCATTAATACAGACGAGTGATTTTGAACATTATACTATATATCTACCCGTACTAATCAACGTTGTATAGTTTGCTTTATATTGTCTTTTTTTCTCGAATATTAAATAACTGATAAAAGGGCAAAATCGGTGTACCCGATACAAAAGTAACTAATCAAGCTATACAACATTAGTTATAGTATTTATTAATTTAAATTCAAATGCATGGGAGCATTACACTTTCTTATTGAATGTCAAAGTTTTTCGACCGAAGAAACGAAACACCTCAGATCTGAGAAGAACCGGCGCAATGAACTCAGCGTGATATCTTACTAAAATTACTTTAAGTGAAAAAGTTGGCTAATTTTTATAATTTTTTATAGAATAGGTAGGCGGACGGGCAAATGAGTCAACTGACATATTTAGTGGTCACCACCACTTGGTCCATAGACATTGTATAAAATGCATTGTTAGAAATGTTAACAATTCCTTACATCGTCAAAGCGTCAATCTTGGGAGTTATCTCCCAAGATTTTAGTCTCTTTTTCCTGTAGTTCCACTATCTTGTTTATGCTTCAAACCAGAATATTAAAGTACTAAATATTGCTGTTTGGTGGTAGAATAACAGATGAGTAGGTGGTAGCCACTCAGACAGGCTTTCACACCATACCATATTAAATAAATTTAAGACAGATATGTTTTTATTTTTATTTTAAGGCGAAATATTATATTTCGTTTTATTCTTTTGTTATTTTTTATTCTTTACGCTATCTTATAAGTTGTAATAGGACTTGTAGAAGATTGCAGTATTACTCTTCAAAATCAGCGGTACATTCTCTGTAATAGAAGGATGATACGGGATTGCTTACGCATTCTACCGTGACGCCCTGACGATTTGCTTCCAATAAAGAGTTGATTCAATTTATTTTCCAAAGAGATGAGTTAACCAGACAACAATTATAATTATCAATTAAACAAACTGTGCATCAGCTCTCAGCGCCTCATCCCCAAGGTTATTTATAAGAATTAGTAGGTTTTTAACTTCGCGTCTGTCCAATATATTTTTTTAGTAATTTCACAAATCTATGACAGGTTGTTTTGATTTCATTTCATTGTAAACTGCAAATTACTCATCTACATTTGGCGCCAAAATGACTAAATCTTTTTAAAATATTTTTTAAAATCAGATAGTATAGATTACTTTAGTTCGAATTTGAGTTTATTGATAACAATTTACTTTCAATTTATTAAGAATAAACTTTCAACAATTTAGAGGTAAAATATTATTTTTTTAATTAAATTAATTTGATAATACTTGTTTCATAAATGGTCAATGCAATGAACTGTGTATTAGGGAATGGTCCTTCTCTATTAAAGACACCATGCTGTTAGTTGTTTATCTGTCAGAACCGACTCGAGATATTGCAATGTGTATTTGACCGCGTGAGAAGTCGGAGCTCGGCAAATGAAGGCTGACTTTGTCCAAAGTTTCTCCTTGGCACATGTTAATCGACATGGCAAATGCCAACTTGACTTGAAAATTCGCGCTTCGGAAGGCCTAGCTTCACGTTCAAGTTACGAAGCAGGGTGACAATTGGACCAATTTTCTATTGTAAGTTGCGAGGTGGACTGACTCGTTGAGGCTGTATCGAGGCTGAGTATCGAGTTTGCTCTGCAAAATCGTCCGTGACAACAGAGTCGATGTTTATTTAGCTGCGACTGACCTGGTAGTCTACTGAGAAATCAGTACCAGAAATATAGCTTCAATGACGTCTTGTACAATAAATTGCTCTCTAATAAGTTTTCGGCAGTATTTCTTCTTGGTCATCATCGGCCGAAGAATATACGCAGGAAAGTAAGGGTCTGACCATGGTGGCTCGCTTAAGCCAAGTCGAGATGATACTGATTTCGATCAAAATTTGCTTGCTTAAGCCTCTGATTTTAGTTCGCAACCTAGTAGTCAACCACAACATATGTCATAGGTTCGCACGTTTTTCATTTGTTTTTTTTTTTTTTTTTTATAAAATCTTAACGCTGCTGTCAAACCGGCCAGTAACTTTTTTCAAAATCAATTCTTTTTTAAATCACGATTGCAATTTAATACAAGAATTTTCTTTATTTTTCTGTACATCTAAAGCTTGGGCTCTTCAAAATGAGACCTTAACCGATTTTTTATGTGCATGCAGCTATCGTCCTCACTCGGACAAAAATCGGCTTACGCTATTAGTATAAAGGATATTAGTTACTCATTTTTCTTTAATACAGAATAAAGAAACAAAAAAAAAAATTAAATATAGTAAAAAATATACATCAAGGATGCTTTGGATACCGAGAAAATCTTTATTAGGGCTCTCTTCATCTCCTCTGACCTTGTATGAATACTGTTCGATAATTTTTTAAATCTAAATTTATGTTTTATAAAATCGCAGGTTAGCTATTTATCGGCTTATGAAGGGATAAAACTTAACCGTGTAAAATCATGAAGAAAATGTTTGTTAATTTTTTTTTAATTTCGTTAGTAATTTTAGCATTTTGACCTAAACGAGCATATTTTTAATATGAATTATTTTGTATTGAAGAGTTTTGATTCATTGTTCATTACAATATAATTTACAATAATAACATGAAACAAATGTCAAAAATACTATAAACTTGTTCTTGCATGTACCTAAATTTAAAACGGTCCCAAAGGAATTTAAAATTAAGTTTATCTGAATTCTAAATTACAATAATTACGTATAATCAATTACAAAATAACAGTAGTGTAAATTTCCGACGCTAGGTTTAAATTGAGGATTGGCTCGCTGCTTTGTATTTCTTTCCACGTCACGTCTGGTCAGCTTCTCTTGATTTGGATCCGCTCGTGTAGAACACACATGAACATATGTAGTTGCGTAAAGTATGAAGTCGACCCCAGTGCAGCGGTCTTCATAATTCATATCTAAACGGAAAAACGGAACGAAAAAAATTAATAAAATAGATAGACGAAATAAATTGTCACATTGTTTGAGTTACATTGCGTTTTTTTTAATGTTAATAAGATTAACTTATTATTTTAATGATGTAATACCGAAAATATTTTATTTAGATGAATATAATCTGCGTTTAAAAAATAAATTGACATAATTAAAAAAAAAAGAACTGGCATGTAATAAGCACGCATTAATTACAAAAACATAAAATATTTATAAATATGTTTATGTTTCGAACGCGGAACGTGGAGAACAATCAAAATAAGAAAATAATTTAAAGTAGAAGCAATAAAATGGCTGTATCTTGGCGGCGTGTTGTGAACAATTTTCGGTTTTTGCTTATTATTATTATATTTAAGTTAATCTAAAGCGCTAAGGACCAAATTGGGGTGAGTTTACAAATATAATTATTAGTAAATTAAGATTGTGAAAATTAAAAAAAAAAATAGAATACTTATTACATGTGAGATAAAGTGCAAAATTATTAGTACGATTTATTTAATTCTACGCGTTACGAATGACATTCAATGCCACATCTAGTAAGGGTTATGATTCACACTTTGTATATCTATACTGCAAGTAAATTAACATTGTCTTGCCTGCCGCCTAACATCTTCAATTCTAAAATTGTTTTCACGTACAATTTAATTCTACTTTTTATTATATTTATTTTTGTTTCTTTTTATTATACAATTTTTCACGTTTCTGTGCTTAGTTACTTTTATACATTTTGTATTCTCACTAATATAATGTAATTCGTATGAAAAGTAAAGATTTTCGTTTCTATCTTAAGAATATATATTTGTAGTTCAATCATTGGGTCGCACCGGTTCGACATTTCGATACGTAGATCAGTTGAATGTATGTCATATAAATATATTAGCTATCGATCCTGACTAAGTAGGAGTAAAATTCACAAAAAAAATTAACCTCCATTTACAAATAACCTGATTCCAAAAAATGTTGAATTTTCCAAAAACGACTATTTCACAAAAGGAACCTCAAATGGAGTAACTATGTCAATCATGCGTATATACGTATAAGGTTTAGTGCTATGAATGATATATTTATCTATAGTGTTAGTATTAGTAAAACCAATTAAGAATGTATCACCGAATGGTTAGATGTCCGGTCAAAAAAAATAAATAACAACAAGCTGATAATAGGTAGAATTGTTCAAAATATAACTAAAAATAAAATATTGAAGTTCCCCACCACTCCTATGTATGGAAAAAAATTTACTCAAGGTCAATGCTGGGAAATCTGTTACGATTTAAAGTTCCATTGGCAGAAATTATAGAGTCAAACATTCTACCCACTCGTATCTGTTGCATATCTTATCTCTCGTTTATATACTTTCTACAGCTTGCTATTATTGCATAAACATTATATATGTATGAGTATGACTTCATAACATAATAATACACTTGCTAATTCAATCTGTTAAATAAATAAACGAAACGAAAAACGATCCTCTAATCTATCTTTCAAGCTTCTTGTCCAAATTCCGAAATCTAATTTTTAATTACAAAAAATTCTTAAATTGATATTGTATTATAGTCATTAAAGAATAAAATAGTACATTATACTGTTAAATAATAGACTTATGCTCTGTGTGTTCTGTATCCATTATAGCTTAGATAGCGAAAAATAATATTAGCTAGCTAAAAGCACCTTTTAACTAGATAAAGTTTTTTAGAATCGGCAGAAAAAAGTTAACTCCACACTCAATTCACTCCCCGCTTAAAAGCATTTCTATTCAGCGGTCACCCCCTAAATCAGCCCGAGTGCTTGATATCCCGTTGTTGTGTGTTGACAGTATTTTTCAGTATTCCCTCCCGAGGTAGAGGATCTCAAAGACAAATGATATGCTGTGACCAAACGCTTCACCTTAAAAGTTAATAAATCACATTGTAAACGATCGACGTAATTTATTGGAAAATAATTTATTTCGTAATTATCACATAGCTGTAATCTACTAATACTATGATTATCTACTCACAATTTGCAAAGAGAGCTTATGAAAATAAAAAAAAAATTTTCAACAAACTTAATAAGAATATCTGTTACCTACCTAATATCTTGTATGTATTTATGTAATTAGGAAGCGCGCGTTTATAGTCAACAATACATATTTTTTGCGCTTACATCACTAACGCTGGCTGACCCCTACAAAAAAGATAACAATAATGTACTACAGTATTGTACACCTTAAAATGTTCTTCAAAAAAAGTCCGCGATGGTATATGTCTATCTCTTAGGGATAAACCATTTTTTATTCCTTACCTTTTACAAGAAATAATAGCTTGTTATCAAAGCGATTTTAAGCAATATAGCATAATCCTTATCCAATTAAGAACCTTAAATACATTGTGAACTTAATATAGATCAATACGGCCTTTTTGCAGCATGTAATTATTTGAATACTTTCAATTACATTACATTTAAATGAATACTTTCGGAGATATTACAGATTTATAACACAGACAACAGACTGAAAATCTGTGAACGTTGTAGGACATTCTGTAGTATATTTAGTATCAGCATTGCACCCGTTCGAAGCCGGGGAGTATCGCTAGTAGTCAATATAATTGTTTTTTAATTTCATTCATTCATTAAATTTTGAATTCGCTACCTAAAACCTGATTTGCGGTGAAAAAAAGAATAATAATAATAAGTTAGTCGTAAACTTTCGGTACATACATAAATTCCCGTAAATGTTTAAGATAGAAGTGTATAGATTAAATATGTTGAATTTAAAATGTTTAAAATAAAAATAAAATACATATGATAAAGAATTAATTTATCAGTTCTCCGAAGTCGTATTTACGCGAGAACAAGTTTTGTTTGCTGAAACACGATACAATATTAAATTGTGCATCAGATATCAAAGGGGAATTCCATAAAAACTTTTTGCACTTCTGCGGAAATCTGTCCGGAGTCCCTTTTACACGATTTTAATTAGCCTTTGACGTGTGCATTTTATCCGGTATATATTTTCAAATAACTCTACTCAGTTTCTGGAAAATGCCGGGCGGACTGTACAAAGGTTTATATCTATGGGATGTGTTGCGAAAAGTATATTCATCTCGCTCTAACACGTCGATGTTTTCTGTCTCCTTCGTACTTTCAACCTGTGTTCCATAATCTGTTAAATTAAGTTCTGACGTGATCGTGGATAACAATAGCGATACGGACAGGAGTTCGGTGGTAATTTTGCTTGGCATGTCTGTGACATCGTTGGAGTGTCACCCTTATGTCTCTAGTGTGTGTTCAATACACACTACCGTTGTAAATGCTTTAAAATGAAGTTTTAAACAGCTTTGAGTGGAAATTTTAATTGTTATGAAGTGTAATATTTCTCATACACATATTTTTTATTAAAAAACTTTAGTCTTTTTATTTTATTGTTAATAGATATTGCATAGATGGTCTACATTATGATGATAATTCATGGTCTACATTATTGGGTTTGATACATTTTCAGTATTGGTCTGTCTGGAAAATTCAAGAAAGCAGGTAAAGTAGTTGGTTTTACTACTGACCTCTTTCCGATTGTGTCGGAATTGCCGTCGCATCTGATTATAAGAGTAATGATGGCAGTTCATCGGAGTTCGTGCATACACTTGTACATTATAATATAACTAATTTAATAGGAATAAGAAAACTCTCACACTCGCACTCTTTCTCAAAGGTCAGGCACAGAATTAGAGTTAGCAGACTTGAAAATATTATTTGTTTAATCAAACTTAAAATATAACTTTATGAAAATTTCATTGTACTTGGTGGTAGGGCTTTGTGTTAACCTGGGTAGGCGCTACCCTTTTATCACGCATTCTGCCGCCAAGCAGCAATACTTGATATTGTTGTGTTCCTGTTTGAATGGTGAGTGAGCCAGTGTAACTACAGGACCAAGGGCCGTAATATCTTAATTCCTAAGGTTGGTGGCGCATTGGCGAAGTAAGGAATGGTTAATACTTCTAACAGCGCCAATGTCTATGGGCGTGACCACTCAACATCAGGTGGCTCATTTCAGTGGCGGTCCACCTACCTATAAAATTAAAAAAAAAACATTATATTTCTTGATTCCGACAGATAAAAAATTATCTGAACAAGATATCCTGGATAATCTCCGAAATCTATCTACCGATTTATTGGCCTTAAATATGTACATGCCTTCAAGTTCAAAATTTTAGTTTCACAGCTGATTGTTCGTTGGACATAATTTGCACATAATTTAAAATAAATCAATTCGTTTAAAGCTTTCACTCGAATGTTATAGTGTAAAAGACAATCAGGCTTCGCAGGAAACTTAATTTCTTATTTATTAAAATATTTATTATGAGTTTATTTTAAAAGATATACATGTTATCGCGGACTTATTTTAAGGATTATTTAAGACCTACGCTTTTCTAGTACTCTTTGTCATAGCTGATAGAGTTTAACCAGCGTTATCCTTAAGCTGGTAGTACTGGCATTTCATACGTCTGTATGAAAACCGTTTATTGGATAAAATAAGCTTAAGTATGAACTTATTACACAATTGACTAGAATAGGATCTGCTCAAACATTTATTACATCTTCCAAGTAAGGAGTGTTTCACTGTCCCAAGGATGATCAGGCTAGTATAATGGGTTGCAACTTATATTAGGTTAGCGTCTGTTCCCAATATCACGTGTTACGATAAGATTCAAAAATGTAACATTTATTTCTTAAGTTAGAAATTTATGTATCCATTATTATTATATATCATTCTATAAGAACTACAAAAAAACCTTTGGAAATTGTTAGGAATGACACAACTTCTTTTAATTCACCCCTCGAGGGGGCAAAATGCGAGGCGACGGTTTGTGTGCTGTAGGTAAAGTTTCATGATTTTGTGTGCGTAAAGCCGCAGGTTCAGCTCGAACAATATAAATATTGTTGTCCAGGAAAAATGAGAAAAGCGAAATGATTAGAAATAACGAAAAATAAATGGCACAGTTTGCAGTATTATTCCAGACATATCTAAAGAAAATATATACATATATATATATATATATATATATATATATATATATACACGAGCCTACACATATTATATAGGGATAAATTTATAATATTCAGATATGTTAATGTTATAAGTGATAATTTAACGGTTCGTAAAGACAAATTACGAGTTTATCATAGTCTTATAAAGCAGTGATGGACAGACGATCACTATTATTTATGACATCACTAGCTGTTACCCGCGGCTTTGCCTGAATATATTTACAAATTAACTTAAAAATGTTACGTTAATGTAAGACCTCTTTGTATACCACATTGTTGTGTATTTAAGTTATTAGGGTAGAATATTCAGAAACGCTAAAATACGTATCGACTAATTTTGAATTGGTATCCCAAAAAAGTTCCCTGCTTCTAACTTCAAAAATGACGGACTTCCAGACTAACATGTATGCGGAATGTTAACCCAATTTCCCTCCTTAGGCATAAAATATCCAAAAACGCTTAAATGCGAATGAAGACATATGTAAACGGTAGCCCAAAAAAATTTTATGTTTCTAACTTCAAATTGACGGACTTCCAGACTAACCTGTATACAACATGTCAACACCTATTTTTCTCTTTAGGCGTAAACTATCCAGAAACGCTTAAATACGTTTCTAGTCATTTTTAATCAGTATCAAGTTACATGTTTTTAACTTAAAAATTACGGACTTTCATACATACTTTCATCCCTTATTTCACCCCCTTAGTAGTAGAATATGCAGGCACGCTTAAATATTTATGTACTCATTTTTAATCAGTATCCTAAATATAAAGAATTATCATTGCGACATAAAAAAATTACGGACTTCCATACAAACGTTCAACCCTTATTTCACCCATTTAGGGGTAGAATTTCCAAAATTCCCTTAGTGGATGACATAATATGTTAGTTTATAAGTGTACAGCCTAAAATATAAGTTTTATGCTTCTTGTTCTAAAAATCATAATACTTTCAACAACTTGCAACCTTTCATCTCTTTACAGCAGCTTTTTTCAATTAAAAAGTAGCCTATGTCCTTTCTCAGGCTCTAGACTATTTGTGTACCAAATTTCATTTAAATCGGTCCAGTAGTAGGTAGTAATATAACTGTATAATTAGTATGTTTTATATAATAAGGATATTAAAAGCTTTTTGATAACATTCACTTCGTGGTACGGCTTTGTGCAAGCCCTGTCTGGGTAGTTACCACCCACTCATCAGATATTCTACCGCCAAATAGCAAAACTTAGTATTTTTGTGTTCTGGGTTGAAGAGTAAGTGAGTGCAACTGCAGGGACAATGGACTTAACATCTCGGCTCGAAAGTTTGGTGGCGCATTGGAGGGACCACTTATCATCAGGTGGACAATTTGGCCGCCTACCTAAATTGTAAGTTTTATTGAAATAATTGATAATAATTATTATAATAATATGCTCGCCACGCAACACGCCCAAATACGAGAAGAGAGCGGGGAGCATGGAGGCATAAAAATTGTCTTTATTTCACAAACTACTTTATCATACATTTGTTATAACAATTATACTTTTAAGCCTACTTAGTGCTACCTCTCCAACAACCGCACTTCACTTCACTTTAGTGTTTTCTGTTTTTTTATTCTTATCGTTGGAAAACATACATACATGGTGCATACAGTAAACAATAAAAAAAAATCTCCTAATTTTTATAATGTTTAAATCAGGATATCTCAAGTGTTAAAAAAAGTATGAATTACTTCCTAAAAGAACAGGTACTATGAAAATCTGTTACAGTGATCTCTTTGACTCATGTTTAAAAAAATGTCCCTCCCGGGTGCGCCTATTATGTTAACTACCGATTTGTTGCTTATTCCACCAACTTAACGTTTAAACATCTTGTTTCAATTTAACTGTTTTTGTGATAATAATGACAAATAATAAGGAATAAAGTTTAACATTTAAAACTCAATCGGGTTTTATTTGTATGGTGATGAGGCCCAAGCGGCCAAATTGATGAAGTTTGGTCTCTTAAAATACAAACAAATTGGGCATACATTGTCAGTAATTTTTAGAAACTTATTAATATTTAGATACTAACTAGAGAGAGTTAAACATGCCCCGGTAAGCGGAAAAACATTGGCGGCTTAACTGAATTCTAGAGCTCTTAAATTATTTTAATTGGTTACGTCAAACAAAAATATTTTTTTCTAATTAGCACATCAGACTAAGAATTTTGCAATTGCAAGCAAAAATCCTGGAACGTTACGAAATACACACGATTGGTAAGAAATTTAATAATAATTGATCAGCAGTAAAAAAAATCACTAGGAATTAAACATTTCAATGACGTTTATATTAGATATTATAATTAATTTTATTCTGCTCTTATTATGTTTTTAGTTATAAGTGGAAACATTACTGGTATATGTGCTAATTTTTTTGCTATAGCTTTAAGAATGACTTGTACTGTTTGCCCAATAAAAAGTAAAAATAAAATAAAAAAATAGTCCGTATCATCGTAGCACCTTAATTTGATCGGATAAACTCCTTTTAAAGAGAAAATGCTTATGCCATAACTATGCAAAAGATAAGATATTCCGGCATAGTTATTTATAATAACTATCAAATAATAAATAATAACACACCACTGATCGATAACCTTGGATTTTTTAACCGTATGTAGTTAGTGATATAGTTTTGAATAACTGGACCACTTTAAGAGGCCAACTTTCATCATTTGGGTCGCTTATTATTACATGGAATCTTGAAAATCTTTCATCCCTTATAAAATAATAAAAAGAGATATAAATATTTATTAAGTTTTGAACTTGGAAAAATCACAATACAATAACTTCGACGCGAAAATAATAAAGATCATGCGAACAAGCTTCGCTAACATTGTTAAAGTGCACGTAACGCCGCCGTCGGCCTGACGTCACGCGTATATGACGTATTAATATGTGGATCCCTCGCTGTTAACGAATTGTAATTTGCAGTGACATGAACAGACTTCGCATTATCACTGTTCAAATTTAATTACAACAAGTTCCCTTTAGTATTTTTAATTACGTTTTAAAAATAGAATTTGGTTACCCTATCACTAAAATTATGTTTGTAATTTTAGTCACGAATAGACTTGTCAATGGTACATGATTCGTATGGTAAATTTGAGGACCCTCACGTTCATTAACAGGGATTTGTGTTGGGATAGGTTTCGCATTGTTTATTCAATCATCACGGATTATTATTTAAAGGATACATTCTGAATGCGTTTTGATTGTTATGGTATGTGCATAGTCAAGCATATTATCATCTATGTGTTATTCAGATAACTTGTTTTGATTGAACCTTTGTTAACTACCAAACTGTAATAATATTTATATAATAATATTTAATTTAAAATTAAATATTATCGGAAAAGATAAAACTTCTCCTTAAGTTTATTTTCTATATAAGATTAATACGACTCTCTCTCTCTCTCTCTCTCTCTCTCTCTCTCTTTATAATGTATTCCAAAATAAGAAAAATTAATAAAATTTTGTTCTTATTTCAAATTTATGCATTTTGTGTTCATAATTATAATTTCTTAAATATTGCAATATTAAATGGTAACTTTAGAAAACATGGTTAAGTATTTTGTGGTTAAGAAATTCTAACAACTAATCTGTCAGACGTCTTAGACTATGCCTTTGTCGTGTAATCTCTCAATAAGTATCTCTGGTGCTAGTATGAAAATATAATGTCTCCTATATATAAGTCCTTTGATAGATATTTCCTGTCTGAAGATTTGATTTTGTTTAAGTAATGCTATTACTAATGCATGAGTTGCTCCTACCAAATTGTTTTGATAGCTCATCAGTATAAACTTTAGCGGACTTATATGGGACGAGCGTTAATATGAATAAAACTTATTTATACGAACGTAATGTATTGCTGCTCCATCAGCAATAATCCAATAAATCAGCAATACAGAAAAAAAAATTTGGTAGCATTATACAGGAGGATACATTTAGTGGGCGTGTAATTTTAATTTTATTAAAAAATTAGTCAGGTGATTTTGATGTAAATTTAAACTGCATCATTATTTTTTAACAAGACTTTCTTCCAAGCCAGGATTTGAAACCGTTGACCGTTAAAAAAACATGTATACTGAGCTGACATGTACTCTAGATATCAGCCGATCTGATTTTATATAAGAAACGATTGATCATGTATATTCGTTATATATTTTTATTCCAATCAAAATTAGATTTCCATGTTAAATGAGATCGCTTCTAAGAACTTATTACAGGAAACTTACAAGTGCTTCATAGCCTTGATGAGGAATTCAAAGCTTTTGATACTGATATCAGACTAATATTATATGATGAGGTTTGCTGTCTAGGGATTTGAGTAAAAAATGTAGCTGTCGACCTCTTAGAATAGAGCTTGAAGTAATAAGATATATAAGCTATTCCGTAAATTAAAATATCCTTATTCAAAAAATTATGATAGGAAAGTCTGTAATCAGTATTTCTATGGTAGATATACTGTAAATTAAGTTGTTAAAAATAATTAATGTAACTAAAAAAATCTCTCTAAGTAAATACAATGTTTCTTGAGGATGCTTTTTGGTGTAATCGAGATTTTGAAACGGTTATTATTTACTAAGAGCCTAAAGATTTTTTTTTTTTTTTTAATATTTTATGTAACATAAAAATGTAATATATCAAGTTTATAGTTTAATTTGAATACTAGTAAAACTAGGAAATGCATACATTATTAAATTATATATTAAGATATTATTATATATATTAACTTATATAATAAAATTATATATTAACCTTGGAAACGCGTTGCATCTTCTCGTAGAAGTTTTATGTATATTGGTTTGGTAGCTTTTTTTGACTAAAAATTTTAGCATTACATAATCTCCCCATTTTTATTACTATAGATAGACTTCTAGATAATATTTGTTCATTGTAAAGTATTCGATCTCGTTTGAAATTATGACTCTCATATACTGACCGAAGTGAATATTGAGTGTATTTTTTGTAAAAAGAACCGCATTTTAAAACTTTTACTTATAATCACCATCATTTTAATAGTATTAAAATATGCTGGGCGTAGGATTAGATGTATTAGCGCTGCTAATTAGGTTAGGTATGGGTGGGGAGATCGTTGGCACAGGATATTATTTTACGAAACACCTGCCAATAAATAAGGAAAAGAAATATTTTGGATATTGAACTATTTATTGCTCTTATACAAAGTAATTGAAATTATATTTAAAGACACAATAACTCAAATGTATACGAACCAGGTTGGATGTGAAAGACGCTGTTTCGAATCTAACCCTTTGAGCTATGGTCATACCTATTCGTAAAACACAAGCTTTGCCTTTAACTGTAGAAGTAAAAATTAGTAACTTCTATAAAAAATGTAGGCTTATGAGACTATGCATTTGGACAATAAATAATTTTATTATTGAGGATTAATCGAATACAAAACAATAAGAATCGAATAAGACAATCACCGAAACAGATTAGTATTAAATAATAAACAATAGCTATTATAATGTAGAGAGTCTTAAAAAGTACGCATTTAATTAAATTTCTTGACTCTATTATCAACATTACTCGTGTTATTTGCATGCTAAAAATTTCGACACTTACAAATACACGTATGCATAACAGAAATATGTTTCCGAGGGGAAACCAGATCTCCCCAGTCGACCGTGAAAATATAATCAATAATATTCAAACCACAATGTACCTATATCATCTTCCTAGGTCTCCTAATTTGAGTGTATTATTTGATCAAATTGCACCCTTAATAACGGAATACGAGCTGAATATGCAGTATAAATCCCTGCATCCAAGTAAGTACACTGTTTGTAATACTTGTTCATGATATTGATTTTGCATTTAATATTTGTATTTTTATGTTTGGCTAAACAAAATATAATCTAGTACGAGAAGACTCGTGTTGGGATTTCGTTCGTGTGAACTTTGTGTGTGTTTATATATCTAGTTATTTTATTAAATACTCTCTGTAAACGGAGAATGAAAAAGTTATTTTTTTCAAGATATAATTTTATGATATATGTAGGCGTACGGGCTATTGGACCACCTGATGGTAAGTCAACACCACCCATAGACATTAGCGCAGTAATAAATACATATTAACCATTCTTGACGTCGACAATGCGTGATTTAGTATTAACCTTGGGAGCTAAGATGTTATGTCTGTCGTTCTTGTAGTTACACTGGCTTACTTTCCCTTCAAATCGGAACACAACAATATTATGTATAAAATAGCTTAGCGGTAGAATATGCCGTGACGAGTGGGTGTTACCTACCCAGTCGGGCTTGCACAAAACCCTACCACCAAGTAAATGGAATTATATTGAGGGAGGGTTTTAACACCGGGTGATCTGTCATTCTATCGCTATCAGTACTACACTACTCTGTATATTTTGTTCTGGTGACATAACGGTTCTTAGCGGCCTATTTAATAGTTTATATTTCTTAGCTTAGTTTCAACGTCAATTTTAGGATTAACAGTTAGTAGGTTACATTGTGTAGTTTATACACAGCAGGTTTCCTCACGATGTCTTTCTTCACCGCCGAGCACGACAAATTTAAGCATATGAAGTCAAACATTACGAGTTACGTAATGTTAGACTTAATGTTATTTTCAATGAGTCATGTTTATCATAGTTTAGAGATTACTCGTTATTTTTTTATGCATAAAGAAATTAGTAAATTTATATTATTATTGTGGGGATGCTAGCTTCGCGCTCAAAGAGTTTTGCCAATTATCCAATGTCTTGAAATAGGTATGTGTGTTAAAACAGTTTGTCTGACGATCGTATCTAGCGATCATAATTGGCTTAAATACTAGGGGTGTGTTAGTATCGATGCAATATTTTAGTAATTAAATATATTTTTTAATTTATTTACATTATTTATTTCAATCTATATTTTGAACTTAAATACAGTAGTCAAAATAACATGTTATTTATTTTAGAAATAATTTTTCGATTGTATGTTATAATTTTTTTAAATCTGAATAAGCCTTAAACAATTTAAAATGCGTACTTAGGCGTGTCTTTCAATATATTTTATTTAATACAATATAAAAAATAAAGTATATTTTGGCTTTTACAGACAATAAAATATAATATAAGTAAGTATCTATGTAAAAGATGCATAAAATTATATTTCCATTTGTCGGCAGAAAATGCTAAGCCTTCCTTTGTTCAGATGCTTTTAATAAAATTACACTGCAATGGAAAATAAAAATAATATCAACGAAATCCCCTTGAAAGAGACAATATGAGCACTGGGCATTGGATTAGGATAATCTCTTCGTCCATTAACGGAAAAACTGCATAATTAAATTGAAAACCTTACGAGCCTGTAGCGGGCAGCTTAATTGATTTAACGCGTGCAGTACGGTACATTTTACAGTTTATTTAGCCCCTGGCATACGACGCACGTCACCGCCAATATCAACTCATCAAGAGAACAAAATATCAAGGATTAAAGCCCTTTGCACATTGCTCGATTACATGTGTTAATTCTTTGGAAAATATTTTTCAGTTTAATGTGGCATTATATCTAGTAATTGGGATAAATGGGAAAGTTCTTTAATATTATGAACGGACTTTGTTGTAGACCTACAGCACTTGTTGCATTTAAATGATCACCGTTATTCTTTTAGTTTTCGATATATAATAAAAAAAAAAAAAATTAGTACAAAAATACATGATATTATTTTCGTGTAATATCTGGTTAATAAAAATAAATAATCAAAATATTAATTTTGTTAAGTAATTATTGCCTCTGTTTTAACAGTTATTAAAACACTAGGATCTTTTTTTTCATTCGCAGTAGAAACCTTCAGAAAGGTACCCGGGCTTCTGGAAGGGAACCGGGTTATGTGGGAATATTTAAATAAAAAAGTAAGCTAATAGAATTTAAAATTATTGTAATATCGATCCTACTTATCGAAAATAGCCGGAAAGAAGATATCTTTTTTTCTCGAATGAATTACAATACGACAGCGTATATATGTAAGTGCACGCGGCAGGAAAATCCCCGAGGTAATAGATTTCATTTGAGTCTTCGTTATGTTAGGTTGAATCACATTTTAAATAAGAAATTATGAGTTCTCAGATATTATAAAAAGCTCTATCGTCATGTTTATAATAAACATTATATTTTAATTTACCAATAAGAGTTTGCATCACAAATATTTTTTTATGGGAATTTCGTTACAAAATTATGTAAGTTTGGTTCATTAACTGAATATTTATGGACTTATTTCCGACGTAAATGATTTTTAATTTGTATTTTGTAAGATATGACAACCTAACCACACTTGTAAAATTCGTTCAGTATTGTTAAATACAAACCGTTTGAATTTCTCTTGACGTTCTACAATTGTAGTCATCTAATATTACTGAGAGTAGACTAAACACTCGCCCATATGTATTACATGCCGTGTAGATACTCTGAGACTTTATTGAAATCTCGCTAATTGGACTAAGATGTCTCTCGTCGATGTAAGTACGCTTTGCACATTTGTATCAAATTATAATTTGAATTCTGAAATATCTCACTTAACAATTGTGATACAAATATTGAGAAAATAACAGATTTGTTCCAAATAAAGAATTACTACGTTACGTATTTGCAACAACTCGTAGCTGATTTATTGATTTACTGATTTATTGTCATCTGTGGGACAATGACAATGAATCGGTAAAATATCTCTAATGACATGGTAACTTAGGGTAGGTTACTATGTTATTGGAGTTATTTTACAGATACTGGCAGCGATAAAGTAAATGACGCGTGAGAAACAGGAGACCTACCTTAATGAGCCTTTTTTATGTGCGATATTAAGACAACGGATCTGATAAGACTTTTTATGAAATAGGTTGGCGAACGTACAAATGAGCCTCCTGGTGGTGACCGATCACTACCACATAAGAAGTTTTAACTATTCCTCACATCGCCTTAACTATTCCTCACATCGCCAATGTGCTAACAACTTTAGGAACAAAGTTATTATGTCACTCGTGCCTGTAGTTTCACTGGCTCACTCGTCCTTTAAACTGAGACACAATTTTACGAAGTTGTGCTGTTTGGCGGTATAATAATTTGCGTGGTACCTACCCAAATGGGCTTGCAAAAGTAAAAAATGCTATCAACTTAATCGAAATCGGTTTTAATTAATTATTGAATTGTAAATAGGTAATTTTAAAGTAGTACATACCTGTCACTTTAACTCTTCTTCTTTCACCTCAATCTCTGTTACTTTAGACGCCAATAACAATAAAATTAATTATTGTAAAACTGGTCCGAATGTATTGTTGCTTGTTTTACTATTCGTGTTTGTATTACATAACATTTTGAGACTTATATGAAAATTTACTAATGTTTTTCTGCAATGATGAATCGTAGTGTGCACGGACCCTTAATCATTCAGGTAAAGTTAGTTTGGATATGCACGTCAGTACATCGAATATGGTGTGACATGCAGTACTATTAGAGTAAATCGCCTTTGGCTGTAGAGTTACCCACGTATCCATAGAATCTATACGTACCCCTCTCCGTTAGGTGGGTATTAACTAAGCTGTAATCCTAAAAGGTTCCAAACCTAACTATAGTGCGTCTAAAATTCATCACGGGGAAGTCTATTGAATATGGTAGGAATTAATTCGATGTCTGTGGAGGGTCCACACTCTGAAGATTGGTTTAGGATTTCATATTCAAAAGTTTGTTTAATATTTTATGAATTGTGTCGCTGTTTCGTTTTTATAATAATTGTCAGTTAATAATTAATATGTAGGTAGCTTTATATTTAATTTAACACTTTAATATGACGATGCAAAAGTGCTTAAGAATGAGCCTACTTGAATAAAGAATATTTTGATTTATTGTACGAAAGATGAAAACCCAGCTTCAAGTAAACGGGATCATCAAGTAATTAATAATATTTATAATAGTTTACAATATTTATATTTTCCAGTTTTATCGGTTACAATCCTCCATTATCTTCCGTTTTTGAAGCCAGACAAAAAAATATTCTTTTCTTGTTTTATGTATTAAAATGTCAAACAAAAAAGTATCCTTTATACAATGAATAAATAATAATAAAATTCTGTGATTGAATACAGCTAGAACCTATACAACCTTTAATGATTATTTATAAAAAAAATATTTAAAATAAAATATAGGCTTACATGTTATTATTATTACAAAACCAGATTATGTTTTTTCATATTTAATAAAGAATCACGTCATAATCCTCAATATATATTTGTTTAATACAAAAAATATTTTATCCGAGAAAATATTAAAGATGAAATAGGTACGAATAATGTTGAACTTTATTTTCGTTATAATAAAATATAACATATTATTCGCTGTTATCAATAATAAACGAGACGCGCGTAGGTATTTTAATCCTTATTTCTAGAGGAAATCACGCTAATTGGCCTCCGATAAGACGTCTGACGTCTGCCCTTGTCTTTAAAAGCTTATGAACCTGTATTTCTGTTATTATTATACATTGGAAATTGATAAGCTGCAAATTATACGATAGGTAAACTTTTTATCGGATATTCTTGATAAATAATCCTAGGATTACGTACAATTTTTATAATATACTATAGTTTATTTCAACGCTTTTTCAAAGTTTTTTTTTATGAAATAGGTAGGCTGACGTCCACCCGATAGTAAGTGTTCACCACTACCCATGACCATTAGCAACCTAAGATTTTTTTTTATTTATGATTAGTCGGTGGTACCTGCAGACAGCCTTGCACAAAGCCCTACTACCAAGTAAATTCTATTCATTGCTTGAGATGGAATTTTTTTTGACTGCTCCTTGTATGAACTTCATTTTATTGCCAAGCCAAAGTAACACAAGATGGTGTTGTTATTTATAATTACATACATAACATTGTCAAACAAATCAAATTGTATCAAATTAAATCAAGTAAGTAAGTATAACAAATCTTAATCACATACAAAGATTAAAATAAATAAAATCATCAATAAGGTGAGGTGAGGTAAGGCTACTTCAATGGGGCAGTGTTATATATATACACATATATACATATATATATATTTATTTATTTATTTATTAGGAATAAAGCATATAAATAATGAATAATACTTCACTGATTTTTAAGGTAGACAGGAAAAAACTGACTAAGTAAAATAAAAAAATGAAATAAAAATGACGATGTGAACGGTGCATTATCACAGATATACGATTGGTTTACTGTAAATAATTTAGTTTTAAATACTCAAAAAACAAAATGTGTAGTAAACCCTATCCAATATTAGAATGCAAAATTATAAAATATCTTTAAATCATGGCCGTCTTGATGTAGCCGATACTACGGTGTTTTTAGGAATAGCATTGGATTCCAAACTTCAGTGGAGTCCTCATTTATCGTCCCTGATAGGAAGAATCCGCAGCATACGCGGTTAGAAAAGTTAGACAACTGATATTGATACCTCTAGTCTAGTATAATTTGGTTATTTTCACAGTATTATGTCATATTACTTTGGGGTAATGCTGCAGATATTGAATCTGTTTTTATTTTATAAAAGAGAGCAATCCGGTCTATTATTAATCTTGGAGCTAGATAATCTCTTGGGGATGTTTTTAACAAAGTAGGAATATTCACTGTTACGTCACAATATTTTTACAACAATATTATTTATATTCATAGTAGCATTGATCAATTTGATAAAATCAGTGATAATCATTATAATATGTGCACAAAAAATAAGGATAAGCTTATAACGCCAAGTTTCCGACTCCGCAAAGTCAATAAATCATTCTTGGGGCAAGGTATCCGTTTCTATAATAAAATTCCGCAGACATTTTTCACTTTACAATTTTTTTTTTTTACAATTTCATTTGTAAGAAATACATTGGCATCTTTTTATTGGCAGAAGGCATATTATTCGATACAAAATTATACAGATGATAGACAAGCGTGGCGTTAATGCTTGTTGACTTCCAAGCAAGAGACAACATACATATATAATTGTATTTAAGTAACATGACTGTATTTATAGATGTTGAAAAAGAGTGACTACTGAGTTTCTTGCCGGTTCTTCTCGGTAGAATCTACATTCCGAACCTGTGGTAGTTTTACTTAAAATTGTTTGTTAAATGACGATTCAAAAGTGCTTGTAAAAGCGTACTTGAATAAAGTATATTTTTACTAACAACTCTTTCAAAAACCATTTAAACTGGGATTTAAGATATTATATACACCAGCTGTGCTGGGACTTGCCTGTATTATGGAATACATACAATATATACGTTAGAAAATTTTAAGATTAGTACCGAGTACCGAGTATCGTATAAGAGGTTTACGGTATTATTCATAATATATATACATCATATATAGAAAAGTTTCTTGGTTCGTATCGTATGTCATTAATGTGATTGAGTCGATATTTTACACAGTTATAGACATTTCTAAAATTGCTCTTGCATAGTATCATCACAGATAACGTTGGTGTAAAAAAGAATATCTTATATTAGTAATTAAATATTAACCATTTAAAAGAAAAGAAAGAAATTTATAGCGGCCATTTTCTATGTTTTTCAACACGGCTCATCATCGAGATTCAAATATTTCTAATAACTTAAATAATGTAACCGTCTATTTTCAATTTAATCATGTACCTACCTGATGGAATAGGAAAATACCAAACGTCAGTCTCCTTGACCTTTTTGGTTATTTATAAAATAAAGTATAAAAAAAATTTAAACTATAACAGGTAAGATAAGAAAATATTTCTTAAGCATCTCCTACAGAGTATAAAATCATAATAAACAAGATTTTCTATCTTCAAATAAATAGAGTTAAAATTCACAAAGCATTACAAAGGCGTAACTCTTATTTTATTCGTAAATAAAGCTTAAAATGCTTTGATATATACTGCATAAAACAAAGCTAGAGATTATTACCTAGACGTTGCACAGATGAAGTTACAACATGAAATTACGCCTACAAAATGCTAAAGGTATATTAATTTAATAAACGAGATTCTGTTCAAAGAAATATTTCACAATTTACTGCGTAGAATGAAATTTTCAGATGCATACATATTGGAAAATATGAGTGGGAGATGCGAACTGTAATTTAATATTCCATCGAACGTAATTTAGTCTGTCTGGTTCAATAATATACCAAGCTTAATGGCTTTCATTCTTAGTCAGGTGATTCCTCTTTCAAAGACAAACAGTCCAAATGATAATATAAATTGTCAAGTGTAAATAAGTTTTCAATTTATATTTAATGTTTTCTTGTCACGATGAAGATGATTTTTCCACCAGGTATCGATATGTATCAAACAGTTATAACACATCACTAAAATTAAAATTATTATAAGCCTCAATCGAATGGACCGATACGGCCTATGTGTAGATTTATGTTCCAACTGAATTCCATTTCCAATATATTTTAGTCTGTCCGAGAATTTAATCACACGTAATACTCAGACACTCCATACAGGATATTAAGCGCGACTATTGGTAACAACAATGACGGACCGTGAACCAACTGCCAGGTTCCCTGCTTCTATCCGATCATCAAAGGGATGTAATTGAAATACGGATCTGTATTTGTCAATGCTTTTATTAAATCGTACCTTTGCGTATAGATATTACTGGACATTAACTATTTGAGATGAGTTATCTGTGCAGAATATACATTACTCATCGTAATATTATTCACGTGATTGTTTAATTTGTATGAATTATTTTAATATGTAAAGATAAACTAGAATCTGATGTAACATTATGGATGTATATCTTGTCCCTTGTCATGTTTTATTTGAATAAAAATGATGAGACCGATTGTTGCGCATCGCATGCTGTACCTGAAAGGTCATATAAAACGTGTCGATAGCTCTGGGTTATTGAATTGTACAATGACGACGTTCGGCGTTCGTTATAACACTTATATAAGATCAAACAGATTGAATGATGCGAAGCTGATTTTTTATAATAAATAAAATAATATTAAAGAGAAAAATATCAGCGAGATTCACTAACAATTGATGCGACTCGACGTCGACTGGAGAGAGAATTGGCTTGAAATATTACTCCTTGTACATCCCTCACAGATGCAAAAATGATGACATAGCTTTGAACTTTATAAAATTCCCTGATGCTCTGAGTAAATAGCGAATTGTCAAAGTAGTTCCATTTACATAATGAAATACACAGCTGCATAAGCGCTAGACTGAAATACTAATATTCGATTCTATATCGATAAAAATTATAATCAAAGCCTATGACAGTTTTTATAATTGTTTATGTTGTTATTATATAAACTAAATATGAAAAGATAATTTAAAAAATGGCAAATTTAACGTATTCCGTTGCTGAAGGATCCGCGCATGGTTCATTCATTCCGAATATGATTCCCATGAACAGGATCCACGATACTACGTATATTTTACAATTTTAAAAGTTTGATTTGTATCTTACAAAATAGCATTAATTTAGGTTCAAGATTAAAGCTCCAACTGCACTTCACAGATAATGGTTTGCTTTTTTTTTTCTTAAATTAATTTTGAATTAATTAAGTGGTTTCGAACACAAGATGTTTCTTGTTTTTGATTTTAGATTTTCGAGTAGGCGTAGTAATGCTCAGAAGAGATATATTTGTTTCATTATTTGTTTAGAATAAGCTTTAAAAAATAGGCATAAGCAGTGATCGTCGTCGTATAATGAACATCAGTTAGCGGCGCGGCGACGGCGCGGATCATGTCCGGTTTTAAATACAAACTTGCGGTTGCGGAGCCTGTACGGATGTCATATGTGTAGATGAAGCATAAATTAGCCATATTTATAACCGAAATTGTCGAAAACACTTGCCAATAGATGGTAATTCTACACTAATATAAATTATGTATTCGTCAACTGATATCCTTGTGGCGTGCACTCGAAAATGCGTTCATAGCATCCTTCAATGAATTTAAACCTCAAATCGTGGCATTTAATTAGACAAGTATTTAAACCAACTAACTTGTCAAGCAATACAAAGATGAAAAAGGTTTAAAGTGAAATTGTATTAAAAGAAAACTGATAAAACATAATAAATTTTATTAATGCGTTCATTATAATATATCGCACTCACTCACACAGACCCAACCACACACAAAAATTCGCAAGCAATCATGCGGACGGACGCACAAATACGCGGATTTTTTAATTTGGTAATTGGAAAGACTGACAGATTACATTTGCTTACATACATTTATTTATTTATTGAAAAAGAAAAACCAGCAACTTATCACTAAGCACTTAAAATTACCAACTAAAACATTGGTTTTGTAACAAACGTATAAACCATTTCTTATACCGTCAACAGTGGAATTTTCCACTTAGATGTCCGTAAATCCACAACAGCGCGATTTTTAAGGCATTTTCTGCCTCGCACAACCACTCTGTGGAACCAGCTTTAGCCGGCGGTTTTTCCGAACCGATACGACTTGGGAACCTTCAAGAAAAGAGCGTACTTATTTCTTAAAGGCCGGTAACGCACCTGTAACCACTTGGTGTTGCAGGTGTCCATGGGCGGTGGTAATTACTTTCCATCAGGTGAGCCTCCTGCTCGTTTGCCGCCTAATACATAAAAAAAAATCTTGTATCATAACATAATTATCTGTATCGACTATATATTTATTAAGCGGTTGGTTGATTTATGTCTGTAAAAGGTAATCATGAAATTATAATTGTTTATTTATTTTCATTCGTCTAAATTGATTGAGTTATATAATTGATAATAATTCTATAGGTAACAAACATTAAAGTCGTTAAGCAGCGAAGTATGTTATTGAGAAAAATACGTTCTTCAACAAAGAATATTTCTTAGCGAGACGTACACGTGACTATTTTTCTTTGTAACAAGTATATTTTCTTGCGATGTTTTGAAAAGCAAGGGAGATAGACTTGCATCTAAAAGTTTATTATTTACGCGAGAACGAGTTTTAGAAACATTTTAATTCGTTTTACATATTTCAATTGAAATGACTTCTGACTTTATTAAAGATTTCTCATTTCAATTGTTAATGTTTGTATAGACTATGACTTTCAATTTTGTATTTAAGCAGTAGATGGCTATTGTTTCCATACAAAATTGAAAATCGAGAACTGTTTTCGATCGAATCGGACCTACTTATTGTCATTGTAATGTTTGTAGAAAATTGTCGTCGTCTAGATTTTAATTTATGTTATCATGACAGATATAATAAATAAATAAATATTACACTGATCCCAATGTAAGTAGCTAAAGCACTTGTGTTATGGAAAATCAGAAGTAACGACGGTAGACATGTTTTGTACATTCCTTTTATTATGAAGAGTATGAAATTAAGACAAATTGCTTGAAACATTGTGTAGGTATAAAATAGCCTATTCCTTTCCCTGCGTTATAGCCATAAAATTTGGTTCAGTGGCTTAGCGCTGAACGCGTGACAGATAGACAGACAGAATTACTTCTTCATTTATAATATTAGTATAGTTGAATATGCTTGACGATAGAAGATTTTAGATGGACAACGTCTTTCTTTCGTAAATTTCTACAGGTTGTTTACACAGACAATCCACAAATGTTGTTCCAATAACAAAGTGAATTCTACGAACGTTTTTTTTTTTAAATTTACATTTTGAAATCGTCCTAATCGGGCCACCAAAGTCAATCAGTCAGTAAATTAGTGATACAAGTCAAATTAATTCAAATCAAAATCAAAACATAATTCATTCTTTGAGGCGTCATGTTACAGGATTGAATTATATATAAATTATAAAGCTACAATCATTTAAATTTGCAAAATCTAGTTTCTAAGAATGGACTTATCGAAAAATAAGAGAGATGAATGTTTTAAAACTCGACAAGCAATAATTTAAATAGATTTAAACTAGTAGGTACTTTTTGTATGGTAATAGTTGGCAAATGAGCATGAACGTCACCAGATGGAAAGTGACTATCACACCTCCATCCCCGGGGGCTTGCAGGTGCTTTGTTGATCTTTATCAAAAGTTAATATCACAGATTTAATATTTAAGTAAAGGAAATTTCTAAACCGACATAGATTCTACTCACAATGTTTCTTTTTCATAGATCAGCAAAAATATGTATCGCAACCCTTAAATTTACTAACCCTTTATCAAAATAATAAAATTACTCAACGTGATCACAATACACTTTACCCCTCGATTGATTAGATGATTTTAATATTCGCTCGCTCTTAATATTTTAATTTCAGGCATATTTTTTTTTGTCATATATGTATATTTTTATTGTATTTCTGACATGTTGTGTGCACTTTTGCCTATCTTATATTTAATTTGTTATTTTATTGTGCCTGCATGTTTTTATTGACAGGAACCAAGATTTAAGTTTGTGATTTTTTTTATTTTGCGATATTTTGTATTCTTTAGCAATATAAAAATGAGTCAGCATTGATTCGAGGCGACATCTTCATTGTCTCGGAATGTGCCCTTGTTTTATGTCTTCGTGGGATTTTGGATTCCTTAGACGGTCTGGATGATATTCGGCCAGTCTGTTAATAATCGGATTATCTCTACGTCATTGTTATTTTGTAAACCAGAATCTCTTTTACTGTCGCCGTTTGTAACATCTTCACCAACGATCTTTATTGCGGCACAGAATACGATAAGATTTTCGTGTGACATGATATACATGGGATACGCAATCGTGCAATAGTAGCTGTATAATAATAAGCAATTATTAATATAAATTTAGAATATCGCCTCACGAAAGGGGCGCGGGGGGGGGGGGGGGGGTTGGCTTTGATTTCAATTCATTGTAAACTGCTAGTCACTCCGGCCAATAACTTTTCTTCAAAAGAATTGTTAATTCGTAACAATTTAGTAAAATGCTATCTCTTTAATTTTCTGCATATCTACGGCTGGAGCTATTCAAAATCAGACCATAGCCGATTATTTATATGCAGCTATCGCCTTATAATCTGGGACAAAGATCAGCTTACGTCTTAATATAAGGTAATAAATTGATCTGAAAAGATGCAGAATGACTTCTTAACAAATACAGCAAACGAATTAGATAGTATAATCTACTTATTTGTAATAATTATACCACCCTTAAAATAAATGTAATTTATTATTTAAATTTTAAGAAAATGCCAAAACGAAGAATTGGGCTAGCAACACCAATATATGGGAAGTAGGAAATGGGTTAACGGCACGGATTCAAGCAAATTGACACTTTTGTGACGTTTTAGATAATTATTAAAAAGTAAAAATTATAAAAAATATTTTTTAATATAACAATATATGTATATGACAAACTGAGAAAATACTACCTGAGTGTTCTATTTGGTTAAAACTGTTATAAATTCCTTTTTTAAATATTTTATAATGTTATATGCGTAAAAAAAATTAACTTAATGCCACCATCGGTACGTAGTGTAGATTCTACCAAGAACAAGAAAAATCGACAAGAAAATTCTCAGAAGTTTCTTTTTGTCAACAATTGAAAGACAAATTATGTAAGTTAACTGTTAGCCTGCCTGTCAACAGGTATTAGCTGCACGCTTTTTTATAATATATATCTTGTGTTGAATTATTTATATACTTATACTTAGCATGTAAGCCTTAAGCTTGTAATACGATAATCAATTGTTATGTAATATTTCACTTTGTAAACAATAAGGAAGCAAATAAAACTATCTATCACTATATTAGTTTCTATAATCGACACTCTATGGGTATTATAATATACAAACATTGTCCATTATTATAAATACTCATTAGCATAACAGCACCTGCATTCAAAATAGTTACCAGTATTCATAGATGCACGGATTGTATCTGTAGTTGTATCCATACGTCATTACATCAAACAAAATAATATCGCATCTGGTCAATAGCTCCCCAACTTATTGTGTGCGGATCAAAAAGGGTGCACTCCTGTGTGTGTAATAAAATGATTAAATAAGCTCCAGACTAAATACACTCGAATCAATGATAGGCATCCCACAGACGACCTAGGTGTACCTATAGATCAGAGCATCCTACTAACTGCACGTTGTAATAATGTAGACTCGTGATGTCATTGCATTAGCGAGCGATTTTAGCCGTCCAAGCGATTTTATCAGATAATATTAAAAACATACTAAGGGAATTAATATTAAAAGCATACTAACGATTTAATGGTATTTTTTTATTTGTCCATAACTATTAAAAATAATAATTTACCCAGGCAACATCATACAATCTGTGATGATACCACCAAAATATATTTTCAAATGATTGCTTTTTATATTTCTTTAGACAAGAAGAACAGTTTGGATTTTTCAAACGTTGAGCATTGCTCCATATTTTAACGGAAATTTAAAAAGTAATATTTACAAGCATGCAGATTCAAAAGAAAAAAAAATCTGTAGCAAAGTTTATTGTTGTTGTTCGTGCAAAGGTATTTTGGATTGAGTGTGAACCAAGCTTTACTTGGTAGAGGTGGTTAGGTTTGTAATACATATATCAAGGCTATTTGATTGAAATATCGTTTTATAAAATATGATGTGATCGCCTACTGCGTCGTTGGAATATCGTTCATATATTTCAAATTGGATGTTGTGACCAATTCAAGGATGAGAAATGATGTTCCTACGTCAGATAAGTTTTCTTTTGCATATATGTAGGTACGAATATATGTATATTATTAAAGACTTTTATAAACTCGCCATATCTAACAAAATTAGTTATTTTTTTTCAAATATTGTTTACCATTGCGCTTGAGAATGACTAAGTAAATGAGTCGTGATTCCAGTGGTTAGTACGCATGCATTCTAACGGATAATTACGCTTTGAAATCCAGGCACTCACTGAATTTCACTGAATTTTCATGTGCTTAATTTGTGTTTAAAATTGATCACGAGCTTGGCGGTGAAGGAAAACATCGCGAGGAAACCTGCATGTGTCTAATTTCAATGAAATTCTGCCAGCGTTGTGGAATAAGCTCAAAATCCTCTTCTCAAAGATAAAGGAGGTGAGTTTATATCGCATTGGTTTCATTCGAAAATCTATCATCGTTTCGTAATAAAATAATATTTAAGTTAGAGGTTGTAACCCTTATTTTTCAAAAATGAATGAAGATTTGATAATTGATCCAAAATTTATTTCAACATCAGTACTATCAGCTTAATAAAGGCACCAATGTGAAAAAAGACGCAAGTGCAGAGTTTATATGAAAGTGACCCGGCGAGACTCCTTCGACAGCGCTTTGTGTTAGTTATGATATTTTTCTCCTCCCCTTCGCTCTATCGGACGTGTTCTCTTCGGAGACATTGTATGATCTTAAATCTCTCGAGTGTTTAAAAGAAGCGCGGGTGGATTATGAAATTTTGCCGGCCTAGGTGCGCTCTTAAGATTTAATTTAACTTGACGACCTCCGTGGTCGAGTAGTGTGTACACCGGTTTTCATGGGTACGCCACTCTGAGGTCCCGGGTTCGATTCCCGGCCGAGTCGATGTAGAAAAAGTTCATTAGTTTTCTATGTTGTCTTGGGTCTGGGTGTCTGTGGTACCTTCGTTACTTCTGATTTCCATAACACAAGTGCTTTAGCTACTTACATTGGGATCAGAGTAATGTATGTGATGTTGTCCAATATTTATTTATTATTTATTTAATTGTTCTAACCACTGGATCGTCTCAACTATTGTTATATTAAAATCCAAATCAAAATGAATTATGCTATGAATATAGTTACAAAGAATATTTTTGATCTTCATATTAAATTCATATAAAGAATGTTTGGCATACATAAAACATACACATATATTTATGATATACGCATACAAAAAACGCGCTTTACTCTTAAAAGTGTAAGCTTAAAATATCGCATTAAAATAAAATTAAAAGAGGAGAGAACTGCGAACAGGGCTTAAGAAAAACAAAATAAAAGTTTTGAGACTTGAATTACATGGACCGAATGCTCAGAAAATATATCGCTTGATTTATATTTTTAAAATAGACTGGAATTTAATTTTCTTTGTACCTTTGATTGCATTTTCAATTAATTCGAAAGTGGATAAGATTAATAATGCAAGTAGGGTTGTGATACGTTTTTCTGTATTATTAATTTAGATTCTTTGTGCTTTGCTCTTCGCTGCCTTTAAATGAGCGTCGGAATGCGGCTACTTCCACGACATCTATTGTTCAGCTCGAGTTTTTATTTATTAGTAGTTGTCGCCCGCGGCACGCTTGGAAATTGACATTACATAAAATATTAACCATCCCTTAAATCGCCACTGCGCTACTTATCTTCTGGCTCATACACTCTTCAAACCAGAATACAGAAAAAAAGTATTGCTTTTTGGTGGTAAAGTATAAAATATATGGGTATCCTACAACCAAGTAACCAAACCTTAGACGATCTCAAATTTTGCTCAATATTGAAGTAAATTAGTTATTTTATAGTCTATCTATTGTGAATTTATTACGAAGCTAATTAATTTACATTATTAAATCTTTGCAATGTAAAATAATCAACAATTTTAAGGTTCAAATAATAATCTGAACCTTCGCTGTGAGCTGTAAAAGTGCAGCTATTTCTTAACTTGTTTAAGAACCTGACGTCTAGAGAATGTGGACGACATTCTTCAGCATGTCTGCTAGACAGGAGAGACTATAGTTGAAGACAGCGAATTAATACCGATAATAAAAGTAGCGTAGTGAATTTAATATCCTCTTAATGTACTGTTTTTATCTTGGATGTCGAAGTTGACTGGTCTACGGTGGTATCCGATTTCACTTGGTAAATCATCTGACGTCCATTTTGAAATATGTTATTTGTAATGAGTAGACAATGTTCGTGTAATACTAAGTAAGCTCATTCTGGTATTTTTTCTTACTTTTACTACTTACATTTGTCATTAGTTTTGGTAGATATATAGATAAATAGAGATAGATGTATAATATATATATACGTAAAGGATGAACCTTATATTAATGGTATTACAAGTACACGTGCAAGAAGGGCTAAGAATATGATAGATATACTAGAGATAGAGATTATTACAAAAGATTACAATCATCTCATCATCTGAGATCTATCTTCTATATAAAAATGAAATAATTGTGCACCCTATGGCGGCTTTTCTTGCGAAAATTTAACAATCGAATAAATGACAGGCTTACTAAATAAGCATTTTTCATATATATGTACAACTATGTAAAAGGCCGTCGAGTACGCGTACCTTGAAAAGGTATTTTAGAAAACAAGTTTCTTTGATCTTATATTTCATTATAAGTACGTTTTTGAGCTATAAGGTTTCAAAGCCGCTTCAAAGTGACTTGCAGTATTCTCCAGTATAGTAGTAATATTTTATTATTTCAGTATTATCGAAAAATTAAAATTTATAATAATAAAAATAACATTATTTATATTAAGAACGTGATCATGTAAAAATAAACATTGTTCAAATTTATACATTCGGCCGAATTATACTAAAATCATTAAGAGATATTTTTTGTTTGTACTTTCGATATGTACTTTTCACATTACGGCAGCTCACAATTTCTAATAGAAATAAAGTCATGTTTATAATATGTTGTATATGTTTCTTTCTATCTATATTTTATGTGAAGGCACGTAAAAATGTGCGACCTTGAATTCTTCGGTACCTTCAGATTATGAGGGTGTCGACTGTCTGTAGTTGGGCACCCATGTAGTCACGTAGTGTATGTATTACTGTAAAAGCTCGAACTACGGTAAATCCTTATATTTTCCAGTAAAACCTAAGATTTACCAAATCTTAATTTTAATATTAATGTAAACACTATTAAGGCCTTAATTATATGTAAACAATAATTTAAGTAGTTATTGTACAAATAATGACCACGTGGATTGCTGGTATGCCAGCAGAATTTCCTCGTTGAATCGCAATTCCGATCCTCCGGGCTAAAAAATGAACGAGCCCTCCTATCACCAGTATTTTGTATTAAAATTTCGTTATATCGATCCTCAGTTACTATAAGGCATATGATCGAAATGCATGTAAAAACTGGTTTCTTCAGGGTGTACCGACTTTATGTACAAAATCAGCTAACTGACGGAAATGACATTGAAATGCATGAACAGTCTTTTAAGAACGTCCTGTAATCTCCACCCTTGGGATAAGTAATGATGAGAGTCTTGCTTTACGATCATGAAATTCCATTCTGTATGAGATAAATCGCTTAACAATATTTATTTTAAAATCTTTAGATAAATAACTATAACTATAAAGACTTAATATCGTCAATATCGTATGGTTTGGAATGCCGTAGCTATTGTAGGCCTTTTAATTAGATTGATGAAAAAAAAGACCCGCTGAATTTCTTTCGCCAGTTCTTCTCAGGTCAGGGTGTTTCCTTATCCGAACCGGTGGTATTGTTTAATTTGACTATCAATAAGTAAGTGTAATGCTTCTATATTGAATAAAGGAATTTGAGTTTGAGTTTGAGTTTGAGTTTAGACCTCATACCTCATTGGTGCGGTAACCATCAAACACGATCCTGTAATCTGGCCTTACAATTCCATATTATGTCTTTGTTTATTTGAATCTTGCCTATACTTATAGGTTTTTTCTTTTTTAAAACTTATACTGTAAGCCGTATTTGTTTATTTTTTTTTTACGAATTAATAATTGTGTCAACATAAAATAAACGGAGAGTTAGTTGATGTAATGTTACTTCAAAATTACTAAAAAAAATTGCAAGTATTTTTTTTACATCTTAACACACTCTTACGGTCCTACTAATGGTAAGTGCGTTCTGGTAAATGTTTATGGTCTGTGAAATGTACTGCCAACTATGAAATTTAAGTTGTCCCTCATAGAATAACTAAAACAAATATTTCAAAACGGAAAAAGAAATTGTTGGTTTTAGACAAGTAACGTACACATGGTTGGTTGGACACTAGTCTTTACTAGTAATTTACTAGGTTTTGATTCCTACCCTGTTTAAGATTTAGCCGTTTGTATGTAACACATGATATAATAAATATGTTTTATGAGTAAAAGATAATTCATTTAATTGTTGAATAGAAGCAAATTTGAACTAGCTGATACTAATACTATGCCCATCTGGATATTTAGCAAGAAGAATACGAGTTAATTCCCGTTGAATCGCAGAACTGGGAGTGTTTTAATGGAAACGGATGTAGACAGATGACGTGTAACGGATCGAAAATTTTGAAATGTGCAGAGTGAAACATCGATCACCAAATACAATCCGTCAGCTGTTAAGTGCATTAGATGGACGTGCGAGAGGGGCTCCAGATTTTAATTATTGACTGATGGTATGATGCGACTCATGATTATAGGAACGGCTGCCTGGTGCAGTGTTTCCAATCAAACAGAATTTAGTTATATTCTTTAATACACCAGAAGATTTATTATATAAGTAAATGTGTATATATGACATATTCAATAAAAACTGGTCAAGTGCGAGTTGGATTCGCGCACGAAGGGTTCCGTACCATTATCTATAAAATCGGCAAAAATATTTCGTTGTATGGGATGTTGAATTTTTGAATGTTTTATTTAATTATATTTTAAGTATTTGTTGTTATAGCGGCAACAGAAATACAACATCTGTAAAAAATTCAAGTGTCTCAACTATCACGGTTCATGAGACACAGCCTGGAGACAGACGGACGGACGGGCAGATGGACGGATATCCGAGTCTTAGTAATATAATAATAAAAAGTATACTTCTAACAAGGTTTAAAAAACTTTGTTCGATATGCTTAAAATATAATTTATATTGTAAGATTAAATGTATTATGAGACGTGTCAACTGTTTAACTTTTATTCGAGCGAAAATTAATTTCTAATTGGTCGAATTCCAATATCCAACATCGTTTTATCGGTTCTCTTATAAATTTGACACTTTTGCTTCATTTATTTTAATCGTGTCACTTTGAGTGACAAATGAAGCTGTAAAATGAACGGAAAACGAACCTTTGGTGAGATTTTAAATGAAATTTGAATAATTCTCAAGATTCTTATTGCGCAAGTAATGTATTAATTAGTACCAACGAGTAAATGTTCCATTGAGAGAGAAAGAAATTCGCTCCCCTTAAGGAGAAATTTTGAGCTCATTCCTTTGCGAGTTTGTGTTGGTTGATAAAACGTTGATAATATAAACTCACAGATGCCGAGGTACTGATTTCAGATACCCGGATCAGCGTATAGAGTATAGATTAAATTATCAGCTTGTTTTTTTTTTAAATCTCTCCTGTTAGATTATCACCGGCGTGCATTATTATGTGTGAGTAAAGTTTGTGTTTACTTGCTTTGTGAAAAAAATACAAATTATATTATAATTCTTGTGTTTGTTTTATTGATAATTCCTACAAAACATGTATTTGTCTTCATTTTGTTGTCTATCCATCATATTGATATGCCTCAAGTAATTTTATAGTTGAGTTAATATTTTGATTAATTCTTCTCTGTCTGAGTCGTATCCCCGTCGGTAGTTTCAACGTTATCATGTTCTATTCCTGTTTAATTATACTATTCGTAAAATATTATAGGCTTCAATTGTTTGTAAAAATTAATAATAACAGTATTGTTTTCTTGTCGCGTCATGACTAAATTGATTTCCATTTTTAGGGTAACCGTATAATAGTGAGTATGGAATACTGTTTTGTCCGCAATATAATCAAATAACTGTATTATTATAACTATTTAAGTAATAACTTGTGTTGTGTTGACCTAGTTTACCTTTCACTTGCATTTTTCTTGTAGTACAGATAATAATAAAAAAAATAAATAAAATAAAAATAAACTTTATTGACTTAAGGATTACATTACAAACAAGTTGCAAGGGCCCCTGTACTAGGTGCAAACCCGTATTACTGGGTGCCCCGCTCATCCACCAAGACAACTAGAAAGTCAACAATGACTTTGTTACACAGATTTATAGTAATATCTTAATAAAAAATGTAAACAATTTTATAAAATAACTAGAAAAATGTGTGTGTGTGTGTGTGTGCGTGCGTGCGCTTAAACATGTATAAATTTTATTATAATTGTGAAAGGTTTAGATTAATTATCAATTTTTCAGTTTCATCATAATTATACGTGAGTAATGTTTCAGTTAGAACACGCATTACTTTGGTCTTTGTCAGTCTGTAGAAGTCAAGTCTACTGTTTAGTTTATTATAAAGATATGGCGATTGTTAATTGTATTGCATTTTCTTAAATTTGGTTTTACTAGTTGGGTTAGGACAAACAGATTTACGCCTACGGTTTTGGGTTTGAGAGGGAACAAAAGGTAAATGATGATGAATTTTAAGTATACAATTTAATATATATATTTGACGAGTAGTCAGTAATTTGTACTGATTGTGTAAATCAAAAGATGGAAAAAGGTACGGTTTGAAAAACATTACTTTTATTAGAGACCTCTGCGCTCTTTCTAAAATTATTAAATGCGTTTTAGCCGCACCTCCCCATACAGGGATACAGTAGCTCAATATAGATTGGGCTAGTGCTTTGTAGGTGGTAATAAGAGTGGCCTCGCTCGCAACGTGTCTAAGTTTTTTGAAAACCCAAGTAATTTTTCTTATCTTGTCAACGATGCTCTTAATATGAGGTCTCCAGGTGAGATGCTGGTCAATAATTACACCAAGATATTTTATCTTATCTGTTTTCGATATGATATCACAAATCAAGTGTTTAAATCAGGATAATTACAGTTATGAATTTTCAGATTAAGGTGGGAGTCAGGTTGTGTAGTTTTGCGGATTGAAAAGGTTACATTTTTATTTATATTCAATGTTAACAGATTAGACCTTAACCAGCAAGAAATTCGATGAATTCCCGACTCAGCTACAGAATGTAGCTCGTCCCAAGACTTTGCATTAAAGATGAGGGCTGTATCATCAGCATACGTGTAAATTTTACAGTTTTAAACGTTATAATTACAGAGATCGTTTACATAAATTAGGAACAGGGTAGGTCCTAATACGCTTCCCTGTGGGACACCATAACTGACACTTGAGGATTGGCTCAAATACTCATTCAACTTTAGTAGTTGCTGACGGTCGGTTAAGTAATCCGAGAGTAGTGCGTGGGGCAATCCTCTTATACCAAAATTATATAACTTTTCAAGAAGGATGGGAATGGACACGGTGCGAAAGCTTTGGCCAAGTCAAGGAACACTCCAGCGCATTTGTTACCAGAATCCAATTGATTGCTTATTTCATTCGTTAATGCTAGAACTGCGTCTTCAGTGGAAATGCTATTTATAAAGCCATATTGGTTTGAAGACAACATATTATTATTAGTTAGATATTGTTTTAAGCGATTGTTATATATATATATATATATAAGCTATTATTGTGTTTGGTTATTTAGAAGCAAGTGAAATCCACCGCTTGTTTCTCCTGCGTTAATATATTTTACTGTAGTCTCCAGATAGGGATATGCTTCACATCTTGTAATATTATTAAAAATATTTTGATTTTATTGTTATTAAATTGGATCTATAACGTATAATCCATGCGAGTACTATATTTATAAAAACTTAGTCTTATATAGACTTCAACCAATCAAGTAATCCGTCTGTGTTCAGCGCTAATACTTCTTACTAAGTTACAGTACCTCTTATGTTCTTACTGGAAAATCCCGGCAGATTTTACAATATCAAGATTAATTTCTAATACATTGTATTTGAGTTATAGACATACGTTGTAGTGGATTTATATTTCATCTCTCATAATTAGAAAACGCTTGGTTTTTGTCGTCTGATTTTGGAAAATGGGTTGATAATTTAAAGTGCATTATATAACTAAGAGAATACTAGAATTATCTTTTATTTATATGAAATCGGTTCTCATAACATTGAGAAATAAAAAGAAATTGTGAAAAATTTAAATTTATAACTATTTCTTTAAATTAGTTAAACATAATAAGTGTACTTACTGGTGTTAGTTAATTCCTGTTAACTTGGTGATAAGGTTTTGTGCAATGCCCGTAAGTATCACCCACTTATCTACCGCCAAACAGCAATACTTGTTGTGTTCCGGTTTGAAGGGTGAGTGAGTACAAAATATCTTAGGTCCCAAGGTTGGTGGCGCATGAATGAACTGAATATGCGTGGTGACCATTTACCAACAGGTATATTTAGCCGTCCGCCTACCAATAACATAAAAAAAAATGTTGCCTAAATAACAGGTTTTTAACGAGCTCAAGCATATAAGTTATATTCCTCTGTTAATTGCCTCTCTTAGAATAATATTTTGGTGTTTTATATTATGTGGATACAATGTATATATTTCTGTTAAATAATAAGATCTTATAGAATGGTAGCAAGAGCAAGCAATTGCTCCGTTGAATCGGAATTCCGGTGCTCAGCGAAAACTTCGAGGCTTGAATGTGTTGTAAATATACTCACTTTGGCGACATGTGGCTCAGTTTTGTTGCCTCCGCAATATAAAACTAGATAAAGCAATTATTGTTATCAATTGATTGTTAGCTTCTAAGAAACGGTAATTTTCCTTTAAGTTTTGATTGTTAGGTATGACTTTATTGGATAAAAAATATTATAACGTACTCGAGATTTTCTGATATTATTATATTATGGTTTTATTAGAATAACACTTGTTACTTATAATTGGACAGTTTCCATTTCCTTATCAGATAGTGATGTGACAATACTTCCTTGAAATCATCAGACGTCACAATAAATATAGTTATAGTTTTAAATTACTCACTAATCGTCATTGGGTAAGCAAACACCAGACTGTCCCCGTACGATAGTTTGGAAATGCCTTTGTTTCTCTATAGCACTTTCCAGGTAAGACATTTAGCATGATTTTTATATAAATGATATTTATAAGGAACTTATTTTTGATTAACACAACTATTCTAGTAATGTAATTCTGTGCCCTGCTTCATACAGCTTTTCGTATTTTTTGACAAGACGCTGACATAACCTAAATGGTTTTCGACGTCCGACTATTAGCCAACTGTTATTTATACCGTCGACATTCAAACAATAATATTGTGACTACTTCGTTGGTGTCACGAAATAAAGGTGCAACAAAATATCACCCATAATTGTTGTTCATTAAAATTGAATAAAATTTTCATTTACAATAGAAAATTAATATGCAGTCTATTTATAAAGTGTTTTCGAATAAACGGTGACTGATTTCATCGTATCGATCATGCGCAGACGTTGCCTAATTTAATGTCCTTAAAAATATAACTTTGAGAACAACCTAACATCTATCATTTAAAACGTCTATTAAGTTTAAAATAGTATTTCATAAAATATATCAATCTCAATGCATTTATGTTGATCCGAAAAATATATATTTATTTATTTTATTTAAATGCTTTATTGACCACCATAAACTTAATAGGACGAAAGGCGGACTTAATGCCTGAAGGCATTCTCTGCCAGTCAACCTTTAGGTCAAACAGAATAACCATATATGTTTAAATTATATAATTGGTTAATATTCTAGCAGACTCTGGTAGATGATGTGTATTCTATTCTACTTAGAATATAATACACATCTTAATCTGTGGGAGTTGTAATACTTACCCATGAAAATTATGTATTAGGTAAGTACGCATTTTGCAGCAAGCACATAGCGCTTTAAATATCTAAATCCTATTTGGTGATGTGAAACAAGCAGACGATTAAAAGCATTATAGTTGAGATTATTAGTAGACATTTTATTCTTTGAATATTTTTAAATCAAAGTATCTAGTATATATACGACACAAACGGCAATTTGTATGTAACACCTGGGATACCTTTTTTTACCGATTGTAATGGTGTGGACACTAAATAAATCCTTCATTTGTATACTATATTTAAAAAATTGTTTTTATACAAATATGTATGTAAATTAGGCAAGAGTACAAGAATAAATGGAGGATGAATATTATGCCTAGAAATAAGAAATTTGTTAAAAACATTTCTAACTCCACATAACAGGGAAAAGAGCAAGTAAGTGACATTATAATCTTTACAAATTTAACTCTGAAATATAAAAGAACAGCCAGCGCTTATATTTCAAGGTTATGCTTAAGGCTATTCTAAGTTAGAATGAGAGCGTGTCACTTTGAAAGACCGAAACAATATGTTTAAGAATTATTCTCTTGGCGCGATATTAATGATTTGTTATGTACAATAACTCAAATAACAGTTAATTGAAATTGATTTTACAAATATCACTGCAAAATGCTTGTTATAATATATAATATTTAAATTAGAATATAAAATAATCTTAATCAGGAAAATTTTTGTTAACCAGCGATCGTTTGGTCAAATTTAGTCATAATTACTAACTATAGATAAATTTTCTGTAGATAAATCAAATCAAATCAAATTCTTTTATTCAATAAAGAAGCATTACATTTACTTATTGATCGTTAAATAAAACACTAACTTCGGTAAACTGACCCGAGACGACGCGGCGTAAGAAACTCAGCGGTTCTTCTTTTTTTTGTTTATTTTATTATTTAAAAATATTCAAAATGACCAAATATCAGAAATAGACACCAAATCAAAAATGAATTTGTTTTATTAAATATATGTATTCGTATGAACAATATTTATTGTGCAATTAAGCATGGGATGAAGCATTTTTACGTTATTATAAATTTAGCCATAAAACTGATTTTATTTACAAAAAATATAATTAAATTAAAGCGATTCATGATATTCCAGACTTATTAATTTATTAGGACACTCGATGGCTTCGTATTTGACTACAGCATAAGATGAATTGATTACAATTATATAAGAAAAGTAGGTATTGAATTCCAAAAATATAAGATATTTTTTGTTGGTTTGTGGTCGTGTGTATAAATTCCGCACGTTCGTGTTTTGTAGAGTAACTAATTTTAATCCTTATTTGTATATACATAAGGCGTTAATGTTAATAATTCTTAAAGTAGCAATGTCTTAAATATGTACTTCATAACTAGGTATAATATTTTACTACTTATTTATATCCACTCTTATTTTACTTTCTTATTTTTTATAATAACAAACGCTAATTTTTCATGAAATTATGATGAATACCAGAGTTTATTTAGACGTCGACCAGTGATGTCATTCAAGGTCAAAGGTGTTTATTTATTTTTACTCCTTCCGCTATTGGAATCGACTAGACTTTAATGTTAATTCAGTTTTTCTCGTGCCGACGGAAAACGTTACCGGAGTAAAATCTTTTCACGTTAGAAATATTAAGAAATAAATTATTTTTATAGAGTAATTCACACTCGAGAACTTTGTGTTCGAGAAACATCGATACATTTTCTCCCCATTATACATAAAGAAGATCTACTAATTAAAATGACACTTTCATTATGCTCAATAGGTAGGATATAAGTTTTTTAATGTATCAAATAATAAATTGTCACCGTAACAAAACAGATATCGAAAATACTTCGACATAAATATTTGTAAGACTTATTTGTAAGTAAAGTAAGTTTAATTTTTTTGTACTTTTTACATTGATTGTTTTTCTGTTATATTGTAAAAGTATAATAAGTCCAGTATAAACATAACTCTCAGAAATATAATACTATAGATATTGTTTAAAGAATTTCCTTACATTGAAGTTACATAGCGATTCGACAGTTGCATTTTTCATATAACAAAAGCAGGAATCGGAAAAAACTATAACAGAGAGGGTAAAAAAAGTATTGACTATGGTTCGCTTAATACAACCGCTATTTGTATTTTGTGTGAATGCACCGGCGGCTGGCTATTCCAATTAGAGACACGCCATCATTATTCACGGGTATTGAATGTCATACATGTCGGATCTATTGTGAACTGCTGTAGATTGACAGCAATCCCGATGACAATAGTTTATAATTATAGCCCGTGTTTTGTTACATCAACAGCTAGGAAATAGTATGACGCCACAAAAGCTGTCACAGATTAAAAACATTTAATTAATTAATTAAATTTACTTTGCCACAGCAATACCAAGTGAAGGACGCGTAAAAAAAGATCCAACCGATATTCTTGAGTAATCTTATTTAGTTTTGTTTACAAAAATAATTGTAATTACGAAAACGATATTCAGATCTCTAGATAGCAAGAACATAACTATTTACAAGGTAATACAATAGTGTTACGTATATTATTTATACACCGAGTATTGCAAATATGTTGATTATTTTTCTTAATTTCTTCCCTATTTGATTATTATTGTTATTTTTTTCTTTTTTTATTATACGTGGCATGAATTATCTGATCAAATCATAGCTAATCAGATAAATAAACATTGTCTAATTTGAACAAACAATTTAATAAAATAAGTCGACACTTAAAATATGTAATACGTGAGATGAAACCCGCTACCGTTTGTGCGCTAGCGAGTGCTTGTCCGCTGGATTAACACAAACACTTTTACAATTATACGATATAAATTAAAACATATGGAAACGGAACTCTAAAAAGCATCCATTGATTTAAAAGCTTTGGTATAGAGCGGGACATCGGCGAAGTTTATTTTTATTCCATTATGTTTTCTTTCCGCCACGAATTCACTCGACTAGGCAACTAATTTGATGTAAATTTCTTTGTCTGGACATATTCTTTATCGAAAGTATTGAATATTTTGCTGTTTTGATAAATATTGTTACGATGTTATTTTAATTCTGAATACAAATAACGATCGTCTGGGTACGAACCACCACTCATAACATAATCTACCGCCAAATAGAAATACAGTATTGTTGTGTTCTGGTTTGAAGGATGAGTGAGCTAGTGTACAGGCACAAAATACCTAGTATCCAAGTTCCTAAAGTTGTCGATGTATTGACGATTTAAAGAACGTTAAACGATCCATCCAAGTGAGAATTTTAATAAAAGAAGGGATTTTTTTTCTAACAACGGGTTCGTTAAGAATTGTTTTAAACATCGGTAAATAACCAATAAATATATGGAACAATAGTAACACCCATTTATCAATTATTGTACCGCAAGTAGTACTATATATTAGTGTGTTCCGGTCCGACGGGTTCAGCTAGCGTAATTATATGCAAAGGGCTACATCTTAAATGTCAAGGTTGTGAGAGCTTATACTTTATTCCAACCATAACAGGAAAAAACCCAAATAAACAACATTTGACAGCAACTTGACGCGATATCATTGGTCGAGAGTTTGATTAATCTATGACATTCAATATTGATTTGCGAAAAAATGGCGTTTTGAACGTCGACGAAATTGTTATCGGAATTTTGGAAGTAAAATTAAAGTTTAAATAAGTGGTTTAATAGTGTTGTATTATAAATAAATATATATTCATCATAAACTCTTAGTAGTGCACAATATAGTTATAAGCAAATCGCATGAAATACGTAAAAGTAAGGCTTATTTATCTTTTTTCCATTGGAATAAGCTATAGAGCTGTTCAGCTGTGTGCACTCCTGCAAAACTCCTGTTTACCACGTAACATCACTAATAATACCCTTTACTTTATTAAATTGCGTAAAAAAGTTATTTGTATGATTTAATATTTATTAACGTTTGTCTTCGAGTCCCTCGCTATAAGTAGCGTGCTAATTTCCCAATAAATGGATAAATATCGAGTTTTCGTCCCCTATAACAAATACCGACAAATGCAAGTATTTTAAACATTACTGAAGCGAATTAATTAAAAAAATACTCAGCTCGTAATTTTTTTCATCAAACACTCGTAAATATCGTGCACATGACAAAGTGACTCATTTCACACATCTATAGCGAATCTATATAGAAATAAAACATCGGGCTTAATGATGTTATTTACATTAAAACTGACGCAAATGAAATAAACGCCTACTCTACGCGAACAATAACTTACAATGACGTTTCTAGTAATGCACGCGAACGAACATTTATACTTGGTGATCGTATTGATCACTTTATTAATATGCCATCGTTATAGACCTGAATCAATACTAGGACGTACCGAAATAGACTTTAGTGCTTAAAGACCTCCCTATTGAGGGCGCAGTTACATAATAAAATAAAATATGCAACGATATGGACACGTATACAGAAACGAGTAGCGTAAAGTTATTATGGCCCAGTGGTTAACACGTTAACGTCAACCGAAGAGTATGGGTTCAAATCGTTATGTGACTTTATTCGTGTTCATAATTCATCTCGTGTTCGGTGATTAAAAAAAATATATGGAAACATATGCCGCTTGAAGTTCTGACACAATGTCTGCGTGTGTTCCATACGCAATGGAGCAGTGTTTAATAAACTAAAACCAATTGCCTTAAGTTAAAAAAATATGTTTCAAATGTTATTATTTTTAAACTGGTTATATCCGGATAATCGCTTAAATTAACCTACTAACCTGTTATGTCATTCAGTGCTTCACAGGTGATTATGACTTTTAAGTAACTAATTAAGAAAAATTAAAAAGATAATAAAATAGAAAGTAATTTTACGCTTAAACGATAGAATTAGGATATAATTCAATTGTTTTAGTTTGACAAAATCCCTGACTCTAATGTCCACAATTGTAGATACAATCTTTTCAATATAAAAGTTAAAGAGAACAGGGAATCGGCCATAATTATACATCGTTTAAATAAAGACACAGGAGTTTAAGTCTCAAGTCGTACTTATACATATATATTACAAATCTGAAAGTTTGTTAGTTAGGATGTTTGTCCATTAGACACGCTCGAACAACTCAACGGGGCTAATGAAATTGACAAAGGATCGATTATGCGGAGTAATAGGAGACAGGTTCCCTATTTATTTACTTAATATTCATAAAAAATCACAATCAGTATTCCATAAATCATAATCCAGTAAAAAGAGAAGTATTAAAAAATATGAATTTCTTTGTCTCGTCTATTAACAAAGAACATTGATAAACTGGTCACTGCATGTAAAACCAATAAAACTATGGAGTTATACAGAAGCATCGAGTATATTTTCATAAAACAACGCGTTCGCAGTCGACATCAAAGGTTGTTTACAATTTTATTACACGAGCTCGCCCCGGGCCATCGGAGATGCATCCCAGCGGTTGCCATGACAACTCCAGGGGCCGCTGCAGCCCTGTTACCTGTACCTAGCTTACAGTCTAGACCGAAATATATGATGATTACATATATATTATATTGGATAATGTATTCTATAGCAAACAATATAGAGTTCGATTTCGCTTGAATAAAAATTGTTTGGAGAGAGAAATGTTTAGGTCCGGAGGTTGAAAATTATTACTCGTTTATAGGATATGAAACGGGACACTAACAAAGGCGTCTTGTTTGAGCGTTTAGGGATTTGATTTGAAGGGCTTATTAATTTGATGTGGAATCGTGCATGCTATTGATTTCATGTCCTTTTGTTAATTAGATGTTTTTTTACGAGTTATTTGTAAGATGAATTGGCGTGTAATTTTCTATTTCAGTGTAGCATTAAGTAGATGATAACAGGTATAAAGAATCAATATTGAACCAGCGATCTCAGTCGTTTATGTCCACCTACAGCTCTATCGGGGTCGAAGTGTACTTAAAGAAGTTCAATGCCTTCGTGTCTCGGAACTTTTTTTCGGTAGATTGTTGTTTTCTTTGTTTGATAAGGCAATACCGAAAACTGTGTTAACCATTGATGTCTGTCGTACTGCTTTATTTGAGGTGTGCACAGAAATCAAGGGAAGGTGACATTAATTTTGTTCTTCCTTTCTTTGCGCGTAATTATCATGTGCAAACTAGTATTAGTATTAATTCATTAGAAAACTATTTATTTAATATTTTTATTATATAGATTCACGAATTATATCAATAGGACAATCTTAGCGGAGCTATGAATAATTAAAAAAAAATAGGACACTAAAACTAACGGACCCTTGCGTGTGTCTTTAAAAAAAAACTATCTCCCTCTTTTCATTTTATAATGTATTTAAATTGTCTGCCAAATAATATATATATATGTTTTAAAGAATAATAAACTTGTCAAAAGATGTCACAATTTAGTTCTAAGATTAGTTCGATAGCAAGTCAGAAGGAACATTATATATTATTATATTATTCTATACTACATAGATACGAGTATATGCGTTAGTATTCCTTGTATGTAGTTTTCCTTTGACAATTATAATCACCGATTACCTTATTAATATTACTAACTTGATGAAAAGCTCACGAACAATAATTGTGTATTGAAAATCATTTATTGTACATTTTTGATGGCATCAAATTGAAAGTTACGGTTTAAAATAAAGTTCAATAAAATTCATACTTTTTTTAGTTTATAGTGTTAGGTAAAGTTAGGCTATACAAACATCTAGTGATTAGAGCTTCGTGGGACCACGAGCGGTGCACATCATGGGAGTGGCCGGGGACGGATGATTATTTTAAACGACCTAAGGGGTTGTTTTGACTCGTTCGCCTCTCCAATCCGTGCTGACAATGGATAAGAATCACACTTAATACGCCTCCTCTCTTCACAAGCTTAGGCAGTTCTTTGAAGGTTTTCTGCAAAATAATTCCACGGGATCGTTAAATTAATAATAAAAACTATGAATGAATGTTTCGGAATCCAAAATATTTTTTGTAGTTTGGATGGTATTTGGACTTGCATAACGGAAACAAAATCATTTTATCGAAGTATAAATAAACTTTAGAGGGGTGAAAAAGATATCGCCTGTCGCCGGACAGGTTGTAGTGACAGATCACACGCATACATCTCGCTTCGCGGCAACGCCCGGCAGGCGAGAGGGGGTCTGCAGGTGCTACGACGGAGTCTTGTTAGAAATTGTTATTATTCATTTATCTCCTAATATGGTTTTGTATGTTTATGCAAATCCCATATAAGGAGATAAATATTGTGTTTACATAGGTGTTGTCGGTGTAGCGGATAGTAATTATATATTTCAAAGCCAATATCTTAGGGTGAAGGCGACTTACTGTCACCGCGGTATAATAGTAACCACTTGTAAACTTCCCACTTCTGGGCTAAGGCCTCCTTAGGAAATAAGACACATATCGGTTTCCTCGCGATGTTTTCTTCACCGCTGAATACGATGTTAATTATAACACAAATTAAGCTTAGACGGGTTTGAACACGCAATTCTCGTTAAAAATGCTTGCGTTCCAACCACCTGGCTATCTCACCTCTATTGTATAATAGCTTTCTGAATTATTTCAAATAATGTGATGATGATGATGATGTGTGAAACAAATTTGTTTCGTTTAAAAAATTTCTCATATGAAGTATTTATATAATAACGAATTTTAACTGACCTTTCTTAACGGAATTAATTTTTTTCAATTTATAACATTGCTCAAACTTTTTATAACTTACTTTTAATTTTATTTATAACTCAAGTTTCTATTGAAAAGGTAATGATTCAAAGAAAAAAAATATGTGTGAGTAGAGTAGAGTATAGTAAATTTGAACGACATTGTAAACGGCACTTAAAGTGTTTATCAAAACCATGCATTGAATTTTCTTAGTTGACTTTTTGCAAAACGTAGAATAGTCCAGTCATTACGTCGGAATAAAACGGGTTTTGAAAAACTGAATTTAACCCTTTTTTCAAGGTGGCAGAAAATGCACGAGGAAATTTTAGTCGAGATTTTGAATTTAAGCTTTTCTAGAATGAGTAGACGTAATCCCTTATTCCTGCTTCCCCTTTCCTTCACAAGTCCACGCGTGCTGGTTCTCGATGTCACCGCCTAACTGTGACATCAATTCCATCGCGTACAAAGAAATTTGGCAACTCTTTTCTTTGTCGCACTTCCAAAACATGGAATTCTTTACCAGCGCACGTATTCCCCTCCTCTTATGACCTGGGTTCCTTCAAGCGAGGCGTGAAGAGGCATCTTGCGGGCCGGCAAGGCGGGGGCGGCTAGAGCAGATCACCTTTCCCAACTGCACTAGCCGTCGTCGCGTTTGGACTCTACTACCACTTACCATCAGGTGGAGCAGAGTCATTTGCCCTCCCGGGCAATAAAAAAAAAAAAAAATATATCCAAAATTCAGCTTTCTCGGACATGCATTTCCAAACGTATAATGAACATATCCTTAAGAATTCTATTTTTATTTTTTTTTAAATGATACTGTAACAGCCGTTGATGGCTAGGCTTGGGGAGGTTTGGTGATTATACCACTGCGCTGCTTCAATGCCTGTTGGACACATGTGGCACATGTGGTTTTCTTACGTTGTTTTTCTTCACGGCTGAGCCCGAGACGTATGAATGGAATTTAAAACTGTGGATTTATTGGGTTTTCACCATATGATGTTAATAACCATATAATACTGATAAAACAGATCACTGAATCAAAGTTATTATTAAATTATCATCATAACTAAAATATTCTCATATACATATATATATATTTATGACTTGAGGAAGAGTTTAAACTCAGATTCTCCAAGTCAGTATTATAAACTAGCCAATAGAGAAAACGAGGAGCGAGTTTGTGTGATATCATCTGTATCTGACAAATAAATGATTTTGATTGATTGCTATAAAAGCTTTTAGTGAAGGATGGTGGAACACGATTTGAAAATTCGGAACGTGGTTTTGCATATCACGTGACTTGATCATACGATTTCCTATTTACATAGCGTTTCAGATGAAGCCTATTCGAAATTTAATGAAATCTTTTTTTATTAATATATAAAAATAAAAAAAAATAGCAATGTTTTTTTGTTTAGGTCAAGAGGAAAGAGAGGAGAGAAGAAGGTCTAAGTCAACTAATAAGTATGGACTTACCAGCTGAATTAGACCGTTTTTTCAATCATTAGCAATACATTAGCAGCCTGTAAATTTCCCACTGCTGGGCTGAGGCCTCCTCTCCCTTTGAGGAGAAGGTTTGGAGCATATTCCACCACGCTGCTCCAATGCGTGTTGATGGAATACACATGTGGCAGAATTTCGTTGAAATTAGACACATGCAGGTTTCCTCACGATGTTTTCCTTCACCGCCGAGCATGAGATGAACTATAAACACAAATCAAGCACATGAAATTCAGTGGTGCTTGCCTGGGTTTGAACCCGAAATCATCGGTTAATATGCACGCGCTCTAAACAATGGGCCATCTCGGCCGTTTTTTCAATCATACGGAGTTGAAATTAGACTTATAGGTTCAGTAGGGGTTTTCTGGGCTAAAATTAATAAAATAACTATGGTATTATTTTTATTAACAATCGCGAGAAATACCAATAACAGGATTGGACATTCTTCTTTAAACTGAGCGGTCGTTAAAATAATTTAAATGTATACTTTTTTGTAAATTCTAAACTACCAGAACATTAAAGGTTTCGTTTACTATTTTATAATAAGAACAAGTGGAAGTTAATAGAATTTCAAACGGACAAATAATAATAGCAGCTTAAATGTTAAGTGGCGGCAGCTGCTTTTCTTCAAACGAAATGTATTGTATAACGAGAAGATTCACCAATCAATAAACTGAGAAACGACGCAATTATTTGTGGAAACTTAATTGGTTATTGCTTATTTAGTGTTTAAAAAGTTTAAAAAAATATAAAATAACTGTTTTTTTCCCTAAAACGAAATTGGATTGCTTTCAAATGTGGACTGCATGATCTTAATATAATATGTTACAATAACAAGTGTTTATCAGTATGAATAACAAAAAAAAGTAGCTAAGTGCGAGTCGGAAGGGTTCCGTAGCAGCAAGTAACAAGGTTTATGTTTATGAAATTAAATGGTTTTTTTTTTTATATTTGAGTTAATTGAATGAAAGGTAAATTGCGGTTTTCGATTTATGACGTATTAAAAAAAACTACTTACTAGATCTCGTTCAAACTAATTTTGGGTGGTAGTTTGCATGGTAATGTATATGATATTTTTTTTGTTTTATCATTCTCTTACTTTAGAAGTTACAGAGGGGACACACACATTTTACCACTTTGGAAGTGTCTCAAGCGCTACTATTCAGTTTAGAAAAAAATACCCCACACGTATGGGTTCGATGATTTTTTCTTTTGAGTTTCAGTTCTAAGTATGGGAATCCCCAAAATTTATTGTTTTTTTTTTCTATTTTTGTATGAAAATCTTAATGCGGATCACAGAATACAACTACTTACCAAGTTTCAAGAGTATAGTTCTTATAGTTTCGGAAAAAAATGGCTGTGACATACGGACGGACAGACCGACAGACAGACATGACGATTTTATAAGGATTCCGTTTTTTGCCATTTGCCTACGGAACCCTAAAAATGGATTGAATTGGATCTAATTCGCTTATCAAACTATTGTATGACAACTCAATTATATGAACTACGGACAAATCAACAGGAATGGCGACGTCTCAGATAGCCGTGTAATAAAAGTGGAAGACTAACGGATTCTCGTCTTTGTAAAGTTCCGTTTTGAAAAATGATATTTACAAATGTGTCACAAATTGTGTAGTTTAACTATATGATTTGCGAGGTCTCCTTTACCAAAAGGCTTTGTGCAATAGACTGGAAATACATTCTCATAAGTACTTAAAATTAATTTCACATACATTCTTTTTTATTTTTTTATGACGTTGGCGGGGCGAGAAAATGATGGTGGTTGTCACTGCCCACAGATATTGTCGCCGTATGAAATTTTAACCATTTCTTAAGTAACCAAAGCGCCACCAACCTTGGGAACTTAGATATTATATCCCTTGTGCCTTTAGTTACACTGGATTAATCACCCTTCAATCTGGAACACAACGATATTGATATACGTATTGCTGCATGGCGGTAGAATATCAGAGGACGTTTTTTCATTTTAAAGAATTAATTTTTATTTACATAATAATTACATCCAAATAATTAATAAACTTAAAAAAAGTCTATTAATTGTTGGATCGCTTGACTCTTAAAATTGGGCCTAGGCAGTGCCAAAATTTTTTTTTTTTGTGTGTCTTTTTTAAATTTTAAAAAATATGTTGATTTCTGATATGTGTACGTTTGGAAACCGCCATTGGAATAAAATACAAAATTATAAATTGAATCATATCACTTGACTATTTTTTTGATATTAAACATAAGATTTTTTTAATAATAATATTGACAATAGTTTAATCGATATGATTACGACAACTTAAGGTAGGCCGTGGTCAATATAAATCAAGCAAAACGACCTAACCACGAGACCCAGTATAACAAGAGCCACTACAATTTAATAGTACTAACCAGTGACTAAATAGTCAACATTGTTAGATTAAAGTAGTATTGCAAATTATTTCGGTGATCGGATTATTTGTGAAATATATTCTCAACTTTTTCTGGTTCTGATCAGTACGGGTGGTACTGATCAGGTATTCTGCCGTCAAGCAGCAGTACTTAGTATTCTGTTGATTCTAGTTTGAGTAACTACAAGCACAAGGGACTTAGTTTCCAAGGTTGGTGGCTCATTGGCGATGTAAGTAATGCTTATTATTTCTTGCAACGCCAATGTCTATGGGCGGTGGTGACCACCTAATATCAGATGGTACAAGCACGTCCGCACATATAAATGAAGTGGTTTTACTGACGACCTCCGTGGTCGAGTAGTGTGTACACCAGTTTTCATGGGTACGCTACTCCGAGGTCCCGGGTTCTATTTCCGGCCAAGTCGATGTAGAAAAAGTTCATTAGTGTTTCTATGTCTTGGGTCTGGGTGTTTGTGGTACCGTCGTTACTTCTGATCTTCCATAACACAAGTGCTTTAGCTACTTACATTGGGATCAGAGTAATGTATGTGATATTTATTTATTTACTTCAGCTAGCAAGATTTGAGCTAAGCATGGCAAATAAACACTACTTCCAGTATAATATACAGTAAATAAAAGCTCTTTAAAATGGTATAGAATCCTTGATGCGGTCTCTTCGCATACACCTTGTTAAGCTACGCTTTGCTACGCGACGCTACGCCAACCTACTCGTACACATCGGCTACGTCAGTATGAGTTAAATTAAATTGTATAGTAACATAATTTGTATGTATTGAAGTGGTATTTATCCCAGTAATATAATAAGCTGGTAAGTTTTGATTTGCAGATTCGCTTAAGAAGACAATATATATTTTGTTTTGTTCAGTGTACATTTTAACTCATGCTAAGTTGTGTCAGCAAATTCGTAATAGATAAAGCAGTCGTTTTAATAAAATCTGAAATAATCCTATTGTAAATTTATTTTTTAGAATTATTTAGGATAATATTTTTTCCTCGTTAAGGTTTATCTTCGTTTTTACGTCTAATTGGATAAACAGATTAGAATTAAAACAAGTAAACATTGTTAATAGATAATACTATTTACATTATAAAATGTTTTTCTAAGAGATGTTTTTTTACTAATTGATAAAAAGGAAACTAAACAATTTTTGTTTGCTGAGAATAAATATATTGTAAAAATAAAACTCGTCTGAGTCTGTATCATTTTTGGTAATATTTTGTATATAATTATATAAGGACAATATAGGACATATAATAAGATGAAACTATAGATTATTGTTATATAGACGTGTGTGTGTGTGTGTGTCTTTGTTCAGCTCTTTAAAAATGAATATTTTATAAAATTATTTTTATTTTGTTTTGGTGAACAATTAATAAATACTATGCATTCTTCGAAAAATGTTTTGTTGGTTTTTCTACAAATCATAGAATATCTTGGAGGCAAGTTAACTCAAAACAAGTATGACGTAATATGTTCTTGCAAGCTATTTCTGTTTACGATATGTTTTTCCTTGTCAATGGTTCTCATTATGAGCCATTGATAAGATGATGAGCGTCTGGTACTATTTATTAGATAAATACGCACAGAGATGAAATAATCAAATCATTTATATATTAAAACCACCTGTACGTGTGTATGTAACTGAACTCCCTCTAAATGGTTCGAACGATTTGTATATTTGTGTGGGTCCCTAAGCTTGATGGGAAGCAAATAAAATTATTATTTCACCCAAACGAAGTCGGAACGGCAGCTAGTAGTAGTAATGATAAACCTAAGCACTATAGTTTTAGAGGCTAAAGTTGTTTATAAATTATATTCATCTTATAATTAATTAGCAGCCTGTTAATGACCCGCTGCTTTGCTAAGACCTCTCATCCCTTTTGAGAAGATGGTTGGGAACCTACTCCTTCACGCTGCTCCAATGCTAGTTGGTGGATACACAGAATTTAATTGAAATAAGACATGTGTTGTGAGGAGGGTCTTGAGCATCGACGTGGATGGATATCGAGGTAGAGGTCGACCACGAATCGATGGATGAATTGTGTAAAAGACGATATGGTTAGAAATAATGTTACTTATGAGATGAAGTCCGATAGAGAAGGATGGAAGAAGAAGACATGCTGCTCCGACCCCGAGTAAAAATTGGGATAAGAACAGGAGGATGATGAAGACATGACGGATTCCCAGGTACCATATTGTTTTTAAAAATAATGACGTCACGCTCTTCATTATTATCATAACTTTCCATAATAAAAGTAAGTAAAACCAACTTCAAAATAAACGCTTTATTCAGATAAAACTGACAATAGAGAGCTCTATCCTCTACTCTACTAGGCTACTCGCCACAGAAGACCCTGTGCGACAACAACCACTCCTATTTATAAATAAAAGAGAGTGGGGCAATCTTATGATTTTTTACAATTGCCCTTTACCCAGTTTACATGCGCCGTACTTATTTATAATATTTATTATTAAACGTAACTAATTTTAATACAAATAAACAATAATAGAATAATTTGACAAAAAAAAATAAACATAACAATCAGTTTATGAGAATATGATTTTAAAACATAATCAAAATTATTTATAGCACATCAACATGAATAGATAATGCTGTTGCTCCGATAGACACATGCAGGTTTCCTCACGATGATTTCCTTCACTGCCGAACACGAGATGAATTATAAACACAAATTAAGCACATGGAAATTCAGAGGTGCTTGCTTGGGTTTGAACTAACAATATTTGGTTGTTAGAACACAAGCATCTTCATGTGTTCTTACCACTGGGTCATCTCGGCTCTATGTCGTGTAATTAGGGGTCTTATAACAAATTAAAGACGCAGCCAGTATTGTCTTACTGTGTAGGGAAACAAAGTCTCAGAGCGAAGTATCTACTTGTTAGCTCTTTGGTCATCCGATACCGGAACAAACACCCGTGTGAGTGAACCATTGTTATATATTTAGTAGTACTCGTATTGTACTCATACCTTTGGTACTTAAATGATATACAATTAGAAGAAAGATTATTTTAACATATTTAATTATTTATTTATAAGTATAGACGTATAATTTAAAAAAAAGAACAGTCCGTGTTGACGTATCGAAAGGTTCTAGAATGTTATATGAAGTTTATTTTTTACGTTAATATTTATTTTCGGTCACCGTCACCTGTTTGACAAAATTTCTTTAATGTGTATTTCAAAAACATTGTGTTGTCAGGCACAATCGCCCCATGAAGCGAATTAAAAACTAAGAAAAAAACACAAACATATTTTGTGGAATTCAGTTTTACGTAAATAAAGCTTAAAATCGATACCTCGAATGCGTTTCCCGGGAATTCTAGGAAATAGCTCGCGCAGGGCGGCGGATTATTCGCCCTGTATTCAGCCGGTGCACGAGTTATGTAATCATATTTATACACAGATATATGCTACATTATATACCGACGTTTCTGTTTAACGATATTGTTTATATGTATCTGTGTTAACTGATCCAGCAATTCACGAATGTTTTCAAATAAAAATATTTGAGATTTTTAAATGAAGTTAGTTGATGTATTAATTAATAAAAAAAATAGCATTATATTTAACCATTTAGAAATAGAACAAGTATATACCTATTCTATATCTGTTTCGTTTATAATCTTCAATACATGTAATACAAATTTCTGAAAACGGGATTGAAATGTACAGTTTGATATTTCCAAGCAAGAATCGAAACCGCGACCACTGGTTTAGAAGGTAGGTTTGTGAAGCTTCGCCAGACGGTTTAGAATCATATTGAAATCGGAGTCGTCTTGAATAATATTATTGAAACTATTTAGTGCAGGTAGTCTGACTACCCTACGATGTTAGAGTTCAGGACTCTAAACGGGTGGAGATTAAACGGAAATTTCTCTCCGTAATAACTGGAAAAAGCTTTACAAAATATTTGTCGGTTTCCTCTCTGCGCGGTCTTTGTTCTGATATCAACATCTGTTAGGAATTTACAGCATTTGTTATTGTTAGAAATGTTTGTTTCAGATTTAGATTATTTATACGAATGTTTTTATTGTGTTTAACATTTAAAGCATAATAATGTAAGTAATCAATGTTTATCAAAATTAATCCTATACGTTGAAATAAAACTAGTTTTTAACGGATTTAATCGCGTATATTAATTATTTTAACATCCCGACGTTTCGAGCACTTTAAATTAATATTCTCAAACACTTTTAAGATTGAAACCAATCAATGAAATCAATTAGATCAGATAATTTAAATGCTTAACTTTTATTCCAAGCTCTATAAGATTCTGACGCAAGATACATTTACAGATACAGATATTTTTTTTAATCAGTTAATTACTTTTTATAAAGATTGATTTCTGTTTGAGATAAAAAAATAGTTTATGTAAATTTAAGTAAGATATACATTTGGAGTTGCAAGTCTACTAAGTTATTAAGGAGAAGGATACGAAGTTTAATCCATTGCGGGAATACGTTTCAGATCACCGGAAATACGTGTTTTCGAATTACTTCTGACGCATGGAGGTTCCTCATGTCGTTCTATTTACGATTTCCTTTCATTTTAAATGTGCTAATATCTTCTATTTTAATTAACGACCATTGATTCATGTGTTAGTATTATTTTTAATTTATTATTAAAAATACGTTTCAAATTACGTAGTAAAAATAATGAAAAATATATTATACTCACCGGTAATAACCAGCAATATATGGAACTGCTGGAAGATGGAAGAACTGCTATGGCGGCTTTTAATGGATGGGTAAGTTCTTTCATCGTATAGATCATACAAGTTATATTTGAAAAGGTATACTCCCACAACATACAACTAGTTCCGAAAAGCCTGCTTTATTAAAAAAAAAAGTTCCATCAAAAAAACTTCGTGATTTATTTATTTACCACAAATAAACACGGTCTGCATCAAAAACTGAGTTTGCACTCACGGAGATGTATAAATATTTTCCTTTGAACTAGGGATAGGGTAATGATTTATTTGCTTAGTTCCTTACAGCATCAGATCAAATTTCAAATAAATACGGTCGAGCGAACATCACAACGTGCAGTTTGCACATGCGAACAAAAATATGAAGGGAATACGAATATGTTTCATTTTAACTTCGTATGTTTTTCATTCCGACTGTCAAAGGGTGATTGGATTTTGACGTATTACTTGGTCAAATAATATGGTATTCCACTATGTTTGTAAAAGTACTTCAGAATGTTCATTTTTATAATAAAAAGTCACAAAAAATATATTTCGTTAAAATATGCACGATTCCTTGGCGTTTACTTAAATAAAATTTTAAGACTTTTTTATTTCCGCAAAAACGCTGTCAGCCATTTTGGTGACGTCTTATTAGTAAAAACAACAGTCGTTTATATACGACCCATATATGGTGCTTTTTGGGATATTAATGAATTTCAATCGCTATCGTAGTATCTATTTGTACAAATACAAGCATTAAAACTCCAGAAAAGTTGTTTACCAAAGTGCCAGATGATATTGGAATGAGAAATATTTGATTGGAACACGTAAAACGAGGATCTTATCAAACATCGATTGTATTTATCAGAGGATGATTTCAATATAAGTAAAACCCCTTTATTACTATCTAATAATACTTTGCCCTTTTCCCTTTTTTCTATAAATAAAGTGACGGTAACATAACCTATAATTACTGAGAAAGTTAGTAGATATGTACCTAGCTGTTTACACTGAACTGTCAGTTTTTGCCTATATGACGTCACATCATGGCTACTCGTGTTTTAGATCACGTGATGTATAGATTAAAAATTACGCTTATCTAATTATAACATACAAAAATTGCTATTATGATTCAAAATCAGAATATTTAAGTATATTCCCCTATAACTTTAAATTTTTATCAAATATATTTTGCTCTATCGAAAGTATCCTATTATCACATGATTAAAATCTATACACAAAAAAATCATGCTTGTAAGTAATTAGTATAAGTGACAAAGGTGATATTTTGCCAAGGAAACGATGAATTTGGAAGTGCCACAGATAAAAGTAAAGCAATCAAATTCTACCTTGATAAAGAAAATCGAAAAGATTGGGTATTCTAATTTGGAATTTTCTGGAAATGCAAATTTCAATGTCCTGTTACGGAGTGCAGAAAGACATTATAACTTTCAACAGCGTGGTTTATCATTGTTGTTTGTTATTTAGCGCCCAACAACCACGCTTTCGTCACTGAATGAACAGCCGAACCGTTAATGTGGCGGAGAATCGTAGCGAGCGCAGGCCTTTCATAGTCCAGGGTGTGGATGGTGCAAAAAAAACCCCGAGCGCCGCGCGTTGGGGATGCCTCGCCGTTGATGTCAAGCGTCGGTCCGTTGTTTCACTGAGAACTTAGATTTTTCCACTATCACTTTAGCAAATTGCAAATTTTGCTCGCTTGTGTATAAGAAATGACAAGCATAAAACCGCGATAATTTCAGCCGAAGTTTTGTAGTTCGCTCCATACCATTAGGTTAAAATTTATTTAAAATTCAAATAAAAGCTTCATGGTGTATGATGACCTAAAGAAGTATATTCCAATTTCTAAGCTCTTCTTACGTATTTTTTTTTTCAGATTTTGTTATGATATGCGTTTGTTTATATGTGTGTGTTTATTGCGTAGTTTAGTTTAGATTATATGTTAAAATTAATATTTAAGTGATATATAGTGTTGTGTGCCCCACATTTTTTTAATGTTGTATTTTATGTGTGCTTCTGATGGAGTTCCTTTTTTAAATAAATAAACATATCTTTGTTGCCTATGTTAAATATTATTAACTGATGTATTATTAGTGTTAATATTTTCATTTTGAAACTATACTTTGAATTTCATTATTATAAGTTCACCTTGGATTACGTATATCCTATTGATGGTAAATGGATTTGTTAAATATTTCAAATATATTTGAAACATTTAAGAAGACAAACAGATATTTTATAACTCGAGTTTAGCCATGTCGAATATACATATATTCAATCACGATCGACGTTCCCGTTATTAGTTTTCTTACGCGGTAAACGAACGTACACCCTCTGCAAATGCCACTGGCCGACTGCCCTAGTAAATAGTAACCTGATTTGCAAGTTCACCGCTTTTAGATCGTGCGTCCCTCTCGCACATTAGAGCTTTGGATATTTCATCTTTTTCTAGAATACCTTACTTTTATTTTGTCACTCGTGTTATCTTTTCGCTATCTGTTTGACGACAGTGGAGCAACAGTTCGTTTATTTTGTTTTGTTGTTGCTCACCAGAGAAACATATTTTATTTTTAACCGAATTCAAAAAGAAGGGAATTGAAACCGGTCGTTGTATCAATATGTATTTATATGTTCCTTGATAGTTTTGCTGGTTGTGAACAAACTTTGGTATTTTTTTAATAAATTATAGCTTGGTCCTATTTAAATAGATTATGGCATGGGTTGGAAATTTCTAATTTTTCAAAGCATTTATAATCTATATTTATTATAATAATTATAACACTTATTACCAAGAAATGTTAAAAAACTAACCTAACCCGGATACCGGAACTTGATAATATTGGATGACTGGACTCTCATACTAACTTAAAAAAAAATGTGCCAAATCATTTTTTAAATTATAGTGGACATTCTTTCTATTGACATGGTTTGCATCACGGTGCCAACGCCTTATCAATTATTTAGCCGGCAATCATCTATACTGCCATTGCCAAGTTTAGGGTTAAACGGTGTGTAGTTCTGAGTATTTTCGGAAAAACTGAGAAATTTGTTCTTAATATAAAATTACACGTAATAACGATTTGGACGCTTAAAATAAACTTAGACTAATTGCAATAGGAATAAAGAACTTTTGAGGGCCATTGAGATAAGCGTTTTATTGTTGCATCTTGGATTGAATCGAATCAAATATTAACAAATAGGTACCAATTCGGACGAACATAGCTGTGATTTTTCGACATTGAAAAGTGCAGGAACTCGTAGACATGACGTAATGTATCGCGAATCAAAGGGAGACTAGCATTGCATTGATTTGGTACACATGTACATACAAACATATAATATACACGCACATACATATATGTTTACTCAAATAGATAATCTACGTAATGGTAAGTGCCTTACCTTTGACATTCGCAATCAATAATGATAGTGTTGTTGTGATTATCAACTGAAGCTAGGAGTCCTCTCTCGCTCATTACACTAGTGCATTCCTCAATTACATAACGGATACAAAACGGACAGCCAGTCATGCATCACTTGATAAACAAGGATTAATTAATACAATGACAATAATATAAGCGAATAAGCGGGTTGTGTTCGTAAATTCAAAATTACATAGTAATGGAATTAGAAACAGTTATTATATTACTTAAATATTTTCTAGTAAGATATATTATCGAATTTGTATTTACAGGTTTAATTTAATATTTTATTTTATTGATATTTTTTGCTACTCCTAACATCTTTTCACGATTGAATAAATCAGTGTAAAATTGTTGAGATACGTGTCCAGCCTGTAAAGGTATTCTATAAGAACAAACTGTAAACTCATCGCAGAACACGAGCGTGAAATATTAAAAAATTTTTGCGACATTTACCATAATAATTGTAAGGATACTAGTATCAAAATTGCGTATCACTGTTTGTCGGTTGTCAACATTTAACGAGTGACTTACGAAGTGAATGCTCACAGAATCAAGCAACTAAATGAAATGAACTCGGATAGGTGTCCGACCAAAGGTCATTAAAATGATTTCGTGTGCGCTAAGTTTATGATATACTAAAGTATTAAGTATAAGAGTTTTTTAACTAAAGATTGAATAATTTCGACAATTTTCAAAGTAAAGTTGTAAATGCACACACGCACTATTTTTAATGATCTTTTCTTATGATATCGGTAGGCGGACGAGCAATTGGCCACCTGATGGTAAATGGTGACCACCGCCCATAGAAAATGGCGTTGTAAGAAATATGAACCATTCCTTACATCACCAATGCGCCACCAACCTTGGGAACTAAGATTTTACGTCCCTTGTGCCTGTAGTTACACTGGCTCACTCACCCTTCAAACTGGAACACAACAATACTGAGTACTGCTGTTTTGCGGTAGAATGTCTGATGAGTGGGTACCTACCCAGACGGGCTTGCACGAAGCCCTACCAGCAAGCTCTAGAACGTAGCTCTAGAACTATACGTCACAGACATTACTTATTTACACAAGGACTAAGTTTCTCCCTCGGTTACAAGTATGCATTTTATAGCAGTTTATAGAAAACATATGTTTCGTAAAATTAGTTTGGTACAATTATATTAATAACTCTTTGATAAAATTATTGTAATTTTTTTTTATTCGAAGAGGAACATCGCGAAGAAAGTCTCTTACTGCTACTAATTCTACTGATACACATCAATTAGCTTTATTTATAACTAGCTGGTGCCCTCGACTCCGTTCGCGTGATTTTAAGCCTCAAAAGTGAGAGTATTATATGGTTGACATATCTGTGTATCTTTGATTCTGTCGTAGCATTGTAGTTCCTAATAAGTATTTGTCTAACTGCATAATGCATGTTACACTATACTACACGTAGTGCCGTCGGGGATTAAAGCAAAGATTTTTTTGCAGTTGCGAACACGCGACAGAGCCACATTAAGCTAGCCGTGGGCACTTTCAAACGCAATTTTTTTTTAATTGACATATATTTTTTATTTGTGAATCGATTTTAAGTATATTAGTGAAAACCGCATCCAAATCGGTAAAGCCATTTCCGAGATTAACGGTAACGAACGAACTGATAAACAGACAAACAAACAAAAATTCTAGAAATCACATTTTAGTGATCTATTGCGTTAATAAATACCCCAAGTACATTTTATTCTAAAATATCTTCTATATACAGATTTCGTTCAATTACTATTTTATTACATGTATAGATTTTTAATAATATATTATAATAAATCACGTAATAGTAATATGTGTATAAAGAGACAAAAAAGTCTTAATACTAAAAGTCTTTATCGATCGTTTTCAGTACAGTTAAGAAGGAAACTTTAAAAGCACCTTAAAAAATTAAAAAATAAACTCACACTAACGCACTGTTAACCAGGCAAAAATATGCAATATACGATCAGTATAAATAATATATCTCATATATTATATACTACACGTCTATAAGTCTACGTGTAAAGAAGCTTACAGTATGGCTTATAGCCAGAGCCGTCTCAAGCTATGCCGGGGCCCTTGTGCATCCTTGAATTTTGAATTGAAAAGGGCCCCCCTTTTGGTAGATAATTACTATCAAGTACAAATAATTTGCTTATGGCCCGGCCTTAAGTATAGTATCAAAAAAACGGCGCGATAATTTACGTATATTCGTAGGAATCTGATTGGTTGTACAATCTTATGGCTATTTTATAGCCTTTTTTGATGAATATGTTAGTTATTTCTTCAACATTAGCAGTCAACGTGAGCACAAACGTGTGAAGGAAATTGTTGGTTCTTCGTGGCCCTCTTAGGATGGGGGACCTGGGCACGTGTCCCATGTGCCCTATGGTAAAGGCGGTAATGCTTATAGCTTGTATTTACCCTAAAATCTACTTTAGCACATCTTTATATATGTGTGTGTGTGTGTGTTTTACATTTGATCACAAATAAACAATTTATATATGTAATAATCATTTATAAAGGTCAATATTACGAGTTTGTCTGAACGCGCATATGCCGAAATTTTTGTTATAATGCATAAAAAAGTAACTATTAATTTTTATTTATAAATTGTGCTTTACTTACATAGTCTGTAATTAAAATGGTGGTCTTCTGCTAATGCTTGTTCTCTCGGTATACTTTACTTTCCGAACCGATGGTAGCTTTAAATTGAATTCCACACTGTAACATAACGATTGAAAAGTTTTTTATGACCATACTTGAATAAAGAATTTTTCATTTTATGATCCTATTGTCCAGTTATACTACACTAGGTATATAATAGGGTGACAAAGACATTTTAAAATATTATAATGTATATACAGTAGAATACACAAAAATATTCCATAAAAACTGATATACATACTATTAATACAAGAAGTAAAAATAACTTGTAACTCCTGATTTTCGCTTGTCTATGGTACAGAGAATCATTTTGGACTATGGTATACGCATATATAAAGAGTGAATTAATCAATAAATCTTATTTTTCATTAAAACCTTTTTTTAGGAAAAATCGTGGATTTTATTTGATTAATAATTGTGAATATCATCATTATAAAATATTTTTATATGCGATTTTCTTCGTTTGTTGACGATTCAAAAAAAGCTATATTTTAAAGTTTACTTGAATGAAATAAATTTGATTTGATTTAAAAATAAGCCCTTAGTGATCGATAACATTGTGACATGAGAAGGAATGGTCTTGTCCTAAAGAAAATCTTTGTCTAGGAATGTAATAATAATATTATAATAATCAAGTTTCATTTAAATTGTTCTATTTGTTTTAATTCATTGTTATTTATTATAATATATTTAATCAATAACTATATACCAGAATCGAAGATGGAGTAGTTTGGTTGAAATTAAACAACAGCATTCGAATAAAATGTTTATTAAGAACAAATAATTCATTTCCAATTAGTTACTTCCGTATTATAAAACAACAGATTTATTACAAGCAATTATATCGATACAGAGTCAAAAACAAGATACAATAATTGTAATTGAATGCAAAGCGATATAAATTCAAGTTCAATGTGTCAAAAATACTAAATATTATGTACTGAGTATTCCATTAACAGTCGCCATTTTTTTTTTATCTTCGCTCAGTTTCAAATTCCAATATTAAATATAGTGACGTCCACACATAACAAATCGACTGAAAAATAATGAATAAAATTGTATTGTCATAAAAAAAATTTAACAATGGGAATTTATTGTATTAAAAATAGGTTTCATAAAATGTCGAAACCATTTGACAATTTTTTTTTATTTATTACACACTATGCTATATTACGAGGCCGTAATAGTGCGGCGAGCTGAAATAAGATTCAAAACTGGAACCAGAAGTGCGATTCTGTAACAAATCACTTCGTATAATTCTTGAATGATTCTCACTCTTGAAATATTGACAACCGACAAACATAAGTGATACGCCATTTTGATACGTATATCCTGGAAATTATATAATTATTATAGTCAATAACGTATATCACATTCTGATATTTCACGCTCGTGTTCTGCGGTGAGTTCCGACTTTCTTTTTTCAGAATAGCCTACCTGGAACAATATCGTACATAACAATGATAGACGAATGTAAAAATATTTAAATTGCTTTCGTAAATTCAGTATAACGTTTACTCTTCCATGTTTTCTAGATCCGATTTTCTTCTTTGTTCTTTCTAGGAGTTAGGAAGACAATCAAGTTTAATGACAGCCGTTTTTATCAGTATTCTGTTTTAAATATTTGGATAAAGACGGTTGCCTGAAGACCGGATTGTCATTTTTGATCGCCATATTCCTCGACTTCGTTCCTTCCTCGAACCATTTGTTCTTTGATCATATGTCATAATACTTATTTATTTTTAATTGTACAAGACATAGGGTCAAAAAATAAACAATTTTAGTTTCTAAAGTTAAAGACAAAGACATAGATAATTATTACATACGATATAAATGAAACCAATTTCACAAACATTTAAAATAAATACATAAATGGAAATATTACAAGTGAATTGTGAAATTCTGATAATTCGTTCTCCGCCTTTCTCACTCGTGTCGCGTGTTGCAGCATCATTATCCAGATTGATACTCATTCGATAATTTGGTATATCTTGTAAACCATTAAACCGAATGGGAGACCACCTGAATAACAACTATGGAAATGTGGTGAAAATCTGAAGGTGATTTTAATAAGTATTCGAGTAAGTGTTTTTCTTTATCTTCGATCTCCTTTTTCTTCATTGCGATCCAAAAATCAAAAAGATGGCACATCTATTCATTTCCACATGACGATTTAAAAATATAAAACATATTTTCTAAATAATGGTAAATAATTTAATTGTTTGAGGAATAATTCAGAGCTCTATAAAATTCGTCCTGAAATATAATTATACAATAAACATACACTGCTGGCAATCATAAAGATTTTTTTCGTCTTCTTCGTCTCTTCTCAATTTCTATGTTGTTCTCCGTTGCAATTACACGCTAAGAGTCCATCAGAACATCACACATCCGTTTCTTTGGTACAAGTACTTTAACAAAGGAAAAGATGTGAGATATCCTAATTGACATAGCGCGGTGTTATAAGCCAATTCATCCTTGCTTAAAGAATACAACAATAAATAACCTTAATAAATACGATAAGTTTAAAATTACATTATAATAGATATCTCAGAATACTATCCGTCTGTTTGAAAATCACCATTTGATTAAATATAACAAAGTTTATGAAACGTTGAAATAATGTTTAATGTTTTTGCAATAAAATTAATAGAACATATTCGTTTTTCACAGAGATATTTACACACTAAACAACATAATTGTTAAAGATAAGTTTTTTCCTTGTTAATTCCTCATAGCGTCATTTTGTTCCGTTGCTACCTTTGTGTAGAATACCATGAAGGTCGGAACCCATTCTATTCTATTTTCGTACGAATACGATATCCACAGAAGCGAATGGGTCACGGCCTAAATGGCAAAACCTGGAGATAAATCAAAAATTTATTATTACAAACATAACTAAAAAAATTAACTTCCAAAAAAATTTAACTTATTTTTATTATTATTATACATATAAACTTGTTAATAACAATGCCTTTAATATACTTATAAACAAAACATGTCTGTGAAATCTAAAAATTAAAAGGATATTAAACGTTTGCGTAAATGTTTCTTTTCTTCTTCAAAATCTTCTTTAAATTATTCTGTTGCAACGATTGCGCTGAGTATCAGTCAGTCCATGATACACCCCCTTCTCTGGCATATAATATTCAACCCGAGGAAGGGATGTGAGATGACGCAACTGACACATTTAGTTGGTTCAATCTCCTCTCATTTCAATTGGATGGATATAGCGTTGAACATTTATTAACACAATTAAAATAAGTTTAAGCCAAATTGTCGAAATTTCTGTAAAAACGTCTCGGAAACTGATAACTGATTAAATTTACATATTGTAACTCTGCCTTACATCGCCATGTGCCACCTTGACAAAGTTAAACCTTGGAAGCTAATTTATTTCCTTTGTGCCTTTTGTTACGCTGGCTCACTCACCCTTCATATAAGTATAGAATAGTAGTTACCAACCCAGACGGGTTTGCACAAAGCCCTACCTCACCAAGTAACTAACTTAAATAATACTTGTGGAAATTACGTATAGTCTTTTTTTGGCACAGGGCATTTTATAAAAACAAATAACATATATATTACAAAATTTAAATATTGCTAATTTTAACTAAACTTGGCTTTAGATATGCGGTCATCCTTGTGAAGAAGGTCAAGTAGATCAATACTCATCCAATTCCATGTTCGCTTAGATACGATGTCATAGAATTGAATGAATGACGACCCAATTGACAATTCTCGAGACAAATCTGACGATATTATTTTATCGCATATAAGTTTAATAAAATAACTTTACTATTTAATGTAATATTATTCAATTGTGTAATGCTCTGAGTTGTAAAGCTGGAGAGCCAAATCTATATTAATTAAAAGTTACGTTAATGTCTATATGAATGTCTATGTGAATGTTAAATGTTTAAGTCTTGATTCTTCTTTCTGGTTCATGAGTTGATTTTACACATAAGGTCAGTCAGGTTGAATGCCATTCAAAGCTTTGTGATTACATAACAATCGATATAAGCAGATGGCAGACAACCTAATTGACAAAGCTTCGTGAATAGTTTCCTCATGATATTCAATTCTTTATAAGTGATAATTTAAGATACTGTTGTCTAATATTTCAAAAAACATTGAATTCATAGTCTCTTTTTTTTTAAACTATGCAATCCTTATATAACAGTTTTATTGTTCGATTCACTTAAGAAAATTTTAAAGTAATAAAAGTGTGATAGAAATGTATCACGAACGAACAGACACTCAAATGCAAACATCGGTATGAAACGTTTTAGAAACGTACATAAACTGTAGAAATATTTAAAAAAGTCTTGTTCTCGCGATGCTCCTGTCTTTAAATCTTGCTTTCTAGCAGATATCAGTGAGATATAATAAATTTTTAGTGTAATTATTTCAATGTATCATAAAAACAAATAGACTAGCACATACAGCTCGGTGACAGTTATCAGAATAAATATATATAAGTGGGTCTCCCGCTTACAATCACCTATGACAGGTTAGGTTTTTATTTCACTCCATTGTAAACTGCAAGTACTCATCTAAATTTGGCGCCAAAATGATGAAACCTCTTTAAAATTAATTCTTTGTAAAATTGTAACAATTTAGTAAATTGCAATAAAGAATGCACTTTAATTTTGTGCGCTTCTACGGCTGGAGCTCTACAAAATGAGACTATAGCCGATTTTATTTTATTATGTAGCTATCTTCTCATAATCACTGGGACAAAAATCGGCTTACGCTATTAATATATAGGATAGCACTAAGAATTCGCAAGCAATGAAAGAAAGTAAATGACAGAAAACAGGTTCATCTCTAATGTTCATCAGATTAAAATATAGATGATTATAGATTGGTAACATTTAGATATTACAATTTTAACGTTAAAACTAATAATTAATAAAAAAATATATTAATATAGTGTTCAAATCACATGGCCGTTGAGAAATTTAAAAGAAAATTTTTATCCCTTTTTGTGACGCAATTTCGTTTCATTGAGTTTCAAATCTCAACGATTCTATAGAAGTTTAAATTCATAAAATATATACATTACTAATAATTAAACAAAAAATATAAAAAATATTCAACCGGTAGTCATTTACGATGGGTACTTGACCTTGGTGTAATGCAAGTCAATCAAATCGTTAACTATACGTTCTATGATGGTATCAAATACACCATAAAACCATATAGCAGACGACTTAAATGACAAAATCCGAAGAACTATCGAAACGTTGTACCTAAAAACATATAACTTAACACAATTATAAAATGACAAATATACAGAGAATAACAGAGCGCATGCTTAATTAATAAACGTAAAAAAGGAATGAATTTAGAAAACATAGTCATGAGGCTATAGAACAATATAGATTTCATTTAATTAATATGTTATGTCTGTGTATTTTTCATTTTTACAGTACGGCGTCCGTAGAAAATCAATGAGATTTATCCACATTTATTTCAACGGAACTTTCTGAAAAGAAACAACATCGGAGCAGGTGTCAAACAAACTGTACGACATTAAGTTCCTGTTGAGAATAAATTGAAAACGCGGGAGATCAAACGAGGATACATTACAAATTCTATAAAACTTCATTAAAATGAAATTTATTTCAATCTTCTGTTTGGCGTCCGTAGAGTCATACAGATTTATCGACATTTGCTTCAATGAAACTTTGAAAAAAAAATAACATCGCAGCAGATGTCAAAAAACCTATGTGACGTTGAGCTCCGGCTTGTGAAGACTATAATTTAAATATTGTTTAAACTATTCATAAACACAGACAATATATAATAACCAGCCTTATACCCGATGACATGTCAAATCGAAAAAAAAAAAATCCGAAACCCATTGAATTTTATCAAATATTACAGTGTTGCCCGTAACCTTAATTAATCATAAAAATCAGCTAATCAATGAATTTAAAATTTCTTTATTTATTTGACATAAATATTTATGATGCCTAAATATTTAATTTCACGTTTACAATTTGGTAAATATTGAACATCCATACAAACGTACATTCCTTATATGACCCTTATATAAGTGACTATATTTATATACTTATAAATACATCTCAAGCTCAGCGTTCAAGAAAAGTTCATTAGTACTTACTTCCCTAGTTACAAACATCGCGCCAACCCATTAATTGATAAAAGATTACAATCACAGTAGACACGTATTAATATAATATGCATATATATAATTTTTACTCCATCGGTGTCTTGTGGTGAATCATTGATATTTAAAATATTTTCTCATCTTGCTTTGTATATAATATCTAATACGAAACAAAACAGAAAATATTTCAAATAAACAATACGGTTTCTTTCTTCAATTGTGATTAAATAATAATGGTAAAAAGTTATTAAGGAAATTTGTTACCTTATTTTTTACTTATACAACACACTCCTTGTACGGCTTTGTGCAAGCCCGTCTGAGTAGGTACTGCGTCAATATAAATGTTTATGGGTGTTGCCACTTACCATTAGGTGATCCATTTGCTCAAATACATAAAAAATAACATACTACTATGGCATATAAAATAAATAAAATTTCAAGAAATAATGACTTGACTTATTAGGGAAGCATCTTTGTGTTTCTTAGTGTGATATGCGGCACTCGTTTTGGCTCGTTAAATTTATCTAATAGAAATTCTGGATTCAAACTGATACTGAACTGTTCCTTGGTCTCCTTTGATTATTTTTAGACGCATATAAGCCTACACGTTATGTTTTCGGACGGTTATATTTTAAATATATCCTATTATATCAATACTAAATGAAAAACCGGCTTCGCTCGGGTAAAATAAATAAAACTAATCAAATACGGCTTGTCCTTTTCATATAACGCATCCATAAATGTTAAACATGGCCGCCCGTTGAACTTCATGTTATTGAGTTTACTATCGAAATGGATTTAATATCGAAATATCTCGATTATACAAATTTAGCGGACATATGTTGTCGTCTAAAATAACATTATTTTTTAACGATCTATAATTGTGGATAGGTTTCGATCGGGTCTATCGTAGACCTCCACGAAATTATTATTATAGAAGACTTCGCAGCAAAAATTTTCACATCGTTTACTGTTCGTACAAATGTTAGTGTAACTTAAACAAATAATTACTATTCTACGACTCATTATTTAAGAGATATAAAGATTCTTTTAACTAAACGAATGAACCCTGCATGTGTCTAATTTTAACGAAATTCTGTCACATGTGAATCCACCAACCCGCATTGGAGCAGCGTGGGGGAATATGCTCCAAACTTTCTCCTCTAAAGGTAGAGGAGGCCTTAGCCCAGCAGTGGGAAATTTACAGGCTGTTAATGACTTGTTATGTTTTTTAATGTAAAACGAATGAAGAAACAAAAATAAAACAATGCAGGCGTATCTAAGGTCGTTCAACTTGAAACCGATGGTATAATATACTAGATGATATCTCGTTTTTTATTTATATAAAATAGTAATTGACCTGTAGTCGATTCATAATCGATACTCGATTATTCACATCATGGTGTACACGTGCAATTAAAATTCTATTTTATTAATTGCAATTCTTACTTATTTGTTGCAAAAATTGTTTCTACGTAGTGACTAACTTCAGATCTGTCACCTTAAGTTTAAAATGTATATGTTAAATAAATGTTAAGTTATAACATAAATGCAATATAGATAATAAAAATAAAACTTTGTCTCTTGCACTGAGAAGTCGAAGTAAATGAGATGTTACGTTGTTGCCGAGATGAACAGAAATGAAGTGGACGGTGATAATGTTTTGGTCATATATATTATCAGTAATATATGCCCAAAACATGTTCACATATCCAATGATCATTTACAGCGATGGACGACTTTGAGAACTTCTTTTTTCACATTTCTCGGGAGTTTTCAATGTGCTCTTTTTCAATTGGCTGCTTATTCCCTGACGGTCGACGACTGTAGACCTGTTGGAAGTATCCAGCACATTTTGTAAGTCATTACATCTCGAACTTACAAAATATGGAACACTTCTTACAGGCCTAATTATTTACAAGCGGCTTAATTGCATACTGTATACAAGCATTTATACTAATGTAATAATTATAATTAATTACATTCTATATGACAATTTCTTTTTCTTTTTTTTTTTTTTTTTTTTTTTTTTTTTTTTTTTTTTTTTTTTTTTTTTTTTTTTTTTTTTTTTATGTGTTATATTTCTATTTATAGTAGTACCTAGATCTAGGCCAGCCTTGCAGTCGAACCACCTATTGTCGATGTGTTCAACTGATTTTACTTTTTCATTATTTTTTAATGATTCATATTGTCAATGACCTGCTCTATATAGACTTATGTTACGTGCTGTATATTGATGGAAAGGTGGTCTAAATCTAGACTGGCCTGCTAGTCCTACTATTACTTGACCTATGACTTATAATTAATCGAGCACTTCATTATTGATACTTATGTTAATTGACATATTATATATAATTAAGTAACAAGCCATAGTGCTTATTAGCATACGTTGTATAGCGGACGAGCGGGTACACAACGTTCTCACTCATTGGTTTACGAACTGGACAGTCGAATTACGAAGAAAAATATTTTATAAACTATACAAACGCTATACAATGTGTACTAGTAAAAGGGAATACATAAAGGTTACACTTGCGTAGTTATTCAATAATTAGTTTTAAGAATTACTTAACATTCACCAGTATTTCGATTGTAAGTTAAATTTAAAAAATACATTGTTGAAAGACAATTACACAGCATTGCAAAATTAAGTAAATACACTGGTAATAATAATACTTGCTAATATATAACAAACGTTACTGGTAAATCATTATTAATAAAAATCAATACATTAATTCTGCTAATCTAATATTTAATAAGTGTATTTTTATTCTTCCCCTTAGACATATCTTGTTAAAACTTATTTGCGAACAATAAGATTTTTTAATTGTTTACAATGTTACTTAAAACTAATTTTAAATTGTATCTCATTTTATGATCCCATAGCCAACATTTTATTTTTTTATTAAATATTATATTAATGTGATTATGTTATTGACTTTAGTGTACTGATATTATTTATACACGATGTTATTTTATGTAGATACGGATCATATTATATCGGTAGGTTTCTAGTTTATGAATACTGGATTCATTGCTAATAAATTCCTTAAATTAAATAGAATGTGGGCCAATTCTACTAATTTATATTTTATACTAGTTATTACACGTTTTCGATTCTATCCCGATTCAACTTCGAATGAACTATATGCGGTTTAATTAGTAAAATAAGAAAATGGCTAAACGGCAATGGCTTGGTTTCGATTCGATTGCGACAACGCTAAAGTTCCTTAGTATAATTGGCCCGCAGATCAGCTATTATCAGTAGAAATTATAAAAAACGAGATACGTATTCAAATGTAAGATTTTTCATGTTTAACTGATACTGGGTACATTTATTCGATATATAAACGAAACTTAGTTTGCCATAAATTATTTTTGAATATAAAAAAATATATTCACATAAATAAAATTTAATTGGATTTATTTTTATACTTATTCGCACAATACATATTAAAAAAATAATAATACAGGTTGTTCCAATTACAAAGTTAAATGTATGAATAAAATAATACCTAAGTGTTCGATTTATGAAATTAAAACATCAATTCGATTTTCAAACTGCAAGTATCCCACATATATAATTGACTATAGGGAGGAGTTATACGAGTTTGTGGTCAAGTAAGTTATAAACGACTAGTGTACGATGAAAATGAAAATGAAAGTCACGTGATAATGAAGTTTATGTGTCTTTTGTACGGGCGTTTATTCAGTTACCCTTCATAACTGAACACTAAACAATAATATGCAATATTTTGAAATAAATTACGTAATGAAGTACTGAGTAGATCGTAATTATATATTTAATGATTAATTTTTTTTTGTTTTTTTTTTTATTGAATCTCGTTATTAAAGTCACATATGTGTTACAGAACGAGGGTAGAACGTATTTTAATAATATGTGTTCGTGTAATATTTTTTTTCACTCATACGTTTTACCTTAAATATTTTATATACAAATTAAATTTAGATATAAATAAACAATTAAAAACTTAAAAGATATTCGTTGAATGTATTTATGATTGACTGTGTATTTTAGAAATATACGCTTACATACATTCCTTATTTATACGAAAATCGTTTTTTGAAACACAGCTAACAGTACGGACTCGTATACTCACATACATTCAAACAAACACCAAACTATCGATTTTCGCATGCATACAAACACAAACTCACTGACAGACACACGTATAGATAAAAACAAATAAGCACCAGCTAAAACAAAATAAACCCAAACACACATACACACAGTCTCTCTCTCTCTCTCTCTCTCTCTCACACACACACACACCCACGCATACACACACGCATACACACACACCCACAAATACATGCACACACATGCACAAACACACACACACACACACACACACACACACACACACACGCACAGGCACACACGCATACATGCACACACACACGCACAGGCACACACGCATACATGCACACACACACACACACACAGACACACACGAACACGCACAGAAACACACACACACACGAACACGCACTGAAACACACAAACATATACACACACACGAACCCACACAAAACACACAAACAAACACACGCACACGCACTAACTCACACAAAATCACACAACACACAAACACACACGCACACACACACATAAACAAACAAATGCAAACGTGCAAACTAACCATACTTAAAGGCAGAGACGTACAACATCACAAGCTGATATGCACATAGATGCTCACTCACATACACTCATATACACTACTAAATAAGGAAACACTAGCACATGCACACATCGACACCAATCTAAAATGTACCAATACCCTTAAAAACACTGTATGTGTACATTTAGGATTGGTGTCGAAGCGTACGTGTTCTAGTGGTTGTGTAACCACCCGCAAACACAAACGAACTCACATCATCACAATTAAACATACAAACATATCATAGATAAGCTTAAACCGCACAAATATACGAGCCCACACAAACACGCACACACTAAAGACATTTAATGTCACTTGCAGAAAGATACATACAATACCTACCTAGACGGCCTTGCAAAAAGCCCTACCACGAAGAGCCCTAAGACTTTTATTATTATTAGATTATATTGAAATAAGCACTGATGTCGCTATGGAAAATAGGCAAATCATTTAAAAAAATATATTTATAATTATTAATCAACGGTGTAGTTCAATAATCAAAAGTTCTGAGGTAACAAACATAAAAAAAAAGAAAAAAAAATCATACTAATTGATAACCTCCTCCTTTATGAAGTCGGTAAAAAATTTTAAAATACTTATTTGGGGAAATATTTGGTTTGAACATAAGACAAATCTGCCTAAAATACCTTGGCCGGTAATACGTGTTGTATTATTAATATATGTTTGAAAAGACTTTTTTAAGATGTTACAAATAACGGCAAACTTTCTTTTCAAACATTAGGGGATGCCTTCGCCCAGCAGCATGCGCAGTTACAGTTGTTACTTTTTTTTTTACCACAAAGGACTGTAAAGTTGATCACTGATCAACTACATGAAATATAATGTGAATTTTATGATGAGGCTACTTTATATCACAAACAGCTCATTTATAATATTTACATTTTTATACCTAAGAACATTCTAGATCATAAGTACTATGTAGTAGTGAGAAGTTTCTATAATACTCATAAAATAAAAAGTAAAAAAAAAAAAATTTGCAATTAGCTATTTAAATCGCAAATGAAGCCATACTACATAAGAACCGTAAAGTTTATAGTCATTTATAATTTTATATAGAGTTTAATGCTGGCGACGTGGCTTGAATTAATAACGAATTAAAATTTTATATCAGCAGTAGAATCATACTATGTTCTCCAGGACTTAGTATGTATACATCATAGAATCGTTTTCTTTTATTTAATTTTTTTTATATGCCGGTACTAAATAGTATTGAATAAAGTACTTATATAATAGCTACAGTTATATTATACTATTGTGCCTTAATTTTTTTGGACTTTTTTAATTTTTTTATTATTTTTTTTATTATTTTTTTTTAATTTTTTTATTTATTTATTTATGTATACTAATATTAGTATCACAGATAACATTTATATTACTCTACTTACCCGATCTTATTTAAAAGTACCAGAAACTGTTATATTTTTTAAATTTTATTAAATATCTTAATATTTGATAATTATGTAAGCACTATTAAATTTAATTCTATTCATTAATAATAATACTTCATAGTACTTAATTATTTATATTGTATGATAAAATAGTGTATTAGAACTCAGATTTTATATATATATATATTTTATATTTTTCAAATTATATCTTTTTTAATTAAAAAAAAAAAAACATATAATATCAGTAATACCAACTTACATAAAATATATCTAATCTAATATGCATATCGCTTTTGAAGATAGTAATTTGATATATTTTGGCATCACATTTCAATACTTAAAAAATAGTTAAAAACTAAAGTTTTTTTTTACTTTTTTTATCCCTTTTATATATTTTTTTTATATTTTACTATTTTTATCTTGTTCTATAAATAGTAGGAACTAATTACTTAAAATGAAAAACCTTTTAGGTGCATTAATCTATGTCCATCAAATTAATATAATATACAATAATATATCTATGCTTTTTTTTTAATTTTTTTCTTTTTTTTTTTAATTTAAGGGGACTACATGAGCTAAATGCAAGTTTTATAATGCAAAAAAGTATATGATCCAATGCAGTAAACCAAATGAAAAAAATATATGATAATCTTTAGGATACATGCTAAGTATTTGTTATTTTGAAAACATGATTTGATTAATTTGGTACGATAGAAAAAAATCACAAAGTTACCTCTAAAAAGATCTTTTAATCAATAATAACTATACTTATATACGTTCCATAATTTTGGTTTTTTGTAAGATTATTCTACAAGCAATATACTATTTAACCTGGGTGTCACTTTTTTAGTAAAATCAATAGATTTTTTTTAAATCCGATATTCTTATTTTCGAACAAAATGCGTACGCATGTGTGCGTAAACGCCGTGTACAGACAATGCCGGCCGAGGCCTGATGCTATACAGACGTGTCGATCTTATCGCCGCATCATTCATTACGTTACGAGATATTTTTTTGTAATTTTAATTGTAAATTCATTGTTTCATGTTTTCTTATAATAAATTTTATTCTTTCTTGTAAATAAATATATTAAGTTAAAATAGTGTAGTAGTAATTAGGCATTTGTTTTTTTATTATATTATTTGTTATAAATTTTAATTGTGTAAATATGGGAAATAAAGTGAATCGCGTGAGGAAAACTAAAAAACGTTTATATAAATCAAGCGCCGAAAATACATATGAACGATATTAAAAGGTAAGAGTATTTAATTAGTAAACATATTTTTTTTTTTATAAATTATGAATATTGAAAACATCTATTAGAAAAATGTGCAATCAGTTCGCATATAATCAGATTTTTCGAGCCATTCTTAATAATTACGATAGAGTATTTGGTCAAAGGAAGGAAAACATCAATTGACTTTCATGGGGATCAAGTGACTACATTCGATCCCCATGAACTCGAAGCATTTTTTTTTTCATTATAACTACTATGACATATTAAGATACATATTTTTTAAATACATAATTTTATAATTAATAAAAATGTAATTACTAACATATATTTATTTTTTACAGAATAAAGAAAGTCGAAAACAATAACACGGAAGCTATTTATATTGCGTAAGAAGTTAATTTTATCGATTGTTTATAATAAGAATTAAAGTTATGTATGAACTAATTTTAATAATAATAAAAAAAGTAAAGTCGTAACAAAAAAATGTAATTGTTGTGAACCAGAGAACTAGAATATTTAGAAGTGTCATTTGTACGTAATTCATAAATTTAAATTTTTTTGTAACGTCCGCCATATTGGATTGAATATAGCAGCAATTCATGAATCGTGCATTGTCATCGAGATTAAATATGTGTGCCAACTTTCAGCTGAAAGTGGGTGTAATATTTATTCCAAGATTCCAGGACATATGTAATAACATTAATACATACAAGTGAAATTAAATAAAAAAAAAAATAAAAAAAATAACACTAAATGTTTTTTTTTTTGTAGTACTAAATATAAATAAAAATATTTTAAGTTTAATTAAATCAGTTTTATTTTTTAATCATTTTCGAATAACAGTCAAAAGCAATACAAATAATTCTAATATCCTATCTATTTTTATGAGATTTATGATTAAACCTATTATGATTAACCTTTGATTCATCAATGATTCAACCAAATCGAATTGACAACATTTTTTTCTAGTAAATATTTAGTTTTTTTTTTTAAATTGAATATATATTTTTTCTTTATGAACCAATATTAATAAAACGAACAAATACTACGCTATATGTTACCCCACGGTCACTACACTACAGATTTCGAACACTTACGATTTTATTATATAAATAGATCATTAAACTTTTATAAAATGTTAAAAATTGGTATGTTTCAATATTTAGTATAAGAACTAATTGTGGTATAATAATATAAATAATAGAAAAAAAAAGGTTAAAACTAACTGTCTATTTTATTGTATACAAAATATAAATAAAAATATTGTAAGCTTAATTGAATCAGTTTTATTTTATAATTATTTGTTAACTAACATCGAAAGAAATAAAAATAATTCTGTTGTCCTATCTATTTTTTATGAGATTTATGATTGATCTTACGTCGCTCGGTTTGGCGCCATCTATTAGAATATTTGGGCGTAATCTCGTCACCTCGCTTAACCCTTAGTACACGGGCTTGCCGTTTTTGTCGATTTTGTAAGTGTGTGCGTGCGATTCTCAAGGGCACTTAGCTCTTGTAGTCCTCTTAATTACAATATGCCCATTATCCTAAGTGTGCGTGTGTCCGTTTTTCATACCATTAAATATTTATAACTATTTCATAAGCTCCTTTCGAAATCAGTGAGAAATTTTACTAAAGCAATCAAGTATGTAGGTAAGGGTGGAAAAAGGAGGATTACCAAAATGTTCCAATGGCATTTAATATACATAATTATGGTACTCATATGCATTATAAATATTTCTGATCTAATTCTGTTTAAAGTTAGTTCAATCCATGACGCGCCCCACTTCTTATGAGGAGGGAAAGAGCGGAGTGCGGTGAGTGACTCAATGCTTCTGCTACGTTAGTTCATTTAGTCATCGGGAATGTTCCTTTACTAATTTTTTTCGCGCTATGACTTTTTATTTTGATTTATTTATAATTAAAAATAAATTGATTTTGATGCATGGTGGAGAACTACATAGGCCGTTGAAACTAAAAACACTAGAGTTTAATTTAATTCAATTTACTTCAGGGGTTTTCTTTTATTAATCAGACGTTGATCCATAGAATATAAAAAAGGTGAGGCGCCAATTGTAATCAAAATTATACTCAATCATTCGCATATTAAACTTATCTACACAATTATATTATTGTATTATACAATTAAATTATTGTATTTCTTAAATATGATTTAAGTTAATTATACTATACGAATATAAAGCGAATCAGTATTAAAGGTTGGTTTATTTACCTCATGGTGCGCATTAATTTAAATTCTAAATTTTTTTTTTGTGCTTAATACAATTTGATACGACTATAATTAATCTTAGTCTAATTTATCGTTAGTACTTGCCTTAACTTATCTACCATGTTTATGTAATACGCCACTAACAGGTATAAGTCTCAGTTAAAAAAAAAAACTATGGAAATAAACCAGGTAGGTATTGTTTATGTATTATCGATTTCAAGCAAATGGAAATGGCCTTGCGATTGCTGGTGTTTGAATTTTGTTTTTAATTTAAAAATTAAAACAGCCGATGTCTGTTATGAATTAAAGTTAAATAGTAGTAGTGGTCTATTGTTTAAAATTGGATATGAATTAATATAATAAGTATAAATAATTTAGTATTTTTTGAATGGCAATATTATCTAAAAGCTTAAAGATTTTTATAAATATTTTATTAAGATAATTTAAAACAAAATCATCTATTTATAAATTCAAACTTTTTTTGGATGTTAACTTTTTTTGTAGTTCTCGCTAGTGAACAGCAACTGTTTTCAAAATGAGAATAATCGCCTTTTTTTGTTTTTTTTTTCGTTTTTGTAATTTTTTTGTTTTTTTTTTTGTTTTTGTAATTTTTTTGTTTCTTTTTTTTGTTTTTGTAATTTTTTTGTTTCTTTTTTGTTTTTGTAATTTTTTGTTTTTTTTAGTTTTTGTAATTTTTTTGTTTTTTTTTTGTTTTTGTAATTTTTTGTGTCTTTTTTGTTTTTTTTTTATTTTTGTAATTTTTAATTTTTTTTATTATTATTTAAACAAGCTAATAAGACTAATTGAGTAGATACAATTTAGTTAAATTAATTTATCATGTTACTAATAGCGCTACCTTACTTACCAACTACAGTTGGTTTTATTTTGGCATTTTTTTTTAAATTACTTATTAGTATGAATATGTTTGAGCTATAAATTAAGGTTTGACCTTATCAATATAAAATTAAAACTTAATATGTATTTTTAATTTTGATTTTATTGTATTTTTTTTGGTTTTTTAATTTGCATTTTTTTTTTGTATTTTTTCGCTTTATAGAATACCTATTCAAGTACATACATTTTTATTTTTAGATTGTCATTCTTTTAATTAACTAACTGGTTTTGGTTTCTGTTTTTTTATTGATTTTAGGCCTATTTGCCATTGGGCCAAAACGCCGGCGCATGAAATAATAAAAAAATCTACAAACAATTGTGGACACTCTTATGTAAATAAATATCGTCAATAATAAAATAATATTTTTTATTTTTTGATGATGGACAGTTTTAATTTATGAAAGATAACAGTTTTAACTCAATCAAAATATCCGCGTGATGGTTGGTAAGTACTGATACTAAGCTAACAAAAGTCAATTGGTCAATTTTTTTTTTTAATGTTTTTTAATTTTTTTTATTTCTTTTTTTTTATTTTTTTTTTATTTCTTGTATTATGTTCTTAGCTTACTATAAGTTTATATGCGTAATTAATAACAAACGATAAAATTAAAATTTTATATTACTACTAGCACTTCCTTACTTTAACTAACCATATTTTTATTTACTTTTTTTTCTTATTAAAACTAAGCTATGATCACTTGCCACTTGGTATCACAGTAGCCATCAACAACGCCATCGCACGACATAGTTATCAAAACCGCGAAAACGCGAAGCTGTCATGTAAATAGGTATAAGGGTACGATTTACTTTTTTATAGTAAAAATTTAATAAGTATAACCAATTAGGTGTTGTTAGAATGGTAGTATATTATAGTTTATTGTATAAGTGCTAAAGTGACAGCCCAGAGATCATATAAATTTCGCTTAAGGATTAACAGTCATAAAATACTGATTTCCGAGTCTTAAAAAATATATCAATCATTCACGAAGAATTTATTTATTACGAAAAATATTTTAAAATTTTAGATCATATTTTTAGTGACAAAAAGTTCGTAAATCAAAGCCGAGTACATCGAGAGTCGCAGAAAACTATATCCGTTGTCACAATTTGGTTATATAAAAAAAAAATCTCAACACGAATATGACAGGAACCAAATCTCTCAATGACAAAACATTGCTACTGCTATTTTTCACCAAAGTAAATATGTTATTATTTTACAAAATGGAGGCATAATTTGAGTGAGTGCGTACCTATTCCTCTTACGTTACTTATCCAGCTCTTAAGGTTATTATTAGGGTTTTTTTGAGAACCGGAGAAAACAGCGTGAAATTAATAAATAAGTCTATTTAATTAAATCAAAATAATATGAAGTGTCCGTTAATATTTTTTGTTATTTTTTTCCTATTATTGGAATAAAACAAGTTGGAAGGATGTACAAGTGACACATCTGTTGATTTTTAGGCGAATTTGGATTATTTCCATTATAAACAATAGAATTTTATATTAATGAAACAAGATCAAATTAAATAATTTATTTTTTATTGATTTCGATGAGACCGTACAATCTTATTCTTACTTAAATGGTTTAGTTGCGTTGATAAGACTCTCTAATAAGGGAACGATGACAATTTTTTACGAAAATGGAAATAATCGCACGATGGCTAGTGTTTGATTTTGGCATTTTTTTTATAAATTACTTATTGTACGACCGCGTGTATGAGTTATAAGGTTTGACCTTTTATTGATATACAATTTAATTTTTTTGTTTTTTTTTGTTTTTGTATTTTTTTTTTGTTTTTTTTTTTTCGCTTTACACGCTTACCTATAATATCTATATGAGTATCATTATTTTAGATATCTAATATCTAATCTGATAGATCTATCTCATCTATCTCTAATAATTTTATTAGCTCTACTTACTTAAGAGATTTTTTTTTAATTGTTAGGTTTGGCTTAGAATGGAAATATAATCTAGTTTTTTATATGTTTATATTATTTATATAAAATCGATGGTTATTTAAAGAATTTAATGAAAGAGTATTAAATAATATGACTGTTTTTAAATAATTATATGCCGTTTTATTAAACAGCTCGTGATGAATACTAATCTTACAGATGTAAATGAGATTGTTTTTGTCCTTTTTCGTAATTTTATATTTTTTTTCTATTTTTTTTTTGTTTTATTAAAGTTTATATTCTTAATTAAACATTACAGGATTAATTTATTTATGCTACTTCTTTACTTACCCTTACTTACCCTTTTCTACCTTATTTACCCTTTTTATATGTTATGTATGTGTTCAATTTATTATATTCTATTGATTTTAAGCTAACATCACTTGGTACGATAGTAGCCGATACATCAGCGCACGACATAGTTGTACTGCGAAAACATGTTGACGCTGTCATGTAAGTATTTCAATAGGAATTGTGTATTATTTCATGACGTGAATTTGATAAATAGAGAGAATGAGACTGTGAGAAGAGAATGAATGTGAGTTTGAGTTGACATGGAAATTTAATCTAGTTTATTATATAAGTGCTTAAATGTAAAAGGAGTTAATATATTTTTTCAATTATTTATATGGATATATATAAATTAATTTGTAAATTATAGTAGTTTTATATTTTAAAGTTTACTTATTACGTTTATGAAACAGTTCCATTCTGTGAACGACAACTGATTTTAGACAAAAATAAAATGTTATGTATCTAATTTTGGTTAGATTATTCTAATTACTTATTTCTCTTTACTGATCGTCTGCTTGAGTTATTAATTAAGGTTTGATCTTTAATAAACAAACAATTGAAATTATATTTCCATTTTTTTATTTAATAGGAAATTATCTTGATTAATGTCAAACAAGATGTGATTTTTTTTTTGTTTAAATTTTTTTTTTATATTTTTTTTTTGTGCAAGTTTATATACCTAGTTAATTTCTTATGTTACTTACTAAAATGTAATCGCTATTTTTATTTCCATGTTTTATGGACTATAAGCTAACGCCACAGGATATAACAGTACCCGATTCTGTAAAGGATATTATTACTAACACTACATATGTTATAACAAAACCCATTGTCTGTTTGTATGTCTTTCTACGTGAACCTCTTAAACTACTGAACGGGTTTCTATACGGTTTTCACCAATGGACGGAGTGATTAATGAGGAAGGTTTAAGTGTACTAAGTGTAAATTGTCTGGAATATGACGATTGCTGAAGATTTTGGAAAATAAATCCTGCCTAGGAGCTTCACTGGAGTTAGCCGCGTACACCACTAGAGTTATATGGATAACGCTATAATATTTTTATGTAGATGTTGTTCTACCCGTGCAAAGCCGGGATGGGTTGCTAGTATTTAAATATGTACAACGAAAGAATATTTCATTTTTTATATTGTAAAAAAAAAAAAACTAAGTGAAAAGGTTAGGTTTTATTGCGAAGTTCGATGAAGTAAAATAAAAAAAAATATAAAAAAATCAAGTTTAAAAAAAAATTGTCGCGAAAAAATGATAGATGAGATGGCTGGCGATTAAAGGGCGAAAAAAATCAATAGGATGTTCTTTTGTACATATGAATATTATCTTAATCCCTTTTTAATATTTTAATATGATTTCTGTTGTGTACTTTTTGGTACCATTTTTTTATCAATAAAGCTCAAATTACCATGCCGTGACGGCGTTTTGATATATAAATGTAAAATAGCTACTTATATAGGTTCATAAATTATAATATTGGTTACATTATGTTGTCCGTAAGACACGATACCTTCATTAATTAAAATAATTACTATAATTATGATATGTACTAATTGTGTGTGTTTTTTGCTAAAAGCCTACTTGAAATATACAGAAGTAAAAAGTGGATCACCTCCCTCTATTGGCAATGAAAGACTACGCAAAACTTGGCAACGAAATAGGACCGATACGGCGTGCTAATCAAATGGCTTGCTAATATTTATTTCTGAATAAATAACAATAGCTGCATAGCGGAAGATTGTTCGGTGAGTGGGTGGTACCTCCCCAGTCGGGCTGTCACGTGACCTGACCACTTTGAGTTCTTATTTTAGTATTAATTCTAGTTATTTCGGTTTCATTTACTTTATTTATGAAGGAATAATGTTATCGTCATAAGGAAACATGCTGATGTCACGTGACTCAAGTGATTTTTCGGTAAGTGACGTAAGATAGACGGGCGCATCTAATTATTATTTTAAGTTTATACCTATCACCCAATGTAAGCTTGGACGGACTAACTTGAGTGCTATAACTATGAAGATAACTTGTACTTTGATGCAATTATGTGCCGTGAAACTTTAAATCGATGAATATTACAATTAATTTTTTTTTTTGTTTTTACTTTTTTTATAGTTTTTTTTACTGGTAACCCAGATTTTTTTTATTTAGTTTTATAATTATAAATATACTTATTGACGATACGCTATAATAAAAATACGCTAAAATAAATAAGTGTAACAATTATTTATTTGAAATGATGATGAAGTGTGTTCAATTAGGTCTTATAGTTAATCTGAAACGAATATATTCTATGAAGGTTGAATATGATGTGATACGCAATAGCTATTATAAGCCGGCACGTATTAAGGGTGAGTTTCTATAAGTAAAATTATTATTTGTGCATTTTAATTAATCGAGTACTTAATTACCGCTGAATATGCGTTAAAAACACGACGTAACGCGTTTTTCATGAAATCGGTCATTAGCACCCGGTTCGCCCAATTAGCTATACGACATATGATTATCATAATATTATTTGAAACAGTTTCTGGTACTTTATTCATACGATACTATATGTTTCTACTAATGGCGCTTCGCCTATAAATTCGTTATATCGCTGTTGTATAATACAATCAATTTCTAACTTAAATATAATTTTTATTTACATATTTACAAAAAAATAAAATATAGTTGAAGTTATTCGATTGTTGAACTATTATTTTTCAATTAAAATATTATTTTTATTCTTGAGTCGTGCAGCTATTTACGGATGTTAAATGGAAAACATTGAACATAAACGTTGATGGTCGCATCAGCAAACGGAGCGCTTTCAGCCATAAATCATATTTTCCTTCACAAGAGCCTTATAATAAATACTTACCAATAGTTCCATTGAATGAAAGACCTGTTACAAAAACATTATTAATAATCGTTATCAAGAACCTACCTACTTACTAAGAAATTTTACAAGATAAATAAATCATCAAAATAACTTAAAAATTATGTAAAAAATATTTCAGCAATATCGGACCTTTTTCGGAGATACCATCAACTTTTTTTACATTAATAATTGAGAAAAATAAAAGGAAAAATGAGGATGTACTTTTTGTATTACCTAAATAAAATGGGACACTAAGCCACTAAAGGCCAGGAAAAAAAGCAGTACGTTTCGAAGAACGTAGGTATTTAATACATGACAAAAATCTGTCGCAGGTCGTCATTTTATATAAATAAAAAAAAAACAAAAGCAAAATGCGTTATAATGTACAAAAATAAACCTTACCTTTTAGATTTAAGAGTTTATAAGTATCATCAGATTCTTCAGCATGAATAGTTTTTCTTTCAAATAAAATAAATGCAGAATTATCTTCAGACGGGCTTTATCGGTGGCTTTTAATAAAAACATCTTCATTCGCTTGAATTTAAATAATATAATGACGATTATCTTAATAATGCTCAAATTTATTCTCCTTCTCATAAATTTTTGCCTCATCTTCGTTCTGAACTTCTGCAACAAAAAGAAAACATCACTTAATTGAACAAACCTCCTTGTTATATTTAAATCTATATCGTCAGATCAGATCTAAAACTTAACAGAAATTGTTCGTACATACCAATTTAAATAGGGACCGCAGCGTGAAAAATGATAACTGTTCTTCGAAAAAAAAAACCTCGTCTTGACTTAAATGCAGAAAAGTATCTTCAATTTAATAATCTTCTGTTGTATTTGAATTAATTTTATTTTATTTGAAGTAAAATAATATGGAGCTTGAATATAAAGAGAAGAATAGACTGTCTATTAAAGAGATATGGCCTTCTCAGTTAACTCAAGGAAATCTCTGGCAGTGAACCAAAAGAGGTGCTAGCTGGCTGAGGTTCGAAAGGCGACTGCAGTTTCCAGGGCTCGAGTGAAGGCAAGAAGGGCGGTTCCATTGCAACAGATTTCCCGCCCACAAGAGGGGGTGCGCGCGTTCTGAAATAACCTTCCTACATTTTCCTAGAACAATGGAATACATAATTTACAAATATTTCGCAGAATGCTTTTAATTAATAATGAAATATTTTACTGAAGATAAAATTGTGCTGCAGTTATATTCTGTGTACCTGTTTTATATACTTAAGCTTGATTTAATATGTATATTTAGTATAATATATTCAAAATTATAAAGTACCTAAGACAAAAGCTTAGTTACATATTAACCGTAAGGATTTTTGCAATTAAATATTTGACTAGTTGCTTTTCATTTTTACATAGATTGATATTAGACAATTTACAATGACATGCTCAACGAGCAGAAGGCTTCCCCGATGAAAAGCGATCTCCGCTCATGGACTTGTAGAGCATCCGAGGATTTGCAACTGCGTTTCATTCGCTAAATTAATTTTTCTTTACAATAAAAGTACTTTTGAATCATCAACAGTTCAGCTTTACCACAGTTTCGGAAAGCAATCTCCAGCGAAAAGAAACGGCAATAAACAATCATTTAATGTTCACATTGCATTTACTATTATTGTTCTTAATCAGTCCTGTGTTGGAGCCTGAGCTTAAGTCCAAGCGACTTCATCCAAAAAGTTTTATATTAACGATTAATAAGATTAATTGATTAAATTTGTCTTAATTTTTTTTTTAATTTAGTTCAATGGCTTTTAATTATGTTTACATGGGTAGAAGCAATAAAGAGATTGCTTATATCAATTGAATACCGCCTAGTTTTATTGTCTCAACTGGTAACAGCCCCTTATTCATGTTTTTTTGAAGATTTTGATTGAAGATCGGAATTGGAACTCACTCAATCCACGAGATCATAATTTGTGTAGTAACTTTTTTAAATGTTGATCTGTATATATAAGGCATTAATGTAAATAATTCTTATGTAAATAAATTATTGAATGTGAGATAATATGGAATACCTATTTATAAATTCCTTGAGATTCTATTGAAGTTTATCTATGGAACTTTATCTTGCGAAGATAAGTTAAGATCTCTACAGAAGTTCGTATTTCCTAGAGCTTCTCGTGTTATTTTTCCACGAAAATTAGAAAATTGTGATTCCTTTTAAGCAATGGAATAAAGTGATATTATTTATGAACATAATTTTAATGAATATGAATGGTATTATATTATATCTCTTTGTGTGTGTGTCACCGAGGAAGTGGGTTGTACAAACTAATTGGCAAATTAACTTTATTCTATAATAATTTAATATAACTCACTTAATTAGAACTTATACTTCTTCGTTGTAGAAGTTAAGTTTTCATATAACTTGTAGTAATATCTATGTATTATAACATTTTTAAGCGCTAAATAAGGTACGCTTTGAACGCAAGCGTTCGAATTCCGGCGGCTACAGGTGGGCCTAGTTCGAATAAAACAAATGTTGGGCGACAATTCGAAATGTTTTAACAATATCAAGTGTTTTTGTAATTTAATTGTTAGAAATAACTAAAATAATTGATTTAAATAGTGAATACAAAAAAGAAAGCAGGGTAATAAATAAAACACCGATTCAGACCCTCTATCCTTTCTCACCTTCCAAAACATCATCTCATTTATGATTCTCTTTTCACTTATATATTTTCATGATAACATATTAATTTATTAACTAGTTTAGTTAAAATCTGCTTGTAAAATGAAATTAAATGAAATCCGTAATAATTGGAATGTTATTTATTAGATAAACGTTTTTTTTTATGATGTAGGTAGGCGGACGAGCAAAGGGCATGATGGTAAGTGGTGACCACCGCCAATATATAATGGCGATGTAAAATTAAGCATTGTTTACATCGCCAATGTGCCACCAAATTTGGGAACTATGATCTTAAGTCCTTTCTGCCTGTTGTTTCACTGGCTTAATCTCCGTTCAAAACGGAACACAACTATATTGGGTACTGTTGTTTAGCGGTAGAATATCTGATGAGTGTGTGGACCTACCTACCCTACCTAGTCTACCACGAAATACAATAAAATCAACTATGCTATCTGTACACAACTAACCGTAAATTTGAATATAACGGTCGAAGTACAAAAGCACGTACCTATATTACAAGTACAATTGATATAGTGGGTATCTTAATACTTATGATATCAACGACACCTATTATTTTTAATATAACTGGTCAATCGGTTAAATTATAAATAATCTAAAATATTGTGAACAATCGTTATTTTAGTTTAATTGTAAATTTATCACTCCGTTCATAATTTTTGGTTTAGATTTTATATAAACTACTTCCTACCGGTAGAATATGCGTCTTTATTGAAACCATACCATAATCATACGGACCAGAACCTTTGTGTGCCAAATCTTCTCAAGTTTCGCAAAATCTAATCAATGGTTTGGAAATGCATTGAGGACAAATATACAAATATTTACATTTATTTCTTCTTTATATATATATATGTAAATATATAACAAGAAGAATAAGGGTTATCATCTTGCTGAGGCAGATAGCTACATTTTATCTCATTATGTGTTTTCCTTTTCGAGCGTAATATCACGTCTTCAATGATATTTTATAATCAACGCGTCTTACTGGACCTTACATACAGTGCCGAAACGTGGACAGTAACTGCGGGCCATGTCCACAAAGTTAAGGTCGCTGAGGGGGCTATGGATTTGTGTATATTTAAAGGATAAATACAGAAATGAGAATACCCGGGGAAGAACCGAAGTTACATAGCTTGTAAGTTTAGCAGACTAAAGTGATAGGGAGCTGGTAACGTATGTCGAATGACCAATGATGAGATGAGACCGGGGATTGACAAACGCAACGTACGACCCTCGTCGGCATAACTGACTGCGGAGGGCTCCGCTCTGATGTCTGAGAGTCTGATGCTCCTTGGGAGAGACATATGTCAAAATGTGTGTTACGATTGGCTGATGATGATCATAATTTTTTCGTTGTCCATTCCATTATTCATTATCCATTATTAAAAAACATTTAAATACTTTGACCAATAAAATATACTTAATTTAGATGCGACGCAAAGACAAGCAAACTGTCAAAGCGTTTCTTCCTTTCAGTGAGTCAGTCAGTGGACGAGGTAAAAAAGAGTAAATTTACATGAAACACACAAACATACATATAGTAATAAAACTCACATGTTTAAAATAACAGGATAAAACGAATAGACTAAACTCGTTGGGGAAACTAGAATAAGGGATGAAATTGTAAACATAAAGTCTGTAAGGGAGAAAACATCGGTTCTTAAATTAATTTATCTTGCCTTGCGTCAAGCAAGTAACAATGCCCACCTTCATGTATTAGGACAGGAAATAAGTAGGATAGAGAGAAACAGGAAACAGGAAGTTTTCCATAGAACGAAGTCGGTTGCTATTGCTCGGGTCGTCTACTTTGGTTACTTTCATAGTATTTTATCTTACGACATTTTGCTTTGGGATAACGCAACAGATATTCAATATGTTTTCATTATGCAAAAAAAAATCTTTCTATTTATAGTCCTGGAGCTCGAGACTCCCGTCGGGATGTTTTTGATAATAGGAATATACTTATTACTTACTTACTTGCTTTACAATATGTTCACTAATAATAAGTATATTCACAATAATATAGATCTTTTTGAAAGCATGACTATCATTGTATAGACACGAGGCGGAAAGTTAAACTAATAATACCTAGTTTTCGACTTCGCAAAGTTAATATAATTTTCCGGGGGCACGGTATTCGTTCCTAAAATAAGATTACATAATTATTTTATGTATATAAATTTTAATGTCTTAACCATCTACCAATTATAATGAAAAGAGCTCAATGGCTAAATTAAACTTATTTAGATTGCGGGCTTTAACTACATTTAAACGGGTGACGAGCCCTGAATCTGCACGTGCCTAATTTGTGTTTATAATTATTTATTTTGCACTCATGCGGTGTAGGAAAACATCGATGATATAACACAATGATCCACTAACATGAATTGGAGTAGCGTGTGTTACGGCCTTCACTTATTAACACAATCAAACTTCACTTTTCACTGCACGTCACTTTATTTTTCACTACTGCACTTTGCTTTGAGGACATTAGGATTTTAATTAAAGACAATTAGTAATTTTGTATTATAATTATTTATTTGCCAGCACACCTTCCTTGCTCGGTATCTACCTAACGAATGGCCGATTTTCCGACTTTTATAATAAGTTCAATTTCGATTCGAAATAAAACTCATACTATTAAAATAAATATTCTAATCTAAACGGAAAGAATCAATTGAGATATTAAAATATTTGTAGGTTATAGTTGTTTCTTATTAAAATATTGTATCAATGAAATACCTAAAGTTGGTAACACGTGGTGCGCTAAAGCACCTTCTTGTTAAAAGGAGACAGGGCTAAGGCTTCATCTCCTTTTAAGTCGTGACACAGAGAATTGCTTTTTAATTACTTCAGCTATTTTAAGAAAAAGTTAAATATCTCGTCGCCGATTAATATTTCTATAGTAAGCTCATGATTTACTTTAAGCAATTTATTTCTCCTTTATAAATCATCTAGTTTTTACTATATGACTTATAATAACAAATAACTAATATGTGTTTTGTTATTAACGACCATTGAATATAGTACTCAATACTCTAAATTACCAGCCAGTATATAGTCAGTACATTTTACTTGGTGGTAGGGCTTTGTGCAAGCCCGTCTGGGTAGGTACCACCCACTCATCAGATATTCTACCGCCAAACAGCAGTACTCAGTATTGTTGTGTTCCGGTTTGAAGGGTGAGTGAGCCAGTGTAACTACAGGCACAAGGGACGTAACATCTTAGTTCCCAAGGTTGGTGGCGCATTGGTGATGTAAGGAATGGTTAATATTTCTTATAACGCCATTGTGTATGGGGACCACATCAGGGGGCCCATTTGCTCGTCCGCTTAGTGATATCATAAAACAAAAATTCTATTGGTAGCGGTGAATTGATTGAATAGAGGATGTTGGAATCGATTGTTTGTTTTCCTTCGATATACACTATTATATAAAAACAATAGTTTGTTTATTTAAACGAGTTAATCTGCGGATCTAGCTTTTCGATTTGAAAAAATATTTTTTGCTCGTCAGTGGATAGTTCGATTTGAAAAGATATTCAGCTCATTTATTGAAAGGTTATACATAGACTACATAGTATACTACATACTACACTACATAGTATAAAAGAAAGTCGCTTACCGCTGTCTGTCTGTCCCTGTGTATGCTTAGATCTTTAAAATTACGCAACGGATTTTGATGCAGGTTTTTCTTTGTAAATAGAGTGATTGAAGAGGAGGGTTTATATACATATGTATAATACATGCATAATATAGTAGAGAAACACTGATCATTTTAAAGAATACTAATGAGATTTCTTAAATAAACACTTTTTTTTCCGCTGTATGTCTGTCTCTTAGGGAAGATCCACAAAAAGCAATTTTTATCCTTTACTTTTTACGAGATATAATGGCTCATTTACGAAGAAATTTTAAGCATGGTCCTTTACATCTTGCAGTTTAAATGAATATTTTCGAAGATATTACAGATTTATAATTCGGAGCTGTTTATATAGTCTTAAAAAGCTGTGAATATTGTATATTAAGACATTCTGTTGTATATTTAGTATCCGCATTGCATCCGTGTATAGCCAGGGTGAGTCGCTAGTTAATTTATATAATAGACTTTATCGGATCACAATATACAAGTTCTTATGCTATTACAAGTGCTTTAGCTACTTACTTTGGTATCAGAGTAATGTATGTGATGTTGTTCAATATATTTATTATTTATCCCCTCCAACACATAGGTATATAAATTCAAATAATAAAACTATTTTTAATATTATAAAGCGGATAATAGTTTCATTGTTTTGTCCAGACTCAACTGGACTGCACAAAAATGACAAACATATGATAGTTATTCCAAGTTGATAGTTACACATTAAAGATGGATCTAGGCTGTATATTTTGTTCAAAGTGACGAAATTACATTACATTTTCATTGTAAATATCCAGGGGAGTTAGTTGTGATTAGATTTATGAATGAAATCAGATACTTTGTATAAGTTCAAGGTAAGGATGGTTGACTCAAAATGGTTTCGAGCGACAAGTTGAGACAAATATGCCACTTAAATAATAAATATTTAGCTAAGATGAATTAACACCAAATCGCTTTAGATGGTTGAAATCGTATCATAGATTAGGTTTGCCGTAGCTAGTCCTCTACTGTACTGAAAACCCTTGAGACTTGGGTAGAAGAATGTTACAGCCATGGAGGGAATCAACTACAATGAACATCGTCAGTGCCTTGGGAACTAACGCTGAACGAACCTGTGCCTGTAGTTACACTGGCTAACTCATTAAGCACAACAATGCTAAGTATCGTTGCTAGGCTTTAGAATATGTGGTAAGTGGGGTGTAGATACCTAGGCAGGCTTGCAAAGCCCGACCACCTCGTAAGAAATGTCAAAAAAGTATTGTGTATTTTTGATATCTTCTCGACTTGTAAAAATTTAAACAAAAATAGTCTTTGATAAATTACCCCAACATTGACGCCAAAATATGTTCATACGTTTCGATTAAAAATCACGGTTGAAAAAATTTACATTTGTGATCAAACAGAGATCAAAGTCACGGTCATCTCACACCCCTTCAAACCTACTGACACAGTCCCCTTCTCACTCAGTTATTAATGAACTCAATCTGTACGTCGCAGACAGATACTTATAATATGCCGTATCAGAATATGTCTAGGTTTTATAAAATTATTCTGACCATTCTATGATTATTAATCATTGTTTAGAAAGATTTATTTTTGGATCTTGGATTGGATTCAATGTGTTTTGTTTGTATATGATGTATATAGTATATTTAATTTTTATAACTTAAGTGTTTTTTTTTGTTTGAGTATGCTCTATTCAAGACAGTTCGAAGATTTACCGCTTGGTAATTTTGAAATAGTAATTTGTCATAAACATAGTAATAGAAAAAAAACAGTTAATTTCACATTTATAATAGATTAAGATGCTTAAATATTTTCAGAAGACAATATAATACAAAATCTGCAAATTCAACATCCGTATGTCGCAGTGGTCAACAGACTTCTCTCTCTACGTCTGTGGTTCCTGCCGCCTCAAATATTTGTATAGGGGTGTCCGCTCAGACGTCCCTCAAAGGGGTCGTTAAGCCGTCGGCCACGGCTATGATCACAAACATCAGATTTTAATAATTATTATCAAGTCTAGATATTGAACTAATTCGGAGTTATACTCGTATGGCAATTATTATGCGGATCCTGTAACGTGGAAGGCCGGGAGAGAGTAATTAGTGACCCCAAAATGACGGAAACTTTAGCTCGAGTATCACCCCAGCATAATAGATATGTTTAGTTTTTATAAAAATTTACATATACATTTAACTTTTTGAACTCTTTTACTTATAAGTGGATATATTCTGCAGTTTCGCTTTCGTTAAATTTTAATAAAGTATGCCATTAGTATAGCTAAAGCTTGCCATTCTTAGACGGGTACTAGCTGGGCCAAAATTTGTGGTTAAAATGCTACGTTCATTTGGGTTATAATGTAAAGTTATATAGCTTTTCATCTTTTCAACAAACGGGTTAACTAATATAACAGTTTATATTGGTCTATAAGTCTCTGATGACATACATAACACAATTCCATCATTATAATTTATATACATTGACATACGGCTTACGAGACGGTAATCATCAAATGTCTCCGAGAAAGCAACAACTGCTCAACAGCCATTCAATCAAAAGTCAAAGTCAAAGTCAAAAATCTTAATTCAATATAGAAGTGTTTACACTTGCTTATTGATTGTCAAAAATCTACCATGTTTGTACTTACCCGTCGCGCGGAAAGCTCCTTATTTTACACCGACAAAACAAGATGCTTTGGAGACAATGGCGAAGAGGGCACAAATGGCGACCACTAAAGAGATTCTGGAGTACAATCTAAAATTAGCAGTCAATAATATAAATGACCTGATTGTGGATCGACTGGCCGAATACCATCCAGACCAGCTGAATCCTGAAACTCATAAGGGACCTAACCTACCTTGGGAACCCACATCCCTTGTGCCTGTAGTTACACTGGGTCACTCTCCCTTCAAACCGGAACACAACAATACTAAGTACTACTGTTTGGCGGTAGAATATCTGATGAGTAGGTAGTACCTACCCAGACGGGCTTGCACAAAGCCCTATCACTTCAAGTTTATCACTTGTGTTAGGAGTGGGTAAGGCAATAGCCCAAATGGTCGGGATCGATCCTGCGACTTTTACATCGCTAGGCGACCCGTAAACCATTGCGCTATTGACTATAAATTTCATTAAATTTACGCAAAAAAATATATACATTTATATGGTGGCAGTCACATGTAATTCTAGACAGAAGATGACGAATTCAAACCCGGGTAAGCACCCCTGTATTTTCATGTGCTCAATTTTTGTTCATAGTATCTTATCTCGTGTTCGGCGGTAAAGAAAAAAATCGTGAGGAAATCTACACGTGTCAGAAGAAATTCAGCCGAAAAACAAAAAACATCTGTATTATTGATAGCTTGATATGTTATAATATTTGACATTCCAATTTCCAGCTACATACTTTTTAACTAATGTGTCATCTGATTGCAAGCGGCTACCCACAATCGCCCATGGGAAGCCATACAACTGGTGAGAAGTAGCTACCACGGCCGATAGACACTGGCGCTGTAAAAAATATTAACCATTCTTAACATTGCAAATGCTCTACCAAAAATGAGAATTAATATGATGTGCCTTTGTCAAATAAAATCAAAATCTACTTAATTCTTTAGTAAGCTCACATGAGCACTTTTGGGTCTAAGATAGTTCGAATTAAATTTAAAGCTACCATCATTTCGGAATATACATTCTACCGAGAAAAACCAGAATGAATCTCAGTAGTTACTTTTCCGACAGTCAGTTACATAGATTTTATTAAATACAGTAATTGAATTGTGCCTTATTCATGGAAAACAACGAATACTAACTCCATACCTTTTTATGACTCGTGTGCATGTGCTTATTTTTTATTAACATTTAATTGTTTCCATACATGTGTAAACTTAAAACTTCTCTATCAATAATGCTAAGCCGTTGACGTTATAATCTACACCCCACACCACACACAAATGCAGACAAAACACACACATTGAAGCTTACCCCTGATGTAAAAATGTAGACGAACATCAAAACGAATATAAGGCTACTAATTGGAATCTAGATAATTTAGTATCATATTAAGGCAAATTTTATGTATAAGGAATGGCTAATATTTCTTACAGCGCCAATTTCTATGAGCTTTTTCGATAACTTGTGTGTGTCATGTACATTTGTCCGTCCACCTATATATGTAATAAAAAGTACACTAATAATAAGCTGGTCCGTTGGTCTCACTCGCGTGAAACCGAATTTTTGCACCGCCCTCTTGAATCGTGTCGCGTTACTATAGTACTCGACCTTTCTCAATAAATTGACTATCTAACTTAAGTTTTTTTTAAATCCGATTAGTGATTAGAGCAAGCCAAGAAATAAACTCACCAGCTGGAAGGTGCTAAGGAATAATTCTGTCTTGAATTAAGTTTTTAAAATACTAAATGCATTTTTTATTTATAACTAATAGAAAAGCAGGTCTTTTTTCTTGAACTCTGCGGGTAATACAGACTAATTTTGGCCTTTAAATTCAGCTTAGAAAAGGTTTCAGACACTGATTTGCTTCCATCACGTTAAAACTAGTGTGCGGGTTATTTTTTAATTGTATAATGTTTAACAGAATTGAGAACTAGATGACGTTCACTTGATAATCTTCTAAGTAATCATGAAATCTGTTCAATATATCGTTAATATTTTTAAAGAATATCTATAAAATTGCCTACAGGTAAGATCGTTTATGCACATGCCATGGAAATTCGTCGCTGTTTTTACCCTCTGATCGTATTATCTGTAATTAACCGACAACCCAGCCCTTCCGTCAGGGCTAACTTCATTTCCTTTCCGCTTGAGTAGTTAAACCAATAAATAACATCAGCAAGGCTCGTAAAAAAAAGAGAACGGAAGTAATACCATCATGTCCACTAGCCAGGCTGTTGCAGATTATATTTTGATTTTCAACGTCTAAATCATTTCGAAGCGATATTTTTTTTATTTATTGCCACACGGCGTCCGTAATTGCTTTAGCACAGTGATTGACTTAAAATTTCTACGCTCAGAAAAGTTGATATAAGCAAGAGTAAATTCGTGAGTATTTTATAGATGACTAGATTATCCGTCTCGACTGCGTACGGCTTAAATTCATGATTCATACAAAGTTACAAATCGTACTTTAATTTTTCAACTTTGAAGGTACCACCTATTCTACTACTACACATAATTTATTGTAACGACAGCAATGTCACAGTCAGCTAGTGTAATTACAGGCGATTAAAATGTCATATTGGTTGTTTTATAGAACGGTTAAATTTGCTACGTAGTATTAGAAGGCCCTTTTGTTTGACGGTCTAACGATATTAATATATTTCTTTCTTTGAAAATATGGAAAGTATCACCATTGTCAAGGACACTTTGAACATTCATTTGAGGCATGCAATGTATTTTTTTTTATTTAAGACAGTTAGGCTTAAAGAGCAATAAAGTATTCCTAATTAATATATTTTTTCACAAATATATTTTATCGTAACACGTTACTAGCGAATTAAAATTAATGTATCGCATATTTAAGAGCATAATTGAAATAACATGATATCAGCATAGTCGCCCATTTCTTATTTTTAAGTGGTCCAATACCTAAATGTGAATTTTTGTTATAATATAGGATGTTGGACGTACCCTAGAGATTGGCGCTGTAAGAGATATTAACCATTCCGTTCATAGCAAATGGGCCACCAACCTTGGAAACTAAAATGTTATGTTCCTGTAGTTACACTGACTAACTCACCTTTTAAACTGGAACACAAAAATACTAAGTATTGCTGTTTGGCGGTGGAATGGCTTATTAATGAGTGGTACCTAACTACCTACCCAGACATAAGAACGGGTGAATATCAACCGAGGACTGCGTGCTCCAAACTACCAGCACCACATAGTTTCCATGTACACAATTTGTGCTTATAATACATTTAGATTTTGGCGATGAGCGAATGTCACACACATGTCTATCCACCAAACAGCATTGACCAAGCGCGTTAGTACAATTACCTATGCCCAATATTTAATTTAAAAAAAAAAAGATATTTGTATTTTACCTTACTTGAAAAACCATCTAAGCGTTAGGAATTATTATGGACTATTTATTTTTCTCGATAATGTTATACTAAAGCGTAGGATGTAGTAAGTAGAGATACTGATGTTGAAAAAAATGGGCAATTATCTGAGGATTTTCATTATCATTAAATTCTGAGAATATGAACGAGTTCAAGTACGGGCTTACAGTGCCACGAATTCGACGAGGATTTTCCTGATTTAAGGGCACGTTCGGTGTTATGGGGAGTTTATTATTTATATTTTAATACTAAGGGGTTGTCAAAGGTCAAACCGCAAATATGAAATAATTATTTCTGTTAACATTAGTACTCATTTTTATAAAACATACTGTTTGGTTAGAATTTGTTTGAAGTTGACTTTACTAGCGTTTACGTATTTGTATGTAAATTTCTTGCTATACAACTCTGATCTATGGATTAAAGTTTTACTCTGATTAAAATAAGAACAAATTAACAAGTAATCATACAATATATTTAAATATTCTTTTATATGTTTTTGTAGACTTCGACACCTAATTTGACTCATTAGTATGAAATTGGTCACATATAGTATGTGTTTTTTGGTAAAATATCTAATTTATTCTTACTACGCAGATAGCGCTGCAGCACTTTAATACCGTTTTACTGAGCAGCTTGAAGATTGACATCACGTCATATACACAATCAGACGTATCTTTAAATTATGTGTTTCAGTAGTCAGTGATGATGTCTTCCTGGGGTTTGAACTCAGAAAATCGCTATCTGCGCCTTTATAACCTAACCACAAGACCAACGAGACAGTTCCAATACAATAAGAGTTGGAGAAATAAGCTAATATTAACAGAAGACACATAGCTATAGATTTTCACAGAACATATTTAGAATATCCAATATTCATAAAATCTCTAGAAGGAACAAAATTGACCCGACTATTGAAAGTCTAAACCAATTTGTCGTTGAAAGAAAATTCCAGAATAAAGAGAGAATAAATCAGAAAGAATACAACTACAGTGCACGAGACCTTACGAAATTGTTCCAACAAATATTATATTATTTGTCGGCATCCCTTAAACAATACGCACACTTCATTATTTGCTGCGAAGCCGCTTTTCATATATACACAAATGTTTCACGAAATTTCATTTCACATTACAGATATTTTAGTATCGGAATTTAATAAACTACATTGGATGCGTTTCGTGGTAACCTTTTTGATCGGTGAGGCATATTTACGGTATTGTTTAAAATGTTGAAAATATGAAAAACACGGTTCCCAATTAAAACCACTTCAATGTGAAATCCTTTGCGATTTAATTAAACGTATTTTAATTATGGAATGTTTGATTTGTATGATTCTACATTGAGCGGATGTTTTTAATTTACTATTATGATATAATTGATGTCCATTGCTTTTGTTGTGGGTTGCTTTGATGAATATTATGTTCAAAGGCAATTATTTTAACATTTAAAATAATAATATTAAAAAAAAAGATTTATAAGGTAGGTATTTAATTAGGTATATATATACACGGCACAAATTAGGCCTTATACAGGGTACTGCTCATCTCTGGGCGGGAGTTCCCCATTTCCGAATTTTCTCCGATCACGCTCTTTTTGACCTGTATGATCCATCTTCTATCTTTCATGCTTTGTATTTAGCTAATTTCCACTATAATATTATATCGAGAATTTGAACTTTTCCAGCCAGAAAAACCAATATTTTTTCTATTTAGTTTTGTTTTTTTAACTAAATGATGAATGATGAATTATACAAAATGGTCTATAACCTTATTGTGAAACCAGGACGGGTGGATTGCTTAATATATTTTTCAAAAGATAAGCATGTTTTAATAATTATCTTTTGATATAATTGTATATTTTATCAGTACCAGTACGTATAATAAAGTGTTAAATTCGCGTTCGATAAATGGTTCCGATTCAACGGCCCCCGACACGCCTGCATCGGGGGAAAGGGGACGGATATGCACGATACAAATACAAATATCCAGACCACGGCAAACATCCGTATGGTCTACACAAATATTGGTTATGAACAAGGATCGAAGTCGTTCACGCGGCTGTCGGTTGTAATGACCGGTGTATCAATTAGGTTACACATTGAACAGCCATTAGTGTATTATGTAATCACTAAGTTTATTAAATTATAGGTTTGTTGTAAAATTAGCAGTTTTTATTACTACTTGCAGTTTACTTGGAACTTTGTGCGTTTAAAATATATTATTTATACGTTTTTCGTCTTTTCAAATCAACTTATTGATCATTTCAAACACAATTATTTGCTTTTGTTATTTTTAAATTTATTAAATTAAGCCAATTATTTGTGTTTAAATACTATGAATCTGTTGTTTTATATGCGATTTTTACTATTGAACTTTTCTATTGATAAAATTTGCACTAAGATTATGAACTTCTGGTACCTTGAGTTATTTTATTGATGCAAGCCATGGTGGGTAGCCAAGTTACGATTAAATTTGAAAATTCAGTTGTAAAAGTTAATATAATTAGAGACAGGTAGGTAATCATAGTAAATAATTAAAATGGTTTTACTAAAATTCCAGTGTGATCTATAGAGTAGTCACTATGATAGCATTTGATAAAATTATTGTTAATTTTTATTCCAATCCTGTCAATTTTTGATTTTCGTCAGTTTCTTCTCATTACTAATATAAATAAATAATAAATAAAAATATATGTAGGTAGGTACTTGAAAATGTTTGCCATGTTTCATATAAAAATCGTTTTCAAATAAATGAGACAATCAATTACAACACAAAAAAGTTTTTATTCAACCCATAAATTTAGGACGTCCCGATCTGAACTCACTCAAATATCTAAAATTTCTTAATTTGGCTCTGAATTTTCCTTTCTTCTTCAGACGTCCCATGTGTTGCAGCGTCCTTATAGCGGGTAAGAACCTATAGACGGCATTCATTTCATCTCCCATGCAGAACAAAAAGGAAGCCTCAACGTACGCTTTAAAATATTAGAGATTTAATTAGTTCAATATGTAAGTATAAAAATATTTTGGGTATCTTATTTCTAAACTTTGATTTACTGTGTTTATGAAGTATTGTGGTGGGTATCGCTTTGTAGTGAAATGCTTCGTATTCCATAATTCCTACTTATAAAACAAGAAGAGACAGAGAATATCTTTGTTTTTTTTTTACACATACGCAGAAATGAACAAAACCATATAATCTGGGCCTTGTAATTACGGGAAAGTGTCACGGGTCCATTCACGACAACGTCTCGTCCTGATTTTTTAGGCGACTTAGGGGTTGCATTATATTTTAAAATAGTCTTTATATATTTAAAAAAAAAATAATCCCTTTGTAAATAAAAATAAAAACATTTGGCAGATAGCCTAGGAATAAAAAATAGTACATATATGTAAATAGTATGTAATAATAAAAAAGGTCACGATAACAACCTACTAATAATTTTGTAATCAAATATCAAGATTTTTTTTAATTTTAGCGTTCCGATAATGGAAATATTTTTTTTCTGTCAAACTATTCATAATTTATAAATATTTTCCGCCTATGATATTGTTTTAATATAACTAATTATAGTCGCCATTTTGTTATTTCCTTATACATTATAAAACACAAACATCGATAAGTATCTATTTATTAATTTAATTTATTTGAAACACAAATGTTTTACCTTTCAAATATACCTTGCATACGCGTACATCACTTTATCAAAAGCACATTCTGCGCACCGATGCGTATCTCCACGAACCAAACCATAACATTAATTTGTAACTAATACCTACACGATAGATGCGCTAGTTTTGATTTCACTGTGACGTTAACAAGTGCCTTGGGTGTCCATATTGATTGAACGCAGCCTCCCATCCCTAAGCCTTTGATGTAGCCATCACAGTTGGCATATAAACAAAGGTATCACGAAGCCATCGATGTACGCAAATAGGTACATGTAGTTCGATAGTTTGGTGAATACAGGAATAGCAACAGTTGATAGTATGTGGTATTGTTGTCTAAATCTAAATTTACTCGGTAGTTCGAACTTTTTTATGGTAGGTACGATTCTGATTTGTAATATTAATATTAGATAGAGGACATTTGAATCCTCAATATATAACTACATAGGCTGCTTGCAATTTCAATCATGACTCCTTTAGCTATTGTCGTACCCACGCTTATCATTTTACTATTAACTGGAGGAGAAAATAGTTAAGCCCGCGCTTATTCTTTAGGTTTTTTTTTTAATTATAAAGGTTCGCTAAGCTATATAGTGACGTAGAGGCTTAACTAAATATAGCTATTCTAATAAAATATGGTTTAATATTCATGAACTAACAGGAGCTGTGCGATGTACTACTTTTTCCTTCCCAAAACATCTTACACTGAGCTACGTCCATGAAGCAGTGGTTCTGGAACATTAAAGCCGGTTCACGCGCCACGATGCCAGGGACTCCGCACACCGGTGCATAGGTATCTGGACATTTCTGTAACATGAGATTATCGCAATCGGATGAATGATTTAGTAACTATTTATTATAAACTGTAAATAAATTATAAGACTACAACTAGAACAGACTAAAATTTTTAATAAAATACATTTCCAATTACATAACAGGAATGTGTGGTCTTCTATACCATTGGAAACCATTCGAGGTTTTTTTTTTATAATATGGATTGGTTAACGAATATATAGGTCTTATTAAGGGAAATGGTCACTGGTCCATATATATTGATGCATTGAGAAATTTTAACCATTTATTACAACGCCATTGCGCCAAACTTGGGAACTAAGATGTAATGTATCTTGTGCCAGCGGATACACTGCCACACTCAACCTACAAATTGGTTTACAATAGTACTGAGTGTTGTTATTTGGAGGTAAAATATTATAATTAATTAAGAAAAAGTTTACATTATTAAACTCACAATTGGGCACTTGTGGTAGCACGATGATAGCGTGGGTCTGTGGAATGTGTCGTTGCTAATATTTTTAGGTATAACAATCCAAGGTACGAATACCTTTGCAGGTCCAGCGTATTTCAAATGCTTCCTCCTAGTATTGAAAGGTCGTATTTCTTTTAACGGTAAATCAAATACATGAGACGCAGCAAAGAAAGTGTCGATTGTGTCATTTATATCACCATTAAGTCCAAGCATATTGCCGTTTATAACTACTAAATTTTTATAATTTTTATCTTCTTTTTCATCATATTTTTTACTAGTAAAATTTACATTATACGCATCTTTACTAATATTATCTGATTCTTTACAAATAAATAGATCAGTTTCATCATATTTCTGTTCATTTTCACAATTATTTTTTACTAATTCGCATTTACTCTTAAATAATTTAATTCCGTAACCGACGCCATCTTGTCTGATGCCGCACACTTCGTGTATATTTTCGTTAATGCATTTATAATCTGGGCAGTCTGTTCCGTTAGCATGAAATAAAATACTGTTCGATTTTTGATCATTATTCTCCACACTATACAGACTATCATTAAAACCTGCAAATGACTGCTCGCAGTACTCTTTGTTAATTAATCCGTAAGCTGTAATATTGAATAGTCCATTACGATAATATTCCTGTCATAGCATTAAATGTTATATGGAAATTAAACAGGTATAATCAGATTAATTCTATAAGCTTTTAAAAGGGTTAAATGTAACAAAATCAACAATTAATCAGATTAATATTCTAATAAAAAATTCTATTAAAAAATGTCAAGTAAACAGTCTGTAAATGTCTCAATGTTGGGCTAAGGCTTCTAAGTTTCTGTGCAACTTGCCAAAATATGATCGGGTGAATAAAAAAAAAAAATCAAAATATACTTTTTTCAAGTAGGCTTTTACAAGCACTTTTGAATCGTCATTTAACAAACTGTATAAGTATCTATGTATAAGTGAAGCTACCACCGGTTCGGCATACAGATTCTACCGAGAAGAACCTGCAAGAAACTCATAGATTTGGCAGATTTGCATTCGACACAATGGCAGGAGGTTATATGACTATAATTTTTTTTTTATAAAGTAATTAGTTTTTGATTTTATATTGTATTGGATGGAAGAAATACAAAAAAAATCTGAAAATAGTTGATGTAAGATGACACTAAAGAAAACAAAAGTCATAGTGTAATTATAAGTATATGCCTCGACAACAAAAGACACGGCTGTATAAAAAAAAGCGAAAATGAAATAATTTAAAAAAGCACAAACGCGACTGTCTGTGGAGATCGAATATAATTCTACATAAAGATACTTTGCTAAACATTACCGGGAAAACCTTGTAATGTAACTCAATAAGCCAATTTAATAATTAAAGACTTAACCAAAGACCAGCTAAACGACGTTTTAAAGCAAGGCTAATTATTGTTAATTGTTACTTAACCAAGTTCGTTATTTACGGTGCAACCATATTTCATGAGTTCACATTCATTTTTGAATAGTTTCAATCTGAATCCGTTTTTTTCCGTGCGTAATCCACACACGTTTACATCCTGAACACCGTCACATTGCAATCCTTTGCAAAATTGAAGTTTCTCTAGTTCCATTGCTTTATTATTGTGAATAATAAACAGTACGATGCTGTAAAATTTCATTGATTAACTCACAGTCAATCTTGTTAATGAAATGAATATTTTTATGAATCCAATTAATTACAAAATCTTAATTATTTTGTTTTAAATTACAATTTAAAAATACATATCTATGCTAATTTTATAAATACGAAAATAACTTTGTCTGTCTGATGTGCCTAACGACCAACGAAAAGTTTGGCATTGCTGTTATTTTTGAATTTATTTCTTTCCGAACCTCTTTTTTTGCTATAACTTATAAAAAATTGACATTTAAATCTTATGCCTTAACATACTATACTTATATAGTAATTAAAAAAATTATATCTTATATAAATTCAGGTCTTATGTATTTTTATTAGATTTGTTAAAATAAATTATATTATACTACAATAAATCATATTATTATTAAGGAAATACGTATTATACATGTTCTGCATATTTTATTTCTTAACGAGTTCGCTTAAAGATTTTCCTGATTTAATATTCTTGTGTCACGACGCGACGTCGCGGCAAAATATCCGCTCGGAAGCAACCAATCACGTCGTGTTTGCTTTAGGGCCTTAACCTGCTTATTGCCTCTATTTTATTATATATATACTAGGATCTAGGATCTAGGAGTTCACCATGTCCATAGTCCATATCAATCCGCTTACAGTGTGAGGAATACATAAATGCAATTTTTGGTAAGAAAATCCTTATACAAATAAAATAATTCAATACCTTGATAATAAACCTCATCAACCTTAGAAACTAAGATTTTATGGCCCTTGTGCCTATAGTTACGTTGGCTCACTAACCCTTCGAATCGGAATACAGCAATACTAAAAACCAGCGGTACGTTACGGTATTGCTAGCGCATTTTACTGTGTCATCCCGACGGCTTAACTACCCCTACCCTATTATACCTCCTGTTCTTTGGTACCTTTTAGTATAACAGTGTCTATGGATGACAATGACCATGTTACGTTAATTTTTACATGTTGACTTCATGTTAAGGGTCTTATTTGATCATTTGCCATCTGAACTTACTTGGTGGTAGGGCTTTGTGCAAGCCCGTCTGGGTGGGTACCACCCACTCATCAGATATTCTACGCCAAATAACAGTACTCTCTATTGTTGTGTTCCGGTTGGAAGGGTGAGTGAGCCAGTGTAATCACAGGCACAAGGGACATAACATCTTAGTTCCTAAGGTTGGTGGCGCATAGGTGATGTAAGGAATGGTTAATATATCTTACAGCGCCATTGTCCCATATGCTTGTCCGCCAACCAATGCTATACATATACATATATAAAACTTATAAATTTATTGCAAGAGTAAAGTACAAATAGGAAAAAAAATGAAATGAATTATTATGAAATAGTTTGTAGGTACAGGATCAATACACAAGTACGCGGTCTTTCGCATTATCCATAATGCTAAGAAAGTTTTAGATGATATATTTTTTTTATTTCCTAAATTTAATTTAGGTTTGTAACCATTATTCCAATCCATATAATCTATTCCAACCATAACAAACCTAAAGCAAAATAACAAACATTGACATTTAATTGACGCCTAATAATCTATGCTATTAATTATAGTGTTGCATATCGATAGCTCACTATCGATAGACAATCGATTATCTATTGATAGTAATTAAGGTGTAAGCGATAGTATCGATAGCTCCCCGTAAGAAATACTATTGATAATATCGATAGTATTGCAAGAACCAAAACTTACCGATATTATCTATAGTTTGATTATCAGATTGATATTTTTGTGCTATCGATAGCCAGTGATTTTTGTTAGTATTGCGTTTTTAATATAAGTAATGTAGTTGACTGTGTTTTAGTACAGTGGTACAGTGGTCATGTTGTGCTTGTTTTATGTGGTTACCTTCCCAGCTAGTAGCGTACAGTCGTATATAAGAGTTCTTATTTTGAAACCATAGTTCACTCAAAATGTATATGGGTCGCTCATGGAGAGCTATCGATAGTTCAATCGATATCCTGAATAGTTTTCGAGGTCAACTACTATAGTCAAGCTATCGATGGTTCTGCAAGACTGATTCAAAAACGCTTCGTTGTGAAGTTTACTTGAATAAACTTGATTTGATTTTATTTTGATTTTGATTAATTATGGATTCGCTAAAAAATTGAGTTTTTAATGTTATTTGAATAAGATTGGCATCGATCGCAATGGAATAGCGTTGTATAACATCTAAAGAAATATTATTTAATAACTTTCTGTATTTAAATATTTATTGTATAAAACGTATTAACAGCTAAACCGAAAAACATAACTGTAATATTCGTTTATCATTACTCCTCCTTCTATGAATCGTATTATGGGATTGAATTCAATAGTTATACCGATTAAAAGTCGATTGTTATGAAAATCGATTTATTTACCGTACCGTATGACATTATGTTTTACATCACTCATTTGACTCCAAACTTCAAAGTTGACATTTGATTTGACACTGCTTAACTTCACTTCACACTTCACATTGTCAAAAGTCAAAACAGATTTTGTCAATGAGTCGTAGGGTTATATTTTGTCAAAAAGTATTCAATAATAATCTACATTGCACAACATTTTTAAATTCAGTAATTACGTGACGTAACGCGGAGCGTAATAATATTTTATATAAACGTATAGTTGAATAAGTATGTAATAATGAGTACAAAAACTGATAATTTAGTAAAACCTAAAACTGTTCGAATTTTTGAATCGGATAATTTTGAGAAATTGCTCAATGGATTGCAAGTTGCAGCATGCATGCTGACTGAATCACATCAAGTTGGTAAGTAAATATATAAATATATTAACTTGGTAAAAATTATTACATACATTATCCTGTTGGTGTTCCCTTATACGTAATATTTTGAAATACTCATCAACCCCAATATGATATAACTTATTAATTTATTATTGAACCTTTAACAGTGGATGAGGCGAGTGTGCTCAAGCGTCTCAGAGCCTTAACCATCAATGGACCATCCGATGGTAACAGCTGTTCCTGCTGTGGAGTTGGTCCTTTTGAATCTCGCGTACAGCAGACTGCGCATTATAAGCAACATTGGCATACACATAACTTAAAGAGAAAATTGTTTGGAAAAGCACCATTGAGCTTAGGACAATTTAATTCAAAACAAGGTAAGAATAAAAATTATATAGGTTTTTACACTACACTCGCTATTTTGTATCAAAATTCTTCTATTAAATAATTAGTTATATAATAAAAATGATTGAGTAAAGTAAATATTACAATTAGAATCTAAATTAGTTGCAAAATTGATCTTTATGAAATACCTCTTTATTTTAGCAAGGTACAATATAGTATAAGGCTATGTCTATAATGAAATCACAATTATATATTTTGAGATTATCTCCTGCATCCTATATAGATATTCCCCTATATGTAATTTTACTATTAAAATTAATTTAATATAATAATAATTTATTCATGCGAAAATCAAATGTTCGAAAAATAAGCTTACGTATATGCGGTTACAAATTAAGTATGATGTTAATTAGATATTTTTATTATCTTAGTACTCTATTAACATGTAGCTTGGCACTTACAAAGGGTGAAACCTATTATGCTTTATTGGTTATTTATGTAAACGGTGTTAAGGATCAATAATTATATCCAATATGATGTAATAAGTATTGTATCATTATTATAATTTTTACAAGATCGGTTTCATATTGAGTGCTTTAATTTTTTTTTTTCTAATATTAATTTAAGATGACTCAAGTGTATCTGGCAGTGATTCCGAAACTGAGGGGAGTGGGTCCAATCCCGCAAGTGATCTCTTTGCAGCGGCTACAAGACACTGCAAAGCTTTCTTTACCAATCAAAAGAAACAAGTTTTTTGTATATACAGATGCATACTGCATCATAAGAAGGTAAAAATTTGTTAATTATATTATTATAGTTATTATTTATATTTTATTTTGATAACATGGTCGTGTTTTCTTGTAGGAGGAGCTTTCAACTGATGGTGAAGGAGTTGCTTGGGTAGAACGATGTCAACGACTTACTATACCTGGTTACCAACGATGGGCTATTCTAATGGTATCCGGTGGACATTTTGCGGGTGCAATTTTTTCCGGTGGTATCGCCGTTCTCCACAAAACTATGCATTCGTACGTGACTCGTAGAGGCCAGGGTCAGGCACAGATATCAAGGGACCAGCATAGTAATGCACCTCGGTCTGCTGGTGCTAGTCTGAGGCGATACAACCAAGCACAGTTTTTAGAGGTATGTTAATCGATCCGATGGGGTTTTGGGAGATGTATAATTTAAATTTTGGAGGTTGATTTATAATCTTTTAATTTATTTAAATTTCTTAGCATGTTCAAGAAATTATATCTGGATGGACAGAAGATTTGAAAGGGTGTTCTCTTATTCTATACCGAGCTGTTGGACCTACAAATCAAGCTGCTCTCTTTGGGAAGAATTCTCCTTTGAACAGAGATGATTTAAGAGTAAGGGTCCTGCCATTCCCTACACGGAAACCCACTTATAAGGAGGTGAAGAGGGTACACGAAACAGTTGCGAGTATTGAGGTTTATGGTAAGAATTAACATATTCAATATATTAATAGAACATTTTAATTAATGCAAACAAAATTTAAGACAGTTAGCTATAAAAAAATGTATTTTACAGTAAATACATTCTTAGACTGTATTATAAACTTGTAATTTGCACAACCAAATTATTGTTTACAATTAATTCTAGATGGTAATATGAAAAAATCTAATGTCTTAGCATTCATTTCGACTTTTATGAGAAAAAATATCAAACACAAAGCTAATAGCATTACATAGTATCATGTTATATTGATATTCATTAAATATGAACAATATATGCTGTAGACATTAAAAGACATAGAAAATATATTAAAGTGTATTAATTTTATAGTGAAAAACATTACTATCTATTATATTTTTAGATACAATGGAGTTATTCCAAAAAGCACTAATTGCGTCTACAAGTAAGACAACCACAAAATCCAGCTCGGACACAACCGTTGACCGCAGTAAGAAGACTCCAAGCAAACCAATTGACAGAGCTAAGTCTAGGTACAATGTTTATTTTATTTTCTATCTGTCTGCCATTTCCTCTTTTTGTCTATGCTAAGATCTTAAAGATACATAATTAATATTTCTTAGCCATTTAAACTCTGATAAGTGATAATAAAACTGCCTAAACGTTTGACTGCCTCGTTGGTCTAGTGACTAGAGGCCACAGATTTCGATGTTTTGTGCTCAAAATCCAGATAGGGCTGATAAAAAGCACATACAGCCGGCCCTTCGCCTTAACTCTTTTCCTCGTGTCGGATATGCTGTCCAATCGGATTATCTAAAGTGAGCGAATAGATGGTGCTCCTGTGTTTGAGTATAAACTCATCGTTGGCTGGTCTCACTCAACTGTACAATAAAACTGAGAATATGTTTCGTCGATATTATTTAGATCTCGGCCAATTATGTCATGTCAATTTAAGATAATTTTATATTTGTATATATATTAGTCCACCTATCTATTAAATATACTATGGATGAATTTATATTACAAAATATAACTACAGTTTGACATAAATGTCTTAATGAAGTACAGTAGCCATATGTCACCGGGTGTAATCAACACGTTTGCACGCAATAAGGATGTAATATTTATTATTTCATTGAAAATTTAAATAATATATTTTTTTCCCAGAGAACGCACGCCACGCGAGCTGCCAACACAATTACTATCGAGCGAGGATGAAGGTCCATGTTTCATAGATCAAGAAACTCCTGTAGGCTGGATAAAAACCCTTTCAGAGCAATGTACCAATGGCGTCATAAGCAATTCGAGAAAAGATCTTCTACACAATTCGGGACAAAGTAATTCGTCTGATAGCGAAGAGGAGAATGTAGGTGGTGCAGCAAAGATGAAAGATCTCGTAAGGAAGAAGAAGAAAAAGAAACCGGACGATAGCAAACCGCTTAAAAACGTTTCGTCCAAAGTATCTGCGAATGTTAGAAAGGTAGGGTACAATTAGATATATGTCTCAATCTATTATCTCTCTGTCTCTTATTTAATTAATTATGTAAAGCGAAAGCAACTCCGTTCATAGCGGGTGTCCCACGACTTCTCATTTAATATTATTCTTACATTAGTCATCTCACACACACTAAGGCCTCTTGTAAGCACAAGCGTTACTCACACTTATGCACGTCGTTAATTACGCGAGGAGTGCGCTCTTTCGTGAGTGAAAAGATCTATATATTCTCTATTGCAACCATAACAGGAAAAAAGCCAAATAAACAACATTTGACAGATATAGACATATGATATTCACTATGGATTTGCTAAAAAAATTGCGTTTTGAACGGCGAAACTTATAGGAATTTTGAAAGTAAATTAAAGTGGAAACAAGCAGTTAGGTATAATATTTTTGTATTATAAATAAAGATGTCTTAATCATAAACTCTTTGTAGTGCACAATATAGGTGATTTATTAGCAAATAGCATGAAAAACGTAAATCTAAAGTTTGTTTATCTTTTTTCCTACTAACATTGGAATAGGCTATAAGAATACTTTGAATTTTCGGCATTTCAAAGTATAGTATAGTTTAATTGCTTTGTAAAATAATATAAATTATAGGATTATCTATTAGTTAAAAAGTTGTAATAATCTATGGAATCATCTTAATCTCGTTGATTAATAATAATTTTGCGCTCTATTTAAGCTTAAACAAATAAGAAACTGGTAAATCAGGCTCAGCCATAGATACTTTTTACATTGGGATTTTAGTTGCGATCAATGTTATTCATTAATTATTATGACAATTTTTAGGTCCATGCGTACCTGTACTAATAAAAGACAATGAGAACAATATAGACATAGACAATTTTACAACTTTTTAATAATATAACATATTCCTAAGTTTGTTTTATGTATCTTCTTGAGTTCTCATCTAAAAATGATTTTCTTTACGTTGCAGATGTGGCAAATGATATCAGATAAGGAACTCAACTCATTAGAAACTATCCTGGAATGTTTCGAAGAGAATGAATTGGAAGCCGCTTGTAACGTACAAGATCCTGCGGACGGTAACACCGCGCTGCACAAGGCCGCCATTGCTGCTAAGCCGGATATGGTTACGTGAGTGTTGCAATTATTAAGAATCTATTTAACAAAAATTTAATCTCTGCTTGTGTAATATTACTATATTCAACAATAAGCATTAAGAAATGTTTGTTTTGTTAATTAATATCTGACCTTACATTATACTGGTTTAACGTTTTTCTTTATATAAATTTTTATTTTTATATTCTGCTTTATAGTTATTTATCTTAATATTTTGTATAACTAATAATAAATGTTTTATGATTAGTAAACAGCTTGTCTGGATAGATAAATACAATTTGATCTGATCGAAATAAAGTATTAAAACGATCAATGTTGATACAAGGATTAAAATAAAGTATTTTGTTGAAATTTACTTCCAAAAGCAACTTGTTAATAGTAATGTTTAATATTCAAGAAAACAGGATGGGTTTTTTCAAACTCCTGGTGATACTATAAAATGTATACTAGTGATTGTGAATGAAATAGTATTTTGTACTCATGTCTAGTAAGTTACTGGAAGCGGGCAGCGACCCGTGCGTGCGCAACGCGCAGCTGCAGACGCCGTACGCCGCCACCACGCACGCACACACGCGCGTCGCTTTCCGGCTGTTCCAGGCCACCTTCCCGGACAAGTACAACTATAACAAGGTACACGCACCACGCATGTTCAAAATCAAGTATTTTTTGTTATATAAAAGATAAGGAAGACAAAGAAATACATTCATAAAATAATGCTTTAATAAAATGTCGTTAAAGTGGGATTGAAATATTATCGGTGGAAAATCAAATTTAGTGGCTGTAACACTTACAGAACAGTGTTACCAGTACGAAATATTATTAAATAATTCAACATACATTTAATATTTTCTGGGATTTAATGTGTCTATATATTTTTTTCAGTCACAAATACCAGGTCCCGTGACACCCGAACAGTTGGAGCAAGAAAGAGAGAAGAAAGCCCAACAGAAGAGAGCGAAACGTCAGCGAGAGAAGGAGAAGCAAGCCGAGAAAAGCAAGATGAATAAATTTTTGCAGATGAATGACTCTGAAAAGGTAATGCTATGTTAAAGAAATGCAAAATTAAAAGAACGGCAATTGAAATAAAATAAATAATATATGTAATGTGAGTTGTAAACAGTAAACGCTGCTAAACTATCATAGTTCTATAACAATACAGTAAAACAATTGACGTTACCATTACATATAGTTTTTTCAAAAGTGAACTTATTTTTTTATCTATTGTAGGTAGACCACACTCTACAATTCCATTGAACTCGGTAACTTTAGAACTTTAGAAGTGTAATCTATTCCTTGGACTCACGATTCTTTGTTATTAAATAAATATATTATGTAAACAATGGTTTATTCAGATATTTTACATTACACGCAAATTTATTTTAATCTTAATATCTATCCATCTAAATAAGTATTCGGCAGATCTGAAAGATTAGTTATGTCAATTACTGTGTACAACTGAATCAGCATACTTGTGTCTAAATTGAAAATAGTAAAGAATTTGTTTCTCTTCTCTTTCGTATTTGAGTAGCAAGTATAATAAATAATTCATTATATATAATTATAATAAAAAAAGTTTAATTATAATTTATTTTAATAACCATTAGTTTAAATAGGAGGCCACAATATATTGGTGTATTAAATACGAATATTCATAATATTTGTTTAATTTCCAGATGAAAGCCGACGTCATGAAATGTTTCCTGTGCGCCGCGAATTTACCGAAGGCTCCATTTGAATACAATAATTATAAATTTTGTTCTATAAAATGTCTACAAAATCATCGAAATCTCAGGCCATTACATAAGAGTGCGTGAAATACAAAATCAAGTCATCGCTCATCGGATGATCAGAGCCCACTTGCATTAAATTCTGGGATAGATTAAAACTTAAAACAGTTGTATGACTCATTGTTAAGTAAAAATCAGTTAAAATAATTCAATTTTTAAATTTAAGTTCGTGAACCCTTTTATAGCAGTATATTAGCAGCCTGAAAATTTCCCACTGCTGGGCTAAGGCCTCCTCTCCCTTTGAGGAGAAGCTTTGGAGCATATTTCACCACGCTGCTCTAATGCGGGTTGGTGGTCGGCACCGTCGAGCACGAAATGAATTATAAACACAAATTAAGCACATGAAAATTCAGTGGTGCCTTCCTGGGTTTGAACCCGAAATCATCGGTTAACATGCATTCATTCTATCCACTGGGTCATCTCGGCTCTCCAGTATATATGACTTCTTAAAGTATTTCAGTTACCTTGTACCTATGTTATGCATATCCCAAGGTTCTGGGTGTAAACCAGGTCGGGCAAATGAAAGATGTAATTTACTGGCCAGAAATTTTCTTAGTACTATGTTGCTGTTTGAAAGTTGCCAGTGTTTACATACCCGTGCCTTAATGTTAGATTTACTCTGTCGAAACCATAGTACTTTGGTAGAGCAAAAAAAGAAAAAAACAAACAAAATGAGAGCTTAAATAAATTATCTTAATTTATAAAGCTTTATTGGATGTGTTGGCCCTAAGAAGTCCAAAACTTCCAATTGTCATAATAAAAATAATACCAGTTTTACATCTACATTTTTATATTATTTAATATAACTTTAATACTTATTTTAATATTTTGAAATTTAAGAAAAGAAGGAACTATTATTTTTATAGTTAAATAATTTATGTGGTTGTTATTGATATTAATGAAAATGTGTCTTGTCGACAAAATGAGAATAAATATTTGTTTTTTATTAATGTATGGTGGTTAAATAATTTAACATCCGAACAATTTGTAACATCTTATTTATTCGAAATAAGGAATATTTCATTCAATGCAATATTACATATTTTTATATAATATTGCATTGAATGAAATTTATTCTACTGCCAGACCCCAATTCTTTGTATAAGTGTGTTTCTGGAATGTAAGTGAACCAGTATAATTTTATATATATTATTCAACTAAGCTTTACAAGATTAATTTAAATTTACAGTTACCACCAGTTTGGAATGTAGTTTCTACTGAGACCGGCTAGAAACTTAGTTGATACAGTTTAACAGTTAGATTACATAGGTACGCTGGTTGAAAGCAACTATTGAAAGCGTTTACGTATAAGTTATGAATGTTCGTATACAATAACATAACTGTTTTATTATTGTACTTAATGAAATAAATAAGATGATTAAATGCAAATGCACACTGCCCTGAAGCTGAAATAAATATTATGTGTCTTGAAACTGTATTTTATTTTCAAACAATTTATGCTTCGAAAACAAATTCTTATCACGACTAAAACAACCAACAAAAATTTAGTTCGCGCCACAAATTCTTTTCTGACGTATGTATCCACGCTGGTTGAGAGAAAAATATTCTGCCAATGTCACGTGCAAAATGGATGATACTTATTACTTACTACTTATTATGAAGTTAAATGGATTAAAAATTTACAATACAATTTTGAAGTAGATTTTTTTACTGTTTATTAAAATGACAGGAGTAAAGATGAATAAAAAAATTTGACCTTGAATCAGTATGAAATGAATAATAGGTGTTTAATAATCTGTGGTATAGTGATGATTGCTCCTACTATTATTACCCGCCAAAGGCTAATTAATTAAATATCAGAAGGCAAGAAGAATAAAATATATTTTAAACGTTATATATACTTTTTTACCATTGTCACCTTGAAAATTAAACAAAATCCGCAATAAAAAAGTAGACAATTAATTAAGTACTAAGTAAAACCTGGTAACCCTTATTTAAAATATCATTCGTTTAATTATGTTTTTTAAATAATTTTGTTAACCACGATTGAGCGAAATAACATATAAATATATATGTATTTTTCACTCATCTATTTCTATATATATTTAATCGCGATTAAATATATATAGAAATTACTATAAATTGATAGTGATTAATATAAATTTATTTTCTAAGTAAAATGTAAAATATATACATATGTATGAAAAACATATCATATGTATTTTTATTAAATCTTCAATGAGGAAATAATCAGAGGTATTCAAAGCGTTCCCATTTTTCATGCTTCTGACAAGTGTCATTACCTCATCCATATGCTTATGCTTATTTCTCTTACTAATCCCTTATTTACTTGAAGTATACCATTCCAGTCATTCTCTTCATTCATAAGCTTTTCAAAATAAACCTTCCATCGCTCTTTTATTTCATCGTCTTTACATAAATTAGGTAGAGTTCCTTCTGGCCTTTAGGGCTGTCCAGTGAGTTGTGCAACTTCTCCTAATGTAAGCATTATTTAAATAATCCGCCACAGTCGAAAAGAGTGTTCTCATTGAGACATTTTGTCATTTTCATCTGAACATTAAACTCCTATTATATAAGTAATGAAATTTTAAGTATTATTTGTAAGATTTGATAAATATTTTGGAAATATCAAAAAGTCAAAAGAGCAGAATAAAATAATGTAACAAATATTTCGATCGTATAGAGACCGTAGACTTTTCAAGTGTTAAATTTGTGTTTACTATGGAGCTTATGGTTGGGACGTATCGATAGAAAATCTGTATGTATTCTAAGAAATTCGGAACCATGTATATCCGCATCCGGTAACCCCAATGGAGTAGCGCGGTGAATTGAACTGCATAACCTTCTTTTACTCGACAGAAGACGTCTATATTTTTGATATTATCGGACTCCTCGCACTCTGTATGTTTAAATAAGTTTTTATTTTTATTTTATGATTAATTGCTTGAAATAGATAGTTTTTTATTAATGTAGGTATTTTTATTTGTACTTATACGCCTTTTATCTCCTATCTATCAACTACATGCTATCAAAACACGTCATCGTTTTTCCTTCAGCAATTTCCAAAAAAAAATCGTAATTTTTTTTCTTCAAAATATGATTCGTATATACTTAACAGTATATATCATCGTATTTACCAATATATATACTTTTAAGTGGATAGCTATTTTTATTATGTTAATATTGTCCATAAACATTGTCACTGTTAGAAATATTCATTATATTTATAGCCGATGGCCACCGACCTTAATAAATAAGATGTCCCTTGTGACTGTATTGTACACTGGTTCACTTACCCTTCAAACCCGAATATAACATTACGAAGTATTGTTGTTTGGCGTTAGAATATGTGATGAGTGGGTAGTACCTACGTAGATGAGCTTGCACAAAGCCTTACCACCAAGTGAAGGTACCGCTATTGAAAGCTGTTAATAATTTTACGTATAGGTACAGATTTTATTTAATCCAAATCACAAAATTCGTTTTAATGTTGAGTTGGGTCTAAAAATTCGTACTACTTGATTGAAAATAAGTCGCTAGAAAATTTATAAAAATAAGTAAAAGAATAAGAAGCTGACAGACAGTCATAAAAACATAATAGTCAACAATGCAATGGCTTATGGGTTGCCTAACGATGTACAAAGTCGTAGGTTCGATCCTGACCTTTTGGCATATTGTCGTCCCAACTCCTAGTACAAACTTTAATCTTAATTGGAAGGGTAAAGAGGTATATTAGTCATTTCTTAAAATGTAACATTACTACTTTTCTTTAAAAAAAAGGACCTTTAAACATTGCTTTTATAATAATTTGTTATTTTTCACTATCTCTAAGCGACACGCGCGGTCGCGTTACAAATATTCCCAAATAACATAAAGGATTGAAATCCGAATGTTTATATTAAAATTATATGCAAATATACTTATCATACGGAACGTTGAACTCCGTCGCGCCGACGGAATCCCGGATATAACAAAATATGAATTCCCACAACGCCGGCGGCAGCAAAGGGGGTCCTGATTTGCGGCCAAAGCGTGTATCGAGAACGTATTTCACGGTTACCCGAGTTTACCTTTGAATCGACATGTTCTTTCAGAATGAGTAGACCTATGTACCTACCTACACTGTAGTGAAACCGAATTGAGGCTACATGTGTATATATACGTCTTTTCAATTTATTTACACTTATTTACGATATTGTTTTTAATGGGTAATCTAATTTTTCTTTCTGTTTCCGCTGGGAAACGCGTATACCCTTCCCTCCAAGTACGCGTTCCCCTCAGGTGAACCAGGTATGATATACAATGGCACCGATTATATACGCAGTGAAATCAGTGGTAACCGCGTCTCTTGGGGGATCGTTTCGGGATTGCCGTCACCTACTACCGCAGATCACCAGGAACTTAACAGACCGTATGATTGGCTGAATAAAGGCAGTATTAGGAATTAACTACATTTATCTATAAATAATTTGGATAAAGCACAATCAAGTGCACTACAACGCTTTTATTTTATGTGATATATTTACGTGGCATATGTGGTAAAAAATAATTGTTTAAACATTTTGTTATCATGGTATTGTTTTGTTAATATAGTAAGACGATTTAAATAGCTTCCGAACCGACGATTAAAATAAGTGGTTCTCAATAAAAATTATAGCAAACATTTATATTTTTTTCTTGATATTACATAAGCATAACATAAGCAGCCCGTAAATGTCCCACTGCTGGAATAAAGGCCTCCTCTCCTTTTGAGGAGAAGGTTTGGAGCATATTCCACCACGCTGCTCCAATACGGGTGTGCGGAATACACATGTGGCTGAATTTCGTTGAAATTAGACACATGCAGGTTTCCTCACGATGTTTTCCTTCACCGCCGAGCACGATGCCGAGATGAATTATAAACACAAATTAAGCACATGAAATTTCAGTTGTGCCTGCCTGGGTTTAAACCCGAAATCATCGGTTAAGATGCAGGCGTTCTAACCACTGGGCCATCTCGGCTTGATATTAAAGATACCTATATTTAAGTGCAAGTTTTATATCGATCTATTATAATACCAGTATTGTGCGTGAATGCGGAAGAATAAAAAGAAGATGCTTTAAAAAAATAAATAAAAGAAAATTTGTCTTCAACTCAGATTTACTATTTACCTAAATAGCTTTGCTAATTAAAGATTACACTAACTAAAAAAAAATGTTTTATAAGTATATTACTACCTTTCCTGTAACTAAATGATACGAAAATTGAAGTCTATTATGATGTTCGTTTCGTTCGTATTATTCTATAAAGCACTTATATTTTTTTTCCGCAAAATAAAGCAATCACAGAATAGATAAAAACGGTATATCGATGCCTAAATTGATAGCGAATGAAGTTGTTTTAACATAAATTTAAATAAAACTCGCATACGAATAATTTGATATGAATTCAGTATTTAGAAAAAAATACTCAAGTAACGTTGGGCAAAAACAATCGACGTATTATCCTTTATTTTTTAACTTTTTAAACATAATACATTCAAACTTTTGTTTGCAACAAAACCTGCCTTTAATCTGTAGTTTTGTATTTTGTTGCCAGATTTTCGCTGTGAAGCGTGACTTGCTTTGAAAAGTGTTGTATGAATTTAGATACCCAGACCTTTTATTTCTATAATTAATTACTGACTTAACGGTAACTAAACTTTTTTACATGATCATGCTTTCATGCTGTAATTACAAACATCGAAAAAGTGTGATGGAAGTGATAGGATTTTTTTATTTAGTTTTAATTTCAGTAAAACAACGACATCCCACTATACAGGCTCGTCTACAATCATAAGTCATAATTACCTATAAAATGTCTTAGTTTCTTACAACATTTTTATGCTAAAAAGTTCTATTACCGAATACCGAAAATAGTATTTTTAATTTATATAATATTAATAATATATAAGTCGAAAACTCACAGACATAAGTACTGCTTAGCTAATTAATTTTAGCAATTTCCATAGTCATATGTCGTATGAAATGTTGTCATGGGGTAATGCCGCAGATATTGAATTTTTTCTTATTCTGCAGAAAAGAACTCTTCGAATTATTTATAATATTAGTTTCAGGAGATTATTACACGAAAACATTCAAGAAATAGTTTATATTAAGTCTTGTTTATACGGAATGATGTACAAAAATATTATATAAAAGATATGATCTATGATATACAAACAAACTGCTTTTCGCTTACATACGGTACAGAGAACATAATCTAATTATATATTATATACTGCTGTATATCCGACCATCCGTAAAAGATACCGGAAAATATAATGAATAAATCTTATTATTATAGTTTTTGGATAATGACGCCTGGATTAACTTGGGTACAAAGGACTAATTAAACAATAATTGTAAATCATCATCATTGTAAATCTGGCTGTTTAAAAGAGCAACTAGGTATGCGAGTATCGTTTTGTTTCTTCTCGCTGGAGGCTGCTTTCCGAAACGGTAGTAGACTTGAAATATTGACGATTCAAAAATACCTTATTGTAAAGCTTACTTGAATAAAATACATTTGTATGGAATAGAGACGTATATTCACCAAGCATGAAGACAGGTAAAAGAAAACTAAAAAATAATCTTTATTATAATATGACTTAAAAAAAAGATGATAACTTCGTGAACACATTAGTAGCTGATTTTCAGTCCGCACCTATACAAATACGTGTATATCTTTTTCTTGTATTATACTGCTCTACTTATTATATAAGTAGTTATAAAATAAGTATATTTAATAAGTAGATTTTTATAGTCTTTAAAAATATCACAAAATAATTCAAAGAGAAAACCATAATATTGTTTCAAACTGTCTCCTTGCGGTTTCGCCCACATGGAACAAACGAGACTGTGCTTCCAGTTTAATACGCTACAAAGTTAAAACTTTACAAAAGATCAAACAAAATAATTAAAGTTAAATATACGAAAAGTTAATTAACATCGATCGATTAATTTTTAGATTCAGTCAGTTTATATTCAATATATTTTTATCTGTGGAATTAACATGAACATTGATCTGGTGGTTAGTAGAAATTATGTGAATACCAGTTTATTATTACTATAAATAGAAATAATCATTACCGTCTTAATATGGGGCAAATTGTGTCACGTGCCCAGGGCCCCCATCCTGTGAGGGCTCCGAAGAACGAACTATTTCTTTCACACGTTTGGGCTCTCGTTATATACATATACTTGTAAGAAATAACTAATATATTTACCAAAAAAGGCTATAAAATATCCATAAGATTGTACAACCAATCAGATTCCTATGAATATACGAAAATTACCGCATTGTTTATTTGAAACTATACTTAAAATGAAGACCCAAATTCATGGGTGCCCAAGGGCCCCAACATATATTGAGACTGCTTTGGTAATAATAAACATATCTTCTCTCAAGGTAGAAGTCTTTGCCAAACAAGGGGGTTTTCCTAGCTATTATAATATTAGTATTATTATATTATATTACTCATTCGGTATCAAACATGTATATATTTTCTTATATACTTAATACGAGAACATGATTCTCATTTAGAAGACATATCGGTTCTGACGAGATTCGGACGTTCATTTATAAAATGTTAAGTAACCCGCCCGCAATAAACGCATACAAAACTTGTATAGACCACTGTGAGCAGAAAATTGTACTTGACATCATAATCAAACGTTAATTACCGTTGATCATGGCTCTGAATAAATTTCTTCACATTACTAACATACAATGTCTTGTAAATGGTTTACAGTTTGATATACGTTTGTTTAATTTCAGTAATTCGCTCACACTGAAATTTATAGATAAAATTTTAGAGTCACTGATTATGAAGCTAATTTCGATATTATTGCATATAAATAAAATTGCTTCTATTTATCACTAGTACTGCTGAGATACACAACCTTTATGATTTAGGTTGGTGGACAAGTAGGTCACCTGAAGGTAAATCACCATGGCCTATAGATAATGTCGCTGTAAGAAATATTAACCATTCCTCACATCGCCGATGCGCTTAACTTGGGAACTAATATGTTATGTCTCTTGTGCTCAAAAATACTATGTACTGCTGTTTGGTGGTAGATAATCTGATAACTGGGTGGTTCCTTATCCAGACGGGCTGGCAGAAAACCCTACCACCAACACACGTCATCGCTTTCTTCTAAAAGTCTTAGGAAGTGATGTAATTTCCAACGTTTTTGTGCAGCCATTTTCACTAGTTGGATCACCATGCGTATATATTATGTACATTCTATTTTCAAATATTACGTTGTCAGCCTTAACGGCCTTTATTTAGGATTATTCTTATATATAAGAAAAATACGTACGAATGAAGATTGGATATACATATATTTAAACATCTTAACTATATTCAAAAATGTCTAAACAGTTTTGAATAATAGTTATTTACATCACGGATTTAAATACAAATCAAAATTAAAACTAGGGACTGTATAAACAACGAAAGCGGGGAATTGTGGTAAAAATGCTAGCAGCAATTCCCTGTCGAGTCGCAATTCTGTTTCTCCGGGCGAAATATGAATTACTCTTGTCACTTTTTATTATTTTCAACTAGCTAGTCAACTTCTCACGGATAGAATAAACGTCTACATATAACATTTATATCGAAATAACTCTTCGTTTACTTGTCATATTGAGATCGTCATATCTTAATCAATTTACAAAAAAAAGCATAGCGATATTTTACAATAACCTAGCCTGATTAAGCACTCTGACTGCCGACTGGTGGTAGATTTCATAATATGTATTTTAGTGATGTATCTCGAAGTTTAACACTGAATAACTAGCTCACTCGATCCTAAGGATGCTGCACGAAACTAATGTATACGAATAAAACATAGGTGCCACTTACAACCATGTTTATTTGTTTTTTTCTGTGTAGGTTTGTAGTCGTGGTGTTGGCACAGCGTCACCGGGCGTTGGGGCGAGTACTAGACTCAGCCTTGAAGTTTGGGCCCTTACGGCCTCAAGAGTGACGTTCGTCCTTAGGGTTTCCCCTATGCGATCGCAACTCGGCTCAGAACGTAGTCGGTGGGATGTGTTTATTTGAATCTTTCCATAGGGCTATATAAAACAGTTAGCGAATATTGCCATTGCAGTTCGAAATATCTACAATTGGACATAACGCCATCTAGTATTCATAAGTTAAAATAAAATTACAGTTATTTAGCGAATGTTCAGATTCGGATACCTCGTCGCGCTGCTCCCTTGCGATTTGGAACCTGGGGGATGCATCCTATCCTGCATGAGCAGGTTTTTCTATGTTCACCTACACCGCCGAGCACGAAATAAATTACATTATGAACACAAATTAACCACACGAAAATCAATGGTGCTTGCAGATTCGAACTCGCAGTCTTTGGGTTAGGTAAACGTGTTTTAATCATCGGCCTATTTCGGCTCATGTGCCTCCATATAATTAACTATTTCGGGTGTACGTTTGTGTTTATTACCGTAGTTATTTTAATGAATGATTTCTCATTACTTCGAATTCGGGTCGAGTGGTCCTTCAATTGATGGCGGAGTTCATCCCGTTCTGCTCACGTCCGTTATCATAATTTGTTCGTTAACACATTCACATTGTACATTAAGTATCTTTATGATTAATGCAAATAAAATAAAATCAAATCAAAATATACTTTATTCAAGTAGGATTTTACAAGCACTTTTGAATCATTAATTTACAGAATTGTATTAAACGTACACGATCACCGGGCCGGAATGTTGATGCTACCGAGATGAACCGGCAAGAAACTCAGTATTTACTCTTTTCCAACATTTAATATACAAATTATGTCGATATATGTGTAATATATCCTAGAAAGTCAACAAGTATTAGCTCCATGCTTTTTTATCTTCTATATAATCTTGTGTTGAATAATAATGTCTCATTTATTAATGATAAAATTTTTAATACATTAAAAATTTCGTGCAGGTCTACGATAGAACCGATCGAAACCTATCCAACATTTTAGACCGTTAAAAAATAATGATTTTTAGTCGTACATATATATTATATATATAAGCAAAAATCGTATAATCGAGATATTTCGATATTAAGTCCATGAAATTCAATGACATGACAGTTCGACGGGCTACCATGTTTGACGTTTACAGGTGCGTTCAGAAAGTGCGTTCCAAATACCGCGCAGGTGAACCGTAGTTATTATATTATTGGTTTAGTTTTAGTTATTTTACACGAGCGAAGCCGGGTTTTCATCTAGTAATAGTTATAATCGCGGGTCGATTCTCTATACGAGCGGATATTATTTTACAGCGGAACAAATCCGTGGCCTGGCTGAACTAACTCCGATCATCAGTGTTAATGTTTATATGGACGTAGAATAATTAATTGTGTCAACGCAGCCAGAGAGAAAATTTCCGGTCCGAGCGCTTCCATCGCGAAACGCTGATAAAATGTATATGAAAGAACCGTTATTGTATCCGATAACAGAAATGAAGTGGAGGAAAGTTCGAGATAGTAAAAGTCATTAGTAATAAGTTAAATTAATAACATTTTTAATGTACCAATAAATAAAAGATCATGCTAAGCATCGTTGTCGACCTCCGTGGTCGAGTAGTGTGTGGTTTTCATAGGTACGCCACTGCGAGGTCCCGGGTTCGATTACCGGCCGAGTCGATGTAGAAAATATTCATTCGTTTTTTATGTTGTCTTGGGTCTGGGTGTTTGTGGTACCGTCGTTACTTTTGATTTTCCATTACACAAGTGCTTTAGCTACTTATATCCTGATCAGAGTAATGTATGTGATGTTGTCCAATATTTATTGTTATCTGTCTATACTAATTAATCGAGTCGTGTTTTTTTGTAATGCCTAAGTAAAAAATTCTATTAAATCGTGAGGAAACCTGCATATGTCTAATTTCAACGAAATTCTGCTACATGTATCCAAGCCGCATTGGAGCAGTGTGGTGGAATATGCTCCAAACCTTCTCCTCAAAGGGAGACGAGGCCTTAGTCCAGCAGTGGGAAATTTACAGGCTGTTGATGTTGATGTAAAGCATGTTCAGCTAGTATTCATAGATATATAGATATATATATATATCACTGATATTATAAAAGAGACAAAAAAATAACAGTTACTTTAAGCACTAATATATTATTTGATATATTTTGATAAAAAATATATTTGTTGTACAATTACGGCGCGAGTCGGGTCCGCAGATATTAAAAGGAGAATAAAAACACAAGAAAAATTAAATAGAGCGTGTTTTGATAGCAGTCTGGGTAATTGGGTAAGGAAGAGATCGCGCTGTTACTTAAATAAAACTTTTATAAAATATAAATAGAAATCTGCTTAGAGCTCGGATGATTTCAAATAAAATAAAAATAAAGGCCAATTATTTAATAACTTTGCGTGCGAATTCGGAAGTGGGTGTATCTAATTATTCTATACTGATATTATAAAATCGAAAGTTACTCTGTCTGTCAGACATTCCAATTTGATGATACTTGGTATGAAGCAAGCTTGAACCCCAAGGACATATTACATTGGCTATGGCTACATTTTTATATCTAACTCCTGACGACCAGTCTTTAAATCGTGAGCAGAGTCGTGTGCCACCTTGTTAATTCATCTAGATATAGAGCATCTAAGACAAAACTAAAAAATATATATAAATAAGTCAATTTCTTTTATTTATTCTTAAATAAAAAAAAATGTTATAATTTGTTAAAGTTATTGCGTTTTTCAGTAAAAAAAATTAGTAGCAGCTCGGAGCCTGGAAGTGGTAACGTACATAGTTACTTACGTGCCTCGGTAAGCAGGTAAAGAGTTCAGGCGCAGGACTCCGTTAGTACTCTTTCTTGCTATCGGATTACAAGAATGAGGGAAGATAGAATGCACCAATGTTTTCGCACACATTGGCGCGTATGTCCTGCATTGTTCGCAAGTTTCCTCCAAGATTGTCCGCTGTGGCCATAATCGCTCAGGCGGACATCATTATCAACATCGTGATAGCTATAAATTACAAATTACTTTCTACTTTTTATGTAGTAGTTTGGCAGACGGACAAATGAGCTACCTGATGGTAAGTGGTCACTATCGCCCATAGACATTGACGCTGTAAGAAATAATAGCCATTCCTAACAATACACCACTGCGCCAACAACCTTAGGAGCTAAGATGTTATGTCCCTTATGCGTGTCGTTACACTGGCTCAATCACCCTTTAAACCGGAACACAACAATACTAACTGTTGCTGTTTGGTGGTAATGATGATGATGTCATGTAAAGTTATATCCCAGTAAACCCTACGATAGTTACAATCTCAAATAAAACACGACATACTACTAGAAATCTACCTAAGGCACGAGAAATAGTTTTGTTTAAAATTTAAGTCAAATTTTTTAGACGATCTTAGCTAACTTTATAACTCAATCAATCTGTATCTATCATAGATATTGTTTTTACAGCGGCATGGCGAGTAAAATCTGGCGCAACTAATCTTCTAAAATGGTTTAAAAAATTACACGGTTCGCTTAAAATATTTCTGGTTTGCATTTTTCCACACAAGAGTCAATTTAGAATTGTTGCATTTTATTAGTTTAAATTGCATTCCTTTTCATCTAAAGTGGTCTGTACCGCCAATTATTTGAAAACAACAATACTAATTATAATAGTAATGTTGTTTAGAGGTAGATTACGTCATGGTCATACTTTCGTACCTACTGAGATGGTCTTACACAAAGAAAGAAAAAATCAATACGTCTCGGGTATATGTAAAAAAATCTAAATCAACTAAATTATATAATACATTTACTGTTTGTAATGTTAGGGTACGAGTACTTTTATTCTTTTAATGGCCGCCTTGACAACCGAAAACATAACAACCCTTATACAACACCGTTATTTATATCGATAAAATATATATCATTTATAATCAACTCATTCACAATAATATTATTAAAGTTTTTAAATTATTCATTCAATCGGATTGGACTGTATAATATAGGTCAAGTCCATTCTGAAACTTCCTATATTAAAACGAGTAAGTTAAATATTATTCGGAATGTAGTTTTTGACTCCAAATAAAAAAAAGAGATGTGGTGAGCCAGGTGAAACGAAGTATGATATATATTATGTTTTAAATAACAGACATTATTAAAAAAATAAGGACATTTGAGAAAAATTAAATGAAAAAAAAATTAAATTGTCGTTAAAAATATTGAGTAAATTAAACTATTAACAAAATATGAATTTAAACAATGGTATTTACAACTGACATACTAGAAAGGATCACAGAGAAAGATAGGGAAAGTTCGCCCAGAAAGGGGAATAATGCTTTTTTATTACGTGATCATTTCTACCAGTTCACTAAATTGTGAGCCGCGTAAAAAAAACTTCATTCCTAAATACTAAATCTACTTTATTATATTGGTATGTTAGATATATAGCTTACAATATTTGCACGAGTGAAACAAAATACTGGAAAGATAAAAGTCTGTTATGTTTTATTGCGCAAATATTTTATGGCAATGTCACTTCTATGTGAAATTGCTGGAATAATTCTATCTGTCGTACGGCCATTTATAGTTCAATATTCGGCTTGCAATGTTTAAATAATGATATTTAATGTAACAGGAAGTTTTTTTATGTGATTTATTATTAACATGGTTTAAACGCGTTGACTAATCTTATATATTATATAGATAATCGGACATCGGTTATAGTTTCAGACTTGTGAGATATGTAAACTACTTGCTATTCTGTTTAACCCTTTCCATTAGAGTGAGACAGCGATATTTTAGTCCTAATTGCTGATTATGTTAATCAAATCAACGCCATTGTTCAGATATTGCACTATTATTTTACGATTTAATTTGATGAATTAAATAATGAGCCCATATTTGCGTAATATATCCTCCTGATAGTATAGTGATGCACGGATAATACATATTTACTAATTATAAACAATTGTTTATAATTATTATAAAAAAATCAACAATGTCTTAAATTTAAGCTAAATTTTTTTTTAATAATAACGAGTTTGAACTGTTTTTCATGTGTCCCGTAAAATAAAAGCAACTGTTTTAGTTTTAGTTTAGATAAGAGATTATATGCGGCACACTTAGTATCATTTTTTTCTATTTTAATAGTATTCGTTTTCCGACTTCAAAAAGATGGACTTTTGTGATGGATTATCAATTTGGATTTTCTTTGTACCAATATATTAATGTCGGTGTCAATAAATTATTATATATTTATATTTTTATTCAAACCTGTTTAGATATAATGAGCACTGTTTCCAAAAGCAACTGAAAAGTGTCATAAATTATTGTAATTATTTATTAAAATATTATTTACAAGTTTAATTCACATGTACTAGGTTATTTTAGAAATCGTTAAATAAAATTAATTACCCATCAAACTCACTCGCCAATATGAAATAGAATGTACATCTAGCTAATAGATTACGTCGTACATACGGAACACTGCATTGCGTTTCAAAATAAGAAAGTTTCGGCTGCAAAACTTGCCATGGCACAATACCATTGGGTTGAACACGTCTACGGTATGTCTATAACATACGGGGAAAAAGGACCACAAATAAATCACGCTTCGCGTCAGACAGTAAAATAGTTAGAAACAAACATTCTTTAAAAAATGTATTAAATTTCAATTTGCAACAGGATAAATTGGTAAGTATGAGGTAATTACTTAGCCCAGTAATAATACTGTAGGCAATTAATAATAAAATAATAATGAATTTGGTAGGGCTTCGTGCTAGCCCAAATCTGGGCAGGTATCATCCACTCATCGCATATTCTTCTTCTTCTACCTCCAAACAGCAATACTGTTGTGCTCCGTTTCGTAGAGTCAATAAGCCAGGCACAAAGGACATAACATATTTTTCCCAAGGTCGGTGGCGCGTTGATTGTGTAAGAAATTGTTAAAATTTCATAAGCCTTCAATGACTATGACAACTCACCATCATCCACCAGTGACCCATTTTCCAGTCCGGTATTAGGATATCTTACAAGTGCGAGAATAATTTAATATATTTGTATTTAATATATAATTGTCATCTATTAATTCCACACTCTAGTTTCCATAATTTTATGACGTGACAAATATTTTATGCCAAGATTTTTTTTAGATCCGCTCAGCCGTTTGATAGTCTCTCGAACAAACTTGTACATTTTTGTTATATTTATTGAATTCTTAGCATCCTGACAATTTGATAAATATAGGTATCGTTCGTTCAATACATAATAATGCACAAATAGGTTTATACAATATGACGTAACAATTCTGCCTAACATCCAAATATTTCAATTCTAGAATAAGGCTTTCACTCTTCAAGGAGAAGATTTTTTGTGAAGAGAGATCCTGCTAATGAAATAACCTCTAAAACAGTGTTTTTTTATATTTTTTTAGCAAACGAGCACTTGAAGGTTCACCTGATGGCAAGAGGTCACCTCTACCCATGGTGATAGGGGAGTTGCTGATGCGTTTCCAGCCTAGAAGGAACCTGTATACTCGATGTTTGAATACTCCCATAGTGCACCGGGAAAATCCCAGGGTAGATCATTCCACAACCTACACGTGCGTGTAAAGAATGTTCTTGAGGCTCGCATATTGGCGGAATTCAAGGCATCTAGCATATGCATCGACGTGGTATGAATGAAATTTGCTTCAGAATACGTGGCGAAAATGTGATGATGGTACCAAGACAAATAATTCCGTGGAACATTTCCCACTGTACAGACGGTAGAACTCACACATAGAGTCCAACGTCTCTCCGGAGGCTTGAATGATCTTTGACAAGGCAAGCTTTTTCGTCTGTGGTATCGATTGCGATTTTTGTTTTTATCGACACTAGAACCATTGTGAACCCCTAATACACATGATACGGATCTCTATGGGGTTCGTGGACTCCACTTTAAGTATATGTACCCTGCTATAAATTTAAGCGTCAATAATGCTATGGTTTACGGGCTGCCTAACGATCTAAAGAGTCGCAGGTTCAATCCTGACTCCTTGGGTTATTTTCATTCCGACACCTCACCTTTAAGCTCAATTGGAGAGGTAAATAGAATTATTAGTAATTCCAAATAAAACAGGACATTGCGACTAATCTTTTCAAAAGAAAAAAATATTTCTGAAAACATATGAACACAAAATAGGCAAAACTTTTTCCAATATATGCACATTTCTTTAAGATGTGATTGTGTGTGCACGATATGATAATTTTTTATAAAAAAATAAGTATATACAAATCCAGAGCTGAACCTGGCAGGTATCGAGCCAAAATATTTGGTTTAGATCTATGCGATCTATCCACTAGTGTGTAGACTAAAAATACTACGCAATCATGTTACCGGGCGAAATTTATATAGTATATATATATAAGTGCGATTATGTTACGCGATTGTTCGAAGTTTAAATAATAATATTTTATGGTTTATTTCAATAAAATTAGTAACCAACATACACAAGTATGAAAATTTAAATAAAGAAAAAATTGTTTCGGAATGATTCAAGATTACTATTAAATTTTACGTACGAAATATAGTGGAAAGATGTGGTTTATTTTGGTTACTATAAAATTCTTAGTGCCAGAAATATTTGTTGTAACAGGCAGTTTTTCATAAAAAAACGAATGAAACGTATAATTTGGTAAACATCGTGAAACTTTAATTACATACTACAGTATAAAAATACTAGTTTTTATAAAATTAAATATAATTATATTGATCTTTCGATTAAAATATTTATATCACATAACAACTGGGTACCCAAAATTAAAATATTGTTGTTATTAAATAAACGTGAATAACCGTCATTAGTTCGGTATAAAATGTATAATTTGAAGATTTGTTTTGGTCTTATTATTATATATCCTTGATAAGAATAGAGTTTGAGGTTTTATTATACATTTGTATTGTGATTTCGATACTGTCGGCAACTGATCTAAATTTAGAGGGATTAATCGACTAATAGCATTTTGTAGTAGTGAGGAGCCAGTCATGTCCTTCTAGCACGTAAATACCTATTAAGGAATTAGGGTTTAATTTACCAAGCAGTTCTATTTTTGTTCTCTAATTCATACTTATTTCTCTTACAGTGTGTATATAATATACCCAAAGGTTACCTGTGAAACTTAATATTCAGATATAAAAGTATCATCAGACCAGTCCTCATCTATGGTAAACGTGGATCTTGATTCATTGCCATGCCCAATCCAAGCAAGTTGCACAAATAAAGATGCACCGGTAGATCTGCGGAGTGACCAGTGTTAGTGTCTGTTAGAGTGTTAGTTTAGGAGTAAGTGCTATCGCTGTCAAGCTCCAAGTAAGTAAGCTGTTTTGGGCACACCAAACAGTGGTATCCGGAGTACATAGGAATTATGGGGACTAATTTTAATACCATAGTCCATACCCAGAGAAAGATGTGGTGAGAAAATACGTCGAATAGAGTAAAGTGGACGCAAAATACCAGGAAGTCAGACCACACCATCAGATGGGAATGATAAAAGAATAGGAGAGAAAGAGACAGTGTGAATGTATACATGGGTAGGGTATACCCTACAAGCAAGAAATGTAATAAAAGTATTTTTTGTATAAAAACAATGTTAGTCTTCACGTAGTAGAGCAAGGAATTTGTATTCCTTGGTTCTTGTTTGAAAGGTAATGTGAGCCAGAGTTAGTCATAGTGAACGTAACATCTTAGATCAAATGGTTTCTTTATGGTATAAGAAGTTAATTTTTCTAACCATCAGATAGCATACGTCCTTGTATGCCTACTAAAAAAAATATCATAGCAAAAGTGAAAATTTATAAAGTCGATACTTTTTACTTAGACACTATAACATAACCTATTTAGATCAAAAAAATAAGATAATTGTTTTATTGTAAACAAAACTGACATGACTTTTTTTATTCCCGCAAATTCTGAAAAATTAACTACTAATTAGGCACTCAGTGTATGAAAGTCTGGCTTTACGTGGCTGGATTTTACTTCCATCTTGACATAAATTTCATTGCCGTGTTCATTGTTACGCCTACTTCCTTGCTAGTGCCCACTTTGAAAAAAGCAACGTTTTTAAGCGATGTAATTTACTTTATTCCAAAAAACATGGAGTCTTTTCTTGAATGAGCTATGTTACCGAATTCATAGTTTGTATGGATTAAACGATATCTCTACTGATATTATACTACATTTAATTCTTAGAATATCCACAGATTATAAAATTCAAAGGGATTATGTAATTTAGCTCCCATTTGCTAATTATATGTTAGTTACTTACTTATCTTAATTTATCTTAGTTACTTATCTTAATTTTCAAAAAACTATTTATTTCATTTTGTTTTAGAATTCAATTAGTCAGGCTTTGAAAATATATTTTAAAACTTTGATATAAAAGTCCAATACTTTATTAAAAATATTTTTAGGTTTGTGTGTGTCCAAAAATTCTCAGTATCAGCGAGAATTTCGAATTTTGCAGTGTTTCCAATCACGTGCTTCGGAAATCATATAAAGTCTAACATGCGTCTGAACTTTTTCAAACAGCCAAAATCATATAGCATGCACCTTGGTTGGTTTTATTAACTATATGAACACCAGCGCTACACTAGTACTCAACTTCTCACCCATTTCTTTACCCGTGTGGTAAAGAAAGGGGAGATATATCAGGTATTAGATTCGTATATATGTTAGGTATGTTCTTTTTTCTATCTCTGATTGAATTTGCGCAATATTCATGAAGATCAGTTGAGAAGTTAAGGTGAAAGTGTAACGTAAAAACCTACTTTCGCATTTTTAATAGTTGTTAGAATTATTATTTTTCATTGCGTTTTAATTATTTGATCTTCCATTTTTATAGCCAGAAGGGATTTTCTGTTTTAGAAAAAACTGTTTTCTGTTGCAAAAATGTTTAATATGAAACGACGAATGAATTATCTGTTGAACAAAAAAAACTTATAATTAGTATAGGCGGACTGGCATCTGGGCCACCTGGATGATGATTAGCACCAATGCGCACCTAAGTATTATGTCTATTTTTAGTATTATAAAAGTCAGAATATAATTCGATTTTAATCATAAATAAGTTTAATAGGTCCTATTGTTTTCTAATTTTGTATTTGCCATGATCAAGCTGGCGAATGATATGATGATATATGAGATGATGATGATATGAGACGGGAGAGTACAACTACATAGAAAAACAAAAGTGTATTTTGCAGTTTATTTTAATTACAATAATTTATTTTATTAAATTTCGATTCATAGACATTAGCATTACCAGAAGTCGGGAAGCTGTTCTGAATTCTAACGTTCGTGTATTTTGTTTATTTTTCTCGTGTAGTGTAAATGAGTAGTTTGTGTATGAAGTCATCATTCTAAGATATCTAGATATTTATCTATATAATAAATTGTAGTATTATTCAGAGCATAATTTGGCTATGTGGAATTTGTTTACCAATGCCCAAAGTCATTGGCCATCACCAATGGGCCTAGGCAAATGAGATTTTACGCCCTTGTAGCTGGTAGCTCATCCTTCAAACCGGAAGAATACAATACTGCATTGCTGCTTGACGGTAGACTATATAAGGAGATGGAAGATAACTTTTTTATTTTTTGAGTTCTGGTGGGTAGTATCATTGACCCCCCCCCATATTGACCCCAATTATATGATGGTAAGTAATGATGTAGTCTAAGAATAAAAGAGTTCCAGCACTTGCCTAGAAGACCTACAACCTAAGCAAGGTTGTAGGTATGACGTGAATAAAAGATGATTTTACTCAGGAAACAAAGATATCTGAAAATCATTCCACTTTTTGTCTTGTCCATATTCGTCCCTTCGACATTTGCAAACGGCAATAATGAATACATTATCAAGTTTAAATTAAATTCGATTTCGAAGCTACATTTTGTAAGTAAAAAATGCATAATATTCGTAGCAGACGATTATAGTCATTTAGTACGATGAACGGGATGGGCAGACCGAGCCCAGACACACTTTTCATTTGATTTGTATTCACAGGGATTACACGTAGTCGCTATTTCTGTAACATTTTCCTTCTTTAGTAATATATCAGTTCTCAGTACTTTGCATGCCTAGTATAGTCTTAGTGAATCAAAATGGTTTTTTTTTATAGCGTTGGTAGGTGGGTATGCACTAACCCATATTGGATAAGTGTGGTGGAGTAAGGTCCATAACTTCTCCTCAAAAGGGAGTGAAGCCCTTTTCCCGGCATTAACGGGCTGTTCCTTTAGACTAGCAAATGGGTCTCCTGAAGGTAAAGGTAGGTAGAACATAAAAAAATTTGTTGTATGTTTGACCTTCAATTTTATATTCCTAGGTTATTTAAGCTAGGATGCTCAGATGTGACATAAAATCGGACAGTTCAGACAGACATTCAAATGAATATGTTTGGAACTTACAGAGGACAAACATACAATCATTCATTTTTATTTATATAGATTGTCAATAATATATGTGGCAAAAGTACAACTAACATAATACAAGTCAACCTACCAGCAGCTTTGTGGTGTGGTGGTTTTAGCTCGGAAACACTCCGAAGATTTTAATTATAAATGAGTGGAATCAGCTATTCGCATTGTGTAAATATTAATAATACCCACTTATCGTACTAATATTAATCTAAACATACCTATTTAATATGCGGTTACAAAGCGAACGCTCCCAGCGTCCAGATACTCAAAATTTTGTACAAGAGATTTGCTCCAAAACGTATACCATGGAGACATCATAATTTATGAGTTAATAGACGTTAAAAGTCATAAGCAATTTTAGTTTTGTTAATTCGTCACAATGTTCCTTATCAAAACAATTAACATATTAATTTTTTAACATTTTATGTAGATAAATATTGCCCTTTACACTTTGCGAACCGGTAGTTTTAGAAATATTCGACACATTTAGGTATATAAACGCGTGGAAAAATACACGAGGCGTGTTGTACGATGCATTAGCAAAGTACGGGCAAAGAGATCGGTTAGCTGTTTACATCTCATTGCTTAAAAAGTAGCACGGAATAAAATCTTTATTTTACCTGCACGAAGTCTAGACCTCCGCGTATTTAATTTATTTTGCCCGTAGAACATATTGTATACCAGTTGTCGCCCGTGGCATCAGTCACGTTTTAGGGGCTGGTCTTCAGGAATTGGGCATAAAAAGTAGCCTACGTTCTTCTTAGGAGTTCAAGCTTGCTTGATACAAAAAAAAATATCAAATTCAGTTCGACGGTTTGACCGTGAAAGAGAAACAGACAGGCAGACAAAGTTTTGCATTTATAAAAGATATTTTTTCTTTGTTTGATACTGTAATTTCAATTTCTGACCTGCATACTTTATCTGTCATATTTATTGATAACTAAATCTTAAAAATAAATTATCTTTTAAATGTTTATTTTAATATTAAATCTATAGTGAGTTTATTATTATCATTATTTATTACTATTTATTAAAATATTGTTACTTTTGATGGTAGTTCGATAAGTAATCAATTATAAATATTTAACTAATCAAATGCCAGATATTAAAATCCGTATGAATCGCATGTCGAAGGGCTTAGAGAATATTAATATATTTTATGTTCGCGCGAAAATGTTACGAATTTGATGAAATGTTTGCTCAGACAATTGTGTTCTGACAATTGTATTAATTTTATAATATGCGAACGTTGAACGTGCGAAAATGTAATACGCGCTTTTTTGACATAACTGTATAATAAACTTATCTAAACTGTTTTTCTTCAATCCTTTACATTAATATTTCTAAACCGTACAATCATAACATACCTCTTTTATTCTACCCAAGCGTTGGCTTTCCAGTAGGGATTTTTGTACACTCTTCACATATTCGCTGAAAATTTCTCATCCTTCGAAAGCAAATCAAAAACGAAGCCTCGTAGAATCACTCTCGTGTCTGTCTGTCCGCGTGTCACAGTCTATTTTCCGTGAGCCTACTGGAATAAAACAAGTGAAATTTGCTATTCTATAGAGTTCAGTGACCCCCAATCACGGATGTATAAGTTGAATAAGCGATTTCTGATTGACGTTGATTTTTGCGCACTATAGATAAATATACTAGAATACACTAAGATAAAATTATATAAAAATAAAACGCATCATATAATTACGGAATATTATAAAATCGTTCTGAGAAAAAGAGAATATAAAGAGAGCCTTCCCCTCGCGTTATCTCTGAAACGGAGCCCAGAGTTTTTGGAAAAAATACTGATTATGCCAATACTCGAAGCTTGGGAGATATCTAAATGAAATTCCTACTTAAAACGGAAAGTTTTAGTAAAATTGGTAGTGCGTGTAAAATATAATATGTATATAGTGACTAATATTATCAAAAAAAACACTTAGCAGATTTATTTTGGTAGTGAGTACTGTATATGTATATATATATATGTCAAGCAAAAATTCGACGAATATAATATTTTAATTTTTTTTTGGGCAATAAATTCTCAATAACAGCCATACGTTATATACCTATAGAGAAATTAAAACAAAACAAATTATTACAGTTAGTATTTGCGTAGTAGGTGACATTTGAGGATTCACTTCGGGAATCACGACTTCTTTAAAGAGTAGTATAAAAATAAAGTTGTAAAGAAATGTCCAATTGCGTCTTTTACGGCCGCGGTGGCCCAGCGGTTAGATACTTTGATCTTAACCGAGGTTCAAATCTAGTCGCCACCTTAATTTATTTTTAATTATACCGTCTGAAAAATTTTAGTACTTACATATGTAGGTAGTAAATCTTCTTATTAAATGTGCATCAAGAAACGTGTTTTACATAATAATTTCTGAAATTGAAGGTAAAGTATTCTTCTCATCACTTATAAAAAGTGTGCTTTATATACCTATCTGAGATATCGGTACTCTGTATTCAGAACTCCTTACGAGAAACGAAAAATTGATGACCGTCTGGCAGAGTAGCCGCAACACGTGCCTTAAACGCGCTGAATGAAAAAATAAGACCAATGAAAAATAATACGAAAAGAAACATCAGATTATATATACTTTTATAATATTGGAACTCCTTTTTGAATAGGGAATATATTTATAATTTCATATAATGTGATTGGTTAAAAAAAACAGCTATTGTATACGCAGTACGTGTCGACACGTCAGTACGACATTATTATGATTTATTACACAAACATCCACATTCCTTAGTCCTGCGTAACTGTCTTTATCGGTGTCCTTTTTTACCGTTCTGTTTTTACTTTTGCCGAACAATACTAACAATGGAGCAACGTGCTTTTCTATGCGCGTACGCTCCACAAAACTACGCGTGAAGCATTAACATAACATTCAATATTTACGAAAATAGAGCGCATTGTAATTTGAACCTTATGTATTTAACAATACGGTTACGTAAAGTTCGACTTAACAGCAAACGATAAGTTGGTCGAAAGCGCGTTTCGGTGCGGTGCACATGGAGTCGGCAGTCGCGAAGCTATCGAGTGTGGTTCCGGTAGGGTCGATCACCGAGCGTAGTGTATGCGTACCTTTACGTCGTTATTTCGAAGTTCGTTCGTGTGTACGGCGCACGACGCGCGCAAAACTTTATTTTTTTAAACACCGGGAATATCAAAAAGGTTTCGTTCTTAAGAAAAAACTTGCCAGTGTGTGTTTAGGTTTCGGAACAGGATATATTATGTGAATTGACGCTAATTATGAAAACGAAATTAACGTTAGACCGCCAATATTTGGCGGTAATTAAATAGACAAAAGGAGTTTTTGTTCAGTTGCAGCATACGAAATTAGTGCAAGATAATATTTAAAAAATGAAGAATAATATGTATTGTTTATGGAAGATTTTATTTCTTTTAGTGCCCATCGTTGGTGAGTCCATAAATATATTATTATTTAAAATAAACACATTCTATATTTAAGAAAAATAATCATAGACTTCAAATAAAAAAAAAAAGGTTTTAATAATAAATATCAAATAATTACTCTACGTAATTTATTTTAAATACTTAAAGTCAGAGAGAAACAATAAAATAAGTTGTTAATAATCATTTCCAAGTTAATTATTATAATAAATATAGTTATAATATTGGTATTCAACTAAATGCTTATATAAATTGTCAATATGTCACGTCAGTCGGTCGTGCGAATAGTCCTGTAACTAGGAGCACTTTATCGACGATACATTTCTGCGTAGTCAACGTATTCATGGTGTTCCAACGTAACTCAGTAATCTATTATTAGATTTGCGTTTCACTCCCATGAGTATATAATTCCATATAAGCATCGAATACATAATCTATATTTGCAAACATTTATTTTATAATAAAACCTTATAGTATTTTAATGAGGCCTTTATGTTAGATTTAATCAAAAATATATCATATTTTTTTAATTAAAATTTATAAAAATACTTCGATACTTTTATAGAAAATATTTAGCTTGTATTTAACTCCATTATGAATGTTAACAATAAACCCCAAAATGATTATCAGGAAACAATACTGATGAATTATGTAATATACCGGGTTTTTTTTCATCAATCATATACCTGTAACTAAATGTTTTAAAATATAACTAAGCTAAGTTACAAGGCTTAGTTTTTACGTAAGACAACCCAGACCTTTAATTAGAAATACATTAATTAAAATATATTAACAATAAGCGCTGATTACGAATAAAATAAAGAAAGTCTGAATCGATAAACTCGGTTAAAAAGAAAGATACTAGAATATACGTAATAAAATATTTTTTTATTGAACATTGTGTATACAATTTTTGTGTGACTTTAGGGGCAATAAACGAAATTATACTCAGAAAGTTATCCGGAACTTTCCTTAACAAGTTCTACAACGTTGTGTATTCAAAAGAAGTTGGGGCAGGTCGATGTAATTATAAATTTAACAAATATTTATTATTAGCATAACAGAATTCAGCAACAATTTCGTCAAAATGCTTATAATATTTAATGAAAAAAAAAAAAAAATATTGACGGCTATAAATACCATTTCTCATGACTATTTAACAAACGCTACAGTTCTATTCCATATTTTTTAAATTAGTCTGTTTCAAAAAAATTAAAGCTTATGTAAAAAAAAATAAATAAAAAAAACATTTATAAATAATATAGCTATATTACATTTACATTTATAAATATATTACTTAATACAAGATTATATTAGTGATAAAAACTAGTATTTAGTAACAATAAAAAAGCTTAATAGTTATTAGTTAGCTTACTATTTAGTACTTAGGACTTAGTATTTACTGATTTCTAGACAGGATATATAAAAATTTAATTGTACTCTACTGACATATTTTGTAATTGAAATGATGGAAAAGATTAACTACTGAGTTTCGTGCCGGTTCTTCTGGGTAGAATCTACTTTTCGAACCGGTGGTAGCTTTAAATTTAATTCAACACTAACGTGACGATACTAATTGGTTAAGATTAAGATTTTTTTATTTTTGTTTAATGTATGGTGTAATCAAGTCTTCCTTAAAAGGGGAGTGAATTATTCACTCGCTTAAATAAATAGAAAATAATTGTAAATTAAAAAAAAAAAACAATTATACCACCTTATGAAAAACCTTTGTGTTTATTTTAAATATAGAGCAGCGTTCTATATTTTTTAGTCATTCTTAGAGTAGTAACTATCTATTATGCTTGTTAAACTTTTTGTCAAAGGCAAGAATATTGTATAATAAGATTAGTTTATACAATATTTTTGCCTTTGACAAAAGGTTTAAAAAGTGTCCATTAAAATTACAAAGCTAATTTAATAATTTTTATCTTCTATCGAAACCTTGAATGCTATGTTAAGGATATTTTAATTTGAAATATTAATTTACATATTTAATACATATACTTTTTGGAAAGGCTTTGTGCAAGTGAGTGAGCTAATGTAAATACAGCAATAAGAGACCTACCATTTTAGTTCGGTGGTGGTCGGTGGTGCATGGGCGATGTTGCTTACCAACAGATGGTACATTTGTGCGTCCATTATGTTCTTTTGATTTAAAAAAAAATATGGCTTCGCAAAAAGTCTATACTTAGTCTTTCGTCTGTGTTTCTTAGGGGATAGACACATGTTACTGTAGACCCTTTTAAGACCAATTTTCTAGTATTTTTTTTGATGTATCTCCTAAGGCTCAGTCAGCTTGAGCCATAAAAGCGTACATCAACATTTTTTTTGACAAAACACGTTTCATAAATCCCACTATTCAGTCATTTTATACAAATTATATGTATATATAAGCCACCCTATAAATCGAATATCCATATACATAGTCCTCGTTTATGACTCATTCTATTAGTCAAAACCAACAAACAGAATAAAACAATCAAAGCCCATTTGCCATTTTATCAACCTATTTTTTTTGTGCTTGCAATAAATATACCATAGAGCAGTTATTGTGCATATGTTTCAATCAATACCTTTGTTTGTTCATTTGAGGTGATAGAAAGGAGGTTACATGGTATTGAACTGGAAATATTAAGCAGAGATCCGTTAAAAAAATAATGATTTTTTGTTCGTCTTCGATACGTTCGCGCATTGCTCATTCGATTCAGTTCAAACTTCGTACAGTTGCTATTGGCACTTGTGTGAATATTTCTGGCAAAGCACCATCAATGGACAATAGGTAGCACGAATCGTATAGGAAAATATCTTACTAAAACTTTAAAGAAGAACATTATTTACGACTACGTATATTATCCATCCCGGCTACGCACGGTTTAAATAAGGCTCTGTAACATTCATATTGAAGAAACATACAAGAACAAATTCTCAGCCCTCCACGGGCATATAAAGAATCAATCACCAAATTTTCATCACAATAGGATTAATGTTAGGAACACATAGATAAATATATAATAAGAACACATTTATACATTCATTTTAAAGTTGTATAAAATTTAAAAATAATCTACTTTATATTTACTTGGAACTGCTCTCGATTATGAAGATGTATTGATATAACATTGGTATTTCATCAGAAATATCAAGTAAAATGTTTTTTATGTACCGAATAAAGTTTTCACAAACAAATATATGTATAATTATTTAACAAAATTTTATTATATGCAATAAATTATATTATGTTCATGTGATTTACGATTCGTCGAGTCAATCTTCGTAGGCAAATTCCGACGTTTACCAGTTTCGAATATTTTATATTTGGTATTGCAAATATTTAACAAATTGAAAATACGGGTTCCGTTCTAAGTAATGTTTTAGTCATTTATAAAATTCTTTTTTTTTTTCTGTTCCTTCATCGTGATTTAATTTAAATCAGTTTTCTAATAGAATTCTAATCAAGAATATAAGATGATTACATTTGTTACAAGTGTATCTCATAGAGAATATGTGCGTATATTTTCGGAGTACGTTACAATTTCTAAACCAGTCGACATGACCCAGTTGTTGGAACAAGTAAATTTTACCTTTAGATTGCGGGTTGAAACCCTAAAATCACTGAATGTTGATGATTAATTTGTATTTATAAACGTATGTCGTAAGAAAATCGGCCACAAGCGTGTCCACAAACCCACATTTAAAGCTCCAAACCTTCTCAAAAGGACAGAGGGCTTAGTCCAGTGGGAGATTTACACACAGTTACTCGTTACAATTTCGAGAAATATGCAATCATTACGTGACTATGCTGGACTCGTGCATAAATTAGCTAATTGTAGCGGGTTGAATTCTATCATGTACATGTATTATGTATTGAAATACGTACAGTATAATATAATTTTAATTTCCTGTTTTCAATGAAAGTATTACATATATTGAAATCCGTATGTTATATAATATCTGGGTTTTAGAGAATATCAGATTATTATATTCTGTGAGTTTAGAAGGATATCTCTGTTATACAGATGTTCGTTCGTACAAGTTCGTACCTAGAGCGTAGATGACTCTTAACTAAATTCGTTCGCGAACTTTCCATAACCTTACAACGGCCCAATGATTAGAAACGTAATTCTTAACCGAATAATATATTGCGAGTTTAAACCCGTCCAAGCACTATCGACTTTCATGTGCCTAATTTGTGTTTTTAATTAATTTCATGTTCGGCAGTGATAAAATCATTGTGTGGAAATTTAAATGTGTCGTGCGTGTTTAAGTTTGCTATGTGTGTATATCGACCAATTACGTATGTTCCATAATCCTCTCCTCAGAAGGAGCGAACGTTTTAATCCAATTGTGTTGTATTGTAGTTTAAATTATTTAGTTTGATTAGGTTTTTTTTTGATAAAGTTTTGATAATATAATATTTAAATATACATACAGAGTTTGACTATTCGAATACGATAATACCAAAGATTATTTAGCTTAAATTAAATAAAACTTTAAGGATTATAATTTTAGAAATGTCATAATAAATTACGTTTAATTTTTGCAACACAACGAATATTACAAACTGTTTCGTTGTGCAATTATAATTCGAATTTAACGCATGGGAATCCATGTAGTGAAGCTAGTCGTTAGATAAATATTATATAAATATTGTTACGGGAGCGTAAAATGGGAAGCCGATAGTGTGGGCAGACAAAAACGCACTCAGCTATTCATAATATTAGGAGCATGCTCTGTGATGCGGTTGTAATTACCAGACAATATAAAGATTGTGTAATACTTTCTGTATTTTGCTTTAATACTAGATTGAATCGTAGATTTTCATATTTATTATTATATTCTTCGTTATTCATTTGTTTAGTAATCTATTATTTATTTACATACAGTTATAATAAATCACATGTACGTTTACACTTCGTTGTGCAATTTAATTTGAGAAAAAGAATAACTACTGATTATTTTGATAATCATCTGGTATATAACGTATGTACGACCATAATTGTACATACATTTTGAAATATAAATAATCCGGCGTTTCTATTTTTAAATAAAACAAAAAAAAAGTTATCGTAAGAGTATTATTACATACCAGTCACAATACAATAGCAATGATATTTAGACTTTAAAATGGCAAGTATTTGGACGGCTGATTTAACTAACGTGTGTATCTTAATAAATGTCTATTAAAGCTACAAAATGTCTCATGAGTTGGTAAGATAGATAGGTATAACTATATCGTAACAAGTTATGTTCATACAAAACAACACGCAAATCGGTCATCAATATATAACGTACTAGTTGCCGCCCGCGGCTTCGTTCACATGCTAGGGATAAAAAGTTAATCTTCTTCCTTGAAATTTGCTTCCTACCAAATTTCATAAAATTCGGTTCAGTGGATGTTAAACAGCAACAGACAAACAGACAGAGTCACTTTCGCATTTATAATATTAATATAGATATATAATTAAAAAAAAAAAAACTTCTTTTTTCCAATATATTAAAAGCATTATTGATTAAAAAGTATTTTAACAATCCGTAAATGTATGACGCAAAAACCTCATCTGCTTTTAAGGAGGCTTAGAAGTAGGAAGTTATACCACCGCTCTATATACCGCGCTGCTCTACTGCGGTTTGGTAGGTATACGTGGCAGAGTTACATCTAACATATGTACGTTTCTACACGACGTAGTTTTTAACGCTGAGCTCCAAATGAATTTAATACAATTTTTGGCTCACGTAGTCTCTTCCTTCGTCCATCTTGACCCGAAAAGACTCATTAATAAAATTAGACATGTTTTTTAAATTAAATTATTGTTATATAACAAATTCATTACTTTTAATTATGTGATGTATTACTTTTTTGAAATGGGTTACGTGATGTTAAGTTACTTTGCCCATAGACATCAGTACTGTAAGAAATAATAACTTGTCCCAGTTGCCTGTAGTTACATTGGCTCGATTCCCTTCAAACCGGAACACCACAATACTTAATTTTTCTGTTTGGCGGTAGAATTTCTGATGATTGGGTAGTACCTACCTACACAAAGCCCTACCACAATTAAAAATGTAATGTTAACATGATTTATAATTAAAACGTCTGGTAAGTGCCAGTAGATACGCGTACATGTAAAATCTTTTATTATACACGTCGTCGAGTTGTATTTTTACCAATGTGAGGTTAGACTCACCAAGACATTATGTAACGACGTAACACGACTTATTATCTTATTTACGTTTTTGTAACGTAATTTGTGTATTTACGTCTCTTTCTTACCGCTTGAACTTTCGTTTATAAAAACAATGATCTGCGCAGTTTAAAAAAATCTGACCGGCAAACTTAGATTGCGCGTATTGTTTGATCGATTTATATTTAAGATATAAAGAATAAAATAATGTGTACATATTTTATATATGCATACAATACTATGTTAACCGTTGAATGTTGTTTACAAATAGGAGAGACGTTCATTTCGACTCTTAAAATATTTTTTGATTTTATACGATAGTGACATATTTGATCCTGGACACCGGTACAGTTGTCAACATTATCTAGAGAAATACTATGAATATAATAGTCATTTCTATAAATTCACTTTGATTAAGACATATATAGTTATATAATATATAACATAGATTAATATGACTCTCTGATTATTATGCAAATTTACCTCAATAAGTCCTTGATTGATGGTGTGCGGTTGAAAGGGAGCTGATTATATTAAATAGTCTTTGATACTGAAAGAAAATATAACGAATTTACTTATTCGCCGTCCCGTCACTCCGTCAATATTACCTTAAGTAGTGTAGTAATCAGAGCGAGGGTATAGTCTAGTAATATTTTAAGACGCGACGGATATAGATCTACAAATGTCTAGAACGGGCTGTATCAAGAATAAGAATATGTGTCGATACTACATAGAAACTTTTTCTTATATGAATAAATAAAAAATAATGTTTGTACGTGTCCATGCCTTCCTAAGTTATATATTTATTATTTATATTGAAACATTTTTTAGGTGGTCTGTATAAGTAAGATCGTTGCCTAAAAGAAATAAATAAAGAAAAGATCGTTGAATGTTTGTCCTTTAAAGTAAGCGTTCTATGTAGACTGTTATTCAACCCGTGCGAAGTCAGGACGGGTAGTTAGTGCGTAATAAAAGTGATGCCAAAAAGTAAAAAAATGGAGCCGGCTGTTGAAATTTTATGAATTTCTAACGTTTAGGTTTGAGTGGCATACGTCATAAAGCAATTCAATATATTTTCATGGTATGTTATTTAAAAATCGACTGAACTGAAATATTTCGGAGCGTTTGGTTTGAAATTGAAATAGAAATAAAACGCGCGAGAATGTTTTTTCAACATAGTCCTAATATATATTATTATAGAATAAGACCGGGTATAGTCTCAAGTTGAAAACAGTAAATATCTACAATCGCAGACATTAGTGTTATTACATACATAATTTGACATTTTATGGGAAACCATTTTCATTTCACATCTAGTATTTTTTTTTCTTTTCTATTTATAATACAATAAATGTCTATTTCGATAAGTGTTATTAATATCTAGGCCTTAATTATATGTCAATAAAAATTAAAAATAATTACTGTACAAATCATGATTGTGAAGAATGTTAGTTAGAATGTTAACCATTTAACGTTGAATCGCAATTCCGACCCCCTTGACAAAAAATGAACCAGACCTCCTGTCACTAATATTAAAATTGGTTATTCTTTATGTCAAATTCTATAATATAGAATTAAACAGCAATTGTCATACTGGGTTAGTCTATCTGTTTTCTTATATATGAAACACGTTACAATCTTTTTCAACTATGACACAAAATTTTGCCGATACGTGCAGGTTTTCTCACGACGTTTTTCCTTTACCGTCGAGAACGAGACGAATTATAAATAAATGAAATGACAATGACGTTTACCAATTTTCGAACTGTCAAACTACCATTAAAATCCATTTAGTCTATTCTCTTAGCCATCGCACTGAAAACTTTAGTAAATATTGTAAACCATAGCAGATTTAATGAAATATATTTTTTAATCTATTAAAAAGTATCTGATCCATCTAAGAGATAGGAATATCCTTCGTTTATTCGCTTCGATTGTTCGACCTCAGCTTTTAACTAAAAGACAAAGCTAAGGGCTAATACAAATAGACTAGTAACGTTCACAGGGAATATTTACTGGTGTAATAGTTGGATGTAAATAGACGGTTTTATAGCAGACTCCTGTATAAAATCAAGCTTTGTTTGTATAAATAATCGTTCGTATATTTATAACTAATAGAATCATCAACCATTGTTCTATAATTATTTGATGTTATGGTAGGAGGAAATGTTAAAAAGTTAACTAATTTAAACATATGTATTTGATTGTTATTATTGCACTGTGATAAACAATTGTATTATATGACCAATGTACTCGTGTAGAGTGCGCGAGGATCCGTCAAAAATTGGGGTTGATGTTTTATTAGTATGTATTTTTTTTTTTTTATTTATGTTACAACTAAATAAATAACGTAAGGAACCCTATATAAAATCTGACTTAATTGTATTTCACAAGTCACATAAAAGCTTCCCTTTGAGGAGAAGGTTTGGAGCATATTCCACCACGCTGTTCCAATGCGGGTTGGTGGATGTTGGACACATACAAAGATTCTGTAATCTCTAATGTATTATTTACGTCGTATTCCTATTTTATGAATTTAGTTAATTATTTTGCATAGTAGGTCACTATAAATGGTGAGTTCGTAAGTTTTACTATGCTGTAAAATTTAAACGGTTAGCTGTGAAAAGTTAAACAATAGATAACTTTAATTGGTAAATAGTCTGATATAAAGCCTTTTTCTGCTCTATATAACAGATAATTAATTTATTATTATCTGTTTGTCTTCGCAATACAAATTTATATATTAACATTACATTTTTGTGCTTTGAAAAGTCGATATAAATGAAACAAAATGGCCGCATATTTTTAAGTAAAATACTATGTTTTTACAAATCATTTTTTTCCATGCTGTAGTGGAATTATTGCAAGGAAAGGAAGATATACACGAATAATTGAATGTTCGATTTATTTAGCTTTGAATATTCCAACATCCGTATATGTTTTGTAGGGAAAAATGTTTTTTTTTTAAATACTATTCCTAGCAATAAAACTGAGCCTTATATTTTATAGCAAGAACATGATATTCACGCTTGTCACGTCAATAGTCTAAATTTAAAGCGGATGAAACTGTGAAGCAGAGTTACTTACTTCGGAGAAGGTTTTATAAAAATATATAAAACCTTCTCCGAAGTGTATTGTATCTTCTAGTGTTAGTTTTATGTATATAAGTTTAAATGTTTTTTTAGTTAGTTGTTAAAAGAGTCTCATCCAGTAAGGCAAGTAAGAATATAGCCATCGCATCTTAAACCTAAGGTCTGAAGAGTAGATCATAATTATATTTGCTAAGAGCATCTAACATTGGATGGATGGTATAGATTCTGTAATAATTATAATAAGAGAGATTCTTTAAGATTTATAATAGGCGGGCAAACTGCTTCATGAGCCATTTCATGATAGATGGTCCCCACCAACCATAGATAACGGCACTGGTATTTGCGCCACCAACCTCGTTATGTAAGACGATACGACCAGTGTACCTGTAGTTACATTGGCTCACTCACCAATACTGAGTTTTGTTATTGATAGAATGTGATGAGTGTGTTATACCTAACCAGATGAGCCACACTCAGTAACCCAAAAGTGTCGTGAGACATACCAGAAAGAGCATTGCGAAGGAGAGTATACGTCAGAGGGGCGACATGCCGTGTAATGCCAAATTCTAATTAAACAATATCGAATTGGTGTTGGGGCTGGTTAATATTATTTTATCTATTTTCTTCTTCAATCTATAGGCTTATTCACTATACGTAGGTCCCTTGTTCGATTGCCCCTAATAAAAACCTGAACACCGAGTTCCTCTTTTTTGTCCACATTTCTGTGTATATTAATTGTAGCGCCATTGATCGTAGTGTCTTTTATTAATATATTTAAAGCTGTAATGTGGTCTATGTGACGTATAGCTGTATCTATGTATCGGGTTGCAAAGGTCGAGGACCTAGTTTCTAGTTCGCTGCTTTTCGGAGCGTAACCCACTACGGCCCTGCACTTTCTTTATTAACGTGTAATTATATTCCTTCGTTAAGATTGTAACGAATTGCATTTCGAAGAGTATTGTTTATAAAACACAGTCACGAAGATAGCTCTGTATTTGTGTTATGTTTCAACGTAAAAATCATTTAAGCGGCTTTGAAGAAATATATTGTAGAGATAGCTCGAACCACAGATAATTTAACGCCTTAGAAGTTGAAATAAGATTATTGTATTCGTATTATTTAAGAATATTTTTTTTTTCTAATTTACTTAGTTACTAACTCATGATCATTCATATCAAATGTTATTATTAATTGTATTCACAGCACTTTTGAAACGTCATTTTATAAACGAAGATATCTCAATCTGCTTATGGTACCATACCATTCAGCCGCCGTTCTCAAGAGATCGTTCTAGTGCTGAACTGTGTACACATGTAAGGTTTGAACCTAATACCTTCGAATCAAAACACGACGGCTTTACAAGCAATCAACTAAACCAATAACACTTATTAATGTTTTACTACTTTACTCGATAATAAAACTACTAATACGTACACATTAAATCTAAGCAATGTAAGCTATAATTTTGAAGTCTACGACTTGATATCAAATATATCACCGATGCGTAAACCATTGTCGTTTCGTATAATTATTATAATGTAGTGTTATTCTCTTGTGTCTATAAACGCTTGGAATTCAAAACACATGTCCAAGCTGAGTCTAAAGTTTCAAGGCGAACTATTTAGCCATTGAAACTTTAAACTCAAACCCACATATTTACTTTCACGAAACATTATTAAAGATTTAAATAACGAAAGTTTGTTTTAAAATATTTGAATAAATCAAATCCAGTAATTTCTATACAGTGGTTCAAGATATAACTCAATAATTACATGTATTATTTCCATATAATTAACATTTTAAAAAGCAAAGATTTTTTTTAATGATTTCAGATTACATAAAGGTTTTAGTCGAAAAATATAGAGTTTGATTTAAAAAAGTAATTACTCGTTCTATGTTTGGAATAGTTTGCACACGATCTCACTGTAGTTGATAAAATCTTAATTCTAAACGCACGTTTGAAAGTCGAATCAAATATGTAAATTCGGAATAGGTATACCAATTTTCCGACAACAATAATCTTTATCTTTATCTATTATATTTCAACACACAAACAATGTGTGTTTTGTAATGTGCTTGAAACTCGTAAATATAAATCAAATAGATGTTTTATTGAATCAGTGAAAAACAAGAGTTTGTAATTTACCGATTCTTATCCTTCACGCTTTGTGAATATTTGTAAGACTTAGCTCTTTTGAAACTAAATAAATTAACCATCACTTAAGTACTGTAGCCGCATTTAAACTTACAAATTGTTTAATCTGTTACTTATTTTTTTAAATCTTTTTCTTGATCGAAAACGTCGTTAGATATTATTTGACAGGTCTTTTAAAATCGATTTGGGATTCCATTTGCCGCCCTTTTAAGTCCCTTCAAGAAATGTTAAGCTTAAATATCTAGATAGATGTTCTTCGTTATCGTTAAAAGTAAAATAAATCGTTTCGCTTGAGTAAATAGTGTTATTTTTAAAACATATTTGTTGTGTAGTAACATCAATCGTATTTTCATGTAAAGGTTTTACAATTGTCCTATATTTTTAAGATTTTATGGAAACTTATCTGACCACGTTTTTTGTTAGTAAACGTGGGTAATACCTGGCAACTGAAATATCGATTTTATTTTATATAGAAAGTATACCTTATTGAGATTATTGAGATTGCTATTAAGCATAAACTGAGATACAAGATTAAATCCTAGGAAACGCAGGAGGTGTGGGCTATTGCGCTCAATGTATATGCGTATCCGATACGTACTTGAGCGAGATATCAATCAATTTATATAAATATATATATATATATATATTTATATATATATATATATATATATATATATATATATATATATATATATATATATATATATATATATATATATATATATATATATATATATATTTGAGTATAGCATCTGATTATTTCATATCATATAAAAATAAAACGAATACTGTTGTAGATTTTTTATTACCTAGTTTTTATCTTAAGCAGTCACAATAGAAACGGACTGTGGGTATGGTTTTAAAAGCAATTACGAAGAAGGGGAGAGACTAGATCTTGTTACTGATGTTGGCCATCGATAATTATTAAAAAAAAATGTTTAAATATATTTAGAAATAATATGATGGATCCAATCACTTTTTAAATGTCCCGGGACGAATTCAGGTACCTGGAATTTGTAAAATTAAAATAACCACTAGGTAGCAATACATATGAGTATCTCCGTCGAAAACGACTTGCTAGTATAAATATACTTCGAACGAAACGTAAATAAAACCGAATCAATATAAACTACATACCATCGTAGTCGAAAAACTATTAGTGATCCATAAAGAAAGAAAATGAAATGAATATCTAGGTGTATAAAAGAATTGTCAGAATAAAATCAGTCTAAAACTTATTTAGTTTACTTATTTAGCACAATAGTATTTACAAACTATTTAATACTATTTGGCGCCCGCGGCTTTCCTCCTGTTTTAGGTGTTGGTCGTCAAACGTTAGGCAAAAATGAGTAGCCTAAGTTTATCCTTGGAACTCAAGATTGCTTCATACTAAGTTACATCAAATTCGGTTATGTGGTTTGACCGTGAAAGTGCAATATACGCACAGAGTTACTTAGGAATTTATAATATTAGTATAGATTGTATGGGTGATTATGACGTAGTTTATAGAACACAGTGATTGATTTGTACTAAATCATTAGTTGTTCGTCAGGACTTCGTACAGGTAGAGTTCAAACAAGTTCCCGCCTTAAAGTTGGAATTTCCAAAAATTCTTTCTCCGTCGCGAAACTATGGTAACTTTCAATAAAATCGGACATATAGTTATAAAGATCTCGTGATGAGTGGTATTCCGTTTATATTATATTTAAATTTCGTGAGCAGCGGTAACAAAAACATCATACGTTTGTTATATGTTATGATCAGTGTTTGCACAGACAACTTTTTTTTACCAGTAGCAGCAATATAAATTACTTTTACTTTAAGTCATATAAGAGCGTAGATGGCCCAGTGGTTAGAACGCGTACATCTTAACCGATGGTTCAAACCCAGGCCACTGAATTTTCATGGTCTTAATTTGTGTTTATAACTCATCTCATGTTCGGTGGTATAGGAAAACATCGCGAGTAAACCTGCATGTGTCTAATTTTACGAAATTCTGCCACATGTGTATCCACCAACCCGCATTGGAGCAGCGTGGTGGAATATGCTCCAAACCTTCTCCTTAAATGCTGTTAATGTTATGTAATGATATAAAAAAATTATATACATGCTCATTAAAATAATATAAAAATAGTATAAACATATGTATTTGTATATATAAATTACAATTAAAAATTCGGTCACGATATCACCTCGTAAGCTATGAATTAACATTGATTACAAAGTTATTGCAAAGTGAATGGTATTTAAAATCAATTATAGGATGTTGAAACCGAATATACTTATCAAAAGTTCACGATCGTGAGAAACGAAGACTCGCTCGTATCAAACATTTTTCGGGTCACTAGGGATCGTCTGTTGCGTTTCGCCATCGTATATATTATTAGTAGCCAATAAATGTCCTACGTTGGGCAAACGTCTCGTGTCTTCTTAAGGAGGCTTGCAGCTTATTGTAGCGATCTTCATTATTACTTGTTTAATAAAATATAATATGGAATTACGTGGATAATTTTATTAAGTTGATTAAAAAATATATCTTTTCAACCAGGTATTACAAACTTAAAAAAATCTTATGATGATATTTACAAATAAAAATAATACAAATTGTTATCTTTCATTAATAAATAATTTTCAATGACGTAGGGTTTATCATCTTAAATATCATAAAGGTTATTGTAGTTATTTTGAAGTTGTACTTCCTTTGACGAGTAATGAAAAAAATATGAGTGTGAATTTTTATGATGGGACGGGGTGACATATAAACTACATGCTGAAGTTTCTCGCTAAGCCGCCAATTAAATGTCAAGTCGCTCGCGACAACTTCACACCATTTAATTTTAGAATGTATATTTTATTACAAATTTAAATTGTAAGTGTCTATATTTGTGAAAATAGAAAAAAATACATTTATCATTATATCAAAAAATACTCTACTATTAATAATTAATATATATATAATCTTTTATAAATAATTGTGTATAATTAAAAACTATTTTTAATTACGCCGTTGAAGAAGTAGAACTTATCATTCGCGTACATAAGTAGACGCATAGTTTTTTTTAAAGATTGTTAAACTGAGCAATGCAATTCAATTCCATAAAAATGTTTTCAAAATTGCTATTAAAAGGTAACGAATTAAAAGCGCTTGTTAGTGTCCACTTAAATAAACTTATAGTAAATATGTAATGTTTGATTTTTAATTTATGGAGTCAGGCATAAACACACAAAGGAAACTCTAACTTATCTAATATACCATATCAAGAAATACAGTTCAAACACGTAAGTGGCGATAAATGAAAGGAAATAAATATTTATATTGAACTGAGCACACGCGTCAGTTTGTCTTTGATATCCTTCTTTGGGAAAAAGGTGAATTGTAGTTATCTATTATTGGTTGTGATAGATCGATCAGCAAATATGTTAGTACTAATGGATATTGTACAAATACGGCGTGATAGGAAAACACGGGACATTATTTTTTTTTATAAAATATTCATTAAATGTTTTTTTTTTATAGATAGTTTTTATTCCATACTAGCTGTGCCCGCGACTTCGTGCACGTTGTTTGAATTTAAGTTATTTGTGTATTGTAGCGTGATTTTATTTTTATTCTATATATAATTCTAAAATAAAAGTAGCCTAAGGTACTCCTTATTACATCCGCTATCTGCCAGTGAAAGTTCCTTCGAAGTCGGTTCAACCGTTCCAGAGATTAGCTGGAACAAACAGACAGACAGACAAAAATTGTAAAAAATGTTATTTAGGTATATGTACCGTGTTATTAACACGGTACATATACTTATTTATTATATATTTATATTTATGGTGTTATATTATTATTACAAACAGACTCTCCAATTTTATTATATGTATAGATAGGTGGACTGGCAAATTAGTCATTTGATAGCAAGTGACATCGGTACTATAAGAAATATTAATAATTGCTTCGTCGTCGTTGATTTGCCAACAAACTTAAGAACTATGTCCCTATGATGTTATGTCCCTTGTGCCTGTAATTATACTTTTGTTTAGTCATCTTGAAACCAGAACACAAAACTAAGTATCGCTGTCGGTCGATTATAAAATGTGATAACCACAAAACTCTACCAACAAGTTGTAAAGTCGAAGTTGTAAAATCGGTCGAACCAGCAGGAATTGATTACAGTCCATTAACATAACATAACATAACATAAGCAGACCGTAAATGTCCCACTGCTGGGATAAAGGCCTCCTCTCCCTTTGAGGAGAAGGTTTGGAGCATATTCCACCACGCTGCTCCAATGCGGGTTGGCGGAATACACATGTGGCTGAATTTCGTTGAAATTAGACACATGCAGGTTTCCTCACGATGTTTTCCTTCACCGCCGAGCATTATAAGTCCATTATCAACTACAAAACAACTGAAACAATCTTGAAACCTTAAACATTTAACATTTTTTTTTTCATTCAAATTTCATTTCAAGCAAAAACAATCTAAATCAAAATCTGTGCATTTGTTTTGGCGCTACGATGTCACAGAAAAACACAACACACGTTAAAATGTAAAAGATCGCTATTTTTACATCGGATTTTAAAGAGATATTTGTTGTTGTAAATTAAAAAAGGAACAGCTTGTAGGTGCTCCACTACTGATGTAATTCTTTTTTTTGCTGTTTGGGATTCAAAAGTTGTCGATGGACATGTGGCAGAATTTAATTCCTTGTATGGAACGATGTTTTCCTGCGTCAACGAACACAAGATGACTTCAAAACATAAGTTAAGCTTGGTGTATTCCGGGTTCGAACCGGGTTCAATTAAGATTCAGGTTACGTCCACTCCAGTACAACCACCGAGACTCTTGAACTACTTATATTATAGATAGCATATCACAATATTAATTTCTACGTTTCGTATTAAAAAAATCTTTGTGTTAAGTCAAAGTTGATGCAAAATAATCCCGATGATAGTAATTATAAACAACAAAGAAGACAAAGCTTTTAAATATATCTAGAAATACGAAAAGTCGCGTTTCTTTTATCATTGTAAAAAAAAAACAGAAACGAAGACGCGAAGAAGAATATAAGAAACTCATTAAAATGTTCACTTATTCAGTTGATTTTGTACGCATTTAAAAATGGCAAATGTAGGCAAGAGGCTTGAGCCTGAGTGGCAAAAAGTCATCACGGAGTAAAATAGAATTCGTACTCATTCGTAAAGTCGTAAATACGAAACATAACCAAGAATCCGAAAAAGGCTCTCGGCTTCAACTTTTCCACGAAAAAAACGACGTAAAAAGTTACCTGATAATCACTTTTAGCACTTTTTTTTGAATGACTGGTAGTTTTCTTGCTGCTAAAACAAATATTTGTTCTACCAACGAGGTGGTGAGTGTGGTAAGGACGTGCGCCGGTTTCGCATCGCTGATTGCGGGATTATGCAGGAAACCAGACTGTTTATACAATTTCTAATCTATTTTTTCTTTTTTGCCTCTTGTTTTGTTCGCAATTGTGTAAAGGGAAGAAAATAAAAAAGTCTATGGTGTTACGCAATATCCGTGATACAATTTAAGTAGTTATATAGAACATAAAAATAATAATAAACGTAATCAAATTAGCGGTGGGTTATTTCCAAGCTGTTATTTTACTTTTATTGCGGTATGAACTTTACGCCATCACAAATAGAGAATTTATAAAAAGTCTAGCCATAGTTCGTTGAATTCATAAAAAATTCCACCCCGTTTCGATCCAAGTATAGAAAAATAAATTCAAATCTCGTGATTCACAAGCGCCGTAAACCTATCATTTGATCGTTCACTCCTCATACTTTCTTTCGCCCTGTAATTACTTATTTGCCGAAGGGTTTGTTTCGGGTTTACGCAAACTGGGCAATTATCGCTCCGCCTCCAGACCTTTCCCACGGGATGGTCAAATTGTAAACTCACATACTAACGTGTCGAACCTCGCGGCTCTTGAGCCGTTTCATTATGTTCATAGGATATTGTGTTGTCGTATTACGAAGACACGAGAACCATCATCACGAGTACCCTTACATTTCTTTGCGCGTTATACATCGACGGCCCCGTTCGGTCGTTGTTTTAGTTCTTACAAACTTAGTAAAGAATGGATGTGGAACGTAAGAAAGTGGGCGTCGAATATCACGTTACGTTACGAAGTATGAGAGGTTGTTTGTTCGTGGCTCCGTGAGAACCGTCGGAACTGCATAGGCGTGACATCGACGTTTTTGTTGTTATTTTTTATCGGTAATAACTACACTCCATGATCATGACAATGCATTTTCTGTGTGAATAAATTATGCATATATTTCATATTTAAACTCAAAATGTATATTTTGTTAATGCTTATTAAATTGAATATTTGTTCGAATTATTATAATCCTAGATATTTTATTGTTTTAGAGAGAAGAGAAATATAATTGTGCTTCAGTCCATTCATAATATAAGATTCATATTATAGAAAGATAACATACTTTTGTGGAATTTAGCAGCGAGAGTCTAATTTCCAATGATGACGGTTTCTCAAGTAAATGAGATGTCTCTCCCACAAAATACGTATCACGTTCAAATGGAATACTAATTTTAAGTATGTGTCTTTGTTCAGCACTTAATTGAGTCTTCATTTATATATATACGTAATATACAACCTCTATCCAGTGGGAGTAATATACTTTTCAAACAATATTCTGTTATTTCAAACAAGCTAAAGTCGTAATGATATTCGTCAACTAAGTCCGAAAAAGTCGCGTATCTTTTTAAATATAAATTAAAATGGATATCGTCGGTTACGTTTATACAGATGAAATGAATATTTTCCGTTTCAGACTGCAAATATGTATCGCATTTTGACCGCAATTCCAGTTAATTATGGATATTAGAACTCTCTCTCTAAAGATCTCTGATGAACAATTAGGATAATTAATAGGCCAAGGAGCCGATTAGAAGACGTGAATGTTTTTCGATGATTCTGAATTCAATCCCAGACAATCATCACATAAATTTGTCCACATCCACATGTGCTTATTTGGGGTTTATAATTCATCTTGTTTTCCTTTGTGATGCAATTTGTACGCGGATAAAAATCTGTGACGTATATTAGCCCAGTAAGTAATTAATAATTAATAATTTTTAGGAGTAATTTTTAGGAGGTTGTTTTATTTATTTTTGAATTGTCCACTTAAGCGTTAATAGTTCAGTTTAGGGTCGGTCTTAGGGTAGGGATTAATGTACGCTAATATTATGAATGCGAAGGCAACTCTGACTGTGTGTCTGTTTATAACGTTTTCACAGCTAAACCACAAAGCTGAATTTAAGGAATGACATAGGCTACTTTTGATTAAAACTACGACCAGCCAAACGCTCCCCCCCATCCACTCTAACACGTGGGCGAAATAGCGGACGAAAACTATTCAACTACAAATATTTCAACTTAAGAAACAATAACGTTACAAGAAAATTACAAAGTTATAGTTGTTGTATAAATACTCATCAACGTCAACAAACTGAACATTCAACAACAACGATAACAACAATATTATCATAAACTGAGTGTGTATTTTATTTATGGCAGTTTGCAACATTTAACATATTCATGGAAGACTAGTTTTCACTCCCGATCTCGTCCGCATTTTGATCTCCCTTTTGTACCTCTGACAACGTGTATGCAATTTTTTTTATGATATATGTAGTTAGGTGGACGAGCAAATGAGTCACCTGAAGATGAGTCAACAGCACCCCTAGACAATGGCGCTGTCAGAAATATTAACAATTCCTTGCAAATAAGAAGTTATGTTCCTTGTGCCTCTAGTTCCACTGGCTCACTCGCCTTTCAAACCAGAACGCAACAAAACTGAGTACGCGATAGAATATCTGGTGAGTCATCCTATTCAGACGGCCTTGCACGAAGTAAAATTCATGATGATTAATTAAATATTTACGAAGTGAAAGTGAAACAAACAAACTCACTTCGCCATTTATAATATTAGTTAGGTTTTACTAAAATAGTGCAGACAAGTTTGTAACGTCGTACCTGTTTATGTTTACGTCATAAGCTGTGGTTACTTTTCGTCTACGGTTAATTTTCTGCTTTTGTGACATTAAATGCGAAAGGTCATAGAACTCGGGATATTCTGTAAGAACAAAATCGAAACTCGACGTAGAACTCGATCATGAAGTGTTAAAAGTTAATATGTATGTAATTTCACATTCATCAAAATTACATACATAAGTCCATCGGCCTTGAATGTTAAATTTGATTCTCACAGAATAGTTTCGCTGAATTATAACAATAGTTCGTGGGTTCTATGATGACTGGCGGTCATAATACAAGCACAAATTAGTGTATATATATAAACATGATATCGCTTCCAATTCGTCAAAGGAATAACTATAAATTAAGAGATTGTTTTTGAATATTTTTAATTTACGAGATTCTAGTCGTCGTTGCTTCAGTTTCGCGTAAAATTTTAACATAAACCGCAGCTATAACTTTCTGCATTAGTTAAGCAATCGTAAAATGTAAAAATAATTAAAATATTCTGTATTAGGTATCGTTAAAATTTTAAAAAGAATGTCTAAATTCTATGTCGGTGATAAAATCTATGTGGTAAAATAAAATTTGTATCAACTGAAAATTTATTAATTTCCTTTTAAATATGTACTAAAGACACTTGGAAATTATTCAGTTTTACTATTACTTTTTAATACCTTAGTTATAATAAAGTGGAAGTAATAGTCTGTAGATAACCAACTGCTGGGCAAATGGTCACCTTTTAAGGTTCGGAGATGTTTCCTTCACGCTGTTCCAATACGGACGATTACAGAAATATCGATATTTAAATTGACATACACAGTATCAAAGAGAGTCGCTTCCCGCCGTCCGTTACATCTTGAAAACTATGCAACTATGCGGTTTACATATATAAGCAGAGTGATTCAAGAGGAAAGTTTGTATTTATAATTAATGTATATTATAGTAGACGAGAGCCAAAAAATTCAATGTAACCAGCTGAAAAAAGAAAACTTTTTCTTTTTAACTTTGTTCTTAATTCTATAAGTTGCTAAAATGATGCTTCCCGGGATTGACCCTAAAGTTACATAATCATCGAGCGAAGCACGAGTAAAACGTAGTATGCGACACATTCTCGGTACAGTAACATAACACGATACGATATTATTACGATGTTATCGAATAACACATTTAACTGTTATGTTTGACAATTAAATTCTAAAGATCCGAGATTGTATTATGTTTCGACGAATTCGTGCGAATTCACAACCGTTCCATTGCAATTTGATGTTTGATCATTGTTTAATATGGCTCCCAATGTTATTGTCAGGGGCTACCAATAATCTTGGCCTATAGTGTTTTGATTATTTTTTAAGATAATAAAATAATTGTTACACTTATTAGCAAATTTTCAATTACTATGCGAATATAATACAAATGTTTTTGTATTTTTTATTTTCGTTTTTTTAATATCGTTTTGTACGTAATTCATTTGTCTTATATTTCCACTAGATTCTTATATATATAAGAGCTATGACGGCATACTAGCTTTACTTTAACTTTAAAAAATACATATTTTAACTTATTTTGTTAGCACATTGATACAATCAATTGTATTATAGTACAAAGGGCTGCCTTAACACGTAAAAATCTATATCTACCATTTAACTTTAGCCTTAGCAGAAAGCTTGACTTACTTATCAAAATATACTTCAATCGAGGAGGCTTTAACGCACCTTTAAATCGTTATTAAACGAGATTATTAAATTTAAAGTTACCATCGGTTCGGAATATAGATTTTTCGGAGAAGTACCGACACTTTTACTTAGAAGTTATTATTTTGGACGATTAAATTATAAGTAGATTAATTTATTATTTTGTGACTTATGAATTATATTACTTGGTGGTAGGGCTTCGTGCAAGCCCGTCTGGGTAGGTACCACCCACTCATCAAATATTCTACCGCCAAACAGCAGTACTCAGTATTGTTATGTTCCGGTTTGCGTGAGTGAGCCAGTGTAACTACAGGCACAAGGGACGTAACATCTTAGTTCCCAAGGTTAGTGGCGCATAGGTGATGTAAGGAATGGTTAATATTTCTTACAACGCCATTGTCTATGGGCGGTGGTGACCACTTACCATCAGGTGGCCCATTTGCTCGTCCGCCTACCGATATCACAAAAAAAAAATATATAATCATGCATTAAAATAAAGAAATGCTAATTCCACTTACTTTCATCGATACAATACTTTATCGAGTGATAAGGCTTGTTGATCAATGTTAATGATAATGTAATTTAAATGTATTAATCCCATATATTAAAATTGTATATAGCTTAAAACGTTATTGTATCTTTATTAGAAGCGAACGCCTTAAACACCTAATTTATTGCGACTGAAATTTGCTGCTGTCAGTTTTTCGTAATTACATCACAAGGATTATATCGTCTTAGCTCAGACTGGCAAAGCATTAGCATTGGTTAGCCGTGCTTTTATTGGTAACAGTATTATTCGCCTATAAATTTAATTAAAAATTATACGTAATTTGTCACCAATATATTTAAAACGTATGTTGCAGTAAGCACGTGCCAACCTTATATTTCATTATATTTATAACTTGGTTTCCGTGCCAAACCGAAAATTAAGGTTTTACCGAAGTGATTATATTAAAAATGATTTATAAATTTAAATACAATCAGTATCGAGCGAACTCTCCGTCCAAATTGTACTAAAAGCTCTTGTAGCGGTCTACGTTGTCTTTTCATCATGCGTTTATTCAAACATCTTTAAAAACTACTGCAACTCACTAAGTTCAAGTAATGGCTAATTAATTTATCTAACAAAATGAATTAATTTCTTAAATAAAAAAAAACCAATTGAATTTAAGTTAATAATTTATTCCCATTTTTACCCACCACAGAATATTCTATAGACACTTTAGTTATCTATCTTTTTCGTTGTTCCAGTGTTCGCTTGAAAAGCGTTCCGAGTGACCGTTTTCTCTCTATATCACCGCTGAGTAATTAAATAATTGATTGCATTGAATAATAAAAAGCCAACTGCTGACCAAAGGATTATTTTGCTGTTGAAAGTATTAACGATTTAATTCGATTCTCTTTTTACACATAGCTCGTATCAAAATATTTTGTGATTATAATATTTAGATTTCATACTAAACTTTCTTATATTATATTAATCTTAAATTATTTTTTAATCTTTGACCTTTAGTCCCGTTGCGCGATAGAAGCACGCTAGTAAATACTAAGCTACCTCGGCAAAACGAGACAAAAAAAAGCTTTAATTAAAAACCAGCGTCCACGAAAATCACCATTTAATCTTACTCGCAGAATTTAAGGGGACTACATGAGCTAAATGCAAGTTTTATAATGCAAAAAAGTATATGATCCAATGCAGTAAACCAAATGAAAAAAATATACGATAATCTTCAAGATACATGCTAAGTATTTGTTATTTTGAAAACATGATGTAATTAATTTGGTACGATAGAAAAAAATCACAAAGTTACCTCTAAAAAGATCTTTTAATCAATAATAACTATACTTATATACGTTCCATAATTCTGGTTTTTTGTCAGATTATTCTACAAGCAATATACTATTTAACCTGGGTGTCACTTTTTTAGTAAAATCAATAGATTTTTTTTAAATCCGATATTCTTATTTTCGAACAAAATGCGTACGCATGTGTGCGTAAACGCCGTGTACAGACAATGCCGGCCGAGGCCTGATGCTATACAGACGTGTCGATCTTTTCGCCGCATCATTCATTACGTTACGAGATATTTTTTTGTAATTTTAATTGTAAATTCATTGTTTCATGTTTTCTTATAATAAATTTTATTCTTTCTTGTAAATAAATATATTAAGTTAAAATAGTGTAGTAGTAATTAGGCATTTGTTTTTTTATTATATTATTTGTTATAAATTTTAATTGTGTAAATATGGGAAATAAAGTGAAACGCGTGAGGAAAACTAAAAAACGTTTATATAAATCAAGCGCCGAACATACATATGAACGATATTAAAAGGTAAGAGTATTTAATTAGTAAACATATTTTTTTTTTTTTATAAATTATGAATATTGAAAACATTTATTAGAAAAATGTGCAATCAGTTCGCATATAATCAGATTTTTCGAACCATTCTTAATAATTACGATAGAGTATTTGGTCAAAGGAAGGAAAACATCAATTGACTTTCATGGGGATCAAGTGACTACATTCGATCCCCATGAACTCGAAACATTTTTTTTTCTTTATAACTACTATGACATATTAAGATACATATTTTTTAAATACATAATTTTATAATTAATAAAAATGTAATTACTAACATATATTTATTTTTTACAGAATAAAGAAAGTCGAAAACAATAACACGGAAGCTATTTATATTGCGTAAGAGTTTAATTTTATCGATTGTTTATAATATGAATTAAAGTTATGTATGAACTAATTTTAATAATAATAAAAAAAAGTAAAGTCGTAACAAAAAAAAATGTAATTGTTGTGAACCAGAGAACTAGAATATTTAGAAGTGTCATTTGTACGTAATTCATAAATTTAATTTTTTTTGTAACGTCCGCCATATTGGATTGAATATAGCAGCAATTCATGAATCGTGCATTGTCATCGAGATTAAATATGTGTGCCAACTTTCAGCTGAAAGTGGGTGTAATATTTATTCCAAGATTCCAGGAAATATGTAATAACATTAATACATACAAGTGAAATTAAATAAAAAAATAAAAAAAAAAATTAACACTAAATGTTTTTTTTTTTTGTAGTACTAAATATATATAAAAATATTTTAAGTTTAATTAAATCAGTTTTATTTTTTAATCATTTTCGAATAACAGTCAAAAGCAATACAAATAATTCTAATATCCTATCTATTTTTGTGAGATTTATGATTAAACCTATTATGATTAACCTTTCATTCATCAATGATTCAACCAAATCGAATTGACAACATTTTTTTCTAGTAAATATTTAGATTTTTTTTTTTTTTTAAATTGAATATATATTTTTTCTTTATGAACCAAAATTAATAAAACGAACAAATACTACGCTATATGTTACCCCACGGTCACTACACTACAGATTTCGAACACTTACGATTTTATTATATAAATAGATCATTAAACTTTTATAAAATGTTAAAAATTGGTATGTTTCAATATTTAGTATAAGAACTAATTGTGGTATAATAATATAAATAATAGAAAAAAAAGGTTAAAACTGTCTATTTTATTGTATACAAAATATAAATAAAAATATTGTAAGTTAAATTGAATCAGTTTTATTTTATAATCATTTGTTAACTAACATCGAAAGAAATAAAAATAATTCTGTTGTCCTATCTATTTTTTATGAGATTTATGATTGATCTAACGTCGCTCGGTTTGGCGCCATCTATTAGAATATTTGGGCGTAATCTCGTTACCTCGCTTAACCCTTAGTACACGGGCTTGCCGTTTTTGTCGATTTTGTAAGTGTGTGCGTGCGATTCTCAAGGGCACATAGCTCTTGTAGTCCTCTTAATATAAAATTCGTTATCAAAATATTAATATTTCATACATTAATAACAAAAATAAGAACAACGGTACCTAGGCGAACAATGCAGCGTGTGGGGAAGGCGTACTCGAAGGCTTTCTGAACCAAAATTGATTGCCCGCGGGGTACCATTAAAAATACATTTGGATTCCGAAACTGCGCTCTATGCAATGTTTTACGGGGTTAGTCGGTTTTCGATTATTGCTACACAAAACTAGGCCTTATGTAACTATTCCATGTCATTTATTTGGTAAATTATATTTAGAATTATTGTTAAAAGATTGACCTGCGAAGGGACACTTTCGAGTTGGGTCGTGTTTTAGTGGATTTTTTTTATTAAATTTTTCATATCAGCGTTTATAGAGTGAGAGCTTCTTCATTTGTCTGAAGATTCGTAGTGAAATAAATTTGATTTAAAATATTCCCGAAATGAAATAAATATTAAAGTTAGAACCACATTCCATAGACAATATTATTAAAGGGATTATAAAAAAATAATTATAAGCTAAGATATCTATGGGCAGAATGTAATGAAACATATTCTGACCGATAGTAGAGATTCAAATTCAAGCAAAGTAAATTTAAGTACCGTGTTTTCAAAGTAGTATCAGCGCTGAAGGAAAACATCGTAAAGAAAGCTCCCTGTGTTTGAAACAGGTACATCAGTCCATCCGCTGTGAAGCAGTTTGGTCGATTTAACTTGGTATACTCCGTAACGAGAATAAATATATGTTTATCTAGGACAGAACATTTTACATACAATTTATAAATAATAAAACTAAATAATATGAAAAACAAATCAAAACGTAAGTAATTATCCTTTAACAGTATGCATATACCTCTACTGTGTTTGGGACACGAGTCATTCGCTAATTTGAGTTTGGAAACTCAATTCTTCTCCTGAGAAGAGGTCTTTCGAGCCACGAGCGGATTACGGCATGGCACAGACGCGCGGATGCGTTATATCGACACTATCCCGCAGCCTCTTCGAGGCGTGCCGAGGTCATTGCAGTGGTTTTTACATAGCAGTAGGTGACCACTGCCTTAAAAAAATATTTGGAAACTCAATACTTATTTTAAATGGTAGACTTTCTGTAATTACTATAAATCTGTATAAAAAATATTATATCATAAAATAGATAAAGATATCTGCGACCAGCAATAAAATATTAACGAAGCAATACTCACTAAGTAATAATATCGTCAAAATATAGCAGTTTTAGTAAATTAGGGTTAGCCCAAGCTCTTACGGATATATTTATTATTATATTCCTATAAATTATGCGGTAGGGAACCAATAATGGGGGGGTATAATCCTACCCGATATTGTTTTGAAGCAACCTTTTGAATAATACATACATTTGATTTCATGTTTGCGTCCGGCGGTGCATATTTTTTACATATTTTTTTGGTTGAATAACCCCTGATATGTGATCTATATTTTCATTGGCCGTCTGCTTTTATTTGATTAATACAGATACTATAACAAAAGTATCAGTCGAGATAGCACAGTGGTTGGAATATGTGAATGTTAAGCGAAGTTTACGGGTTCAAAGCCGATCGATGAGACCTCGAATAGGTGTTTAAAGTAATTCTTATCTCTAAACAAGTATAATTTGAAATGAAGAAATTAAACTCTACCGTTTTAAGTAATACTCATTATTGTTGTTCGGGTTTAAAGGTTAAATAAGCCAGTGGAACACCAGGCACTAGGGACATAATATATCAGTTCCCATATTTAGTGGCGTTATGTAAGAAATCATTAAAATCTCACACCCACCATTGTCAATGGTCAGTGGTGAGCACTTACCATCAGTAGGTGGACCTACTCATGCCGTCGCTGTTACGAATCAATCACAATACAAACTAACATACTGACTTACTACTACCGAGCCGTGATTCAATACGAGCGGTACACTTCCCACGAGTCCATTATAAGAATGTCTTGTCTCGATCATGGAATTCCATTTATGGAATAACAAAATCGTCGGCAAATTGATCTGTTTCATAATACAATGTTCTATATTACTTACTGAGAATATTCGTAGATATTATATTCAATATAAACTTGTTTATTTGAGAATGACTACTAATAAAATATCTTCTATACTATAATTGAACGAGTAGATTTTTTTTTGTAATTCATAATTGACTGGACTAAAAACTACTAAATCAATATCTATACTAAAATTATAAATGCGAAAGTGACTTTGTTTTTCTGTCTGTCTGTTACTCTTACAAAGCCAAACCCCCTAAACCGAATGTGATGAAATTTGACATGAAGCAAACTTAAACCCCATGGAAGGACATACGTTATTTTTTAAGCTCTATCTTTGATTTTTGCTCAGCTGGACATTTAAAAGTTGTTACTTTTTTACATTGTCAGTTACGATAGAGCTTAAAGAAATTTGGTAACTAGAGGTGGTCAGTAGGTTCAAATAATATTATTGTTATTAAACGTTCAAGGGTTACAAGCAAACGTTTAAACGGTATGTAGAATATTTTAATTAAACATCAACATCACAAATTTTACGCACAATTTGATTGTTTTAAACTTCAATGATTTTATTTGAAGTAAACTTGAGGGTTGCGGTGAAATATGTTATGCTAATGTGAATACGTAATTTTGGAATTTGAATATCAAATAAGTCGGCCGGATTTCGAATCTGCATCTTATAAAGATGTCGGTAAGTTTATATAAAAATATTTTATACGACCCTTATAATCTACTAGCTGTGCCTGCGACTTCGTGCGCGTTTGGTAAATCCAAATATCAAAATAAAAAAGCGTGACTTTATTATTATTTTACATATAATTCTGAAATATAAGTAGCCTAAGTTACTCCTTATTACATCAGCTATCTGCCAGTGAAAGTCCCGTCAAAATCGGTCAAGCTTTTCGTAGCCCAGCAGTGGGAAATTTACAGGCTGTTAATATTGAATAAATGGTATTACCGGATAGTCACTTCTCGCAACAGATATTGGCACTGTATATTATTGGCATAAAAATGTAGGCCGTTATTTTACCATCAACGGGAAGTCAGAATTGTTTTTTTTTCTATATCACTTTCGTATCTCGACGGACATGTTGACCGTACCTTTGGTGTATCTTAAATTTGTATTTTTATGTTATTTTAATGTCACTGCATATTTTTAGTACCAGGCAGCATCGCAATGTATGTTTTAGAATATATATTTTTTACTAGATTCCAAAATATTATTTTATATTATATAAAGGCTAATGTAGCTGTCTGTTACCTCTTCGCGCTTATATAGCTGAACCGATTTTGATGAATTTTGGTATAGAGATAGTTTGAGAACCGGGGAAGGACACGAGTTCCTTTTTTTAATTTACCCCTCGAAGGGATACATTTTTTTTTTCTTTAAATAAATATTGGACAGCATCACATACATTACTCTGATCCCAATGTAAGTAGCTAAAGCACTTGTGTTATGGAAATCAGAAGTAACGACGGTACCATAAACACCCAGACCCAAGACAACATAGAAAACTAATGAACTTTTTCTACATCGACTCGGCCGGGAATCGAACCCGGGGCCTCGGAGTGGCGTACCCATGAAAACCGGTGTACACACTACTCGACCACGGAGGTCGTCATTGAGGGTTGATGGTTTGTTTACCTATAGGTAAAGTTGTATGAATGTCGCGCAGGTAAAGCCACAAGTTCAGCTAGTAAATAATATATTATTAACTTAATTATAATTTACGACACTCGATATTATAGTAGCTACTTAAAATACACTACATTTTCCATTCAAATCACTTCAGTACAATAAAAAGAATAAAAAAAAACAATCATTACCTTTGTGATTCCTTAGCCTTTTGTCGGATGATTGATGATTATTTGTATTATTTGAAGCTTTTAGTTTGAATAATGGACAATGTTTGTTTCTTTGATTGCCGCCATTACGACCGCGATTCCCATGCCATTTTTAAAATAGAAATTGTTTTATATAATTGAAATGATAATTTGTTTTGTTAAATGAAATTTTAATTCATATTATAAGCTGTTTTAATTAACAACGCTTTTACATTTTGAATATAAAGTGTTAAGTATTCGTTTGCTATTTATGAATAGTATGAGGAATAATTTACTTGATAATATAATTTAACGTGAGCGTTGTCAATTTTAATGTAAAGTTTATCAAATGGAAATATAATAATTTATATTCAGTCTTAATTTGAATATGAAATAGATACCAAAATTGATTATATAACTAAGTGCATCGAAGTTAATTTTAAATACATAGTTTTGATGTTAATCTATATGAATTAGGTAATCAAAAAAAATCCTTATCGATTGATTGAAATAAGGCGTATTATGGCTGGCGTATATATGCATACTATAATTGCAAATATGTTCACATATATAATAAACATTCCATAAATTAAATTATAAGTGGATAAAATGGTCCAAGGGATAGGCTTTATTCTCATCAAACCTACAAACGTCCTTTTTGACCTTTCATCCAATTAGGATAAAATGAGTTTTATACCATTACAGATAATCTTTTTTTGTCGGTTAAAGAATAAGGTTCTAAACTAACCGAAACCTGCCGAATTGAAATTTTCTTATTATTAGAAAATCTGATCTGTTATCAAAACCATCATATATTCGAAATAAAAACCTATCCGAAATTAAAACATCGAAATTAAAAAATTTTTCATTATAATTTTGTTTTTAAATATGGGTTTTTGTGGCTATTTCTTCTGTGATTATAACTAATCTCAATTGATGTCCTATAAATGGATTCAAATTGTAATCTTACACTAAATAATTTAATATTCCTAGCTGAAACTATCCGAAGCAATCGGATAATTCGAAATTTCGAAACCGAAACCGTATTTGAAACCGGTAAAATATTATTCATATATCCGTATCCAGATCTGAAATTACATATCCATAACATCCTTGCCTGGGATAAATTCGTGTAGCAGCATCGTTGAATGGGAGTCGTGTGATGGAGATAAATACACCGTATCGCCATCATAAACAAATCTTTATATAGAAATCTGATTAATTCCGTATTTTGAAGGAGCTGATCATAAAGTATTCTACATTGACACAAAAGGACTTAAATCTTGTTTAAATAACTGTCTAAAATATTTGGTTTAATTTATTATTTTCTATATTGTCTAGATGGCATTACTAGTCTTTCAAATCGCGCTGACTTTTTGTAAAAATGATTTACATAGTAATGTAAGTTCATTTCAATAAAAGGAGCTGTTTAAGAGCATGGAAGTTTAATGAATCCAGTAAGTAGTGTGATGAGTACAATAGTGCAGTGTTGACAGTAACAAAAATCAATGAATTTCTTCGCAAAAATGGACACAATTCGTGGGTTTTTTTTTTTAAATTATTATCGCAGTTTTCATATAGAAGTATGGATAATATACACTTTAAATAATTATTTATATTAAAAAAAAATATGTCGTCGAATTAATGAAGAGTTCGGATTAGATTCGTTTGGGAAATATCAATTAAAACATCGCATTGGAAGAGGAACACATTTTAAAACTAAATTGCACGAAGTAAGTTGCAAGCGTTTTATTTTTATTTAAATTAAATAGTAGTACACGTGTCTTTGGGAAAACTTCGTTTTGCAATAAAACTGTTTTTCTCAAACGTTACGCTTACTTATTTTAGTGTTTACTTTAAGCCTTGGGTGACTCATAATCTTCACAAAACCTATAGTATTGATGTGTTCCGAACGTATAGTTAATAGTGCTGGTTTCCGGTTTGTGAGCCTAAGTATATGCTTATCGGCTCGTGAGCCAGAGTAATTATACACAAGTGATATAACATTACATTCTATGGTTGACAGCGCATTAATTATGTAAGGAGGGATTTAATTCTTAGAGCGCCAGTGTCTAAGGGTGAAGTTACGTCTTCTTACGAGGTACCAACAAAAATCTTGAAATTCTTAAAATGACCTAAAATATAATTTAATTACCCTTCAATAATTTTTATTTCAATGTATTATTTAAAAAAAAATATATCGTGCTTAAAATTTATATATCTCAACTACGCCATTTGTCTTAAACTCCAAAGATTACTTAGTTTTGCCAGCAATCGAAAACTTAGTGTAATCTTCAAATTCAGACTATTGGCGCTATGAAGTAAATAACTCGAATCGTCTCTTGGTGACATTGTTCTGGTCCGGAGAAGTGCTGCGATAACTACCGCCGAGATTCAGTGGGGGATGCAACTTCTAATCGAAATACGGAAAACTTTGCTCTTAATTAAGTTTTTGTGCGCTTTGTGGAAATGAAATAAGAAACACAACAAAGAAAACGCGACGAAGTTCTAAAGTTATATGCAAGTAATATCACTAATTAAAGAAAAGTATTTTAAACGGATTTAAAAAGCTTAAGTTAGTTAATTTGAATATCGATGGTTTTAGTTTCAGTTGAAATTACTGTAGAATAATTACTCACGAAATTACATTGAGACACAAATAATTCGTCTATATTTAAGTTATACTGGGAAGTAATTTAGATGTAGGAATTCGTTGGATCAAATTTTTCGCTTCATAAAATCAAAATCAAAATATAATTTATTCAAGTAAGCTTTTACAAGCAATTTTGATTAGTCATTTTATAGAACTTTATTAAGTAGAGCTACGTAGCAGTAAGCACTGGCACCAGTTCGGAATGTATTTTAGGTAGGTACTCTTTACCAACATTTAAAATACAAAGTTATGTTAGTTAAATACAATTATGCATGTATATATTCTGACTGAAAGACACTTGTTGTCTTTCAGTCAGAATATATATTCACTCCTAATTTTTTTATCATCTACCTATAAATTTTATTTTTAGAATAATATGCCTTTTTTTTAATAATGTTTTATTTAAATAAATGATTTCAATTAATGAATCGGAAAATCGTTAAAAATATCTGCGGAATGATATTGTATAAACGAATACCTTGCCCCTAGAGGGATTTATCGACATTGCGGAGTCGGAAACTTGGCGTTATAAGCTTATATACATACATATAATGCATACGTCATATTGCGTAGTTTTGATTTTAAGAGAATGTCCATTCCTTAGGCAATATGTATATCTTATACGTTTAATCCCAGCAAGACAAATATAAATAAATATTGTCATATCAAGGTCATTTAAAAAATTATAGTTTTTTAGTTATAAGCTATTGAGAGATTTGCTTGAAATTAGTCTAATGTCTAAAACTATTTTTTTTTGTTAAAGAATAGTAGTAATGGACCAAATTAATTAAACTACTAATATTAATAATGACCCCTCCTTTTAAACTTATCACTTGAGTTAGAAGTGGGAACGACAATAGCCCAAGGGTTTATTTAGCACGTTTAGCAGTTCAGCAGTTTGATGCTTATATTTAAAGTTATACTGTGCTTAATAAAAAAAATTAGGTAATCGTATGATGATGACGATAATTTACAGATTTCCGCAAGTATGTCTTTTTTCCTTTCAAAATTAATTTGGAAAACAAAGTGAGTTAAAAGCGCTAATTTAGTAGGTTCACAAAAGATAAAAGACCCTTGCCCCAATTTCAACCCGCATCCTTTGAACAGTTCTACATATCCTAATAGGTGGACCAACTTATCGGGTCGATGATAATAATAACACACAAATGTAATGATGAAAATGCAAGACTACACACACATACACATTGATATAAGTATACATTCGTATGTAACTTTCAAGCCAATTATTCTTAATACAAAATATAAATTTAGTATTTTATAGCGCTCCAGCGCTTTACAAAAAAACAACGTAAACCAGTTAAAACAACGTCAATCTGAAACAATGGCTCGATTGTTAGATCGATGTATTGTAAATCACACGGAATACATTATGAGAAGCGACAAAACTGAAATTGAGTTACCCTACAACTTCTCATTCCGTGCTGTTATTTATTCTGTTTGCAATCACCGCGAGCCGTCACACATGTGGGTCGACAACTTTACTGTTACTCCTCCCGTATATTTTGTATGCAAATTTCTATTTGTGATTTGCTCTTATTTGTGTATTTTATACGTGAAAATTTACGTACTTATACGTTTCGAGTAGTTACGGAATAGGTGCTCCGAAACGACTCTGGTTTATTGAGAAAAGTGTAATTTTAAAAGCGGGGCAATATAAGTTCGTTTATGCTTTAGTAAAGGTACCTACCCGTTATGTTTTTACGATGACTAATTCGCTTAACCAATTTTATAAAATTGTTTATAGCGACAGCTAAATTATACGAAAGTCTTCGTAAGTCGTACATCGTTGCTTTAAACAAACATACCCTAAAAGGATTAAATGGATAAATTATGAGAAATATTAGGGTTTTAAATACTTAACAAATCAAGATTATCATTGTTCGCTGTATCAAAAGTATTAACTGTTAACGAATTCATATTATTTTTGTTAATATATATTAAATGGAAATTATATCAACTCAACAGATGTTAATTTATACCTCGTTGTATTCACTTCCGGCGTGAAGGGTGAGTGAGCCAGTGTAATACGAGCTCAAGGGCAAAACAACTAATATCGTACGGTCGACAGCCTGTTGACAGAACACGGTTTACGCCTTTATCAAACAATCAACCCATCGTCAATAAGCCTCGATGTAATTACAACAGTAATGTTCTGGTAAAATTATGTCGTACGATGGCTAATCTGTAATACTACTCACACACAAAAGATGTATTATAAAAGCTTACAAGTGTATTTTCACAGAAATTAGTTACTTATTGACCGATGGGATGGCAATCCATCAAAACCGAAGAGGGATTATTATTATTATTAGTTCGTTTGTCTTTATTTCTAACTTCTTATAATATTTTAATATTCAAAATATTATCGTAATTGATTTACTTTTAGTAGATTCGACTATTGATGGAGTAATATCGGCTTTCATTTTTGGGATGCTAATCTAAAAACATTCAAAAATGGTCTAATAGGAATGTTATATCAACTATTTTTTTATATAACATTTTCGAAGTATCACTGACATGTCTGAATAGTTATAATCTAAAGAATTGGTGAGAATACCTATCTCTTCCAATGACCTTCTACTTGCTGCGAGTAGATCAGATGAATTAGTTCAGCTCTTTCCTAGTATACTCGATATTTGCGTCAATCATCGCATGTCTAATTTGAAATGCTGATATTGTGTGATCGTTGGAATAGTTGCAAAATAAATGAATACAATGTCAAAAGCATGAAAGACAAAAATAGTAGACCCCGTGTATCCAAGTACGTTTATATAAAACGATTAAAGAATTTTAAGTTAACTAAACTATCAGAATGTATTAATGAAAACAGGCTTATATTGTTTATATAAGTTAATAACTAAAATTTTTAAAATATCTAATCATTCACGTAGGCACGCCCCTCGACGTTAACAGAATTATTGTTTTGATAAACTTTACAAATATAATGTGGATTTTTTTTTTGACTGTACATTTAGTGTCACGCACTTAGTGTCATGCTACTGCGGGAACCTTACATAAATATAAAGGTTTACAAGTGTGTGCGTAAAAACAGGTGTACTTATAACTCAACTCACTCTAATAGACCAATCAAAACAAAGTATTGATGTTTGACAATGTAATGACATAAATCGTTTACCTACTCTGCGTTTGCACAAACCCGACGAGTTATCAATCAGACGGCTATCGAGTGTGACAATAATTAGAATTATATACTCGCCAAACCGTGATTGAGATGACTTCGTCACAGTCGGTGAGATGTCAGCCACTGTAACGGGTATCGAATGTGGCTGTCAGCTGAACTGGTACAGCTTTAGAATACGTCTGGCGTTTTCGACATTCAATTATCGATATTAATGATATTTAGGGTCGTATTCATTTAGTAAGTTTTGTGCTTTTATTTGAAAGAGATTTTCGAATAATTCTAGTTTTTACTTGTTGGTAGGTACAAGCCAGTCTTTGCATCAGTTATTCTACCACCAAACAGCAATACTATGTATTTTTGTGTGGTGTCTGAATGGTGAATGAGCCAGTTAGAGTTATGTTAGCTACAGGCACAATAGACATAACAAATAAGTTCCCAAGGACGGTGGCATTGACGATATGAGGAGTGGTTAATATTTCTTACAGCGAATTTGTATGGGCGGTGATAACCACTTGCTAAAGGTGACCCATTTGCCGATATGCCTACCGATACCATAAAAAACGTATTAAAGGAGGATCAATTATAAATATATCTATGTATTGGTATCTATACATAGATAGATAGATAAATATTTTTCTGGAGTTATCAATTAATTAAATTATATTCATCTTATTGCAAACTAGATTGAAATAATGAATTAGAGAGATATTCGTGAAGAATAATTCAAAGGATACATAGCTTGAAAAAGTTTCAATAATATATATGCATAACTAGCATCCGCCCGGCTCCGCACGGGTGCAATTTATTACTAAAGAAAATGATATTACATCAATATAATTTATACCCAGGAACACTCAGTGTTTACAAGTGTTTGTTTTTTAGAATTGGATCATTAGTTCTGCAGATAAGCTTTAATACAAGTAAATAAATATTACCCCTTTGTTATATCAGTACCCATAGATTTACAAAAACGCAACGTAAAAATTTTGAAAACATGTAACTACAGATCTTTTTGGTGAAATTGTGGTAGATAGCTTTATATTTAATATAATTAAATCTCAAACCTGCTCGTAAGTGCGTAGTAAATACATTTTGATTTTGGTGCTGCAGTTAAATTTAGCAATAGGCTTGTAATCTGTAGACATGTATAGAAATATATGAGCACGTGAAAGCCTCAGGAAATTTGGCTCGTAAAACTTTGCATCAGGGGAGCAATACAAGCTTTTATCAGGATATGCTTGAGTTACGACAAACGCTTACAAACCCCAAAAAATCGATCAGGTGCAAACGTAGTAATTACACGCATGTTGCTAAGTAATTAACCCACCAAGCCATTAATGTCCGCTGGGCACAGACCTCTCCTCTTGGAGAGAAGGTTCAGAGATAATTACACCGTGCTCCACTACGCATTAGTGGATATTAGTAAGTAACACTTTATACAAATGTCATTTTTTTCACCGCTCCGCAAGGGATGTGTTGAATTATGTTTTTTTTTTTTGTTATCATTAGTAGTGTATGTCCAAAATAAAGACGTTTTATTATTATAAATTAAAACAAAAATGAGTCACTTTGTTTATTTAAATGTGCAACACTGAACAATAAAAATATATATTTTAATTACGCTCTAATTATATTTATATTTTATAATTCAAGTTTAAACGAACCACTTTGTTAACTTTGACCGGTTCTGTCTGTGGAAACAATTTATTTTTTGGTTTATGAACTTAAGAGTAAGCTATAACCAAAGATAAGGAAGTTAAATAATTTTGGTGTTCATTTTTCCGAAGTGTACAGAAGTTTAGTGTTGCCAGGATAGTTTTGCAACTATATCAAGTTTGAGGGAGATATTGAATTTTGGTGAAAAACAAGTAGACGGTCTGTTGTCTTAAATCATGTTCACATTAATAAAGGTCTATAGAAGTCAGTCATGCCTCGGTGACACTGCAGTCGAGAAATATAAATTAGTGTAATTTGTACGTCATTCAAATACACCAGCTAGCGTTCTGTCAGCCATTATTGTATAAATAGGCTATGCACATTAGTCGTACGAATATCGTACGGTGGAACCATCAAAAATATTATTTACGTGTAAGTAATTCCTGCTAGAATGCCTAAATATATTTACATTTTATTTTTTATATATAGTGTAACATTTTTTATACTTTAATATAGGCGGTCGGGCAATTAGACCACCTGATGATAAGTGTTCATTATCGCCCATAGATGTTGGCGCTGAAAAAAATACTAACCATTACATAACCAACACACCACCAACCTTGGGAGCAAAGTTTTTATGTCCCTTGTGCCAATAGTTACATTGGCTTCACCATTGAAAAACTGTTTGGTGGTAGAATATTCGATGAGTGGGCATGCACAAAGCCCTACGACAAACATATTTACATTGTATTGCTAAGATACGTTGTATATTATAACTTATAGCTATTTGTCTAAACCCAATAAGTGTAAAGGTGTTGTGTTTATATTTATAATAGATATATTTAAATAATGTACCAAAGATGATGACCTCTTGACGCAGACACAGTGGCCATTCTCAGGGGAGGCAAGCCAACTATGCAGTACATAATATTATAATGTTCTTATTCCGATGGGACGGCAAATTCGACACGGCCGGAAAGAGTTCAGGCGCAGGACCAATTACACTGTCAATTTCCAGATAACGTACTTACTAAGCACTTCTCGAAATAAAATGTCCTATATAAGATTTTAAATTAACATGGTTATTTTTATTACTATCAGTATTTAAAACGGGATATTAATCATGTTTTTTATTTTTATTTGTGTGGAGCTCGATATTTACGGATACGGAAAGGAGGTAGTCCGATATGGACACTTCTAATGCCATCAACATCTACCCGCAAACGTCAATCTCGTGAACAAGACATTCGTAGATATTGTCGAATATATAGTAATAAATATCCTGTCTCGAAATATGCAGCCTTATAAGCTGCGCACTAAACCAATGCGACCGATATGCTGACACAAAAAAATTAAATAGATATTTTTGCATTTCCTCAATTTTTACACTATGGCGTAGAATCGTAGTTGAAATGGACCAGTGAAATTTCCATTGTTAAAATAATTTGATAATTGTAAGCTATCAGCGCTGACTATCTGCTCTCTTGTCATGATATCACTTAAATATAAACTAAAATGTCACATTCGAGAGGCTTTTAGCAAATTATTGAATATAATAGAACAGAGTGGAATACATTTATATGGTTGATTTGAATTGGTGTGACAAAAGAATATGTGTATGTATATGTACCATTGTTGGGTTAAGAAATCCATTTGAGCAGAAGGTTTGGAGCATATTTTGATAGCCGAGATGGCCCAGTGGTTAGAACGGCAACATCTTAACCGATGATTGCGGCTTTAAATACAGGACTGATTATAATGTGTCAATCTTGTACAAGGCGGTGAAGGAAAACATCGTGAGGGAATCTTTGAAAATCTATGAAATCACTGGCACACTCAAACTTTAAACCAGAACACAACAATACCAAGTACGATACGGTACGGTACGTGACGGTACATTATGTAATAAATGAGTGGTCAAAGTCAAAGTCAAAAATCTTTATTCAATATAGAAGTGTTTACACTTGCTTATTGATTGTCAAAAATCTACCACCGGTTCGGAATTTAGCACCTCGGACCTGAGAAGAACCGGCGAAAGAAACTCATATATATATATATATATATTTTAACCATTTTCCATGTACAATGATAATTATATTATAGTTATTTTAAACAGCCTGGAGGCGATCATTTCATTCCCAAGGTGTGCAGTCAACTGGTACTTACCAACTGGCTTGGACCGCCTATGCCTATATGTATATATTTTATTAATAATAAATAAGCTAGAACAACGAATAAGATATGAATTATACATAATATAAATACTATACATATAATGAATTAATTCTATTACGATTACATAATATGCAGTTTTGTTGTTGATTTTGTTATTTATTTCAATTATTGATATTTTAGTTGATATTGGTAAAATGATTATAATTTATTTGTTGTAGATAATTTAATTATTTGTGTACAACAAGTAAATCGTTTAGGCGATTATCGATATTGTACACATGTTAATGTTGAATAAAAATGTTGCATCAATTAAAATAATAATTGAACAATTAAATATAACAATAATAGTAATGTAGTTCTGACCGATTTCGGCCACGGGGCTAATCCCTGGGGAGACTAGCGATTAGCCGCCTAACTATACAGGACATATAGTCCGCAAACACAGGTGCACTCTCCATTCCCTCACTCTCATAATCCGATGGAACGGAAATCCGGACCGGACCGGACCGTTTTGGTACAGATCTGCTTTACGTGCTTTCCGAGACACGGTGCACCTTCAACTTACTCTGGGCCGCTAATAATAATTGACCGGCCCGACCTGGAGTTTGAACCCAAGACTTGGTACTGCGGCCTTGTATCGAAGTACTGAATCAGTGAGTAAAAATGCAATATCAATCATATAATATAATGTACTAGGATATGTATCGGTTACAATCTTCGAGAGGTATTCAAACCTAATAATTACCGTGATCCATACGAACAAGTGGACTGAAAACAGTTTGATTTATGATATAAAATGTAATATATATGTATATTTGAATATCATATTATATGTTTAGTGATTTGTAATTTAATAGATGAACCGATCACCATGAAATTTAGCATATATATTGTCATGGGTACAAAAAAGGACATGGGATGCTTAAAATCTACCCCACCTCTCACACACGAATTGAGCACATGAAAATTCAGTGGTTCTTGCCCGCGTTTAAACCCCTTGAAGTTCATCATTGTAACCAATGATTCACCTTAGCTACTATTTTACATAAAATAAAATTTGACAAAAGATTCATTTTAAAGACATTCTTAGTTAAACATTTAAATGGGAGCTAGTTTAAGTGAACTCGTAATTTATTTAGTTAACATTTAGTTGCCGAGTTAAACTTCAACATGTAAGGATCTGATACCCAACCAATTTCAGTGGACGAGTATCACTTTTATGAATTTCAGACAGGTTTATCAGCGCACTAGTAAACTTTATTAACTGGACGCTATTCGTATAATTTAGTCGGACAGATGTGCAAGTTTGTTCCAACTTTTCGTCTGATCTTTGATTAAAAATATGCAATTTATTCAGTATACACTTGGTACAGACTAAGCGGGCTGAATTTTAATGCGAGTATTAAAATTGTTAGTTTGCGTATATCGTCTGCTTTTCAACAATTATTATAGTTACATGTATGCGGATAAGTCTCTATTTGAATAAGTTAAGCGCTAATCTCGCTTGAATTTTATACAAATGCATTCAATTAAACTAAATAATGAAATATATAAAGCAATTACGCTTATTATAAATAAATAAAAGCTTTTTAATTTATGGTATATATATACCATAACCTAAGTCAAAACCATAAACAAAAGAGTAAAATACGAGAATAATTCACACTTATCATCAGTCTAAATTCATATCGGAAATTACTCAGTAATGTTATTTATATACGTAATATAATTATATACTAAACACTTCAAAACGCGTTGCATCATCTGTTATAAGTTTCACGTATATTGGCTTAGTACTTTTTTTCGAGTGGCAACACAAAAAAAACGACATCTCATTTATTTATTTTTTTTCTCGCCCGTAGCAAAATTCTAAAATGTAGAATATTAATTTATGTTACTGCGGTATTCAAATATTTACGATAAGTTATATTTTTTTCAAACGATTTTTAAGTTCCTTTTAAAATATTTACCGCAAGTATCGCACATGGTTCCACTTGAGGGCACTAGCTACGGTTTTTTACCTCCCTCGTGACCCTTCTACGCAATTTGTCCCATCGATACGTATAATTCCAGGAAGTCGTTAAAACATGGGGTTTAAATGATTTTTTACGGTTGAATCATTTTCCCCGGGTCATTGTGTCTGCTTACGTCACAGTTTCACCCGTCGATTTAATTCCCTTGGAACAAAATAAAAAGCGTCTTGCAAAAAAACTCTTTAATGAAATTGAAAACGATTCAATTTTGTCAATGTGCCCGTTGACTGATTTGCTTATTGTGAGTTGTGTATAATATGTTTTACATATTACCCTCATCGTATGTGTAAAGTTATATAAAACTTTTAATTCTATATTTAGTATATATAACGAATTATCGTATAATTTGTTCGTTAATCACGTGATAGTATACGTATCAGAATATGATCAACGAATATGAATATGACGGTATCATCCGTAGATGTTTATACGCTATTTTTTTTTATGCCGTTGTATATTCCCCCCTTTTTTAAATAACTAAACTCACTTCTATAATTACATATCATATCATACAAAGTTTTTATATATAAAACCTGATTATTGATACATATTTTCAAATGAAACAACAATCTGTTTTACTTAAGTAAACTTAAGTTTTAAGTGGTTCAAATTTTTTTTCTTAAGAATTTTCTCAGTACTGAATGTTGTATATAAGTGTATATAGATACTTTTTATCAGTTAATCTTCACGGCATGCGAATGTCTCGCGCGGCTGCTGCCATACGTCACAACTAGAAGAGGTCAACGACCTAAACTCATTAGATATATGTATAAATAATACGAAATTAAAAGTGCACTTGTGCCTTACGATTACAAACGATTCTGTAACCACGTCGTTTGTAAGCTTAATCGCTTAGAAAACCACATCGTGTTGTCGTTTTCGGTATGTTCGTCTAAACGCTGCATTAACTATACTTAGTACTACTACTTCCTACATTATTCAACAAAATAACAATGTTGCTATTTTAGTATGAAGAGTCAGTTCCTATGTTTTAGTATGATTATAGAAATTTCATTAAGAAATAAGTGTATAACGGAGCCATAAAACTGTGCCACAGTATGAATTATGCAAAAGGATAATTCAAACTAGAAAATGCATTAAATTAAATAAATATACAAATAAGAATATAACTTTGGGTACCACTGACTCATCGGCTTTTTTACGTACACGTACGTTTTAATGCGTCGTTTTGCGATAAGTCAGTCAACAAAAAGTTTGGTTTTTATTTATAAAATCAGTAAGCCTATTAACCATTTCTTACATCACCAATGCTCCACCAACCTTGGAAACCAAGATTTTAATTATTAAGCCTGTAGTTATACTGACTCACTCACCCTTCAAACTGAAATACAAAAATACTACGTATTGACGTCACCTATTTAGACGGGTTTGCGCAAAGAACTACAACTAAATTAAAGACTGACATTGTCTAAAGCAAGTCAAAAAAACGTCACAAAAACAGTGTAAAGCAAGCAACCATTACCAAATAAGTAATAAACGCGAAAGAAACTGTTATAAACGTATTTATGCCAAAGTTAGATGTTACAAAGTTAGTTTAATTTACCAAGATGGCGAATAAAGTTGTCGCTCGTGAACCGGCTGAGAAGCGAGACTTTGATGGAATGAAAAAAAGTGATGTCTGATTTTCTTGCCATTTCTTTATAAAACTTCGCAGTTCGCAGTGTCCGCTGCAAAGGGGTTAAAAGTTTAATTAAGAGCGCTTCGAATTGAGCAACTTAATTGATTTTAGTTCTGATTTTTAACGAGATCGACGTAATAACCGCGTTGTAATTTTTCATTGTTGATTGATTTAATCGACTATTTTAGTTTCGTTAGAAAATAGATTCTTAATATTAATAAAAATATGTAGGTATATAACTATATCATCAATAATTGTGGACTTTAAGCCAAAGATATACCTCGACTTAATATCGTATCTATGAACATAATACAGTCAAATTCGATCTTAAGATTTCACTCTTTATGTGTAAAAGATTTTCTTTTAAATAAATTGAAGACGTCATAAGTGTTTTCAGTTCACATTATTACGTCAAATAAAGAAACGAGTAAGTATTTTTTGTCGTAACAGCTTCCAACAAATCAAATATTTACTCAGCTTACACGGTCGACGACAAAAAATGAATTATCCCAGGCTTAAAAGCATTAAAAATTTAAACCAATCGAATTCCGGAGAATCGTATAATACACAATAATTTGCCGCTGAGTGCCGTGAAGTTCACGGCGACGATACGGACTGTGACGTAATGCGGAGCCAGGAACGAGTTCACAGTGAGTTGACAGATACGCTATCGAGGATTTATATTTGTTTGAAACATGCGAGAATATTTTCGTACTTTTTTTTTAACCTCGATTCTCTAAGGCAGGATTTATATAGGAACTTTTGGAACAGTGAAAAATATGACAGGTATAATTTTCTTTGTCGAACCAATACAGGAAAACGAATGGAATGGGGCTTAATATGAAAAAAGGTAGTCGCCGGACGCCCGGTAAATCTGAAACATATTGGAAGAATTTTACATACATACTATTTGTATATTTGAGCTTAGTTTAAACACTAAATAGAAATTCGTATTATATATTTTTTAAATATTATTTAATAAATATAACAAAGTCTAGAGAGTAGAAATATGTATATATATAAGCGAGTAGAGAGCCTCGGAGAGGGTGTAATAAAAGCGTGCCGTTTGTCGTCACGGCATACAAGTCGGCCTTACCAAAATCATCCAAATCAAAATCTCTGTGATATTTGATCTATGATCGCTTCAATACCGTCTCTTTTGGTGATACAAATAGTAAACATTTAAAACGGTGACATTAAATCAGGAAATATATAAGTAGATTCTCATCGTGTAATTTAAGCAATTATGCTAATCAAAAATACGATTTTCCCCGAAATACCATTCACGAAGCCAAAGAGATTAGTCACCGTGAAATGTAACAAACGTTCCGACCAACATACGGACGCGGCCTGAATATTAAATGTAGATGAGGACAAACTTTAAATTGAAACTATATCATTCTGAACTTTCCACTCTATTTTAGATGCTGTGCAACGCTTTGTTGAACTGCCCACGTACACCGAGGTGAATCCCGGAGAAGATGCATTACTCAAATGCCGGATATCCGACAAGAAAGGAGTTTGTTCGTGGCAAAAAGACAATAAGGTAAGAAAAAAAAAACAATTATACTTTACACACACATTAAATATAATATACTAAACGATCTACTTGATTTGTACAACTCCTATCAATATTATAGATGTGTAATTAATGTTGTTTGTTCGACCTTCATTATCATATCAAGCAATCAAGTAATTTTGTCTTAGAAGTAGCTTCTGAGCGAGAGAGTACATGATAGATTATAGTAAAATGTACAGGAACATATGACGCATTAATATTTATCATAGCTAACTAACTAACTAAACTATATATCATAAATTCGAAACATCACTAAAAATATGTTAAGAAAAATATAGGTCATAAATATATATATCGTCTTATAAGTATTAATATAATTTTAATAATCATCTACTCGAGAATTAAATTATAAATAACATATCGAACTTTTGAAAGAACAGAAGAGTAAACTCGAAAGTCACCGCAGAACACGATTATCGAATGTCAAAGAGCGATAAGCGACACGATAATAATTATAACATTTAATTGTATATTACATACTTCAAAATAGCGTAAGTCGGTTTTAAGCATTTCACGTGTGCGATACAAAGTCTTACAGAATAGCACTGTTGAATTACATAATTAAGAACTTTATTGGGAAAATTTCGTTTGATCATAAGCAGTGTACATACGCCCTTATAAAACGGACAAGTGTCAACGGAAACGGGATGTATGGTCGAGGAGCGACCGTAATATTGTACTAATGACCGATGATAACCTGAGCCATAATCTTGTACGTTACTTAGGAAATATCTCCATTGAATTATACCTAATCGATATAAATGTGACAAATATTTTTATGTGAATATATATTTTTTGGCTGTTGGACTTTGTGTCGTTTGACTGATTACGTACTTCAACAACTAAAAATTAAAAAATAAATAGGAAACTTTATTGACCTTTATATAAGACCACTTCAAGTGTACTTTTTAGTGTATATCTTGTGTCCTAAATATATAAAGATTATCTTTTTTTTCAGAACAATTGTTAATCACCGTTAGTAGATCTAAAAAAAAACGCTTTATTATTACTGTATTTCTCTGGCATCTTGGGATTGGAAGCTAAGTAAGCGAAGCGATATAAAAGAAAAATCTATCTCCAGAAAAAAAACAAATGAATTTACAAGTAACTTTTTTTTAAAAACAAATGTCGTAGCTACAGTACAAATTAAATTCGAATTTCGAGTTCTAATTAGAATAAAATATTATCGATCGTCACGCAAGTCAGTATTGAAAATCAGCAAATTAATAGCCGACATCAATATTTTTACCAAATTAATTATCACACACGGCAGATTTGTTAAATAAAATATGAGCTGTAAATTAAGGATTACGTACATCTTCCTCATTGACTATTTAACGCTATTACGAGAGGCTTTGGTTAACGTATTTAATATACCTCTATATACATGTGTGCGTGTGTCTCCAATACATACGAAGGCAGATTTTTAAATTAAATTAAATTCTTTAGCAAGCATATGTATATAATTTTATTAAAGTAATATTTAATTTGTACAGTGCTTAATTTGTGTTTATAATTCATCTCGTATACGGTGGTGAAGAAAAACACATAATTTCAATTAAAATTTGCCACATGTCTATTCAACAACCACCAATACCAAAGGTGCGTTGTGGAATAAGCTCCAAACCTCCTCCACAAAGGAAAAGGAGGAGCAGCAGTAGGATTGGCATTTATGAGTAAAATCGAGGTCCGAGTGATTAAAATTCAAGTAGGCTATTACAAGCACTTTTAAATCGTTATTTTACAAGATAATATATTATTATATGTCATCGATACGCAATGTAGATTCTACCGAGAAGAATCGGCAGTCAGAAGGTGATACTTTTTAAATTACAAAGATATGTTTAGTTAAATAATATTGAAATACAGACTCAGCGGTATTATTACCATCCACTAGCGACCGGCTTCCTAGGGTTACAATTTATTAAAAAAAAAAAAAATTGTCCTTCGCAAAAAAATATTAAGCAGGTATAATAATTTAATAAAGTTTATTGGTTAAATTATATACATAAATAATTTAATAAAAATTGCTTGGAATCGTAATTTTATTGTTAATGTAAACCAAATCAATCTTTGTCTGCGGCTTATAGATCCTTATTTGGGTAATTTTACCGTCAAGGTCAAAATTTTATTTATATATTATATAAATAATTTGGAATAGACGATATCTTCTAAAATATTTACTGAAATGATTACAGTAAAAGACTATTTTAATCAATGTTAAATGTTTGATGTAACTTACATATTTGTTTGAATAAGGATTAATAATAACTAGTGGAAAATGCCTTCGCAAATAAGCTCTAGTGTTTTATTAATCTGTAATATATACATATGTATAAATAGTTATTATGATTGTAACATAGAAGTTAGGCATGCTATATTGAAAACTTATATTGTTTCGACATCTTTCCTAAGCATACGAACAGTTTATAGGATAAAACTTAAACACACCTACTTCAGACATTATGTGCCTTTGCATTTGTGAAAACCATACAAAAAATCAGTTGCGTGGCTTAAAAGCAGAAAGCGAGTATATAGACAAATGCAGAACGCGAATTTGTTTAATCCATTATAATATTTGAAATGCGAAAGTAAATCTGTCACGTACATAATATATCCGATAGAAACGTCTGTTTTAAACGGAAACTAAAGCTGGAATCACTGCCGTGGTTGCCTATCAACAACACAAACAATATTACATAAAAAAAAATAACCAAACGGATGACATAATTATAGTACATTAATAATCAAAATCGTTCATTATTCTCTTTATAAATACAGGGACAGTTGATACGTATAATGAATTTCATCATTTTCCGCTGATAATCGAGAACGGAGGCTTAACGGGCTCTCAACCGCTCGGAGAGTATAAAATATGGGAATATTAAAACCCTACATAGTTCTATATACATATATGAGTTAGCAAATAGGTTCGTATCGCTTATATGTTTAATATGAGTGTACGGTGTAGATCTAATTTGACAGCATTATAGGGAATTACAATAGTATTTTTTTTTGTCAAAAGTATAATAGGTGAGCATAATTTATTAATTCATTGAGTAAATTACTTTCGCTATCATCAAACGTTACATGGTATTGTATGAATGGTTATAGTTAATGCTTAAATTATAATTATTTAAAATTAAATATTAATTTTTTCGCGTGATATATGAAAAGGTAGATAATTTTGTCGGGAACATATCGTTAGTATCCAAAAGGCATCCATTCATTCCCTTCTGGTTAAGAGAAGCAAATTACATATAATTATCTTATTTGGAATAGTTTATACCGTAGTAGATACTACAATTATAATTTAAATAGAAAAACCTAAATTAAAGTTATGATTTTCGCGAATGATGTTCATTATACGTTTTGAATCCGTTGTATCTTAACAGGAACTTCGTCTTCGACATTATTATATTGTAACAGCTAAGTAAAGAAAAAAAACATTAGTAACATACAAACACCGATAAAATCTAGAGAATTCCAAGCGTACATCCCTTTTTTAATTTGTATAAATATTTAAGGACACAGATATCTTTCAATGTAACACAGTATTGAACTCTGGATAGCCTACAGTTTTTATTGAAAATTAAAACTACATGAATCTTAATAATAATTAGTTGTATTAAAAAAATAAGTATTATTATTTGCTTTGCGTTATTTATTTTAGTTCTTAAAGGTAATAAATTATTTTAATTACAATATTAATTTAAAAAATAAATGCGACTAGTCAAATGTAATCTTACTTAAAAATCCCTACTAATAATAATATTATTAAGGGGAAAGTTTGTATGTTTGTTACTCTTTCATGCAAAAACTACCAAATTGATTTTTATTTAACTATACAATAATATAATTTATACATCAGATTAACAGATAGGTTATAATTTATAAAGATATTATGTTAATAATACCTGACAACCAAACCTTAAAACGCAAACGAACCCGCGGGCGAAAATTAGATAATTATAAACTATAACATGTTTATCATTCAAATATATTTAAATAAAACCTCTTTGCACGAAACAACAAAAAATAGAACTTTCATATCATACGAATGGTTGTCATGCATTCCAAGTCAACTTTAGGAAAAGAATTAATAAATTTTAATAGGTGTGTAGACAAGAAAATAGAGAAATCATATATAATTATTTAAAAACTCTCCACCCAATAATCATTAACTATCTTTTACAACATGTAAATGAACTCATTACTTTCGTCGACTAATTACAAAATACTCAAAACGCCATAAAATTAACGGTTAGCGATGCTTATCGCTTTGTTTCCGATGTCTACAATGAAAAACGCTTGTCATACCAACGATGTCTCACTTAAATAACTTAAGTAAACACAATGGATATTTAGTTTCAATTCAAATGAACTGTCAAAGAACAATTGTCTACTTAAGTTTATATATAAATGAAAATAGTAGATAATAACATCATATCAAATAAGAAATAATTGTATTTATTAATTATTGTTATGAATATCAAAAATTATTATGAAAATACATTTAGCGTAATTCGCAACTTTTTGAAGTTTTACAACCGTTATAAGGAATTGAATAAAGATTTTGAACGTTCATTTTAATTTTGAACGGTTTAATATACTCTTCTAATATGTATGTTGCTTTTTTATCTTTCATCTATCCAATATATATATTTAAACAATGGCCGACTTTTAATCGACTACAAAGAGGAAAGGTTCTTTTGCATCCACAATACAGAAATATGATCAAGATGTTCTCAGTAAGAACTCGAGCGTTTTTTTTACAATTTCTTTACTGATTAATATTAAGGAACATTTAGGTATATTCTTATTTAAAGCATGACATAAAAATAAATATGACCCTGTACACTTGTACAGGTGTGATTGAATTTCATTGAAGGCTTGTTTCTCAATTAATACATTGAATGTTTTCTTAATCTTTACTGAAATATAAAAAGCTACAAAATATAGTATACGTAGTGATTCAAGACAAACTTATTCACTTATGGTCACGTAATAAGTGTCTGTGCAAGCCCGTCTGGGCAGGTAACATCCATTCATCAGATATTCTATCGCCAAACTGTATTACTTTGTATCGTGTTAAGGTGAGTGAGCCAGTTTAATTGTAGGCATAAGGAAACTTAACATCTGAATTCCAAAAGTCGGTGATGTATGGGCAATAATTATTTCTTTTTTTTTTTTTATCTAATGTCTCCAGGCCTATGATCACTTCCAATAAGGTGATATTTTTGCGTATCTATATATATGCGTATATATTATAAACAAAGGTTATATTTTTAATATATTACTTAACTACATATAAAAAATATAATGACAAGGTACTGATAAAACTTAGAGCACCTCGGAGTTGTAGCAAAAATGCTAGCAGTATTTCTCCGTCGAATCGCAATTCCGATTCTTTGAGCGAAAAATGAAGTCTCCAGCCAACAGACGAGGCGATGTTATAAGATAGTTTTAGCCAGATTTCGATATTATTTTTTACCTTTCCATGGTACTGTTAGTTCATTTTATCTGACGTATATAGATCTTTTCACTCACGAAGGCACGCCCCTCCACGTATTTTTTTTATCGTTGTATGTGTGAGTGATGCTCGACGCTTTCAAGATGACTATGTGCGTGTGATGTGACTAATAGTAGAGACAACAAAAAAATCCAAATGGGCTAAAATTTGTAGTTCAACGTGGAGGGGTGAGCCTTCGTGAATGAGTAGGTCTACCTATATCATTTAATTATTCTTTTGATAGGTATAATAAGCTGTTGTATATCACGATACATCAAACTGTGATAAAATTCATTACATTCAATATACTGTAAATTGGATACACATATGGCAGAATTTCGTTGAAATGAGGCAGATGGAGGTTTCCTCACGATGTTTTCCTTCACCGCCGAGCAAGAGATGAATTATAAACACATGAAAATTCAGTGGTTCTTGCCTGGGTTTGGACCCGCAAACATTGATTACTATGCAAGCGTTCTGACCACTGGGCTATCTTGGCTCTCAAAAAAATGCATTAATTATACATATATAAAAAGTAATAAAAAAAAGAGTGTTTCTATATTTATCTACTACACGTACCTGTATCATTTTGATGACATTTTGATATGATATTCGGCGTAAGCCTGCAAAAATAACCCTACAAAAAACAATTAAATTAAACAATTGTAATTTGTCTCAATATAAATGTTTTCTGTAGATCGTTATTCTACTCTTGTAGAAAGTGGGGTGGAGTAGCTAGTTATCGATAAAACATCGTTTTTTAATTATACAAGCACAGGTTGCTTTGTAACACCTTTTTTTAACAATGCTTTACTTAAAATTGATCGCCAAAATCCTTAACGCAATTGCGAATAAATTTTTAAAGTTACAATTTAAATTAACGAACGAATAAAATACATTATTTAAATGAAACAGTAGGTAACTTAAGTGATTTAATAACAGAAGTAATCAATATATTAATAGTGAGTAATAAATATTATTAATGTATGTTAGATAAATTAAGAATGTGTCTAATCAAAGGAGGTAATCAGGACGCAGCAGTGACAGATGAGAACAAATAGGCCGCAGAGCTGCGGTTTCTGTGGCTTGCTATGAATAGGGTTTTCAAGCGCGATCAAATAACGATGTTACATTTTGCGTAATTGGGTCTCTAGAACATTCTATTGTTACAAAAGCAATATTTCCTGATTTCTTTTATTGTGACAAAGGTCGTTAATCTTAAATTACTTTTAAAAAAAAAATGTCTTGATCTGTCTGAAAAATTATATTACACTAACGCCAATATCAGGCTTTGTTGTAAAGTATGATTATGCCAATTTATTATTATACTAGATGAAAACCCGGCTTCGCTCGAACTAAACAAATACAATTTATCCTTTACTTTTCATATAACTTATAACTTTTTCATCTATTATTTATTGTGCCCAAGATTCCATACATCCATAGTATACTGTATCCCTGCTCGAAATGATTACTGGGAACACACGTTTTGAACGCACCCGTAAACGTCAAACATGGCCGCCCGGTGAACTGTCATGTCATTGAATTTTATGGATTTAATATCGAAATATCTCTATTATACCGGTTTTGTGGATGTATGTTATCGACTAAAAAATCATTATTTTTTAACGATTTATAATTATGGGTAGATTGTCGGGTCTATCGTAGATCTGCACGAAATTATTAATATAGAAGATAAGTATGAAATTTAGCCACTAAGCCGTCACGGTTGCTTGCACTGTTGCCATTTAATATTTACATTGCACATGTCCGGCGTGATCACTCACCGTCAGGTGGCACGTCTGCTTGCCTTCTGTTGTCTATAAAAAGTTATTATAAATATAATACAACTTTACATTTATATAAAAATAAAGATATATAAAGTGTGTTTTTGATACAAATATTATTGGCGATGTAAAGACCAAACTATTTTGCATTTCTGTTTAAAGGGAACTGTTTTGGAACTAATAGGTAATATGAATCTATTTGTCTTCAAATTGATTGTCAAGTTTGTGTTTAAAAGAGGTGACTGTAATACAGGTTATAATAGATCCTGTCTTTCTTATTCTTTTGCAATTCGTATAAAGTAGAGCTATCGAAGCTATTTTATTTAAATAGTAGGCTTTCTAATAGCTTTGAAATTAAAAAAAAAAAATACAAACATAAATTTTATTTTTAATATCTTGTTATAACAAATATGTTGTCTTGTCATATTTACAAAAAAAAAATATTTTTCTTGTATTTGCTCTTTTTTATAGTTATTTGAGTTTTTCTCATAACTTAAGTTTGACAAAAAGATAATATATTTTCTGCAATGTCTCTTAAAATAATTTGGGTTAACTAAAATGCCGCCCTAGGCTATAAAAAAGGGAATAGATGAATTATTTTTTTCATATTATCTGATATTCACTTACAAAGTCGTTTGCACGATATAGTTTTAGATATAATATCATTGATAATAGCTGGAGCGCTGTTTTTGTATCGTAAACTCTGTTCTCTTAGCTGTCGGAATACCACGCCTTTTGGTACTTGATTTATAATGTTTGTAGCGTTTTTCCTCATTTTCTTATGTTAGTAGATATTTTGACTGTATCACACAACTAAGAAAGTATAAAGAATTAGTCGGAAAGAAGTTACTATAGATAAATAAAAATATAACGTAAAAATATATACGAGTTCATACGGTTAATAAAAAAATCAATAGGGTAAACTGTACAATGATTGGCAGTTTTAAGATATCTAATATTGATTTGTTATTCTACTATTACACTAGTTGGTAGAATTTCATACGTCCTTCTCATAGTTCCTATATTTTATAATAAAAAAACATTCATTTATCTACCTACTTGTTTTTTTTATATATATGTAAACTTATATATTTGTACCAGGTTTTTATTTATACAGTTGAAATTTTAATGTCATGCCTCCCAGTTCACTTTTTGGGCTAAACAGGAGAACATTTACTTGGTGGTAGGGCTTTGTGCACCTTTGTGCGTCTGGATAGGTACCACCCACTCATCAGATATTCTACCACCAAATAACAGTACAGTGTATTGTTGTGTTCCGGTTAGAAGGGTGAGTGAGCCAGTGTAATCACAAGCACAAGGGACTTAGTTCCCAAGGTTGGTGGCGCATAGGTGATGTAAGGAATGGTTAATATTTCTTACAGCGCCTTTGTCTATGGGCGGTGGTGACCACTTACCATCAGGTGGTCCATGTGCTCGTCCGCCATCCAATGCCATAAAAAAAAAACATTAGGTATTCGACATAATATAATGATTTATTAATTTTGTTCATGTATTTTACATAGAAAACTATTATAATAATAAATTAACTTAGCCGAGCGCACTTGTAGGCGTTCGTATGCGTTGATTTTTCGGGTGTTTTAACTTTGTCCATAGTTTCAGTTTTGTTAACATTTTCCGCTAATAATACTAATATAGGAAATTCACATATCGTGAATGTAATATTATGCGGAATATATTATCGTGTTAATTATTAAATAGTTTCGTTATAATATAAATTGGCAGTTAGGTTTATTTGAGTAACGTTAATTTTATTTTTAATCAAGTAGGCATCCCTACGCATAAATTAATTGAAGTGCAAAGCCTCACATTTGCTTGCATTAAAACCGCAAGTTCTGTATAAACACGACGATGATACCAATTTTGTTGGGCGTATTCTTTAAAGTAATTTGACATTAGCTACTAAACATATTGCTGTCTCATTCTAATGTGTTATAAAATAATAGCAAGTATTTTATTACATTGTGTACAACTTTAGCATTACTGCAATATCCTCCTCATTTACGAGCTAATAAAACCAAAGATCCTGATGTCCTGCATTTAAGCTCCGAGTTGAGCTAGTAAAAAGTGATTTGGCTTTTATCAAGAAATTCTCAATAGCCCGGAGTTTGAGTCCTCTGCTTGAACTCTATTTTTTGTATGTCAGATTTGCCGTCCTATCCGATTATTAAAATGTCATAAAATCTGTGCTTGCACAGACACTTGTCACTTTATGTCTGCACAATTGGTCATGGCGGTTGAGTTCAAAATTCACCAGGAGTTCATCATATCATTCCACGCGGTGATCATTTGTAGTGTACTATATTGATATTTTAAATTTTGATTGGCATACAGTTAACGCCTTAATGTAAATAATTCTTATGCAAATAACGATGTTATATCAAATACTAAAAAGGAATACAAATAGTTTTACAAACTAGTTATGCTATGCGGTTTCACTCATGCATGTCTGTTCTATACAATTTGCCATAAGTGTTTGGTTACAACGCTCCTATTAATCGTAGCGTGAACCTAAATAACCTTTATCAATAAACGGGCTATCTGATACAAAAACGATTTTTCAAATCGCCCTGGCTTTTCCTTAAATTAGTACGTTCAACCTTTATACACTCTATCGAGCTTTATAATATAAATATATATTTATGCTCCAAACATTCTCCTCAAAGGGAGAGGAGGCCTTTAGCCCAGCAGTGGGAAAATTAACAGGCTGCTAATGCTAATGCTAATGCTAAAAAATATTTATATAGATATATTTTTAGACTTCGAAAAGCAATAAGATTCGTAACTTTTACCTTAAATCACGCTGAAATAAATCTCGCTCGCGTTTTAAATAAAAGTTTTCAATTTTAATGAACAAGTACACTTTTTATAAGCACTTTTAAAGCCCGCTCTTATTTTGTTGTAAATATGAATGTGGTTTGTAACTGCAAAGGTGGCTTACGTGAAAATAATTTTGCCAGACTATCTTTAATTTAAGATATATTTTTTCTATTTTCATTATTATATTTTAACAATACTACAATTTTTGTTACGTGTATCATTGTTAATTCATGTCATATGGAATGTTGTTATGTGGTAATGCAACAGATATTTAAATAGTATTTATTCTGCACATAAGAGCTATCCGAACTATTTACAATATTAGCCTTAGAACGTCGTTACGCGAAAAATTTAAATAAAAAGGTGTATTAAGAGGACTACAAGAGCTAAGTGCCCTTGAGAATCGCACGCACACACTTACAAAATCGACAAAAACGGCAAGCCGGTGTACTAAGGGTTAAGCGAGGTAACGAGATTACGCCCAAATATTCTAATAGATGGCGTCAAACCGAGCGACGTAAGATCAATCATAAATCTCATAAAAAATAGATAGGACAACAGAATTAATTATTTTTATTTCTTTCGATGTTAGTTAACAAATGATTATAAAACTGATTCAATTAAACTTACAATATTTTTATTTATACTTTGTATACAATAAAATAGACAGTTAGTTTTAACCTTTTTTTTCTATTATTTATATTATTATACCACAATTAGTTCTTATACTAAATATTGAAACGTACCAATTTTTAACATTTTATAAAAGTTTAATGATCTATTTATATAATAAAATCGTAAGTGTTCGAAATCTGTAGTGTAGTGACCGTGGGGTAACATATAGCGTAGTATTTGTTCATTTTATTAATATTGGTTCATAAAGAAAAAATATATATACAATTTAAAAAAAAAATCTAAATATTTACTAAAAAAAAATTTTGTCAATTCGATTTGGTTGAATCATTGATGAATGAAAGGTTAATCATAATAGGTTTAATCATAAATCTCATAAAAATAGATAGGATATTAGAATTATTTGTATTGCTTTTGACTGTTATTCGAAAATGATTAAAAAATAAAACTGATTTAATTAAACTTAAAATATTTTTATTTATATTTAGTACTACAAAAAAAAACATTTAGTGTTAAGTTTTTTTTTAATTTTTTTATTTAATTTCACTTGTATGTATTAATGTTATTACATATGTCCTGGAATCTTGTAATAAATATTACACCCACTTTCAGCTGAAAGTTGGCACACATATTTAATCTCGATGACAATGCACGATTCATGAATTGCTGCTATATTCAATCCAATATGGCGGACGTTACAAAAAAAATTAAATTTATGAATTACGTACAAATGACACTTCTAAATATTCTAGTTCTCTGGTTCACAACAATTACATTTTTTTTGTTACGACTTTACTTTTTTTTATTATTATTAAAATTAGTTCATACATAACTTTAATTCTTATTATAAACAAAATCGATAAAATTAAACTCTTACGCAATATAAATAGCTTCCGTGTTATTGTTTTCGACTTTCTTTATTCTGTAAAAAATAAATATATGTTAGTAATTACATTTTTATTAATTATAAAATTATGTATTTAAAAAATATGTATCTAAATATGTCATAGTAGTTATAATGAAAAAAAAATGCTTCGAGTTCATGGGGATCGAACGTAGTCAACTCTCAATTGATGTTTTCCTTCCTTTGACCAAATACTCTATCGTAATTATTAAGAATGGCTCGAAAAATCTGATTATATCCGAACTGATTGCACATTTTTCTAATAGATGTTTTCAATATTCATAATTTATAAAAAAAAAAATATGTTTACTAATTAAATACTCTTACCTTTTAATATCGTTCATATGTATGTTCGGCGCTTGATTTATATAAACGTTTTTTAGTTTTCCTCACGCGTTTCACTTTATTTCCCATATTTACACAATTAAAATTTATAACAAATAATATAATAAAAAAACAAATGCCTAATTACTACTACACTATTTTAACTTAATATATTTATTTACAAGAAAGAATAAAATTTATTATAAGAAAACATGAAACAATGAATTTACAATTAAAATTACAAAAAAATATCTCGTAACATAATGAATGATGCGGCGAAAAGATCGACACGTCTGTATAGCATCAGGCCTCGGCCGGCATTGTCTGTACACGGCGTTTACGCACACATGCGTACGCATTTTGTTCGAAAATAAGAATATCGGATTTAAAAAAAATCTATTGATTTTACTAAAAAAGTGACACCCAGGTTAAATAGTATATTGCTTGTAGAATAATCTGACAAAAAACCAGAATTATGGAACGTATATAAGTATAGTTATTATTGATTAAAAGATCTTTTTAGAGGTAACTTTGTGATTTTTTTCTATCGTACCAAATTAATTACATCATGTTTTCAAAATAACAAATACTTAGCATGTATCCTGAAGATTATCATATATTTTTTTCATTTGGTTTACTGCATTGGATTATATACTTTTTTGCATTATAAAACTTGCATTTAGCTCATGTAGTCCCCTTAAAGGCTGCTTTGCAATATATTTATGATAATACAATGTTTAAACGGAAGAATATACACAAATCTTTCATAAAAGCTGAACTTCTAATTGAAACTATCCAAAACAATCGGATAATCCGAAATAATTTCATGTGTCCGTATCCATAGATCCGAAATTTCATAACATAGATATATATAGTCTTACAAAAACTGTTTTACTAAATGCCCTATAATTATAGGTCTATGAGTACCGATACCAGGTAAGGGATACCTATTACTGAACTCATGCCATCTGCCTGTGTGTCTATCACATTTATCAGATCCATTATAGCTGATCAAAATGATTTTGGTTGAAATTTTCACAGATTACGTAAAACTAAAGCCGCTATCGTGACATATAATAATAACAATAAAATTATCACCCTGGGGACGTCGAACATTGTTGAGGTACGGAATTATACGCGTGCGTGTCCGACTCGCACTTAACTAGTTTTATCAGCTGTGACTTTGAATTTCACTGTAACTCGCACGCTTACATCTTTTAAACTACGCAACGGATTTTAACGTGGTTTTCATTAATAAATAGTTAGAGTTTTTCAAGAGGTAGGTGTATCTGTACATACAGTGAAAAACTACGAATAGGTTTACCAGAAAAAAATAATGTTTGTTCTTGAATCTAAAAGTTGTATAAAGATTAACAATAATAATTTGTAATATATGTTTTATTTATAGACCCCTTTTTTACACGTGCAAAGCCGGAGAGGGTTTTTAGTAAGTATATAATTAAATAAATTCTATGCATCTGTCATATATAATTAGGACACATAGAAATTGCGTATGAAATAGTTTCTATAATATATACTTAAGTAAACTTATTTTTATGTAACAGAAACAGAGACAATATTTGATTTCAATGAAATATAAATCTTGATTCTGTTTCTGTTGAATTATTTTATTATTTTAGGGCTGTGATGTATTTATTGGCTTTTTGCGCTTAAAGCCACAAAGTTAAATATAAATATGAAAATAAAAAAAATATATATCATTTTAGTCACGATATTAATTCCACGCTTTAATTCATTAGAAATCCCACTACCGTCCTATTGATTGAGAGTTTTAACGTTACATATAAAAGTCGATTCCAGGATTTTTTCACGTGAAATTTAAAAACACAAAAATAATTTTGCTGACCGGGATTATTATTTTTCGAACGAAATAAATGGAAATACTGAAATGTCCATATTCCAAAGTATGTACATGAATAATAAAATTAAATGAAGTATTTTTGTTATATATGTGTCTTAATGTGAAAGCTGTTGTCATTGAAAAGATATATAAATACATAATTACGAGTCGAGATGATCCAGTGATAAGAATCTTAGATGAAAACTGCGGGTTAACCCCGAGTGAGCCCTACTAGCCGGAGGAGCCGAGATGGCCCAGTGGTTAGAACGCGTGCATCTTAACCGATGATTTCGGGTTCAAACCCAGGCAGGCACCACTGAATTTTCATGTGCTTAATTTGTGTTTATAATTCATCTCGTGCTCGGCGGTGAAGGAATACATCGTGAGGAAACCTGCATGTGTCTAATTTCAACGAAATTCAGCCACATTTGTATTCCGCCAACCTGCATTGGAGCAGCGTGGTGGAATATGCTCCAAACCTTCTCCTCAAAGGGAGAGGAGGCCCAGCAGTGGGACATTTACGGTCTGCTAATGTAATGTATGAGCACTACTAAAATTCCAAAAGCATAATTGGTATTTATAGATCAGGTGGTCGTTAAGGTAAATATCGCCAGTAAACCTGCCCTTACCGGATGAAATTCAGTATCCTCCAATCGAAATTAAAGTAGTAGTTTGAAATAAGTTTCGAACTATCGTCGAGATTAGAGGAAGCTTTAGTCCAACTTTAAGACATTTCTGGTTGTTTCTCTACAAAATTGTATAGACACACGTTTTGAGGTTCTTAGTAAAGTAATGTAATGATGGTATAATTGTTTCATTTACGTAAGCAAGTCGGCATCTTTGAAACTTGTTTGTACAACTGATGCATCCGCTGAATACCGTCTAATTGGGTAGAAAGGTCGAATGTTACTGTATACTGTACTGTAAGTATACATCTCGTACCTTATGAGATTCCTCTTCTTGTATTAACAGTATGTTGCATATAATTACAAGAAATATTAACTTATCGTTGAAACTTGAAATTGAGATCCCTTTTGCCTATAGTTATACAGATAACTCACCCTTGAAACTAGAGCATAATAATACCTACTAAGTATTGCTGTTTGGAGGTAGAAAACGTAACGAATAATTATATCATATATAATGAGCTGAAATATAGTAGGTTTAGAATATATTGGACGTGACAGCGAGTCGAGGTACCCCAGTGGGGAAAACATTTCTTAACGAGAGAACACGTGTTCAAAAACGCACAACCATAATTTTCTTGCGCCTTATTAATCTGTGCTCGATTGTATTTGAAAATATCACAAAAAATCGTTATAGTTGTACTTCCACGTGGTGGCATTTGTTCAAAATGTTATCCTTAACAGGAGATTCATTTGCCCATTATGAATTGAAACTCCATAGAAAAAAGTCGTTTACAAATACACATAAAAAAATAAATTCTTACAAAAGTACCTGGCAGTTCGCTTCAAATAAAAGTGTGCTTAAATTTTTTTTTTTTATATAAATCGTATAATAATTACTCGGAAAAACACATTCTAAATATGAAATAGTAATTTTAAAAGATACACGTGTCAGAATATAAATTTGTTTTTAAAAGATGAAAGGTATTTAATTATATATTCGGATAACGCTCCGGATCATTCCGAATGTTATCTGCATTTAGTGAACGGAATATTTTCTGCATTTTAATAATTTCGATATGAATCAATGAATGCGATCCAGATTTTGAAGTAAAAATTGGAGCAAAGCTAGATAACGTCGAAGAATGCGAGATCGAAAAAGTTTGCTCGTATTTGCTTAAAAGTAGACGATATTTAGATCAGTGACCAGTCTTGTATAATATACCTATATGATCGGTATATATAAATGATAAGATCATCTTTTAAAATTTGACTTTGATTGACCCATTTTTTATATTATATATAACCTTGTTTTGAATTTTTTATTTGCTAATGGTTGAAATTATCTATCTTGTTTATAATTCATTTAGTGAGTGAAAAATTACAAAAATTGCTATATGTCATCAACTTGAAGCAGCAGGAGCGTTAAATTCAAAACCTAGAAGACATGAAGGACTAGCTCAGAAAAACAATTACTTTTTATCATTTAAATAACTTTATATTACCAATGTTAGCATGGTATTGAAGAGCGGTTTTTTCATAAAATATAAATAAATCATTTTATTATTATTCTCATTGCTGAAAACATTAATAAAAACTTGAAACATTTGAAACTTATTTTTTCTTGATGTAGTCATTTGCTGGGTCTTTGTATAGAGTCATACTGTGGATTTGATTCATACGTTATTCTACTAAACAGTTTGTAGTGGTGTGTTCCGGTTTCAAGACTTAGTGAGTCAGTAACAACATATTGGCACCCACTCCTTTATGGTTTATGTGTAAGGAATAGTTAATATAACTTAAAGAGTCAATGGTATTTGTTAACCACATATAATAAGGTAGACTACATATTTGCCGACCTACGTCTGTTATTTTCGTTCTAAAATCAGCCATATAAACAGTAAAATAGTGAATGTTTTATAAGAATTGTAGGTAAATTTTTTGAAAATGCGGAAAATACAAAAAGAAAACTTCTTCATGATTATATTACTATGACTCAACCTTGATTTGCGGTGTGTCGCGGTAGTGTGGATACATAGGTAATCTTTGAACAGTATATAATGTCATATCATTATCAATATATAGTATCATAGCTATATATATATATATATATATATATATATATATATACCAATTAAATTAGGCGAGTGTGCATTCTCCTCGTGGACACTATATCCATAACTAAAATTAAAATATGTATGTATATAGAAATCAATTAATAAGCATTTATTGTATATATATATACGTCTTATTATAGCAGAAAGAAGTCTACAACGCTTGCTTAAAACCTAAACAATTGTCGTCGTCTCTGCTTTTGCCAGTAAAACATAATATTATTAAAAAAAAAGAATAGGTTAAATTATATTTCATAAACCACAGATTAACACATTCTCTTTCACTCGAATGGAATGGAATAATTTGTTGTTTGAACCTCAAGCAGTTATTCATACGAGATAAGCGATATCGTGTATGGAAGTTAATTTTCTCAACAAAGGTCTTCCGTGATGTGCAACGAACTCATTTAGCATACAGATAAAACTAAACGCTTAGCCGACGGTTATCTGACGGTTAAATTTAACCAGGCTCTATTTAGTATGAACAATCGTAGCCGTCAGGACGAGATTTGAATCTTAAGTAACTTTAGTCACGTTCTTTTAACTGTGGTTTACCTTTTCTAGTACTGAATCATAATGGTTTCGTTTTTTTTTTTTATATGAAGAAACTATTGTGTTACTTCTTTTTAATATTTAAATTTCGAAGTTCTTGTTATCGAAGTTTTTTTTTTAAAGACTTTACGTTTAGAAATTACCAAAATTGAATTCCATAGAGTTCGATGTTGTATTCTTTACTAATAAATGACATCTATGTTTGTTTGCCTTAACATCAGAATGCCTTTATTAAATCGAGTTCAGTTTTCATTAAATATAATCCGACAAACTAAGGAATACTTAAGCTATTGTTGTTTAAAAGCTTGCAAGAACTAACTTAATGTCGTACTCGTGAAATGTTGAAAACGGATTTACGGTGATACGTTATTTTGTAGCGTTTAGCATTAGGTACAATTAGTATAGTCAATACTGCATATCACTGTCTGATAATTACGATCATACTGTAAGTTTAAACTTTGTTCTTAGATATTATAAATATAAAAAATAACTGCGTAACTAATAAGAATATGTTTCGAGTAATAGTAAATATGTATGGTTTTCTGCAATTCGTCTGGGTAGGTACCATCCACTCATCAGACATTACATATAATAACAGACAGCAGTACTATGCAATAGTAATTGTAGTATTTGGTTTGAATGATGAGTGAGCCAGTGTAACTACAGGCACAAGAGACTCGGCTTCGAAGGTTGATGGCGCATTGGCAATTTTAGGAATGTATAAAACCTAAAAACTCATGGTGCCAATATCTGTTCGCAGTGGTGAACACGTACCATCAGGTGGCCCATTCGGTCTTCTACTTCTGGAATACTATAAAAAAAGTAAAATACGTAATTGAAATAGAAATTGCATTCCCCTCTTGGTTCCAACGTTTTAATTGAATTCACAATCAATGTAAAACTTAATTATTTTTCTGTCTTTAAATTCGTTCAAGCCCGTCTAGACCGGGGACGATTTATTATTTATATAACGAAATGTTTATTGGGGAAATTATTCTATACGATATGAAATACAGGAGTGGTATATCTCCGCATCTGGAGGGGAAAGATTGGATTTATTACCCGTATTCCGCGTAACCGGAATTCAATGGCCATAAAGATGAAAAATTTGCTTTTTATAAATTGAATTTATTTAAGATAATAAGGAATGTTATCGAGGCTAATCCTTTATATTTAGTATGTAACTATAAACTAAACTAAAAATATACTATACATTTAACATTTTCACACTGATCATCGTGAGCATCATCACGCTTTTATAGGTAATTCATACCAAAAAGGTTTCGTATGTCCCGTTCGGACTTTTACTTACGCACAAGTAAGCTTTATCCGTGAATCTCCGCCGATGGTCGCGGGTACAAATCCGAGTAAGTAGATCTAGCTTGCATGGCATTAAATTGTTTAAAACGTCTCTCCATGGTGAAAGTAAAAACTACGAGGAAACCTTCATGTGTTGTAAGAAATTCTGCCGGATGTGTTTTAAAGAAACGACTCTAGATTATACGCGTAATAGAATAAGTTCCAAAGCTTTTCGTCAAGAGATAAAACTTTTGCCCAGCATTGGGATTTACGAGCCACTAATCTCGCTAGCTACTTGGTTCTTGCTGTACATATCCAATCAGGTCATCGGTCCACCTAACTGGATGGCTTGATGACTGCTAGGTATTTGCTCCAACGCCCAATTCAGAAATACCATAAATACGACCAGCCTAGCCCAGCCTAATTTCTTCTAATTTTATAATCTAACATTGGTAGTTCCAAGTATGGACAAGTATCGCGGTTTAATTGGCGCTGCTTTATTTTTCCAATACCATAATTATACATCAATTAGATTCTTTTGTATTAAGAATGGCAAACTATTACGATATACTGGCCACAATTAATAAATTATTATAACCTTCAATTGGATATAGTCAAGAGAACGTGTGTCGCGTTACATTATTAAAGATCTAAATGTTCTTATATATGTTACCTTATTTGTATATGCTGAGATCTTTTATAAGATTATAGCTGCGTTTTAGTCGTAGTGTACTTGCATTATGATTATTCCCTTGTTAAAGTTTGTGAGTTTAATAATAGGTTAAGTTAAAACGAAATTGTTCCGTTAAATCCTTTGAATAAACAATCAGAAACTCCAATATTGGTTAACTTGTATGAAGGTATGTTACCTTAATAATAATATCGAATTATTGAATAAGTTATTAATATAATTACTTATACTTAAGACATTTCTTTTTTAAGTAACATAGGTTATATATATATTTACTTGTTCTATTTTTATATAGAACAAGTAAAATGAAGTAAATGTAACGCTTATAAATAATTTTCGATAAACTTATGGTCCAGTTGTAAACAAGAATTACTAGAAACGGAACCGTGAAAAGTTTTTAACTAGAAAAAATATGGATAGACTAAGAAAACTTCCTAAAAGTAAAATATCGAATTGTATCTCAGTTTATTCCGCTTTACATAAACTTGAAAACTATTTAAAAGTTTATACATTGGGTATAAAGAGATTTCGGCGAGCGTGGAGCGCTCTTTAGAAGATATTCTGAACTTATGTGAAGAGTAAAACCATGCAATGTAAGAGAGCTAAAAGTCTTACGATATATCAAGATTTATCTCATATTTAATTAAAGAATAAATGTATGTATTTATATTTAAAAAACAAAACAAAATTCAAAAACAAATACATATCTATAATAAATATTTTAAGTTATTTATATACTAGCGTTCGTGTCGTCTAGAGTTTCGTTTTTGTATTATATATGTAATTTTTTTATGTTTAATATAATTGCACGCCGCAATACTCTTGACTGCTTGTCTAACGTGTTCGTGTTTTGTAATACAGTCGTTAATTCCGACGAAACGACGTTTCTACGGAGCGATATAAAACGTAAAAAGAGGCATTACAGAACTTGCATCTCGCACGGGCGGGAAATCAAAATATGCTTTATTCAAGTCGACTCTTAAATACATTTTTGAAACGTCATTTAGAAGTTGTATTAGCGGAGCTTCCACAACACCGGATCGGAATGTCCATACAGAGAACAACTGTCAAGAAACTGTGAAGCACCCTTAGGTAGTATTCAAATTAAAAATGTATAGTCATTATAATCTCATTGTATTTATGTACTTGCTTGTTACTTGTAATTCAGATTTTGTTTGATAAGACCTTATTTATTTGCTTAATCCATCTTCTTTCTTTAGCATATTAAAAAAAAACTGTTCCAGGAATAAGCGTGCTTTTTATACAGAACTCTTTTTTGTGTTTTATTTATTTCTTTAATTCTAATTTTTAAAAAAATATTGTACTAGTAGGTATGCTTTTCTAATGGTGAATGTTTAATTTGAAAATGATTAATCACCTTATATAATACAATTTGCGTGATTTAATTACGTTTAAAGCTGTTCAAGAAGGATGTCCGACCTTGCGAAGTCGGAAACTTGGTGGTATGAGTTTATTTTACAGTTCAAACAACGGTGACTGTGTTCAAGATAGATTCCATTATTCAGTACATTGAAATTGCAATATTCTTGATTGCTATTGCTATACAGAATAAATATAGAATCGGAATTCTTATAACGATGACCCTATGAGGAGCACCTCGGCTTAGTACCTAGTCCAATGTAAAACAACATTAACATAAAAACTTGTACTAATTGCCAAAAATCTTGACAGCGCGTTTTAGGTACTCCAAAAATTAAATCAACGCCATCTAGTAACATTCATTAAAAACAATTAGACCTCATGATTTGCGACGTATTGTAATATTACACTTATGAAAGAAGCCTTGTTCCTCTAAACTAGGAAACCCCCTGTCTTAGGGGCCAGTTACTTCCCAATCAATGCTTACTTTTTTTAAACTTATTATTATATTTACTTTCGCTGTTCAGTTAAGCAAAAAAAAGGCTATAATGGATAATAATGATTAAAATTTTCTCTCGTTATGTTCGAAGTAGGTATTATATGTGTGGAATATTACCAATATTCAATCTAACGTATTAAAGAGACCTTGCACGCGGGCGTTCAAGCGTTGGTAGGAACACGAGAGTTGGCAACACGAGATAAGAATACTCGTAGACACAGACATCCAAGTAGGCCTCTCCCACATTATAATTATCATATCTGTAAACAGTAATGTTTTGTCATGTGTTCCGGGATACAGGATATGTTAGTATAGCTATAATCACAAGGGACGCAACGTGCTACTCCTTTGAGATCGTATTTCGTAGTGCATCGGTAATTTGCTAGCGTATCATATAATGCGTTACTACAATTTACAAGATGAGCCAACTTCTTTGTCTCACGGTTAAGTCCACTGCTGGACTAAAACTTCCTCTCCCTTTGAGAAACTTTGAAGCTTATTCCATGCTGCCTCGTTATAATACAGCTTGGATAATATAGGCTTGATAGAAGGCCGCAAATCCCGCTGAAAATTTAAGGCCCTTTGCATTAACAATAAAAAAAGATATCATGTTTAGTCCATTACTAGCTCAAATCTCGATAACAAAGACAAGAAATCATAAACGTCAATATCTCGGCCTGCAATCATTGTTTAATAGCCACGTGTTCTAAAAAGCTGGCACATCGTGGCTGCAGTTTAAATAGTTTTATAGTGAATATAGTCTGTTTGTGAATATTACGATATAAAACTCTTGTAAAACATACTTTCCTTGGTGGCTTCAGATATTTTTCCGCCAAACAGCAATACTATTGTTGAGTTTCGATTTGAAGGACGAAACAGGCAGTAAAACTGTACAGGAACAAGAGACATAATATCTAACTCCTCAATGTTGGTGACGCATTGGCCATGTGACTAATGGTTGATATTCCTTACAGCACCAATGTCTATGGGCGTTGGTGCTCAATTCATATATAATGAATAACTTGTAAAAACATTTCAGTAGCTACTAATAATTTCTAACATCTAGTTTAGTTAACAATAACAATGTAACTCTATATGCAGTTAATCCAAACAATGTCTACGTATAAATGTTTTCATAAGGAAGTTCTCAAATTTCAAATCAATAGTTAAACCGCGAAGTTTCTTTGGGATTGACCGTTGCTACAAATATTTGTGAGTCATATCGATAAAATAATTACCAACCTATTGTTTTCATTTGTTAAAGATTCGTTATCATTGGAACGTACATAAAGGCTAAAAAAGATTATATTTTTACACTGTAAAAAGTGTACCTTATAAGGAATTCATAGATAATAACACTATCCAAATAAATAGATAGGCAAAGACAAAATAATTCAGTAGAGGTATTCTGTAAGAAGAATCTCGAAACTCACCACAGAACACGAACAGGAAACTACAGAATGTGCTTTGCGACATTGACTTAAATAATTATATTATCCATTCATCCAATCGATAAATTTATAATTTATGGACACGCGTATCAAAATGGCGTATCACTGTAAGTCGGTTGTCAACATTTCACTCCTCTGTTTATCAATCGATTGTTATCTATGATGATCTTCATTGTTTGTTATCAATAGAAATAATTAAATTAACAGAAGAATTAATAGTATTAGAACTATGCGAGCTTAAATGTATTCCTCAAGTATTCCATATTAGTTATTGTTGAATTTCGAATACAATGCGAACATTGGTAATAATAATTATATAACGCTAACAATACGCACTGTACTACATTTCTGGTTATGATTATGGCTAAGCAAATAACGTTCAAAATTACTGGGATTCACATAAAACACACCAACACCGTGCTCTTATGCAATACTTGATATTACTATCCGTAATACTTGGGCTTAATTTAATAATGAAGGATTAGAGAGAGCACTTACGTTTGTAGTTGGCTGGACAACGTTGAAAATAGCCATCGTAGCCGAAATCAAATCAAGAGGCCAAAATTATTCAGAATTGTATTTTACAACATAAAATTGTTTGGAATAAAAAAAAAACTTATAGCAATAATATAGCAGCAAGTTCGGTTGGTATGACGGCATTTATTGTAAAGTTTCGTTGGTTGTCTCCAAAACTCATAATAATTATTATCATAACTCATAATCCGTGATAAATTTCAATCCGTCTACACGTGATGAAAATATACTCGAACATTAATAAAAAAAACAACTAAAAATAATATACAAATTGAGATCTTCCTCTTTTTTTGAAGTCGGTTCACAAGCGTGATTAAAGGCATTTATACTTTTTACAATAATATTAGGTGTCAATTTTTGGTCCTTTGCCTTAACCATAAAAAATTATATATGACATGTAGTCGCATTCCTAAACCAACTCTCGATAACAAAGGACAAGACATCATAAGCATCAATACCCCGGTCACGCTCATTCGTGATTCAAGCCGATGCGCCTTGAGAATCTAGGCAATGCTGCCTCGCTGTTGTGAATATTATCACGATTTTTACCTTACTGAGCTGTGGGATCTTTAACAGCAAAGTGCATTTTGAGTAGGTGAAGCAATTTAAATAGCAAAGTGTGGTCTTTTTAAGATAACTATTGTAGCATATGATCGAAATTCGAATATTTTTTTTTTATATCTTCATTTTGGAAAAAAATGCCACATGATATAAATTATACAGATTTATTTTTATAGATACACCAAGGACGATGTAAATTGTCTATGGATATTGATATAGATAGATATACTATATCGATTTGATCTACTAAGTGAACTGTGAACTGTGTATATTGTTAGTAAATCGAGAATTCCTCTATAAATAAACAAAGCAGAATTATTAATAAGATACCTAACAGATATGTCTATCCGTTAGATTAACCAATAAACATTAGTTTTGACATTAGTAAAGGTATTAAACGAAAAAAAAAATATGCAAAAAAAAAAAACTACAGAAAGCAAACATTTAAAAAAAAATACGTATTGTTAGACGCTATGCGTCTTAATTTTTTATATTGAAAAATGTTGTGAAGAGAATTTTGGAAACACACAAAAACCAATATGTGAGGTTTCTATTTGCTAAAACCCTCCTCGGTGGCTAACCTCAGCGCATGCTGTAAGACTCCGGAATCCTTGATGCCACGGAATACGCGATGCCTTTTACACCATTGCGAAATACATGCCAGCTTTAAACTTCACTACTACTCGTTTTATACGACATTTAAAGATCATTTTACTTTGTTTTATCTGGTATCGTTGTATAGGACGCTCAAAGTCTTTCCGAACAATACAGTTTGACCTTCAAACCTGGCTGTTAAGTTATGGTAATAAAGCCAGACCGCTTTTAATTTCGTTTGAAGACATATGTGATAATGAAGTGGTGCCAATAATTATTGTCCACTATCAGGCGTCCTCAATTTTGACCAGTTTCGGTCACGGAGACCAGCTATAAAAGCCGGACATATTATGGGTCTTTCCGTGTGCAAACACAGGTGCACTTCCTATTTCTTCACTGCAATGGGACACGGGCGGAAAAAGTTTAGGTGCAGGACCAAGGACTTTCGAGGAACGGAAGTGTACCTACTATAGACTTCCAGAATCCGAGCTGTTATTGAGAATTTCCGAAAGAAAAACCCAATAACTTTTTACCAGCCTGACCAAATTTTTGAACCTAGAACGTCGAGATCAGATTTTTGAACCTAGGCAGTCAAGATCTTTAAAAAGTTCAAGTAGCCATGATAGATTTTCATATTTTTATATTCATTACAAACAATTTGATGAGCTTTAGTTATGATTTCAGCTGAGTCTGTAATGGCGTTCAAAGCCAGAAACGTCACTGTCTTTGCTTACTTAACCAAGTTAATTGTCTAACAAGCTTACTCGTTTCTCTAGTTCTATAGTACTTAGTTCTATAACTTGGCGAATGACCGATAGTTATTATTAATATTAAGCTTATCATTTTGTATAATAACATTTACTATGTTTGATTTAATGAATTTACATATATTCAAATTAATATAGAAAATGTACGACTCAATTAAAATTCTATTAACGTGAAACTAATGATAGCTCATGAAACAGCTCTCTACAAACTATTCCAGCTATTATTGAAACGGTAATAACACATTGATTACAACTCTCTGTTTGTAGTTCAAACGCTTCTAATATATTTATGGGGTAAACCGGAACGTATTACAATCATAAAGTGGATCAACAAATTATTGTGGACGTGTGATTTATTAATTAATGTTGTCAGAAATAAACAATTTATATCGAACCTATTTATACCGTTACCTGTTGCTAGGAATTTGTGCAAGACCATCTACATACTCCCACTCGTCAAACATTCAATACTCTATTCCAACCGTAAAAGGAGTAAAGCCAAATAAACAACAGTTGGCAAATTGACGGGATATCATTGGTCGAGAGCTTGTTTAATCTGTGATATTCACTATGGATTTGCGTGAAAAAGGACGTTTTGAACGTCGACGAGACTGTCATCAGAATTTTGGAATTCATTAAAGAAGATATAAATATTTAAGTGTAATAGTGTTGTATTATAAATAAAAATATATTTATCATAAAATCTTAGTCGTGCATAATATAGCTGAGGTAAGCAAATCACTTGTAATACGTAAATCTAAGGTTTGTTTATCGTTTTTCCTACTTCGATTGAAAAAGGATAGCAATACTTGGTATTTTTGTATAAATAAGTACATAACACACACTACATTAAAACTGATAAATATATAAAATATTATTACCTATATATGCGTAGCACTCTTAATTAAATTCTTCAGAATTATAAAATTCGAATAATTTTTGTTTTAATTTTTATCACCGGAAATTGAATCCTTTGTGGATACTCAATGATAAATTGAGTTTTTGATCGCAGTAAAGTTTTTAATTAATTTTATGTATTCGAAATTTAAAAAATATTCTCGGAAAAGATAACGATAGAAATTTCTTAGAAATAGTAATAATGACGATATTTTTAAAGTTTGGGTCGTTTGTTTTGTTGTAGGACCTAATTGCCGAAGCTATTCTTCCGATTTCAAAAATTTTTACCATAATTTGGAATGAATTTCAGAAAGGGTATTTTCATATAAATTAATACAAGGTTATATTATTAATAAAAAAACATTTAGCATTTGTTGATGTCTAGGTAGAATATATAAATTTTATTGTAGTACTTTATTGACATACTCTGTAATTAAAATAATGAAAGAGAGTAACTACTGAGTTACTTGCCGCTTCCTCTCGGTAGAATCTACTTTCCGAAACGGTGGTAGCTTTGCATCTGTAATATAACGAATCAAAAATCCTTTTATGGGCGTACTTGAATAAAGTTTTTTTTTTTTATTATGATATAATATTATTAAAAGATTTATTATAAGAAAACTTTAACTAATCTGTAGGATTGATTCAGTTTGACGTCAATTCGTTGTTTATTTCGCAAGATAATATTTAGTCTGTATGCTATTTTCGAATCGATAAATTATAAATTAATTTGTTATATATAACAAATCTGTAATGATTTAATCCATCATTAACGGTTCGAAATTTAAATTTGGAAACGAGTTAAGCCGCCTTGGAAATTGATTCAAATTAATACTCTGTAGGGCTTGGGTCGTCTGGGTACGGACTGAGTCATCACATAGCCTACGGCTCAACAAAAATATTTAGTATTGTCGTATTCCGGTTGAGCTTGAGACAGACGAGAACAAAACATCTTAGTTCTCAAGGTTGACTCATTGGCAGTGTTGGAGGATTGGCGATGAATCCTTGATGTCAAATGCCAATAAGCGAATACATTACATTAGCAGCCTGTAAATTTCCCACTGCTGGGCTAAAGGCCTCCTCTTCCTTTGAGGAGAAGGTTTGGCGCATATTACACCACGCTTTTCCAATGCTGGTTGGTGCAATACACATGTGGCAGAATTTCGTTGAAATTAGACACATGCAGGTTTCCTCACGATGTTTTCCTTCACCGCCGAGCACGAGATGAATTATAAACACAAATTAAGCACATGAAAATTCAGTGGTGCCTGCCTGGGTTTGAACCCGAAATCATCGGTTAAGATGCACGCGTTCTAACCACTTAGCCATCTCGGCTCAATAAGCCAATGTATGTGTGTAAATATGGTGGTGATCAGTAGGACCTAACTACTTATATAAAAAAAAAATGTTTTTTTAAAGTTACGAGTAAAACCTTGTAATATGTTATTTAAAGGTGTTGATTAGAAACTTGCAATTTCTTTGTGTACGAGCACATAGCCAGAATAGTTTTCGTTATTCTTTCGGTTAAGTTTTAGTTTATAAGGAACTGTGTGTTTTTTTTTTTTTATTTGCAAACGCGAAAGTTAAAATTGTATGAATTTTACTTTTTATGTTTCGTTATTGAACTTAACCATAAAATGTCTTGATAATTAATTAATGTTTATTTATTTTTTATATAATATGTACCTACTAGTTTGTACCTATTAGTATGTATGTACCTACTAGTTGGTTACCGCCTAAATATATGACAAAAGGGGAAAAATGAACGGGAAAAAAATTGTCTATCTATCTACGGACGATTCCGCGTTGATTAGCCATAATTTCGTACTATCGGTATACTTTCATGCACACGACAGGCGATAGACGCACAAATAAAAAAAAAACATTAAATATTTATTTGATTTAATGATATTCTTATTTAGTTCTATTCTAGAAATAAAAAACCTAGACATACCAGGCTCAGTCAGGATAGGTTACCTTTAAAACGGTGAAACCGATAAGCCGTGACTATACAGTTACGCATAGTGTTGTGATTTATAATCACATCAAATATTTCATATGAGTTCAATTAATTGAATGACAGAACAATCACGCTAGTGTTACCGTTAACACCCTAAGGGGCGCTAAGGAAACACGCTACAAACACACGAAGCTAATAACAAACATTTTGCTTAAAATCTATTCATTTATTTATATTTTATTGCATTCCAATTAACAAAATATTTCCACAGTAAACAATTGCATTTATAATGTTGTATAAGATACAAAAAGGCCTTATCGCTAAAGCACCGATCTTATCCAGGCAGCCTTCGGGTAGATAACATAGATGGGACAATAGATGGGTTGTAATATAAGTATGTATATATTTGTGGGAAACAAGGGTACGACAGTAAAAATATATATATGAAATGACATCTGAATACTAAAACTAAAAAAAAAAACATTATTAATATTATAAATGTGAAAGTGAGTTTGTTTTTTTGTTTATTACGCTTTCATATCTAAACTACTCATCCGTAACTGCCTACCCCCTCTCCCCGATCCCGACACACGTATTCGCGCGATGTTGCCAGCATAAATTAGTGTATCATAATTTAAAAATCTCCTTTCGAATAATATTTTCATATGATCAACTTCTTAAAAGTTTCTTAAAGGCATAAGTACAGTATTTGCAATGCAATGCCAGTGGAAGTCCTTCCAATTCCACTGGTTTCCATTGCTGTAGAAATAAATAGGTTGCTATTTGTATGAAGACTTTTAAGAAATGATACGCCGTATAATAAAGACGTCTTCACAAAATTAGCCTAACTAAATAATGCAAGATCTTTCACAGTTAAAATAAGTTTTTTGAATTGTTTATTGATTGAATTCTTTATCTTTTGAAAAAAAAAACAATATTTACGTAGGAATTTGATTAAACGATTTATTTCAAACACCGTTTATTAAAAACATATTAATAAATATATTATAATATTTATTTATAATATTTTCGTTGGTAAAAGGTAATCAAAACGATAAAGCGATTTTACGATCATTCATATTTTTTTATAATGGCAACTTTTTTATATATAATTTAATTTCAACATGTATTTGTCATTTGTAGCTTACCCTTAATATTTAAATGAAACTGGGAATATTACAGTTCACATATTACGAATTCGCTTTGTTGTATGAACTCGATTGTGACTTATGTAATCAAGGATTACAAGAACATTATGCTATTGAAACTATTTAATCTAAAAATAACGCTTAAGAGCGCTTGAACGAGCTCATAATATAACTTGCAGCCTGCTTTGATTCATATTCGATTTTTTAAGCTGCTCTGTCTTTTTCTGTCATTAATAATTTAACTTTCGATAGAAGAAGACAAAGCATTGATTAACCAGTCACCCATTACGTAACAACTTTAAAAGTAAGTCAAAGAATATGCAGATTTTAAAATATATTATTAGATATTATTTATGTCGAGATATAAATTTGTTTATGAACCAATTTCAATGTTTCTTTTTATGTTGGGTTCATATAGCTGGCACAAAAAACTAAACTGTCAAAAGATTTTTTAATCATAGATCATAGACAACTAGACGGAGAAATTCGCCATTGATTGTAAGTGATCACCTTTGCCCATAGACATTGGCGCCATAAGAACTTTTAAACATTCCTAACAACATCAATTCACTATCAATGAAAACTAAGATGTTTTATCCCTAACAACAACAACAACAAAAATACTGTTGTTTGACGCAATTATATATAATGAGTGTGTATTACCGTCGAGACGAACATGCAAGTAAAAGGTTTGATTAGTTAACATAAAGACATTCCGATTCTGAGCCGAGATGGCCCAGTGGCTAGAACGCGTGCATCTTAACCGATGATTTCGGGCTCAAACCCAGGCAGGCACCACTGAAATTTCATGTGCTTAATTTGTGTTTATAATTCATCTCGTGCTCGACGGTGAAGGAAAACATCGTGAGGAAACCTGCATGTGTCTAATTTCAATGAAATTCTGCCACATGTGTATTCCGCCAACCCGCATTGGAGCAGCGTGGTGGAATATGCTCCAAACCTTCTCAAAGGGAGAGGAGGCCTTTATCCCAACAGTGGGACATTTACGGGCTGCTAATGCTAAAAAAAAGACATTCCATTGAAATGGTCGTCTAGCTTTTTAAATACCCAGTGGGTTTACGCAATTATTTGCACTACGGAAATAATGCTTAACCATTTACAACCATATAATTTAGCTCAAATAACGTAAGTTTATCATGAATATATTAGCGTGAGCTATCATTACCTATCTAATTTATTTAAATTGTTTAACGCAAGCTTGAATTGCTGATAAAATATTACATGTTAAAAAACATTATATATTGTTATTGCTATTAAAGCGCTGCTTTGATAAAATATTCAATTGTGATGTTAATATAAAATGTTACAATAATGGGCAGTAAATATTTCCCAGCTGGGCTAATGCTTTCCCTTATGCCTTGTTATGTCACGCAATCATGCACGTGTCGACCAAATTCTACCACATGTACATCCACACACACGTGCATTGAAGCAGCATGGATCATGCATGGATCAGCATGGATTAACCTTCAAGCTTTTTCCTTAGAGACAAAAAATCTTGCCCAGCAGTGGTACTTTTATTTCTCTGGTTCAAATGCAAATTTTAATCAGATAAAATCTCTAACGACCGTTACTTCACGCAACGAGATACAATTAAAAAAATATAGTATTCTTTGCCCGGATTTGAACCATCGATCTTTGGATTTACGTGTCAACTTGCCTGCCTCGATTTCGTCTCCGACTTCATTTATAAATAGCTACTCTATAGGGTCTGATTTCGTAGTGACAATTAAACATTGAACTACTGGTATTACAAAGATCTGATGAGCGATATTGCTTTGTGTTGCAGTGGTCCGATTTGAAGGGTGAGTGGGTCAGTGTAATTACAGGCACACGATATGAACCTATCGTAGATTGCCATTGATTTGCAACTGTTAGAAGTGTATCGAACATTAGTTTCTCATTTCCTACTTTCTATTATGAATAGGTATCGTTATAAATTTGTTTTCATTTCCTGGGGTATTCGTTTCTGTAATAATATTCCACAATTATTTCTAACATGTCCTATTAAAAAAATAAAGCTCATGTCAAAAAAAACATTAATATATAAGGCCAATTACTAAATTCAAATAGTATTTGTCGACTTCTAGGCAGGACATTTAAAATTTTAATCGTGCTTCACTGACATACTCTGTAATTCAAATGATGGATAAGAATAACTACTGAGTTTCCTCTTCTTGTCGGTAAAATCTACTTTCCGAACCGAATTAAATATAAAGCTAACAGCTCACAGCTAATTTATGTAGTATAATAATAAAGAATATTTTGATTTTATGATTTTGTGATAAAAGGTGTGAAGAAATTTCAATGATAATATTAAATGGGCGAAATTTATCACGTCGAGAGTAATTTTACACTTAGTGCTAACTTAACCCGATGACACTTTAGATCATTAATAAATATTATAGTCATTTCTAAAAACGGAACATGGCTTTGTTTAAACAATAACTCTGGCAGAATTTCACGTATTTTGACTTTCTCACATTAATCATTAAAAAAATGTGGCACCGAACGTCATGTCGGCGTACAAACGTGTCGACTCCAATATCGCACTAGGCTGTAAACAACGGAGCCACGGCAGGCAGTCGGTCATGCTTCGCGGTCACGCTGTGCGAGCACATTATACTGTACGCTGTGTGGTACAAAGGAGAAACGCCCAGAGACCTTTCGCTTTTTTTTATATTTGTCATAGTATTTATTTGTTATAGTCACGTATGATGGAAGAAATGAACGAGGTTTTGCCCTTCGAGATAATATATATTGATGTTATAGTAATAATACCAAGTGGCAACGATTGTGCCAAGTGGACTTAAGCCAGTAATTATATAATGTATTATGTCTTCGGGGAACTATCGGTTATGTGACATATTTTTGTGAACTACTAATTATTTTTTTTATTTAGAAATATGTATTCATTATACATAATTATAAATTTCTTAAAACGATTAAATTATAGCGATAAATATTTGGGACAAAAATTATATGTCAGCTACATAGTATGTCTCCCTAATTTTCTTGCTAACAATTATCCGACAAAAATACCGCTTTGTTTATTGTACATTTCCCCAGAAAACGTTCAAATATATTCAATTGTAAAATTTAAAAGAATCGTTAAAGAGCGTTTGTGTGCTAAAGGATATTATAACACTAATGACTTATTAGTTGATTGCACACCATGGGAATAAGATGATCGCCTCCAGGCCGTTTCAAATAACGAAAATGTGTTTATTATTATTATTTTACATGAACTTTACTATATTTGTGAAAACGAAATTAAAAAAAAAAAAAATCCCGCTAAGTTTCTTTCGCCGGTTCTTCCATATCCGAGGTGTTAATTTTCGAACCGGTGGTAGATTTTTGACTATCAATAAGCAAGTGTAATCACTTGTATATTGAAAAAAGATTTTTAACTTTGACTTTGACATTTGTAGTACTGTAATAAAATCCAGATGTTTTAATTCCGCTAATAAATACATTGACATAATATCCTTAAATTCTTATGAATTTGGTGTACATTTGGTGTAGGTAATAATTAATGTTGCGTTTAATTAACATCCCTGTATAACTTAATTGGTGGAAAATATTAATTGAATTATTCGTCCATTTTTCTCGGTAAAATCTACATAACGAAGCTGTGGTAACTTTAAATTCATTAATGTTAAATGCTGATTCAAAGATGCTGGTAAGAGCCCTCTCTAAAAAAATATTTTTTATTTACATTTGTGAGTTATTCCATCGTATGAAATATCATAGATATCATATTCATACCTCATTCACTAAATACACCGAAGGTTATAATTAAAAAAAAAACCAACAATTTTTTTTATTTCATTAACATGACAAGGACAGTCGCCTTTGCCTCACACCTTTACAGATTTAACGCTTTCGTTGCAATGTGGCTGACATTTCGGGCCTCGCACGTCCGTACTCAGCTCAGGTGTTAAAAGCAGTGTTTTTTCCGCACTTTTTCCCTTTTTATATGCATCGGAGCTGCCAGGAAAATTATGCAAACTTGCGTACGTCAGTTTCATTTCTAAGTTCATTTAATTTTTAGTAAATCGTGCGTTTTATGTCACGCTCCTTTGTCTCTTTACAGTCGATAGAAAAAAAAATGTGTATGCATTTCCTGTTTATTTAAAATTGTTTTGTAAGGTTATGAAATGAGTAGAAAAAATTATTTAAATAAAATGTTACAATTTTGTTTGTTCATGAATTTTTAATGCCACGTTTTTTTTCTGTAAATATAAATCAAATCTTGCAATAATAATAATAAGGATAGAACTCCGACCACTGACCGATGACTAGTAAATGGAAATAGCCGTTACGTTGTTTTGAAAGTACAGCGGTACTTATTAATCCAACATCTGGTACTTGCAACATCTGTTAATGAAAATGAATGCTCTTTTACAATACATTATTCTGAGAAGGATGGTTGGACAAACAGACATTGTGTACGCCATCAGGAAATTAAGGATACAAATAAGATGCGAAATAACAGAAATGTAACAAAAGTTTTTAGCATTTAAAAAGAGGCAGCGTTCAATTTTATTTGTGTCGATGCACAAGAGTATCACACGATAAATTCTGTTAATATACATCATAAGAGAAGCGTAAACGCAGAGTATCTTTACTTAGAGTATACTCTAGTACCTTTATCCAAGGTAATGAAAACACCGAGTTAATCGACAATGTTGCGGAGCAATCATGTCTAGTATCATGGGTGCTTAAATATTAACCTACATAAAATATTAACGTATTTATTCCTTATTTCTATTAAGTGAGTTGAGTTATCGAATTACGTTTTTAGAATCAATATTTAATTTTTAACGTTAACGCTTCGTAGGAAAATATCCGGGGGGGGGGGGGGTATAAGACATTATTTAACCTCCTGTTTATACCTCAGAGGTATATAAATGGCATATTCATGTGTAACATATTTCCTCTTACTTTCCCGCAATCCTTGAGAGTAATTTCGTAAAAAGGACCGGAAGTGTGTAACAGGAAGCAGAGGAAGCGCGCGCTTTTCCATTTTGACCATTGAACACGCGCGGTGCTAGAGTTGGCCTTCAAATGGTACCATCATCATAGCAGTCATTTGCTATAATGTTAATGTTGCTTATTACGAAGGTCACGTGTTACACATGATATGAGATTGCTGAAATAGGCCTCGTTTTTTGTGATATCGCTACACACACGTTAAAATTTATGACGACCCTATATAAATCACAAAGTTTTCTTGTTACGGTTTTGTTGTTCGGAAAGTAACTTTTTGCATTGACATTTTTAGATAAATCAGAGCACATGTAAACATTAAAATATACACTCGTGACCTACTTGTGTTTTAGTTTTTATATATCTTTCTACATCTTCCGTTCAATCACGTGATGTTTTGAGCTTATTATTTGTCGCCCGCGGTTTCGCTTGCTTCAAGTTTTGGTAGTCAGGTGTTAGGCATAAAAAAAGTCCATATATTTCCATGGAGTTCAAGCAATACCAAATTCCATCAAACCAGTCGAGAGGTTTGGCATAAAAAAGAGCAACAAACAGACAGATTACGCATTTATAATATTAATATAGAATATTTTCAAATCTATTGAACCATTTTAAAGAAATTAAACATTAAAAAAAAATTTAAAATACTTAACTCATAGTTCATCCTGAAAATACAGCTTAAAAAATAATCTTATCGATAAAACAATGTATTTTAATCAGAAGTCATTATGATATTTATCATACTATTTAAATAAGCATATCTATGTTTTTACCATCTGGGTATATCCGGAATATTACTCGGAGATCAGTTGATATATAGTTTATTGACAATCACCAAGAAAAATACTTAGGAACAGTTCTTTTCCTCAAATAACATTATGCTTATTTTTTCAATTTATTCTATCACCGAAATGGCTTTCCAGTTGATTCAATCTTGTCAATATGCCTTAGTATATAGAACGTATTTCTTTGAATGGTATATAATTTGCTAGGATAAAGTTATGTCATCAATTTTATATTATGAAATACGCCTTTTGAGGAAAAAAAAAGCTAGAAATCGGAATTCGTTGAATCCTTTCGAGGAAAAGAGTAACTACTGAATCTTACTTCTTCGGTATAATCTTTGTATTTAAAGAGTTATTACAGAAACTCATTCGAATACAGATTTATTTATTTAATTTTTTAATTCAAATCTATAAAGGAAAATACGGTGACTAATCCCCTTCCTAAATTAATGATTTTTAATCACTCGTTGAAAAGTATTTATTTAATGTGGCGTACTCGGTAATGGATTATGAATATGATAAAAAGTGTGGAGTTAGTAGTCGTCGATTTACATGAGGGTTGATTAATAATTCAATTATTGTATTTAATAATCTATATATATATATATATATAAAAGCGAAATACCACTCTGATTAATCATGAAATCTCAGAAACGATGACACCTACAAACTTGAGATTTGGCAGGTAGGTTCCTTATAGGGCACTAAGAACGATTTTACGTAACTCCACCCCAAAGAGAAAAACTGTCGGAAAATAATATCTACTGAGTTTCTCAGTATCGGTAAAATCTACATTCCATACCGGTAGTAGCATTATATTTATTTTATCATGTAAAATGTCGAATCAAAAGTGCTCCCAGGATTAAAGAAGGAAGAATATTTAATTGGATAGATTGGATCACGGCAACCACATTTATGTCGATAAACTACATATACAAAGTAAATATAATTAAAATATATACATACAGTAAAACAGTGGCGTAAGCTGGATTTATTTGTAACATACTATTCATCCTTTTCAACATAAATGAGATAATAAATTTAACACTTTCCGTATCACGGGCGATAGGTTCGCTCGGTCATATTAATCGTTATGCATATGTTATATTTTTTGTGTCACCGACATAATATGAAACATTTTATTGGTTTATTTTGAAAGTGAATGTTCCACTATAATAGACAAGGGGAGTATCTTAGTATCGTGGGCGGCGTTTTGAAGTTACAAAGTATTACAAATAGTGAACATGCGAACATGATATAGTCGCTTGTCACGTCAATAGTAAAAAAAGCTGGTGGAACTACGAAGCGCAGCTACTTTGAACAACGTCATTTTCTGGTATGAGTGTTATTTACCACCATAACCAACTGATAAAAAGGGTGGTACCACTTTTCATCAGGTCAATTTACTCAAGGAAAGAGAAAGAAATTGAAAATCTATATTTCCAGTAATCGGTTATACATATATATCTATATTATAAATTAGTGGCCTGTCCCGACTGCGCATATGTAAAATTCACACTATGCTCCCCTCAGTGGCGTAGCTAGGTGGGTAAGGGCCCCGGTGCATAGAAAAAGAATCGTGCCCTTGCCCCCTCTTCAACGTATATTGGCCTTCAAAATTATAGATAGGAATAAGAATAGGATACAGGATACAGTGAATTGAACATATAATTAGTAAGTTAAATCCATACTTCATCTCTATTCAAAGCTCTTTTCATAGCTTAGGTTAGAGGGCCCCCAGAGCTCAGGGGCCCTGGTGCACTGCACCACCTGGCCCTACGATAGCTACGCCACTGGCTCCTTCTTCCTTGAAAGTGAAATTTTCAAAAGTCGCGAAAAAAGTAATGCTAAATTTCAAGTCAATCGGACACATCGTTTTGGAGATCTCGTGGTGAGTCAGTCAGTATTATTTCGCTTGTAGATATAAATACGAGTACATCAATCGTACGATGTTGCAATGAATCGTTTGTGTTACAAACGCATCGTGGTCACGATTGACCAATCACGACACACGATCACTACGTCTAGTCATTATACACGCGAATTATCGGTATTTTACTGTTTATCCGCGCGTTGTAATGATAAACAGCATTTTGCAAGATATAATAGCCTAGTGATTTAAGCGCTGAGAATCTTCTTTGGGAAATAAATAATTGCAGGGATACTTAAAATGAACAATGTAATTATAATTGAAACTGTTCAACCTTCAAACATTCATTTGTCTTGTACGTTTTTATTCTTAAATCCCGTAAGTATGCAATAAAAAATTATAATTATATAAAATTGAATGCTTTCATACAAAATACTTTAAAACAAACAAAAATACTTTGTAAATGTTTAAATATACTTTAAAGTAAATCTGGAAAATAATGTAATGGCGTGAGTTATTCATATTTAAATATAATATAATCACGCTTAAAGGACCTCCCATCGGGTTACACTAACCGTTTCGTACGCGTCGCTATAATTTCTAATTCGGCATTCGTGACTACACGTTTTAATATTCAAAACTCGTCGCGTTGCTATGACTTGATACATCAATATTGAATAGTATCTGCTTCCTTTTGGGATCATTATAACCTACTTTAAGTGTGGATTAGTACGCATAACGCTCATCTTTACATTTTAAAACGTATTAACTTTTAAATCTTAATAATTTGAAAGTATTTGAAGACACAAAATTAAGTTATATTTTCATGAGTTCCACCATAATTATCTGTAGGTAATTCGAAAATACACATAGTTTAAACACAGCCGCTTCGATTTGGAATTGTTAGCATACCTACTACCTGATATACATATTATTTAATAGGCTTGGTATGTACATTAGTGATGATCGGATTTAAACCGCGATTAGTTCCGCAATATCAATTACTTTGATACATCACTAATCATTCGGTTATTGTATTTATTTCTGCTGTATAAGTAAACTGAATTTACGTTTAATTAATATAAGAAGTACGACTGAATATAATATCCATTACAAGAGATATGAAAGGAAATCAATATCATAATCGCCTTACGTATGAATGCATAAAAATATGAATCGTCCCCTAACAAAAGGTCTGCTGCGCCCTTCTATCATAGTAGAGTATACTTTCATCGACAACCGAATAAAAGATCTTTTTACTTAAGCATTAGTGTTGTAATATTAAGAGCGTATCACACGGTTACACGGTTACGCTATGAATAACCGATTCATACATCAATCGTCGTTTAATTCTAGAGGTGGTATCGTGTAATGCCGTCGTTCTTTTGAAATGTGTTAACCGCGTCGATGCGTTATTTCGTCTGGTAGTTGCTTTAGCGGTGTTAATATTCAACTTGATCATCGACTCAAAGCCTCTTTGTAAAGTATGAATGGGTAGCTCTTTGTGCGCTCGAGACGTTTACGATGAGAATCATTTGAATGGGTTGCGTTTCATCGATTATATATACTTGTAAGGAATTGAATGTCTGTTGAGATAAAACACGTGATTGAACAAGGTGCTCGGAGTTTATAATGAGTCGCACCCTCGTTGAACGGATTATAGGGGTACATTCATACAAGCAATTAAAGCTTGGAATAAAACGCTGTACAATCCTAGTGTGGTACTTTCGTTATTACCATATACACTCATACGAGTATAATGTACATACTTGTTACCGACGGCGGCTTTGCCCGTATGTGTTAAGGGGCTGGAGGTGTTAGTGACAAAAAAAGAATGACAAATCTATGACCTTCCCTGAGGTTAAAGATTGCTTCATAACAAATTTCGTCAAATTCGATTCAGTGGTTTGGCAGTGAACGCGTAACAGACAGACAGAGTTTCTTAATATTAGTATTTTGTTTATTAGATCTTGTTTAAAATATTTTTAAAATTTCATATCAAAGAATGGAATTTTCAGTTTTTTTTTTAAATAGTTAGGCAGAATGGCAAATGTGCCACAGAAATAGTAAGTAATTATGTTAGATGGAAGACTATATGATGAGTGGATGGTACCTACCAAGACGGGCTTAAACAAACCTCAACCACCCAGTAAATCGCGCTCTATTTTCCAACACATTGCAAGCACATATACTTACGTGTCTTACTTTCAACAATTCTTTTTATTTAAAAAATAAAAGAATCCCGAACAAAGAAACCCGTGTCATATTATTCCTTATAATAAACCTCATACGTCGCTTTGTGTTATTGTTGACTTGAGCAATAATATTACGAGATTGCATCTGAATAAAAGATAGAAAGCAAACATAGATATATTTAGACGTTGTTTACAAAAGAAAATAACTTTTCAACGTAATTTTCACGTGATTTGCTTTACCTCTAGTTATATCAATTTGTTTACGAATAAAAAATATGCGGACGCTGAATCGATTAATATTTTTTACTAGCGAGCCGCCCCGGCTTCGCACGGGAAAATTTATCAATAAAGAACATATGATACTAATAGAATTTATACCCTATAACAATACTGAAGCTATTAGCCGGTACAAAAATAATTATTTGATCATTAGTTCTACCTGCATATAACAAACCTGGATATAATAGTAGAATAGATGTGGAGATAAGATACTTTTTATAAAGAAGGAAAGATACTTTTTTTGCAAATATTGACTATAATCTCAATAGAAAATAAATTTGCAAGAAAAATAAGAAAACATGTCCAACATCGACGCGAACAATATAACATTCATTTTTATCCAAACTTTCATTACTATTATATAATATGCGCATAGATTTATAATTAATACATTCAAGACATCCTTGTTATTTCCTAAGGCATAGCAATGCAGCACCCCACCCCCAATAATCCCGAATTACCCATTACCCATAAGCTACGTGAACCAAATACCTATCGTGAAATACCAAACAATTCTAAACTGGCTTTAATATGCAGTGGTATATTCGAACACTTGGGAGTTCACAAACTCAGGCCCACGTCCTTGTATTGCATCGTAAAGCATTCAATGGGTATTGTGAATTCACGAGGAATTGGCGTATGGCCTATCCCACTATTGTACTCCACGTGTAGGGACACCATAACGTTGCTCGTGTAGGGGATAACTAACGATCCTATAATTTGTTATTTATTGATACATTGAACACGAATGAATATTAAACGTTGAAAATGTTAAATGATTTAATTGACAATTTTTATGATTTTTTTAATCAAGTATTTTATACAATAATGACATTACTGTTAATAAATATATATATATATACATTTGAAATTAATAAGTTTAATTTTTCATTGAAATATAAACGAATTCCTGTTACATTTTCAAATTATATTATATTATATTTTGTGTGGAAAATTACGTTTGGTCCTCTTGTATCTTCATAAATAAATATATTTATTTAGATTCGAATACAAAATGGTACCTTATTAAAAAAAACATACCCCAATTAATGTGTTTGAAAAGAAATGTATTCAGCCCAATTTCAATCATAAGGATTAGGACCTCCTCGTTTTAAATTAGGGATTAAAACCTGTCAATAGGTTTTATCAAGTAATCCACAGAATAAACTTAATGTGGGTCGTATTAAAATGACTTAAGCCGATATTTATTACACTTTCTAATTTTAATGAACGTTTAATCCTTAATAATACGACGCTGTTATGTTACCTTGACAACACTTATCATTTCCTTAAGCTTCGACTTAAAATCGTTTTTGGTAAGATGTACACTTAATTTAATCTTGAAAAATTACAATTCAAAGATGTTTTACGAATGGATTTAAATAATATGTTTCGATTTTTGATTACACTACTACAGGCACAAGAGACATAACATCTTAGTTCCCAAGGTTGGTGGCGCGTTGGTAAGGCATGGTTAATATTTCCAACAGCGCCAATGTGTATGGGCGGTGACCATTTAACCATGGCCCATTTGCCGGTCCGCCTACATAAAAAAAATACATACATAATCATTAAAAAGAGTATAAATTTGAAACAGATCTTATAAAAAAGTGTTTGAAATTTTTCATATAATAAAACAATTATTAAACAGTAACATCCCTGTAAATGTCTCGCTGGGCAAAGGCGTCTTTTCTAGTGGAGAATGTTTGAAATTTATTGAACCACACTACTCCAATACCTTTTGGTGGATATGCATTTCACTTAAAATCGGCTGAGATAAAACAAGAAAAATAAGACAATATGGACAGACTAATCATAGAGCCTACAATTTTATTCTATGTTACTAATTTGTTTCTCTGTTCCAAATTAAAAAAAAAAAAAAAGTAAATATAAAAAACAGCGAAATGATTGAAAAAAATCAAAATCAAATCAAAATATATGTAGTTTCCACCGAGAAGAATCGGCAAGAAACTCAGTAGTTACAAAGTTATGTTAGTTAAATACAATTACATATATATGTATATAATATATCCTGCCTGGAAGTCAACAAGTATGGGCTCAATCTTTTTTATCATCTATATTATTAATAATTGTAATTTAAATAAATTAACAAAGAATAAGCGAAAAAGAATACTTAAGCAATTAAAAATAAAAGATCCTATATTGACCAGTTAATAAACTTGACACATGGCAAATATGAAACAATATTTATCCGCCATTATGCATAATAATAGTGACTCTAATGAGTACGTTTTAATCAATTATTATTATACACCACACAATTTAAATATTCCCATTGTGTTTCGAAAAGCAATTAATATCGTAAAGGGGACGATTTTCGTTTCCATTCGCATACAATCTCAGTGACGAACATGTCAACACCGCCTTTATTTATTGTAATACAGAATTTACCACGACTATCGAATTATTTTTTTAACTATTTTCTGCCCGGAGCTTCGCTTACGTGTGGCATGCAGTTCGCGACACACCTCATCTAACAAAGGAGACCTAACCTCACCTGACAGGTGAGGTTAGGTCGCCTTTTATGTATCCCTGTTAATGTGTATGTTAAATTTCATAATGATCGGTTAACTATTTATGACATGAATCCATAACGAACAAACTTACTTTCGATTCATTATATTATTAGTTAGGATTGCATATTTCGTGTTCACGACTTCACGGCGTGATTCAAAGAACATATAATTATATATCATTATTTAAGGCGTTATAAGATGAGCTCGTTTAAGAATTCAATATTTCTTTTCACACGACTTAATAAGCATTTTTTTTTTATTATTAAAACAATAAACAATTTATTTATTGTTTTGTTTATTATATACATTACTAGAGCGTGGCTTCGCTCGTGTTTTTTGAGTTGATCACCAGGTGTTAGGACGTTGGAGTTCAAACTTGCTTTAGACGGATAGACATAGTTACTTTCGCATTTATAATATTAGTTTAAAAGTACAGATATACAAATCCCATCAAAAACATAAATGTAAAAATGAGAGCCAAGTTAAATATTATGATATATACCTTGCTTGTTGTCTTCAACGACAAAAGAAGTGAGATCTAAATTTGTGCCAAGTTAAATAGTCCTTTCTGAAATTTATTTATAACTACATAAAATATCATTTCTTCTTATAACTTGGGGTAATATATTGTTGCCTAAGGTCTGACTTGGCCAGTTCTTATATGTTTATAAACACAAATTGTAGTTTGTGTTTAGAATAACAAATTATAACTCAGAACATCTAAGAAGAATGGAGGGCAGCTCAGTATTGCTTAGTTAGTATTAACGTACATTAAGAGCTGCGATGGTCCAGTCACTAGAAAACATGAATCTTAACCAGATATTGCGAGTTCATATCCAGACAAGTACCATTGAATATTTGCGTGCTTAATTTGTGTTTATAATTCATTTGTAACAGGCTTAGAACTTACGAAGGCTATAATATAATTTGTATATGAGAACTAGCCAAGTCAGACCTTAGGCAACAATATATTACCCCAAGTTATAAGAAGAAATGATATTTTATGTAGTTATAAATAAATTTCAGAAAGGACTATTTAACTTGGCACAAATTTAGATCTCACTTCTTTTGTCGTTGAAGACAACAAGCAAGGTATATATCATAATATTTAACTTGGCTCTCATTTTTACATTTATGTTTTTGATGGGATATCACTACTTTTTGTATATAAATTATTAGTAGGTACTTATTAATAACAAAATGAATACCAAATGGTTTTTGTTAAGCTATTCTATTTTCTTATGTTTACGGAGTATAATTGTCTTTTTTTTATACGTTCTTATTTTTCTTGTAGGTACCTCTTAAATGTTCGAGTGAATTGCCCATTCAGTGTCCGGATATTTTTTACGCGTTTTCTGTTTATACTTAATTTGCCCAAGTAAGGGTGGTATAATGTGCGCAGACGGTTGTACTCTACAATAGAGCTCTCTTGTGTCTTGATTTGACTTAGACCTAAATTGATAAGATGTACTCCATCTAAGTTTTTAACTCTAGAAAGGCCAACGTAAGCCTGCTCTTTACTTAATATAGAGGAGCCTATGTCGAAAAGAGCACCGTCAAGGCGAAGGCCTTGTGATTTGTGTATAGTAGTAGAATATGCTAAGCAAATAGAGAATTGTTTCCTTTGAACATATATGTACATTACTTAATATCTGTAACTTGGTTTGGCTTCTAGTTCGCAAATTAAATTATGTTTAAATTGAATTGTTATTTTACGTGCGCTATTGCTGTTGTCGACGTCCTCAATGTACTTTCTCTATTTTTCCATTGGACCCATTCACCAGTCCTTTGCTGACATCAGCATGCTCGCTCGATACTGTTCTTCCAAGCAATAAGGATCCCCGTTTGTAGCGCTAGAGTACAAACTTAAATCATTCCAGTTACGATATACATACTCTACTACAGTCTCACGAAACCTATTTTATTGTTGTATACTAGTATACTCAAACAAAAAATATGCAGTCGAATAGACTAGGCAGCTTCCATCGGAAGGCATTGAAATAATTCTTATGAGCGCGGTTGCCACTCGCTCAGACACGACCGCGTTAAGATTTAATCACAACGCTTCTAACCCGCTGCTTCGGCGTCACGTCGCGCGCCGTGTACCGAAATGCCTATTATTATTATTTTTTTAAAGTATATATTTAGATTTTGCACCATTGATGTGCGCTAAATGCTAGTTAATAACGTAATAAATACCAAAGTCAGCTATACTAATAATAAGTAATAAAACGGAAATATTTGGATTTAAAAAACTTAAGGGTGGTATTCAACTTGTTATATATTCACGTGAAGACCTTAAAATCCACATTAAAACCGGCTGTCATAAGTTTTGATTGCTGGTTCTTACATAAATTTTTTTATTACAGTTATTACAGGAACTAATAAGTATATAAGTGTTCCTATAGACCCAATAAAATGAAAAATTATAATAAAATGATAAAAAATTACCAGTTTCAGATTTATATTGGCCTAATTATCTACCTACATGCCAAATTTCAACTTTCTAGGTCACCTGGAAGTAGGATATAGTTTTGATCTATAGGTCAGTCAGTGATAAAAATGACGATTTTTAGACGTTAATATCTAAATAACCATTTGAGATGCGTTTATGAAATTTGGAACACATATGTATCTCGCGAGTCTCAATATATGAGCCAAATTTGACAAATTTATGTCAAATAGTTTTTGAGTTATGAGGAGGTCAAAAGTGGCTCCAAATGGTTCGTGTAATATTACACACGGTGCTGCACGCCAGTTCTGTTACTAGAACTTGGCTGACACGCTACCGCGTGTCTAGATAAGTAAAATATAGCTGTCTACCTGTGATAAAAAAAAAAACTTTTAAAAATATGCATTTTTAATAAAATGGTATTTTTTCTGTGTATCTGTTTGTTCCCGGAACAAACACGCAGAATCAATCTTCAAAGCAGATATAAAAATATATTATTCTTTATATAATTATAATAACAAAAAATGATTATCAGAGTTTTCCGACATACCAAAATATAATCAAAAGCGTTGTGTTGCTTCAATTAATATTATAAGGTTTATGATTTTTATAAGGTATTTCACATTATATAACAAATTAAACGCGAGGGAAATCATCATATAAATGTAACACTATATATATAATGAACATGTATGTATGTAATCTTTAATAAGGAATCATGTTTCATTCTACGCTCTTTCGTAAAGCATTTGATTGTGCTTAAAACAACCATTCACTCATCTCAATACGTTTCTTTATAACTTATGATAAATAAAATTGACTGTATCAAATATCGATAATCAATGGCTCATAAAGCACATCCAGGCCTCGCCCAGGATGTAGGGTCGCCATTGTTCATTCCAGTTAATCAACTGTCTGTTTTATCCAAAATAAACATTGATATGCACTACATATTGGGTAATATGTCAAATAAAAAATGTGTTCCGGATAGCTCGTAACGCCAGTATACAGTATAAAGTATTGGCTAGCGCGCAGTTTTTTAAAGTTAGCGCCGAAATAGGTCGTAGCGTTAGGACGTTTGACGTTAGTATATCTGATGAATGCTTGATAGAGCCTGCACAAAGCACTACCACCAAGTAAAAGCTATACCATCAAAAAGTATATCGACAATTATCAATCTTAAGGATTACTTTTATATATATCTGTGTAAAACCGCAGTCGAAATAAAAGTCAGCTTTTATAAATATCAGATTCAGTCGTGTCCTGGATTCCGCGCTGATTTTATTTCAACACGTTAATCAACTGGCTATTGTCCATCCAAAAATACCGATCCCCAAATAAGTTCTGTCATCTGTCAAATGAACTTGTTGCAGTAAAATGCAATGAAAATGTTCCTAGTGACAGTTCGTAGTTTTCGATTATGAAAAAAATCATTGTACATTTATTTTTATTAATTTTTTATAATAGTTCAGTGGTTTGGCAAATGCACCATCATGATACGTCGTCGCCACCCATAGACATTGGCAAAGTAAGAATTATTAGATTTATGATATTACCCATTTACCAAGAATCCATTATCAATTTTAGTATTATTGAAGTCAATAATGTAGCATTCTGTATCCGTCCCTCTGCTGGGCTAAGGGCTACTCTCCTGTTAAAGAGATTATTTCACCAGCCTGCTCTAATACCACGTATTCATGTCAATTTAATTGAAATTAGACACAAGTAGGTTTCCTAATGATGTTCCCCTGCAAGCATAAGCATGATGTGAATTATAAACACATAACTTAAGCATATGATAATTTAGTGGTACATGTCTGGGTTTCAATCCGCAATCATCAGTTAAGATTCACGAGTTCTGACTACTGGGCCATCAAAGGATTGATGACGACTACAACTTTAATTTTATAAGATTCCTTGTCTTACAGTTAACGAAATTCTATTCCTTTTCCTTATTTATTTTATTTCATTCGTTACGTTTAATTTTATTTATAATATAAATAGGTGTTTTTAAAGTATCAAGGTTGTTATATGTTATAATATACGGGTATAAATGACTTGTCTGCATCATGTCGACCTAATTTTGACTCCAACTTGCTTAACAAACAATATCGACCCTTTTTTTCTGACATTATTCAGCAAAAATAGGAATGGCGGAGGCTAATTAAGAAACAACGGGAAGGTTCGGTAAACAGCCGCTGTTTCAAAATAATAACAGTACGCTATTTCGCTGTTTAACACTTCGCTGTAGAGAAATAATTTTTTAATAGCTTTTTAATTAATTACCCGTTTATATACAATATTATCGAAACAAAGAACCTAATTACACAGGTTTCATAATTAATTTAGATTTTAACCGTCACTTTAAAAATCTCGAATGTTCGACGAAATTTCGCAATCACTTTTGGAGTTGTTGAAAATAAAATCTGATTTCTGAAAGATTTTTTTTAAGGGTTCGTTTTCAATTAAATTGATTTCATTTTTAGGAATTAATTGATATATTTGTTGACGTAATTATAAATCGTAAGTGAAATACGCAGTACAATGGAAATATATTTTTGTCATTAACGAAGTCGTCGTCCAAATATAGGCTACAGCGATCACTTACGATGACTAGACAAGTTCGCAGGGGATATTAAAGCATACAGGTGCACTTTCATAATCCCATGAAACGGCAATAGGACACGGCCGAGGAGAAATAAGGAGCAGGGTCAACGATAATATGTGTCTTTCAAGACATTGCAATGCTTACGTTATCAACTGTCATCTTCAGAACTCCGAATCTGGTACAAGACTGTTGGTGGATAGAAAAACCCACTAACTAAGTATTATTGGACCAACTTGGACTGGGATTTCATTTTGACTTAAAAATGGAATCCGAATAAATTCATTTATGTCCATGAAAATGTGTAAAAACGAATGTGTCTAACATTGACCAATAAATATTCCGAAAACATAAGTTTTATATAATTTATTGTACGAGCAAAATAAAATTACGATTATCAGCTAAAGGTCAGTCAAAATAAATATATTATTAAAGTAAATATAAATCTGGCGTGATTTAATGTAATCAGTCTCTCGCAGTCATTGTAAATATAGGGGTGACATAACCCTTTAAAGAGCTGAAGTAATTTCGGTTATATTACGTGATTAAATTGTTAAGATTTCGAGATAAAACCTTGGTCCATCCCATTCGGTAATTAATTAAACCGTGGCACAAGCAGTAAGCAACTTACTACGTGTGTTTCGATATCGAATTTTGAATCTCGTTGGGTATATTTATTAAAATTAAAATTCATTACAGAAGAATTATTTATGCCTTTATAGATAAAGTACAAACTATCTGAAAAGAAAGGTTTGTTTTGTTCCAATTTGCTAATTGGTTATAATCTATTAAAAAATTTAAGTGTCTGTTTGCTATGTCAAAATAACAGTTTTCACTTACTATAAAAGTTTATATTTAACATATTAAAAAAAAAAAAAAACATGTCTCTGTTTCTTCCGACTGGACTGATTTTGACAGGATTTTAACAGGCAGATAGCTGATGTTATGAAAATTAAATTAGTCTATTCTTATTCTAGAAAAATAATTAGGTTTTCGCGCTACAAAATGAAATCCATGAAATTTTTAACAATGTTCGCTTCGACATCTGCGAAGTTGTCAGTAACAACTTATTTTCGATATAATAAACAAATAACCAGGAGCCGTTCGTTTCATTTCCAAGGTCATCGTTTATTATTTAGAACGCATCAACATTCGGTTTGAATGTAGTCCCTATTGGGCTCTTTATACGTCATGGCTATCATTACTTCTGCCTATACATAAGACATAATACCTTTCCTGATTGAAACTGGAACTAGTCTTGTCATATTTGACAATCTTTTGTAAATAAGAAAACAATTCTCACCGTACTCTCTTAAATTTATCTATCTTTTTAATGCTTTGTGTAACGTTTGGGAAGGTGTCATCACTTGTCTGTTCTGTTTTGAAGGGTGAGCCAATATTATGGCAATTACAGGCATAAATAGGCATATATAATATGCCAACATAATACATTCTTCAATACGGTTTCATATTAATTATATATCTATAGAGTTTTAATTGTATCTGAGATAATAAAGTGAAGAGAACGCTGATAATACAAAGCTCCTAAAAGATTTAAATCCGGACAAGAACTGACTGACTGCTGATTTTTTAATGTGCGGAAATTGTGTTTACAATTCATTTCCATTTCATGCACGACGGTTAAGGAAATTCGCAAAGAAACAGCTTAGGAAATTAAGCTAATAGTCCTTGAACTTAATAGGAGCCTCAGTTTACCCGCTTTCTGATGTTTTTCTGACCGATTGCTTTCACGGTGATCATTGTCTGGATGACTACCCAGCTGCGCAGGACATGCATTTTAGTGCACAAATGCAATCTCTAGTCCTAGAATAAGGTTCAAATATTATAGTAACCTGGTAAGGAGACGAGATCTTTGCCCAGCAATTATTCCAATCTATTTTCATTTGAAAGTAATGTATTTAATAGATCAGAATATGTTCAACTTTAAGAGCCGAGGTGGCCCAGTGGTTAGAACGCGTGTATCTTAACCGATGATTGCGGGTTCAAACCCAGGCAGGCACCACTGAATATTCATGTTGGTGTTTATAATTCATCTCGTGCTCGGCGGTGAATTTTGATGTGCTTAATTATGTATTTATGATTCATCTCGTGCTCGGCGGTGAAGGAAAACATCGTGAGGAAACCTGCTTGTGTCTTATTTCAACGAAATTCAGCCACATGTGTATCCAACCCGCATTCGAGCAGCGTGGTGGAATATGCTCCAAAACCTTCTCCTCAAAGGGAGAGGAAGGAGGCCTTAGCCCAGCAGTGGGAAACAGGCTGTTAATGTGTGTGTATGATCAACTTTATAGGAATATACTAATTACTAAACTCTTGATATCATGCTTTAAGATTCGCATAATATCATCCGAAAGCCGAACATTGATTGAAAAGCTAATTCGGTACTGACTTTGAGGTTCGTTAAACCCCTGCTATGTTTGGTAAATCAACAGTTTGCTTATACTGCTCGTGTACTATGTCTGAATACTGAGAAACGCGAATAGCACTCGACTTATAACCATTTTCAGTAGCAGTTTTGCTTTAAATTCAAATATTCATTCCTTTCAAAAAAAATTTTCCAGTTAAATATTACTTGCTTACTAATTAATTCGTAATAATTACTACGCCAATACGGGTCAGTGGTCGGAATACTTGCTATACATCATTGAACGTGAAATTTAAGTTTTAATTATATATTTACTTTTATAATCTGTGGCAATAAAAAGGTTAATTTTTTTCTTTCTTTAATTCTTATTTTCGGTTTTGTTTGCGGTGTCTTTTGTGTCAAATGTAGTACATTAAATATAGACAATAATGACATTGACTCTATACTAATTTAGTCTGAGGTAATTGCTCAATGAACTTAATTTAATTTATAATTTTATTATTTAATCGCTTTATCATATTCGGGGCTTCAAATTAGAAATCGATAGTGTGGGTAGATTTAATCAAAACGAGACAAATAACATATAATTATCTGTGGTCTTGATATAAAATTACGTTCCCCATTGGATTATACATCAACAAAATCTCATGAACCGAAAGATTCGATAGAGATATTGGGTAGCGTGGTGTTCCTATATTCTCTTTGTAATCTCTTTTTTACCGCGTAATATACATCGAGTAAGCAAACAAGGACAAACTTAAATACTTTATTTAAACCTCCTTGCCATTTTAATTACATATGTAATTCCTATCATATATCACATAAGTTCTATAAATAACTTTTGTATCAAGTCATCCTGTTAGATATACTAAAACCATGTATGGTTAGGTACCTTTTCTATCTCGATGGTAAATCTCGTTACGCGTTTCTCCCACGTGAAAGTGGCCTTATGCCCCATATGTGGGACTCGCTGGTGCACGGGACGCCTAGTGTGCCCTGATTCACCAAAATACCTACTAAAAAAACCAGCAGTACCCAGTCCGCCACGGAATTGCTTTCGCATGCTACCGCGACGAAATATGGTTAGGTACCTAGGTTAAGACCGTGTCACACTATCGGACCCTGCCAGTGTTAGAGCTTTATAAATTAGATTACATAAGCAATGTGGAGTTTATAAATTACCTTGCCTTTGATGTTAGCCAGCCAAGAAAAAAGTCCAGTACTTTGTACTTAACGACATGTTTTAAATAGGATATCCTCCTCGGTAGGGATACGCTCGTAAAACTTATAATGATAAATATTTATTACTTTAAACAAATTATATTAGGAATAAAACGTATACATTTAAAAACTGGTTATGTTAGCAAAAGTAATGTAACTTCTGCTAGTTGAATACACTTATATATGAGTATAATAATTTTATGGGACACATATTATATATAATAATAAAAGAATTTATAACATAAAGAAAACGCCCACACCTTCGCGTAGTACACGTAACACGTAACCATAAAGTTTCACTTTAATAATAAAAAAGTAAAAAAAAATCTGTCATAATTGGACGTACAGTTTCGTCTTTTGAGTTTCCTCTGCTAATTAAGTGTGAATTAACTCGAAATATATATCTTCAAAAAAAAAAAAAAAGCTGAGATGGCCCAGTGATTAGAACGCGTGCATCTTAACCGATGATTTCGGGTTCAAACCCAGGCAAGCACCACTGAATTTCATGTGCTTAATTTGCGTTTATAATGCTCGGCGGTGAAGTAAAACACCGTGAGGAAACCTGCATGTGTCTAATTACAACGAAATTCTCCCACATGTGTATTCCACTAACCCACATTGGAGCAGCGTTGTGGAGTATGCTCCGAACCTTCTCCTCAAAGGGAGAGGAGGCCTTAGCCCAGCAGTGGGAAATTTATAGGCTGCTAATGTATGTATATATCTTTATTCGGGATTGCGTATTGTAGCGAATATTTTATTAAACAATGAGAACTTAAACAAAATCATCAAAAGCACTCTTAAATTGTCATGTTACAGGGTTGAATTAAATGTTTACAATAATCATATTAAAACATTGTAGTGGTCAAGAATGTCTTAATGTAAAATATTACTATATTCTAACACGTTGTATTCACGGGTTCGCTATAAGTGTTGCTTAGTTTTATAATTTTGTAAAAATTAAGGAACCAAAAATAAGACGAAGCACGGACGAAGTGTGTGACGAAATCATTACTAATATTATAAAACGAGAGTGAGTTCGTTCATTTGTTTGTTACGCTTTTGTGTCGTTACTACTCGATCGTTATGAAATTTTGCTTACAACTTATAAGGTGTACAGAGATGATCATATAATAACACAATATAACAACTGCACATTTAGCTAAGCGCACACCGAAACCAATCATCCCCCCCGCCTCCCCCCGCTCCTCCATGGGCGTAAACAGGATGTAAATAAAATAAAACGTTATGTTTGATTTAGAAAATAATATACACCAAAAATATATGTTGCAAACGTATGTATGTGCGTTATTAAAATTTTAATAGCTATAGTTAGTATTGTCTTTATAATAATACAAGCGACCCGCCCCGGCCTCGCACGGGTGCAATTTATACAGTCCGGGTGTATTTAGAATTGTTGGTATTAGTTACGACGATTATCCCCACACACAAATAAGCAAATCGCGCCTCTGTATAATATTAACATCAAGTAGTATTATTATAATAGTGACGCGGTAAATCCCGTTCCTGGTGTATTTTTCAAAACATTGTTTACCATTTTATATATGAACCTCAAACTAAACCTCATTATACAAACGTATAATTAAACCAAGTATTCTTAACACCCTTTTCAAAGATCTACTAAACAAACCCATGACCTCTTGCTATGGCTTCCTGTTCTTTACAATAATTCTCTTCTATTCACAGAAATCCTTTATGAATGTATTTATTGTTATGTAGTCCCATTCTCGTTTTTATGTCGTACATAATTTGGCTGTAACACTCGTTTCTAAGTCTACAATACGTGTCAACTACGCCGTTCTATATTTGGTATAATAGATCGAAATGGTATATTTTTTTATTGATTTTATATGAATAGAAATACACAACAATGGTTAAAGGAATTTGAATATACTTAATTTAAATGAGCTGGGCGAGATTCCATTGAATAGAACACGTGGAGTTTAAATTCAAATCACGGGTTCATATCCGCGTAACTGTGCTATGTTTCGCCGTGCTTAATTTAAGTTTATTATTTTTATATTCTATATAATTAGAAAGGCTGACAAATGAGTCATCTGCTGGCAGGTAGTCACCACTATCCATAGACGTTGGTACTTTAATAAATATTTATCATTCCTCATACCAAAAGACCACCAACCTTAGAGGCTAAGATAATATGCATTTAGTTAAACTGGCTCACTTACCCTTGACTTATACAACAATTTTAAGCATTGCTACTTGGCTTTAGAATATATGATACGTCAATGGTACCAACACAGAAGGGGCTTACATAAAGGCCTATTACAAAGTACTCATAAAAAATAAAAAATAAAAATATATTTATTTGACACGTATATTTAGTATATTTTATATTTAATAATATATTTAGATGCTCACAAAGCATGAATCCAAAACAAATTTGTATTGCTATTTATAAATATAAATACTAACCACACAAAACTTTAACATACATATACAATTGTTTACGAAAAAAGAATTATAGTAATTCCAAAATGAAAATGAATGAAAATAAATCACGCAATCAATTAAACTTAATATTTTTTTTACTTTTTGTATTTCAAATGTTGTAAAAGAGTAACTACTTTTTCTCTGTAGAATCTACATTCCGAACCAGTGGTTGATTTACGTTTAACATAGTTCTCTAAAATGACAATTTTTCATTTTTGAATACTAAGTCTTAATACCAATCAAATATTACTTAACTATTTTGATTTTGAGTATAAATCACGATTTTAATAACAACCTTGCGGGTCTAATTTTACTTTTAAAGTCTATTTTACAATTTGGTTACCACTATTCCCCTATGATGCTAGGATGAGTATAATATATTATTAGCTTACTTTCATATATCACATTGTGTAATAATATAATGTATATCTACATACCCGCATCATGGAAGTAGTTCCAAGCCGCCTCGTTAACACGAGTGGACTCTTCCCAGCCCCGTGGCTCATTTACGTACACTTACTGGGTTATTTTTTTGATACTATTATAAAGATTTAAATTTAAATATTTTAGAATCTTAACAAAACATATTTTTTATAATTCTGCATATACAAAAAATTAAATTCGACATAGTTTTAAAATTATATTGATTAGCGATTTATAAAGATTGAATTATATGTACAACAAATACGCACATTAAACGTAATTTAAACTTTATGTCGGGCGTATAAAGTTTATACTGATCGTTTATGTAATTGTTTTGAAGTCCGGAGGTTTATGCACGATCATGGGTAGTAATTGACTATAATTAAATTAAAATATATAATATATGACACTAGCTGTCCAAAATATAATACGTATAATAATACAGGCGTTCACAAGCCAGCTAATAATGTTTGAAACTTAAAAACTGAAGTACAAAAGTTAAAGTTTGATAGATATTATACTCTAGACATTCATATTAAAAAAACATATTTATTAATTTCTTGGGATTTTTGGACAGCCTGTACTACGTCACACCATATCTAATTTGCCATACTTTTTTTTAATAATAAAGGAACATGCAAAAGTTTTATATCAAACGAGCACCAACTCAAACGAATTCATCCCTACAAAGAACACGCTTCCTTTGCTAACTCGTTTTTCAATTCAGAAGTCTGACACAATCGACTTGCAAAGTCGACACAGAAATGCGCTTTGAACATTCCATGAAATTGCGGTCTATTTGACTTTGACAACAAGCGTTTAAATATAACATGTAATATACCTAATCGCTTGCTGGAAAGCGGTGCACTCAACATGATTGTAGTGATATCGGCTAAATCTGATGCTTCAATTACGAGCTTTGTTTGTTATTTGCTTTTAATAACTTAATATTAAAACAGGATGGAACTGACATGGCCCTGTGGTTAGAAAAAGTGATTGGAAATATGTTAACAATGTTAGAAAAAATCTGCGAGTCCAGCAAGACTCACACCTTTTTTTTTAAGTATATCGTCAGCGGATACAAAGAAGTATTCAACTTTTGGAGAATGACCTTTATTAACTTAAAATTAAACTTCATTTCTCAAAAGTTATAATTTTGGCGCTTTAGCTTTTATTCCTTTCTACTGATGCTATTATGTATTATGGTTTATCGTTTCTTGTAATTTTATTAACAACATTTATGAAGGCAAAACCTTGATGAGTCCGAACTGTTATTTGAGTAGAGGAGTTCTTTGGCTTACCTTTGTTTCAATAACATTATTATACTTCATAGTTTTCATTTTACATAATAGTTGTCGCCTACGGCTTTGCTCGTATTTTAGGAGTTGTGTCCTTCCTTGAAGTGTAATTCCTTCCCACCAAAATTCATCGAATGGTGGTTGGTTGAGACAACATTAGTTTTGCATTTATAATATTGGTATAGATTTTCTTAACCCAATAAAATTACAAATATACCTATAACTAATGGTAAAAATTAAATTAAGATAATTCTAAAAATGACATAATTATAAATTAAGTTTTAATTTGTATTGTTCACAGCCCGTTGGTATATACCGCGGAAAATACGAATGGGCCAACGAAGACAGTCCCATGGGTGGTGACTGTTCATTATGGGTACGAGCGGCTACATTGCAGCTAGATGATGGCCAGTGGCAATGCCAAGTCACCGCCAGCAATTATGATGTTCAGGTAAAAAAAAAAACTATTATGTAACTAATATATTTAAATATAGAGGATTTTTTTTCCACTTGAAAATATATATCTATTAATCACAGATATGGATTTCGGATATTCATACACTCATCTTTAATTTACCTACATGCACTCACGTAAACACTCAAGACAAGTTGTCTAATTATACACCAATTTGATACAATGGACCTGTTCTAAGTCGCGCTTAAAACAATGCACTTGAGACAGCATGACCTCTTGTACTTATGAACAAGTGTGTGCACCCACACAACTATACTCTTATAATCGAATGTGACGTAAATAATTAAAGGCTTTACGTGTTTTCCGAGGTACGTGCTACTACGTATTTCTCGACAAAGTAAGATAATTACTTTTTATTGCACCTAACCAAGGTTTGGACCCAAAACCTCAGGATCCTCGGCCAAATTTATAGTAAGCACTAGAATCTAAACCAACGAGGTTTCACGTATCTAATCATTAAATACTCTACATTCCAGGACGCCCTTTCTAGTCCACCTGCAGCTCTCGCCGTACGAGTTCCTCCCCAAACACCAAGAATACTTTACAATGGATCCCACGTGTTGCCCGGTCAGAATATTACTGTGCCATCTGGTGGCCGTGCAACTGTCGTCTGTGAAGCTAGATATGGAAATCCACCAGCTTATATTGAATGGTATTTAGGTAAGTTTAAAAATACATATATATATATTTTATATTAACAATTTTAGGTTCATTAGTTTAAAGTTTCAAAAGATTGTTCCAATATGCAATAAACTAACAATAAACTTTTCATTTAAGCGTATTTGCGATTATCTGGGTGAAAAATAAAACATATATTTTATTTTAATATATATAGCTCGTTTAAAATTGAGTTTGTGTCATCCAGAAATGAGTTTGAAAAAACAGCCAACTATCATTTTATTATATTTCAATAAATGAAATTCAAAATAGTTTTAAAAATAGAAATCAATTTATCCAAAGCATATTGCGACATAAATAAAATATTCTGCAAAATCTGTACAGTTAGTGTTTAATTTATAAATATTTATAATTCTAGAGAAAGAAAGATTGACAGCATGGAGTCAAACCAACTCATCAGAAGTGGAACGTCCCCGTGTGTGGGCGGCACGGTCGGTGCTCGAGCTGGGAGCGACGAGATCTGCACACGGCAGGCAACTGTCTTGTAGAGCTCATCATCCATCCTACCCATCGCCTTATTATAGAGATTCATACACAATGTTAGACGTGACATGTAAGTGTTTCAATAATTATATTAGTAATAAGGTAATAATATAATTAATACGTAAATTAAAATCAAATGTTGGAAATTCATATTTGCAGTTGTAAATTTCTCTATCAACAATTTAGTTTTTGGTGACGCCAGCAACTCGCTTACTTTATGTCATTTGATTATTCAAGGAAATAATAATGAAATAATACAAAACGAGACCTAGAAAATAAAAATATAGCGAAATAATAATAAAATTTCTTACAGTGCTATTGTATATGGGTGATAGTAACCACTTACCATCAGTGTGTGGCAAATATACTCGTCCGCCAACCTATGCCATAAAAAAAACAGGCGCAGACACAACAAAGGCGCTTTGCATAAATTCCCAGAGCATCTTCCAAACTCTGGATTTTTACTCAAATGTTATAATAGAATACCCATTTTTATTGCGATTTGCACCCTACAGTCTCATAAGCCATCTAATCGACCAACAAGGCAGATAATAATATTGTCAACTCAAACCACCAGATATTATTTTGTAAAGAAACTAAGTGGAAAGAAAAGTTCTAACAAAACTAAGTGATCGTCTGTTGCAGAAAACAAACTTAATGTTATATAAAACTAGTTATTCCGAGGCTTCAATTTACATAACTTGCTGTCAAATAACATTAGACGACTGTGCGATGTTTTAAATGAGACGACGCTATATACATTTAAAAGTAAACTAATTCTTTGCGACTTTACTCGGCTTCTTCCAAAGTTGCCTTTTGTTCGATTATTATCTAAGTTCAAAAAATTTAAACTTAACTGAATAATAGGATTAAAGTATTTAAATAATATTATTTGCTGGTTCAAAGTTATAGTATATCGAAATTATTAACATTTTTTTCAATGTAGTTGTTCCAGAGGTATCCATTGTTGGAGCAGATGCAAGTTCTCTTGCGAGTCTGGAAGAAGGTTCCAGTGCATTGACCCTTGAATGCAGAGCTGATGGGAATCCTAGTCCTTACGTATGGTGGACTAGAGATGGACAAGTTATCGCCACTAATGGGGCCAAGCTTATAAGAGCTCCAATAACTAGGAATGATTCAGGTACATACTTTTTTACTTTATATTTCTTTTAAGGAAGCGAAAGACCAACTTTGGACCACATACTAGTACAAGCCAATAGACAATAATAAACTCAACGATTCATTCACGCTCTAAACCAGAACACAGCAATACAAATTATTGATTTTTGACAACAACATAACTGATGAGAAAGTAGTATCGGGACTATCTACAAAACTCTACACCATATAGAAAATTGGAAGATAATTTTGTTATTTCCAGTTCTCTCAACCGTGAAGTCTGTTACATATCGTGACAATAGTTGTACTATTTTACTTAATCATGAAACCAGAAAATGATCTTGTTCTACATCGCAAATATAATTGCTTTAACAAGTTAATAATAACGATATTTTTTTTTCAGGTATATATGGATGTCAAGCAAGAAATTCACTGGGAACATCTGATTCTGTTAAAATAGAAGTTGACGTGAAATGTAAGTAACAGAATATGTAATTAAAACAATAAAATAACGATCTTCGTTAAACAAATTATAAATCGAGTCTTCGTTAAACAAAGTCTCGAATGGGGCCGGCTAAACCTAGTCCACTTCAACCCCAAAAAGACGCAAGTTTGCGCGTTAACCGCCAAAAAAACACCATTCGTCGTATCTCCACGATTTGAGAACATTCCGATAGCCGCCACAGCTAGTATCGGAATACTTGGCGTTGATGTTTCGAGCCTCGTTCAGTTCCGCGGTCAATTGGAAGGCAAAGCCAAATTGGCATCAAAAAAAGCTCGGTGTGCTCAGCAAGGCAAGACAGTATTTCACGTCGGCCCATCGCCTAAGATTATACAAGGCGCAAGTTCACTTGGAGTACTGCTCTCACCTCTGGGTAGGTGCTCCCTAGTACCAGCTCCTTCCATTTGACCGTATCCAACGTAGAGCAGCTCGAATCATCGACGATCAAGCCCTTTCTGATCTGCTCGATCCTTTGGCTCTGCGTAGAGATGTTGGATCACTCTTCATCTTCTACCGAATTTTCTACGGGGAATGTTCCGAGGAATTGTTTGGATTAATCCCGGCAGCTGAATTTCACCTTCGGACATCTCGTCAAAATTCTAAATTTCACCCGCACCACCTAGATGTCCGAAAATCCACAACAGCGCGATTTTTAAGACATTTTCTGCCTCGCACAACCGATCTGTGGAACCAGCTTTCGCCGGCGGTTTTTCCGAACCGATACGACTTGGGAACCTTCAAAAAAATTCCCTCCTAAAAGGCCGGCAACGCACCTGCAACCCCCCTGGTGTTACAGATGTCCATGGGCGGTGGTAATCACTTTCCATCAGGTGAGCCTCCTGCTCGTTTGCCCCCTATAACATAAAAAAAAAAAATGGAATGGAATCTTTATTTTGATTTTTTCGAAGCCTCACGTTCTCTTTAATTTTGTAAAATGCGTGTAATAATTTTCTATGGTGTCTTATAATTTTGTTTAATCATTGTCACTTTCATAAATATTCATCTCTTTCCAATAATTTTACGGCGTACTTCAAAAACAAAGCTGAACAGTCTGAAAAATTAACCTTCGATATTGTTATCGATAAACAAATCACTATTGCCTCAACTATCTTTATAAGATATTTAGATAATAGTTAGATTATATATAACTATACATGTCTCGGATTTTCGAAAATTTAGTCCTTATAATAATTTTTACAAACTATTATGTTGTATTAAATAATTATAATAAAAATTTCGTAGTTCCTCCAAGGGTGACGTGGGTTGGACCAGACACAGTCGTGGAAGCAAATCTATTTTCGGAAGTTACATTGGAGTGTAAAGCGGAAGGAAACCCGTCACCGTCTTACCAATGGTACCATAAGTAAGTATATAATTACATTCTATTAACCAATTTCCTCAAAATTGATTCTTGATAAAGTTCCAAAATTCTAGTCGTTTCGTATCATAATGTCAAATTACTTCTGCTTAACTTTAAAGCAAGATGTCTTCGAAAGTTTTCTTAATATTATTTTTAAATTAAATATAAGTAAGTAACGGTAATATGACTAATCACTGCATGATGTCAAAAATATTGTAACGACTGGTACACAATGTATAGTAGTAGTTATGTCACATGAAGTGACAATATTACGGTTCGCTTAGTTCGTTTACATAAAAAGGTATGAATTAAAAGAATTGTAAATTTTACAGTCCTAACTTATCATCAATGAGCGGCCATCTCGATGATGGGTACCCAATATCGTCGACCCCCCAACTATTGCTTCACAACGTGTCGTACACTCAGCATGGTCGTTACACGTGTATCGCTACCAACCACATCGGACTTGAAGAAAGGTTTGTAAAATATTTCCAATAGCACTTATTATGGAGTTGTTTCGGACACTGAATATACACTTGAACTACAACCTAGACATTTTTTTATTGATTTACCTACTTATTTCGCCAAATATAATTTTTACTTGTTATCAGGAGCCACCAGTCGGAAGCCGTCACCCTCAACGTTTTGGGCCCACCTGTGGGTGCAGACACTAGTGCGGCGCACGCTTGGAGCGGTGCGGAGGGTCGTGTACAAGCGTCCGTCTGCGCTGACCCGCCTCCTCGCCGCGCTGCATGGCTCTGGGGCAGCTTGAGGCTCGATGTTCCCTCACATATTGGTTAATAAGATTATTATTATTTGTTATATCTCCAGATATACCAATCGGCAAATTATCATAAATACCGATGATATAAATATGTCCTAATCTGAATTTATTATACCTATCTATCCAGGTCGTTACAAAACTCTGGAGCCCACGAACATCAATGGCTGCTATCGCTACACGCTGCTGATCACTAGTACGAGTATGTCGGACGCACGTGTTTATGTGCTACACGTTGAAAATGAACGTGGATTCTCCTCTCATTCGGTTGCTCTTACCGTGCACGGTGAGTAGCGGTGATAATGATGGTGGTGGTTGTGGTGTTGGTGCTGCAAAACATTAACTGTGGAAAATATGTGATGCATTTTATTTTGAAGTTTTTATGTTACCTCCTAATAATTATGTTATCAACAACAAAAGTTAGACTTTTTTTTTAATTTAATTATGTTTTTTTCAATGTGTGACAGCATTTGGAATATAAGGAAATATCATGACCATGTATAATTTCTTCACGCAGAGAATTTTTCGCTAACAGAGACAGCACACGTGGCGCCGTTAATCGCTGCTGCGCTGCTCGTAGCCGCGCTGCTCGTTCTCATACTGTGTCTCGTCGTGCGCTGCAGGAGAAGGAGAGGTGAGAACACGATCAGGCATTATACAGACATCGAGGTGGATGGGAAATACACCAATTGTTTGATTGTTAATTCATTTGTGATATAATGTTTGATGTACTATGAACGATCATAACAGTTTCTTTTATTCATTTAGAGATTATACATTTTTTTTTTATTTCCTTCCAGAAAGCGTCGAATACAAGACTGATGATTTAGATAGGTAAGTTCTTGTTTTATATATCGTTGTTTTAACTCTGCCAAAACTTTTGCCGAATTTGTAAGGTGTAAGAAGGCTGGCAGATTTACAATAAGTGGCTATCACAGTTCATAAAAATGACTCTGCGCCAGAAGGGAATCTCAAATTTTATTGGAATTGAAAAGCACGTGAAGCTACTGGCTCTGCGCCTGATTTATTTCTGTTCGAGGCGTGGGAGATACGCCATCCCATCGGATTATGTAATTGAAAGAATAAAGCAATAGTGTTTGCGCACAAACTATTGCATAATAACTATGCTAATAGCTAGTTTCCTTTAGAAAATCCACCACGCCCGGACTCGGGTATGAGTCATCAATCTTTCGTAATGGAGGATCCATAAAATAAGTTTTTTTTTTTCAAAAACAGTGAAAAGACAGTGCTCCCCGCTGACGCAGTGTACTCGCCGCGCGACCAGCCAAGGACCGCTGCAGTTTCGCGGGTAGGAGCTGGGGGTCCGGAGCGAGGCGTCGGGGGAATGGGGGGAACGGGGGCGCGGTACTCCCCTGGCGCGCTGCAAGTGCGTCGTGCAGCCGTCGTGCTGCAACCCCCCACCACCGTGTGAGCTGCACAGGTGTGATGCACTTCACTATTAACTGATTTTGACTTTTTGTGTGATATAATACAGCACCACTAAATACCACAGTCGCAATAAATTTAATGCAATCAAACAGTACTTAGGCGTAGCGTAGGAAATACATGACATAATATTTAAACGAACTTTGCTGCGTTGAAAATACCTCAAATCTTTCCTGGGAGATCAAAAGGTGCTTCACAGGAATTCAGCCTTATGGTAGATTTTAATAAGTTTTTTCCTATTGTTTTCACACAAGTTTTCGTGGTACCATCGCCCAAATAATAATCATGTTGCTCACCTCTTATACCTACCGTTTAAATTGTTGTAATCCCACTCCTGCTAGTTTGCCACCTCTGACATAAATAAAAAACAAAACTTTGACTCAGAACTTGGTTTTGCAGAAACATATCATAAATTTAAATGAGGATTGGGATTAATGCATTAGCATTTTCATTGGCAAAATGCTCGACAGATATCAAATAAAGTAAAACATGACCAGTGAATAACTAATCTACTGATAAATAAATTCATACCATGCACACACATAGGATTTGAAAGTATTTATAAAATAACTAGCTGAACCTGTGGCTTTCACCTCGCGATATTAATAAAATACAAACTTTTAAACCCCCTTTTATCCCCTTATGGGTGGAGTTTCGTAAAATCCGAATGTCTACACCCTATAGGGAAACTACCTGCCAAATTTTAAGCTTGTAAGTGTTATAGTTTCTGAGATTTCGTGATTAATCAGTGAGTCGTATTTCGCTTTTATATATAAAGATAAATTTGTTATGCGATTCAAAGATATGAATCTTTAATTTTAAAATATCATTTAACATATTACTTTTTTTCTTATTTATTGTACGTCAACAGTCACAGAGAGTGAGTAAAAAATTACGAATTAAGTATAATTTAAAACTGTCATCTCGTCAAATAATATTCGCAATTATTGGTATTCGTTCCCTTTACCTATTCCATTATCGTCTCTTTTATTAAACAAGCTTTCGTTTATCCACCTGTCACCATGATTCACATCCAAACGACGTTTAATTACTGTGAGTGCAGACATGTAAATCAACTTGGCATTTTAAGGTATTAACATAACAATGAGCAATATGAGCACCGTCACGCTTATGTATCTAGATCACTATAACTAAGTACATTTTGCAATAACATATTTTCCCCATAAGGATATTTTCAACCAATTATACTTTCATTACGTAAAATATAACTTCTACGAAATCGACAAGCTTACGTGTAATTTTTTTGTAATTCAAATGTTACTTAAATATTCTTTCGTCGTATATATAAAATTAAATGTAGTTTTTTTTTTTAATTAATAGGCAGCAATTTCGTCGTTGGAAAAAGAAGCCAAAGAAAACGTTTATGCGGTACACGATCCGCATATTCAGTACGAGTTAACTATAAATAATCACGGAGAACCGCCTAAATACTTATCGCTGTCTAAGCCTCTAACACACCAAAGAACGCACGCTTTTGATCCGCAACATTTTAAATTTAATGAAATTAATAACAATTACTATAATGATAATAATTTTACTACATTTAAATCTGACCCAAGACATAGAAAGTCTGATAGAAGTAATCGACGAAATAATAAAAATGAACAAAGTTACTCATGTCAGAGCAACCAAGATATTAAGTATTCCATTAACCCACAATTCGGAGTGGTTAGAGCTTATGAGAATAATCACACGACTGATGCACAAAATAAAAACAACCCTCGTAATAGTTTTTATAATAAGGGTCGAATATATGAAAGAAATAATTCGGGAAGAAAGAATAAAGTTGTCAGGAAAACCCAAGATAAAGATAATGATTTTAAAAGGATTGACCCTAAAAGAGCTTCAAATGGAAGTAAAAAAGTTAAAAATTTCGAAGTCCACAGTGAACCAGTGCAAGATAATGAAAAAGAACGTTCTTTTGAGGAACTTAAAGCGGAACAAAAAGTACAAGACACAAAAACAGACTCGATGCCTCGACCTGGAAAGGTTAAAGAGATTGCATCAAGATTTAATAGAAACAGTAGTGAAAATTTGAGACAATCGGTGAAAGAAAAACTTGAGAGACCAAAACCTATACAGAGCTATGATCAAGCTTATTTGGATCATGTGTTCCCGGACGCTGTAGAAATTTAGAATTATGGTGTAATGTACGAGGAACAATAAATAGATCTCTTAGTGTTATGTGCTGTTCTGAGTGATGAATCTTTAAGTGTAAATTTAAAAACATTTTAGTACTTCTAATTTATAGGATATTTATTGACGAAACTGCCTCTTTGTCACCTTATACATAATCGCAGTCTTGCAAATATTATTATATGATATCAATCATGGCCATATTGTTTTTACGATACAGTAGATTTTAGAATAAGAGCATTTCATGACGTTTACTAAACTCAGCACAAAGACGCTTTTATTATTAGATTTATGATATATTGTCTATTTTAATAACTTCATGTTATTATTTTTATATTTATCATCTCGTGTACTTAAATATAATTGATTTTTATTTATTTGTGATCAAATATCTTGCTTTTCAATAGTTTTATGGTTCGTTACTGTTCAATCTATAACTTGTATAGTCTCTTTTTGTAATGTTTTGTATTGTTGAATTTTAACTGTATTAAATTTATAATTTAAAAATGTAGTGTAGTTTTATCTATTCCCATATGAATGCACATTTTAATTCCTTAGCAATTAATATACTATTTCATTACTTAAATTACTCGAAAGCAATAAAATTGTAAAAGTTCGTTTAATTTATCCGCACCGCTTCAAAAGTCAAACGTGTGTTTAAAAGGAAACATGTTAAAAATGAAAAATATTTTAAAATATTGTTTTATTATATTTTATTTTAAAACTACAGTTGCGTTGAATAATCCAACGACAGAGGATATTAGACTCACGAAAATATTAATGATTCAAAATTACACTTGTGCAAATGTGTGTATTATAAAATGTTGTCCAATAGGATTTGCCTATTTTCGTAAAGCAAATCATTCTGGTTGTATCTCTATTGGTCAGTCAGATACTGATTTATTTCTTCAATCAAAACACTCGATAAATATTCGTAATTCTGTATTATACTATATGAACTTAACGGATGCATTCGAAGTTATGAACGGCGTGCCTTGCAGAAGGAAATATAAGGAAAATAGAGCGTTTTTCATACAAAAGGTAAGAATTTTTTTTTCATTAACTTTCACATGTCATTAGATGTTACCAACCTTGAATTTTATTTTCATTTGTATTTTATTACCAATTAGAGGAAATGTGTTTTTTTTTTTTTAATTTATTTGTTCAATGTCCGAAATTGCCCGAAGATCCCACCCTAAATTAAGTGTCGTGTTTGTTAAAATTTCCCAAAGGAATTTTGTTTCAATTAATCAGACCCGAATTTATTTGGCCCATAATTGATGGAGACTTTCAATGAAATGAAACCATGTGTATTTTTACACTCATGTATTACAATCAACGCGGATATTATTAACAAAATATAATATTAGTTAAACAAAAAAATAATAAATGCATTAAATTGTTTCGCTTGAGTCAAAATGGTCAGAATTCAAAATCAATATTGAGATATTTTTAGTCCCGATTTATTGTTAAACACAGAGAGTGTTTCTTATAAACATATTTTAATAAAATTAACTGAATTATTTTAATAAAATAGAACTGTAGTACGTTAATGTATTATAAAACGATTTCCAGCGTTAAACGAGAAAGAATGTAATGAATAGTTTTGTCCAATGCGCCATTTGCCAGACATTTTTTATTAGATAGTGAGTTATAATATAAATAGTAATGATTCATTAAACCTATTAGAAATATCTTTAAGAGATTAAATTAATTAAGTCTTGCTAGAACAAAAACGTAATAAAAATTATATAGAATATCCTCTTAATCATAAACATTGTTTGGGCGTGGTATATTATTACACACATATATAAAACAATACTGAAATACCCGATTTATTTTTGTTTACTTTAAAATAAGTTTATTTTAAAATAAGATAACTTTTAAAAGAGTTATGCATTCGAATGTCCTCGTGTGTGTCAATTTTGTGTTTGTTTTTATCATATTATATGTGCTGTTTTTATTTGTTGAAATAATAAAAGTTGAGCGATTCACATTTTGCATTTTATAAATGTATCGTGTTCGAGGTGTGCAATAGTGACTTTAAAATATGGACGTGTACATTCATTTTTATATTTGAATTATTTCAAATGGGTAGATGGACTGACAAATGGACTATCTGAATCAATACACTACTTCTCATTGACATAGGCGTTCTAAAAAATACTTTGGCTCACTACACTCTTGTGGTACCTATCCAGACGGGCCTGCACAAAGCCTTTCTACAAAGTAAGTTGATTGATTGATTTATCATAATTTAAAGTAAATCATATATTTATGTTGATGTAAGTTTATAAAACAAATTTCTTATAAAATTGTTATGTCGGAAAATAAAACATAGCTCTCATAACAAGAAGGCTTATTATTTAATTGTATGAATTCCTAGAAACATACACTCCCACATTTCAGTGAAATAATCATATTTTATAAAGAAATTAATAATCGCGATAACGCTAGCGCACATAAATTTAACGTAATTAGGCTAATTAAAAATGTGAATTCATTAAATTGAAAATACTTAGACGACACTTAGCGAAGTCTTTGTGATTTTAACCGACCTCAAGTGATGGTTTTTAATTTGGCTGATATTTTTGAAGCAATGTTGGAATAGAAAACGCTTCCGTAGATTCTTACTTAGATTTTATAGAATTATTTAAATACAGGGTCTTACTTAGATTAAATTATTTATATACATATAAAGGGTCGCATTACAAAAGAATGAAAAGCAACGAGCTAACTTTATTATTTTAGTGTGCATGACAACCCTTGTAACTCGCCGAAAGTCATACTTCTTTTGCTCGGCCATTTTTTTATCAACGCGTTCTCAGCTTCCATCGTCTTCGATACTAAAAAAAGATAACTGATTTGATTTTACAAGGGCCTTTTTTTGTATTGTTTCATCATTATCATCATAACTTGGTGGTAAGGCTTTCTGCAAGTTCGTCTGGGTAGGTACCACCACCCACCAATCAAATATTCTACCGCCAACAGAAATGCTTAGTATTTTTGTATTCCGGTTTAAAGGATTAGTGAACCAGTTTAACTACATGCAAGGAATATAATATCTTAGTTCCCAAGGTTGGCGTATTGGCAGTGTAAGGATAGTTAATATTTCTTATAACGCCAATGTCTATGGGTGTTGGTGACCACTTCCTATCACAATTACCCGTCCACCTATCTGTATCATTATCATCCTACTGTGGGTTATAGGCCAAGCAAATTGGTACTGTTTAGATGCGTTATACTGTAAAATATTTTTAGAGGAAATTATTACATTGAAATACATTCATATTAGTCGGATTGGAATGTTAATTGTTCTAAAAATTCAGTCAAACGTTCAATAGGACATTTGCCAATTTTTAATTAATAATTATTGTTGAGATTATTTCAGTCTTATTACAAATAATTCCAAGTATTTTAATCAAAAAGTCGTGCGTAACGTGGACAGCGTTTGTCGGGCTCGTGATAACTTGTTCGAGCGAAACGCCTAATTAGACAAATACAATTTTAATGAGTTGACTAATTGTTATCTTAAAGTTGTTTCACGTACGAAATTGTCAATATATACGTGAGAAGTGCAACGCCTCACCGGAAAATATACTTATGCTCAATATAATGTGAGTAATGTTATAAAATTAATATATTTTGAAGAATGACTTGTCTCAAATAATATTTACTTGCGATGTTTAAACTTTAGGCATTTAAGTATCTACTTCATATATCTATTCACCCATTAAAGCAAGTTAAATTATTTAATTTTTAATAAAATAAAATTAACGAATTTCATCTAATTTGTGTTTTTTGCTGTCCTTACACTTAGCAGTCTCACGCACACTAAGACAACTTGTAAACACAAGCGAGTTACTTGTACTAATACGCTGCACGCCGACAATAATTTAACACGGAGGGGCGCGCCTTCGTGAGTAAATTGATCTATAATATTGTTTTTGTTTAAGGTAGTACTATTTATATTTATCTGACGTTTCAATAAAATTGTGCCGGTTGTGGTGGCAAACTAACTGTCAAAAAACATCGCTTAAAATAAACAAGTATGAACTCATCCAAAACTCGAATATAATGTATTATTAATGTGACTGAATTTATGAAACAAAAATCATAATTCGAATTCATAACTTCAACCAAGACTGACTTTGTTTGTCTAACATACATTCGAAATCCTTATTAACAATTTCATTAAATAAAATAATTTGAGGTACAATACTGCTCAAAGTGGGTTAAACAGTATCCCATTATTTCGTAGAATATATCCACATTCAATTGAGTTACGAGTGTTCCGTAAAGTGATCTCAGCTCTATTTTAAAATTTATTATATTACTGCAAAATTCTGAGAATACAGAAGACCGAAAGACCCGAAGGTCGTGTCTTTGTATTTTCAATAGGTAATGCGGTATTAATTAACATATACGTGATCGAGTCAACGTACCTATGATTATTATTAATAAATAATTACTTTGTAACTCATATAAAATAATAATAGTAGATATTATTTGCAACTGAACATTCGCAAGAGTTTTTACCTTAGTTTTCTAAGAAATAATGCGATACTGTTTAACCCACGGTGAACAGTATTGTACCTCAAATTATTTTTGATTAAGTAAGTAAGGTATAAATAAAAGAGAAGGACCAGTGGTTAGAACGCGTGCATCTTAACCGATGATTTCGAGTTATGATATTTAGTTATTATGGATCTAAAAGTTGTATATAGACTCAAATGAGGCAGTGACGGGCAATTAATGTAAGTACATGAGTTTCTCGCAACAACTATTTCTAGCTTAAGTTTGAAGGTCTAACATTTTAAACCTTTTAGGGCCTTACCTTGCCAGCTGACGCAGTTAAGAAGTACTCTTTATGTATTATTGTGAAATTCGTCATGATTATGATTATGATTTACTTCCTAACCTAACTGACTTCGCTTAGCCGAAATTATTTTTTTAATAAATTACCTGGTAAGAATAAAATTTATTAAATTATTAAAATTAACGCTCCTTCTCGCATGTCCCGTATACATAACATACATAAGCAGCCCGTAAATGTCCCACTGCTGGGATAAAGGCCTCCTCTCCCTTTGAGGAGAAGGTTTGGAGCATATTCCACCACGCTGCTCCAATGCGGGTTGGCGGAATACACATGTGGCTGAATTTCGTTGAAATTAGACACATGCAGGTTTCCTCGCGATGTTTTCCTTCACCGCCGAGCACGAGATGAATTATAAACACAAATTAAGCACACGAAATTTCAGTGGTTCGTAAATGTCCCGTATAAAAGCATATAACCTATTTAATATTCCTACATTTCAATCAAACTTAGGACATAACGCTGCTGTTCCAAGGCTCTGTAGACAATATAACGCACTGTCTAGCAATAATAATGACCTCGATATTCATCGTCACACCTTGACCAAATTCAGAGTGTCTCTCACTATACTTTTAAACTAACACAAAAAAAGTTTAAATAATAAGCTTATTCTTAAACTTAAGTTTCTAATTTATATTTGATTTTTACTGCTATGTATTATTTTTGCCCTTTTATCTTAATTGTATTTAAATGTTTTTTGCTTAATGGTGGATGCTGTGGTCTCCTGTAATTGAAGGAGCACACAACTTGTAACCCTTATATTGTTTAATTTTCAGAATATGTGTTTCGTGTGTATCTTTTGTTGGAGACTCATAAATTGAATAAACAAAAAAATAGTCAAAGATAATTTACAATAAAGTACTAAGTATGACACTTTAAATCCTATTATATTTGGATTTTAGAGGTGAATATGGGGTTTATTCTTGTTGGTGACGTTTCGATAAAGACCGCACTGTCACCACAGTGGTCACTGACTGTAGTGAATAATTACAATGACTAATCCACAAAAGGCAGATAATGTCACGGATCTTTCTGTATAGCCTAGGGTAAAAATAAATACACAACATTGACCTTGAATTGACATGACGTCATTGTTTAATTTAAAATGATTTGTTATATTTTTTTATGGATTCATGATAAAATTGAGTTTTAATTGTAAGCGAAGTCGTTAAATGGTGTAATGTAATTCATGAAATGAATTGTTAGATATGTGTGCCACAGCCGTTAACAAATCGAATGGAGAGTGTAAATCTAGGAATAATTTACTCCTGCAATTGTCTTATAGTATTAGACATTTTGGATTTTTTACCATATCTGTAATAATTGTTTTGCTCTGGAGGTACACGGAGCGAAGATTGTAGTTTATTACATATAAAAATTTAAACTACAATCTACTTTATTGTAACCGTTTAAAATCAATCGTGGTTCGTCAAAAAAATAATCTCTTTAGTATTGATTAAAACTTTAAAATTTTATGTACAAAAATTTTAATAAAATTTGTGCAAACACTGCACACAAAAATACTAAAATACTGTTGTTGTAGTTACCCTTTATAATTTATATAAGTAGCTTGAGACACACAAAGTTATGAAGAACGTAAGACGAGATACTCATTTCATTTATTTATTTATTTATATTTTAAGTGTTAAGAGATAAGTTGATGGTGTAACTATTTCAAGTTACACCATCAACTTATCTCTAAGCACTTAAAATTAACAACTGGTACAGGTAACATTCAAAGTTATACATACACAAAAATATTTTTATTTTTTTTATTTATTTATTTTCGAAACACCATCGGCATATTCACAAAATATTTAAGAAAAAGTAAGAAATACATTCTTGTACAGTGTGATACACCACTACAGGCGTTTACATTTTACACATCAAATAACAAAATAATAACAAAACATTACACTCTTACATAAATCTTTAAAATAACAACAAAAATATGAAAGATATGAAGTAACAAAAAGGAAACCAAAACAATAATAAATTACTCCAAATTAAAAGAAATAAAAGCAAAAACTAAAAAAATACAAAATCTTGACACAAATTGAGCAAATAGTCTAATTTTTTCTTAAAACTATTGCTGTTATGGCTAAATATATCAATCTCATGAGAAGTGAAAATATGATCAAATAGACATGATTACTTGTAATACTTACAGACCACTCTAAGGCATTTATAAAAATCGTAGCCACGATCAAATACCGTACATGAATTTTAATCTAATTTTTATTTCAAAGCGAAGTGCACATTTTTATGTGGCGAGGCATTTATAATCTCCTATCCGTCATCCGCCCACTTCATGGATGAAAATGTAATGTTTTAGAGATATATTTATTTGTTTTTATACACCGAACCATCGTTATATTTTATCACTCGCACGTAACAAAAAGCTGTTATAGGTTTAGTATGATGAAGTTAACATTACTGGCAGGGTTTGGTGTATGAACCAGCTACAGGACGCGGCTTGGCACGGGTAGAAAAGGATTAACATGTAACGTTGATACCGTAATACTAGATTTGTTAAAGCTCCCAATCAGCATGATTTTTTTCGCCATCTTCAACAAGGATCGTCGTATATCAGCAAATTTACATAAATAATAATATTTACACATCTAAACCTTCATAAGGAAATATTCCGCCTTGTTGAATACCGCGTGAAAATCAATTCACTAGTTTTTAAATTTATCACTTTCAGAAAGACATATGCGGTGGGGGAGTTTATTTTATAATCATATATTATGTAGTAAAGTTGAAGGCTATAAGAAAAGAAAACAAACAAGGTTGATTAAGTAAGTAAGTAAGGTATAAATAAATTAAGTGGAAGAACAGTGGTTAGAATGCGTGCATCTTAACCGATGATTTCGGGTTCAAACCGAGGCGGGTTCCACTGAATTTACACGTGCTTAATTTGTGTTTATAAGTCACCTCGCGCTGGGCGGTGAAGGAAAACATCGCGTGGAAACCTGCTTCTGTCTAATTTCAACGAAATTCTGTCACATGTGTATTCCACCAACCCGCATTGGAGCATCGTGATGGAATATTCTCCAAACCTTCTCCTCAAAAGGGAGAAGAGGCCTTAGTCCAGCAGTGGGAAATTTACAGGCTGCTTATACAATGTAATGTAATGTAAATAAAAGTTCTATACGAGATTAACGAACTATTTGGTTTTATAACTACTTACACTATATAGTAATCATTATTTCAGAATGCTCCGACATAGACCCTCCTCACACAAGCCTTTCTGGTGCCCTTTCAAATATTAAAGATATTTATCGCAAACAATGAGATTTCGTTATAAACAACATAACTACTTTTTACTCAATATTAAATACCTATAGACAAGAAAAACAACAAGTTGGTTTCAAAGTAAAAAGAAAAGAGCGAACCAAAGTATCGCGCTCCAATAAAAAAATATTTAAGCTCCATTTAAAAAGAATATTTAAGATTTGAAGCTGCGAAGTCGTAAAAAAATATAGGAACGTTACAACTCTATTTTTCCATCCAATCCATCTTTACTCGTAACTCAAAAACGATCGGCTACTGATGTAATAACATATCGTTAAATATAGTACCGTTAGCAAAAGAATACTTCATAAATATAATTTTCCTCATCTTTGTGTACTATATATAATTATATCACCCGTCGCATTAAGCTAGATATGTAGGTATTATGCAAGTCCTAATGCGAGTCGTTATAACAAACATGGACGTAAATGTTCAACTACATGTATGACTTAATAACAGTCGACCAATAAAATTACAGACATATACAGGTTTATTGGTAATTCGACGTATTCCCGTTAGGAGGTGATAGGGGTGACTGTTTGCGCAGTTTTCATAAATCATAAATCAAGATTCATAAATTGCAGTTTTCATAAATCAAAAGAAAAAAAATAGATTTTAATTGATAAGTTTTTTTAAATAAAATTTTGAAGTTGCATTTTTGACTTATTTTGAAAAAATGTAAAAAACGTGATAACTCAAAAATGATTGACTTTTGCATTATGCATATGGGGGTTAAAATTATCGCAAATACGAGTAGTCACTCCTATCACCTCCTAACGGGAATACGTCGACTTACCAATAACCCTTTATAGAAATGATGCATATTTAAGTTTCTGACGTTTTCAAATAATAATAATGTAGGCAATAAGATTATTGCTTATGGTAGACCTACAATACTGCTAAAACAAGATCTTGAAATTTGAAATCAAAATATTCAATTCAAATAATGTTTATTCGAGTAGGCTCTTGGTATCACTTTTAGATCATTCATTTTACAATATTAAATTAAATTTTGAGCTACCAGTGAGATTCTAACGAATAGAACCGGCAAGAAACTCAGTAGTTACTTTGTTTCAGATAACCCATTACATAGATTAATACAACAATTGAAATATTACTTATTTTTGTCTGTCTGTTGATCTTTCATGGCAAAACTACTGAAGCAAATTGATACGCAAATGAAATTTGAAGCAACCCCTAAATCACGAGCGAAACCACGGACGAGAACTAGTCGTCTATATAATCCTTGATAGACTAATAGTTATTAATCAAAGTTTTCTTAACATGTGGTTTAATATTAACTGACTAAGTTAAAAGGAAGGAAACTTAAATATAAAATTTAAGGATTTTATTATATAAGCGAACATCTTGCCAAAAGAATTGGATTGAATTTGCGGAGACAGAAATCTGTTGTTACAAGTTTTTCAGAATGTTACGTGCATTGACTATAATTGGTATAATATTTTAAAAGATACACGCATCACAAAAGCGTATTGCGATTCGGTTTTTAAAATTTAGTGCGCAAGGAGTTTTATTTCTTAGTCATTTACACCAAACATCAAAGTAACGAATTTCACAATAATATATAAAGAGCTCCTTATCTGCGTCAGCTGGCAAGGTAAGGCCCTAAAAGGTTTAAAATATTAGACCTTCAAACTTAAGCTAGAAATAGTTGTTGCGAGAAACTCATGTACTTACATTAACTACCCGTCACTGCCTCATTTGAGTCTATATACAACTTTTAGATAAAGAACAAACATAAAAAAAACTTGTTCTCGTCCGGCTAGGGAACAGTGCGTAGCTATCGTAGGGCCAGGTGGTGCAGTGCACCAGGGCTCCTGAGCTCTGGGGGCCCTCTAACCTAAGCTATGAAAAGAGCTTTGAATAGAGATGAAGTATGGATTTAATTTACTAACGATATGTTCAACTCACTGTATCCTGTATCCTATTCTTATTACTATGTATAATTTTGAATGCCAATATACGTTAAAGAGGGGGCGAGGGCCCGATTCTTTTTCTATGCACCGGGGCCCTTACCCACCTTATTTTAACTTCCCTAGCAGTGGCGTAGCTCCACTGCTAGGGAAGTTAAAATTATAGGCTGTTATAATAAGCATGTATATTACATATAAATACTCTTGATTACACTGTTTATTGATGAAAACTGCATTAAAATAAATTACGTAGCTAAATATATGTATTTGTACAGACAGCGGTAAGCGACTTTGTTTTATAGTATGAATTTCCAACCTTATATACAAAATGGACAAATTACAATTCAGTTAATCTTTTTATATAAGTGTTTTTTTTTCTATATTGGGAGCCTATGGTGTTAGTTAAACCCACTCTGTTTAGAGTTTGGCCACTGTTTCGTTTATTGTTGTTTTGTCAACATGGTCATACTATTATTATACTTCTACTAAATATATAGCAACGTAGATATATTATAGTTATATATTTTTATAATATTGGCGGACAGGAAAATGAGCCACCTAATGGTAAGTGGTAACCACACTAGACATTGAAATAAATATTAACCATTCCTTACATCGCCTTTGATGACGTTATGTCTCTTGTGTCTGTAGTTACACCTGCTCACTCACCCTTAAAGCCGGAACAAAACAGTACTAGTATATGAGTGGGTGGTACCTACCCAGACGGGCTTGCACAAAGCCCACCACCAAATACAGTAATTACATCCTAATGTGCCATTTCCGTATGCCAATTAAATTATATTATTCGATGTCAATGTAAAACAATTATTTATTACATATTGTTTTGAAGATTATTTATCACGAATGACAAACGAACTCGGTTATTTAACTAAATGCATTTGCAAAAGGTCATCAACCTCGTGTTCGGTTAAATCTTAATTTAAATTTCTACAAATTATAGTTAATGTTTAACTTTTACGTTGTTGTTGTACGTGGCGTTAAAGCTACATATAATTACATTTTAACAATACTCTTTAAAGCGCTTTTAGCATGATTTATATACAAATGTATTTAGTAACAGTCAATTTAATGCTTATAACATACTAACCAATACTTAAAATGCTTAGAAACAAATTAATTTATTCATGAAAGAAGCTTTGAACAATTAAGCCTCGAGCTCTATACATGAGCTCACATGTTAGGAGGTTAGTTTGGTATAAATACAGCAAAAAGCCGCTTCTGAGCGCAGTCTCACCTCTCATTCGACGCAAAAACGTGTACGCCACGCGAATATAAAAATCATCGTCGGCATTTTATAACAGAAACTCGTTCTATTTTTAAAATACAAACATGCGTGTTATTATATTTATGGAACTGTTTTATTTTTTATTCGTTAGTGGACAGCCGTGCAGCGATGAAAATAGTCTCGATCTGACAAACGCTGAACATTACGATAGTGACTTAATAAAAGACGGCGTTCGTTTCCCTCCAAATTATGTTTATACGAAGAACGTTAGTGGCGAAATAAAAACATTCGGATGTGTGTGTGAGTTTAAAAAGTGCTTTAGGAAGTGTTGTCCTTTGGGACAAGTTTTTCTTAAAAGTCCTTCAGGTAAAAAGTGCGTTGATGAATATGACATTATTCAAACGAAAGGCTTGAATGTATCATATATAAATCAATTCAAAGGTACTGTTAATATCAATGAAACTGATAAATATATGCTGTTCCATGGAATGCCCTGTGGAGGAGTTGTATACATTGAGGACAGAGATAAATGGTTTATTCAAGAGGTACATATTTTTGTCAATATATACATATCTTTATCTTTATATGAAATAATACCCGTCTCTTTTAAATGAGTACAATACGCGCACGGGTAGAATAAGGAGTTTTTTCTTGAGTAATTTTTTAATGATCAGATATCGAACTTAAATTGATCTACACGAGCAAACAGCGAGTCAATTCTTCTAACTTATAACGGTAATGATACGTCCCCGAGTTTATCCGATCCAACTTTGACCATACCGGAACTGTATCGTTGCGTTTGTAGAATATGTTTCGTTTCGATTGCTATAAACTGACAATGTTTTTAAAATTAAAGTATCAATTCACCTAAAAACTTCGGGTATTGTGATTCAAAAATACCGTTATATTTCTAAAACTAATAAATCGAACAATAAAATTTCAATATTTATTTAAATACGCTATTGTATTGAACTAGAGTTGTACCATAAAATATCGATGTTATATTGTTTTTAGTATAAAATAAAGTTACGCAACTGACACAAACTGCAATCAATGAAATGTAATTATTGAAGCAAAATACAATCAAGCATTTTTGAATCGTTAATATTAGAACTCTATCGCTATTTCGGAAAGCAAGAAACTCATACAGTTTATCTTTTAAATAAAAAAGTTTACAATGGTGTTAGTAATCAAAATTATTCCTTTAAAGTCCTTTATTCCAAAAAAAATCAATGAATAATAGGATTTATCTATTAATTTAGTCGTATTCATATTTTTAAATTTCTTGAATGGTACATTGATTATATTTTCCAGTACCTTATTATAGATTGTATACCCTAGTCCAAAAACAATGACGGACATACAGATTGCATCTAGATTGCTCTATTAAAAGTGAATCAAAGTAGGATCCTTTGAAGGTAACTATTATATAGACGAAATAAAAAATATAATATGGAGACTTCTATCGCAACGTATTTATAAAGAGAAAATTTAGACCAAACTAAATCAAATGCAATAAAATCAAAATATTATAATTTTTTTAACACAAAATCTACTAAACTGATTGATATGCAACTTTCAAATTATGTTAAGTTTATAAATTTTGGACAGACATCAGCTATATAATTGTATGTTAATATGTTGCTGGTATTTTTCTTAATATAGCTTTAATTGCCAACGAAGTTGAAGACAAATTACCAGACCAGGCGCTTTGAAGTTAACGCTGCCAAAACTATTACAGATACACAAAAAATATGTACAAGAGCTTCATAACTCTCCAAAATATCAAGACACAATTTGAAGAATAATTCTTATCAAAATGAACATCATTTGAATTCTACATGCGCACTTATTTTTATATATTGCATATCGAGCCGTTTTTTTAAAAAATAAAATGATATATTTAAATATATCGAGTTGTACGATGCAGAAGCACAAATATGGCGAAGAAATCGGTCGGCGATCGTTTAAATCCGATCCGTTAAGAAATAGCATCTGCTAAAATTCCCGTGATAAGCGAGATTGTATATTTGAGTATAAAATGTGCAAAATCAAATCAAATTGTGTAACCTGATTGATTTGTATAACTGGAAACAGAAAATATGAGAACTAAAAAACAAGATGCCCAAACAAGAGAAAAAAGATCATTCATGATGTGATGTACAAAAAAAGTTGGTGCACTGGCAGCCCTTCTAATGTCATCCGTACGAAGTCTAGTCAGTTAGTGAATTAATACTATAAGTTTAATGTAATAAGTGTACCACTCAGCAAGTTGGGTTCAAAAAACCCAACGCTGATTTTGATGGTACCCTATGTAGTTATGACGGGCTGTGACAATCTTTGTTAACATTTAATATAAATACTTAAACATAAAATAACCATATAATATTTATACATTAAATAAATTTAAAATAATAATGATAATATTTAAAACTTAGCTTAACAAACATAATAAATAAAGGCACTATTTTTCACAGACATGAAGATATTAGTGTATTATTAATCTCCTAAACTCTTAAGAGTCAACAAGGTTATGGATTATATTGATATAAAAATGTCTTAATGTCTAAACTACCAAATAATATATTCATTCAAACTTACTACACTGGGATATAACGTCTTTGGTTGGGAAATGAATAACAAGCGGCCAATATTTGTTGCAAGGATTAGGGAATCCAGAAAAATCCAGACAAATCTAATCAGATTATTGTAACTTGAAAATTCAATGACAAATCATTAAATTTATGTAAACCTAAACTAGGCAAACCAATTTAACAGGGGGGCATTGCATTCCAAAACATTGAATTATTCCATAAACTAATAAAATGCATATTGATATATTACGAAATTCGAAGATAAGTATCTAAATCAATTTATTAAAATGGATAATAAATACAATAAAACTAAAATTATTAATAATAAATACATTTCATATTAAATAAAAGTTTCTAAGTACAATATAGGATATATTTAAAACATTACAATGATATTATAAATTAATTTCCGTATTTATATCAAATCATGCAAAACAGGACGAGATAAAAATTAAGTGGGAGTGATCAATGTGAGTCAATGACAAAATATTTGCAATGGTGGGAAACGGATTACAAGGCGAAATAATCTGTCCTCTCTTGGCACGGATTGGACCCATTAAAATATAAATGCAATTAAATTAAGATCTACAAATAGCTTAGATGTGGCAATTATAAAAATAAATAAGATTTAATGTTTTACTATTCATTCATAGATTTATTCATACGGTGCTTCCCGACGGTGCTTCCCTACACGTAAAATTATTTTAGTTAGGGTATTCTGTAACAAGCAACTCGAAACTCACCGCGAAACACGAGCTCAAAAATGTCAGAATGTGACATGAACTATAATAATCTAAACACGCGGTAGCGTGTCAAGCCAAGTTCAAGTAAAAGTAAAATGTACAGGACACAAGTATCAAAATGGCGTATCACTGTTAGTTGTCAAAATTTATGAGTAAGATACGAAGTGATTTTTTATACTATATACAATCAATGTGTAGTATAAAACGGGATTATTTAAAACAAATGTCGATAGAAATTTGTTTATTATCAATCGTTTGGATGTTATATTTCATAAAGTTAAGAAAAGAGGTCAAATGTCCGAGGTTTTAATGCGGACAATATTTTGCATATTATTAGATATAATTCAATGTAAAAAATAATAGCTCACCATCGACCTTCACATTTAAAGGTTTTCGTAAAAAAATTATTAAATAAATGATGATGTAATACGTCCCTTAACTGAGAACCCAAAATATAATTAATTAAAATTTTATATTAACTGACTATTAGAAATTTATAATTATACAGTCTTTATCAATAATTATTTTGGAACCTTAGATATATAACTTCCATTTATAATATTTTTTACGCCCATGAATTATTCTAATATTGAAGTTAAATAATGAAATCAATCAACAAACGGTAATTTGCAAGGCATTCGGTACATTAAGCTTCATTAATATATTTTAAATTAAAATCATTACAGTTATAATTAGACATGACATGATCTATCACACTTAGCATGACTTTAATTTCTATTATTTGTATTCTGCACGCAATAAAACGAACATACATATTACATTAAAATATCTTAAATATGCGCGGCAAAAACACTTGCACGTTTTATTGTCTAAAAATGGCGTCGTCGTCGTTTCATAAAAATAATAAGTAAAGTAATAATAAATATTGGACAACATCACATACATTACTCTGATCCCAATGTAAGTAGCTACAGCACTTGTGTTATAGAAAATCAGAAATAACGACGGTACCATAACCACCCAGACCCAAGACAACATAGAAAACTATTGAACGTTTTCTACATCTACTCGACCGTGAATCGATCCCGGGACCTCGGAGTGGCGTACCCATGAAAATCGGTGTACACACTCGACCACGGAGGTCGTCACGTTCAGTATTCTCAATGTAAAGCTCTATATATGTCATGTAAAACTATAATTACATGAGGCCAAAATACTAAACTGTGTGATTACTTTGTAGTATAAATAAACGTCTTAACTAGATTTGCAACCAGTTGTTAAAAATATCTTTTTACTCTAAGTTAATCAATGATACTACATATTTATTTTGAAAGGGTAAGAACCCTCTAAAAAACTAAGATGAGAAAGAAAGATCTCTTGTAAAAGAGAAGTTTCGCTGATGTTTATCAGATAAAGAAGTTTTTTTCAAGATATTTTCATCTACCATCAAGTATCGACAGACATACTTGTATCCAAATGTTATTGCAAATTATAGCCAATTACAAAACTCGACACAGCCCGTGACTGTAAGGTTGGGCTAGGGCCTTCATTTTTTTGAGAAGGCTTGGAGTTTATTCCAACAAGCTGTTCCAATACGCTGTTCCAATGCAGGCAGCATATTTCAGCCAACTCGTACAAGTTTTTTCACGACAAATACAATTTAATTGAACACATGATCTGAACCAGGGTTTGAACTCTTAATCTGAGTTTTAGATGAGACATAAGAATTATATTTAAAAAGAAAGCATCGGTCTATTTATAGGTAAATCATAAGAATCAACTGAATCAAATTCTAAAATGTCTTATGGAATAACCTTTTGGCACTTTTATCCTAAATTCAACTCTAAGGACACATACCTTTGCTAGGTAAGCGGTATATTTATTATTCGAACGAAATAGACTTCATTAAGATCACGGTCGCAACGACCAATAAAGTAAATCTGAATAATCAACATAATTCTAGAGCTATCCGGCAAAGTGGTCTAAGATTAGAAGTGTGCACATTGTATTCGATTGATGACCGTTTTAATGTCTGACAGAAAACAGTACAAATTATATTGATCAAATATTTTCGCTATTAACATCCTGACTAATTTTAAAGAGTTATTGCGCATTTGCAAAGTCTTACTCTTGCAATAATCTCGTATTAATACATTGTCTAATTAATAATAATTAGGAAAACTGTATTAAAACACTCTAGTCGAGTATGAATTAATATAAAATTAGCAAGTTTGCATAATAAAAATAATTGATAAATTGCTTAAAAATAATCTATGCATGAGATATAATATTTTATACATAGAGAAGGTTTTATAATTGTTAAGCCTAGCTTGATTTAAAATCTTATCACAGACGTCCGCTAAATGATATCTCCCTGAATTTTTAACTTCGCACTTCATATGATTTGACGCTGGTTCGTTGCAAGGGTACGACGCCAAGATTACTATAATTATATTATAAGACTCATTCGAAACTACTTTGAGGATTTAGTCGTAATATTTATCGAGGTTAAGGCCAGTTCAATTAAATTTACGTCGCCTAATCTGAAGGTAGTTTAAATGACGTATGACGATTCGTTGCATTCAAACCAGCCTTGCTAGAAGTCCCGCTTCTCGAAACATCTGTGAGATTTCATTTTTGAAAAAACAATGTCGTCACAGTCAAGTATGATAGTTAAAGGGAAAATTTTAAGGCATAAGATAAATTCTTAAGTCGTATTTGGATAAAACACTAAAATTAAATTATAAGTAAGGAACATATTCTTCTCGTGTCCTCATTGCTAGACTTCCTACTTCCCACGGTTAATATTCGAAAATAAAATGTCCTCCACAGATCTAAGGATTATCAACTGAGACACATTTAGTGTTATTTGTGTGTAGAATAGACAGAAAATATTTGGCACATATCGTCAGCTGGTTTCAAGAGTCGCTCGACGTTGATTATTCGATGCAAAAAATAGTAAAAGATTAAGAAAACTACTTGAAAATATGCTAAAATTATCAATCTATAAACTGTTGCTGTACATTCATTTACTAACATATTTACCCGTACATTATCATTCTATGGAATAGTTATCCAACACGACTTATGACCAGCCGCTACCATTTTTTTTTAGCATTAGCAGCCTTTAAATTTCTAACTGACTAACTGCGCTGAAGGCCTCCTCTCCCTTTGAGGAGAAGGTTTGGAGCATATTCCACCACGCTGTTCCAATGCGGGTTGGCGGAATACACATGTGGCAGAAATTCGTTGAAATTAAACACATACAGGTTTCCTCACGATGTTTTCCGTCACCGCCGAGCACGAGATGAATTATAAATACAAATTAAGCACATGAAAATTTAGTGGTGCCTGCCTGGCTTTGAACACGAAATCATCGGTTAAGATGCACGCGCTACCGCTAGGTCATAAATACTAAATAATATGCAATAATAAAATCTGCCTTGTATTGAGTTTATATTTTGAAGCATACCTAATCGACTGTTCATAAATCAATCATAATGTTGAAACAAATTGTGAAAAAACTTGTATCCAATATTTATCCAATATTTTATGGTGGTAATAATCGATATGTCCATTATATCCAGCATTTTATTGACACATTAATCTCTGTTCAGCGTCTCCGTGGCGCCTGACAAGTAAATCACCGAGGGTTAATTTCCTCATTTCATTTATAACCGTGGATCCAACAGGATATTCCGCGTACCAACATTTTATATGCCTAATAGGATACTCTCAGTGGTGATAAATAAATTATGAAATTTGATGAGAATTAAAATATCTGTAGAAATATACTTAAATGTTTTGATTTTGAATCATAGAAGCGCATTGTTATTTTATTATATTAAAATTGAAAGTCGTAATTTATAGTCTGTATATCACGTAACCTAAAACAGGAGCCGCCCGCGCCGTGGTGTTACGTCAGATACGCAAAAACTGTCATTTTAGTATCATCTGGGACATTGATATAGTTATAATGCTAGTATTTTTACATTAAATACCAACGGTAGCGATTGTAATTCATAATTTTCCCAAAAAACACGAAATGTTTATAGCTATTAACGTTGAATGAGTGCCAGTCGCACATACCCAGCGTAAAATAAAGTAAAATACCCTATTCTTATCGTGTTTCAGCAAGCAGATATTTATTGTTACAGTTAAACGCAATTAATTTCTGAATGTTATTTGACTGCTTTCTAAATGATTAATTTCCTGTTCGAGACTAGAAGTTTTTTTAATGATCGACTTTTGTAGTAAAATCCACGTGTATCCTACTAACTACAATTTAATCATTTCTTCCATATCGTATATCTTGAGAATATAATAGTTCGTTAGTTTTTTTCTCAATCTAAATAATATTACTCAAAAATGTATTTAATTTACCCAATGGTAAGAACGGGTGCATGTAAACCAATGATTTCGGGGTCAAGCCCAGGCAGGCACCACTGAATTTTCATGTGCTTAATTTGTGTTTATAATTTATCTCGTGCTCGGCGGTGAACGAAAATATCGTGAGGAAACCCGCGTGTGTCTAATTTCAACGAAATTCTGGCACATGTGAATTCCACCAACCCGCATTAGAGCAGCGTGGTGGAATATGCTCTAAACCCTCTCCTCAAGGGGAAAGGAGGCCTTAGCCCAGCAGTGGGAAATTTACGGGCTGCTAATGTAAATGAGTAACTACTGAGTATCTTGTTCTATAATATCTTTATTATTATATTTATATTCGGATATATGAATAAAGTGTATACTTTATTCATGTATCCGTATAATAACTGTATAGTTATTACATTTTTAGATGTATATTTTAGTTTAGTTTGGTTTAATCTCCGGAACTTACGATCCAATTCTAAAAAAGATTCACTGGCTTAAAGCTACAATACGTACTCGTATAATTAAACGAGCTTTTCTAAAGGATTAAAATCGGATTTGTATAATGGGTTTGTTTTACTTCCGCAAAAAAGGTATACATTTTTGTTATAGAAAGTTGTACTCTATATATACACTCATAAGGTATAAAACAGCTTAACGCTATGATCTAAAGAGGAAATCATTACCTATAAATTTCAACCAATACGTTAACCGATATTGTTAATAAGTTAAAAAAATGTACTCGGTTATACGGATGCATTACGACAAATGGTATAAATATATTGTCCGGTAGCTTTGACAGGACAGATAATACGTAGACATAAGCAAGAATATTAGTAGCAAGAGTATTCGTAAATATAGTACTCATGTTCTTGCTTATGTTATATACTCTGTCGAAGCTGTTGAGTTGAGGATCTCGCCTCCTCTTTATGTAAGATTTTCTAAGTCTTTATTTTATTATTTTCTTTATCGCTGTGAATATGCCATAAGTAAATATCTTAAAACTTTTGCGTATGTAGTATGATTATTAATGTATACATTTTGTATATAATAAAGATAGTATATATTTGAGTATCGATATATTTTTATGGGAATCTATATATTTAAATACATTATAAAAATGTACATTTTTGACGACCTCCGTGGTCGAGTAGTGTGTACACCGGTTTTCATGGGTATGCCACTCTATTTATAAAAAAAAAACACTTCCTTAGAGTCCAACAAAAAAGGTTGCCTTTAAGGGAGCGATTTTTACTGATTAAACCGCCGGTTCTTTTTCCCTAGCTTTATTTGTAACTGTTTTTTTATAACGTGGCGTTCGGTAAAAAGTATTTGTATTCATATCTTTAACTTGTTCTGATAATTAATATAATTAAAAATATTATTATGTAAGTTTATGTCGACTGTTTATTTTTGAAATGTATCGCTAGTCGCGAGCAACTGATAAACGTCAGGAACGTATTCTCGTCCGATTTATTTGTTGGTGTGTTTTGGTACAATTTTGCACGCTGAAATGGAATTACTCTCATTAAACGGCGGTGAAATTTTACATATCGGTTCAATTCGAATAACAATGCATTTTTTGTAAACATGACCTGATTACAACCAGGATTCGCTTCAGACGAACTCCTCCAGCACAGACATCACATATCTTTATATATATATAAATAACTACCACTCACTCATTAATCACGAAGTCTCAGAAACTATAACACCTAAAAAATTTTAATTTGGCAGGTAGATTCCTTATAGCGTGAAGACATCCGATAAAGAATGGATTTTACGAAACTCCACCGTTAAGGGCGTAAAATGGTGGTTGAAAGTTTATATTTTAAAAATTTCGCGTGGACAAAGCCGCAGGTTCACCTAGTTGTATAAAAAAGCTTATTTTTTCTATAAAATTTATTTGATGTAACGTCCATAAAATTACAAGACTCAGCTAGTCTTTAAATATAATACATAGAATATTTATAACTGTGTCTAGCCTTCACCTACTTACCCAATTACTAAGAATACGGTTTTCCTGAATTTATAAACGACTGATATGTAAATGTTTATGGCTATTTTTGTCTTTAGTCGACTTAACATTTACATATAATAAAACAAAATGAATATGTTTTCGTTTTATTATTGAATAATAAAAAATATGTAAATATAAAGAAAATATCAATAATGATGCTGTACTGCTCTGGAATCTCGTTTTGGGAAACTTACTCCAACACTTAGCTCTAATCAGATATGGTGGATTATGATACAATTTTATCCGGTGCATACAGGTTAACTTAATAAATAAATGTCTATCATCACTGCTGATCGCGAAATTGATTACATACTTGATACAAACACAAATAAAGCGCGTGAAAATTCAGTTGCTCTTGCACGGACTTGAGATCGCATCTTTGGTTAAGATTTACGTGAACAATGAACTATCACTAACAAAATACACTGCTTCATTGATTTACATGGCAAGAGCCGAGGGCCTAGTTTCAATACATTTAATTTAACACCAAAGGCTATTTACTAAAGTTTTAATTTAAAATAATATAACATATTATAAAAGAAGATATACTAAATAAAATCCCCTACTTCTTATTATGGCTCTACGTGCTTGAGACTTGGGAGTGTAAAACGGCCAACGCTTTAATCCTTTACTGAGAATTTATTACCAGGAAAACCAGAAGCTTTTACTTGCTGGCCCGGGATTTGAATTTGTTTTCGTGGAAACAAATATCTATCTATTTCTATATAAGCGAAATACGACTGGCTGATTCATCACGATATATCCGAAACTATAGGTCCGATTGACTTGAAATAGAGTACTTCTTAGATGGCTATTAAGAATTTTTGAAAAAAAAATCAACTTCAAGTTTACTAGGAACTCTGAACAGCCAACTTTTTCATATAATAAATGTATACATATATGTACATATAGGAAATACACTTAACGTACATATTATGTAACAGCCTGTAAAAGTTTCATTGCTGGGCTGGTTTCTATTAAGAGGAGATTTGGAGCTTATTCCAACGCCCTAATCCAATGCATGACACCATTAGGCACATACATGTAGTTTTTTACATACAATTGAAAAATAGTCTTTTATAAAGTAATTTTATTGTTGATTCTTAAAGAATGTCCTTATCATTTTTTGTGACTTTTCATACAATTAACTTTTTATATATTCAATACCATCGAAAATCTATACGAATATTATAAATGTGAAAGTAACTCTGTCTGTCTGTCCGTCTGTCGCTTTTTTCACTGCCACACCAAACCGAATTTGACGTAATTTAGTATGGAGCAAACTTGCACTGCGAAGGACATAGACTACGTTTTTAGCGTAACACATGACAACCGACAACTAAAACGCGAGCGAAACTGCGGGCGACAACTAGTATCTAATACATTATGCAAAAATTACAAGTTCCTTGTAGATCTTAGTAAAATACTTATTAATACATACTACAAATTACCTCACAAATAATAATATCTAACCGGATTCGAATATTAAGTTATGATAATGCATTGATCGAGAGAACAAGAATTACAAATGAATTGAAATCTATAGAAATAAATAAAATAGTCTTTCTATAAGGAGAATAGTAGCAGCCTGTAGGGAAGAAATGGCATGAAAGAGCCAGATTTCTAAACGGACCAAAAAAGTACACTTTAATGAAAAAAAAAAAAATTTTTTTTATAAATTATTATTCATTTCTAAAGTGTCATTTACAACACGAAAAAACCTTAAATACTATTGCAAAAACAACGAAATATTAATTTAAAAAAAATAGTCTTCTGACTCTTTCATAAAATTTTGGTATTGAAAGAACCATTAAAAGTTATGAGCAATCTGTTTTATAAAGTATAATTGTAAGAATATGGCAAAATAATAATAATTACTCTATTAAAAAAATACTAAAAGACAATACTAACAAATCTTTTTTTAAACAAATTTGTAACTATACTATAACTAACATTTTTAATATTCGGTTAACAACGCTATCAGTCATATAAAATAATTCTAAGGAACACTTTAATTAAAATTAAAGCTTTCGTTATTTACATTATTTAGTCTAGTCAAGTAGCTCTTTCAAAACCTGGCTCTTTCGTGCCACTTTTCCCCTACATATACCACTGCTGGACTAAGTTGTCCTCTCTCTTTGAGGAGATGGTTTAGAGCTAATTCCACCACGCTGCTCCAAAGCTGCTCTCTTTGACGAGAAGGTAGATAGAAGTAATTTACTGTGAATTTAAAGTCTCCATATTTTTAAGTTAATATATTTATTTTTTACCATAACCAAAATCATTTTTATATTTTTGTCTTTATTTTTGGCTGTCTGTTTGGCGGGGCTTATATATACGAGTTGATCGTACAATTTAGCTGTATTTAAAATTAAGACAAAATTATCCGTATTTTATATTTGACTTTCACTGGCGGCTTCACCCGTGTGTAGGGTTGTTGGTGTAAAAAGGATATAGGACTATGTTCTTCCTTCCGGTTCAAGCTTTCTTCGCACCAAATTTCATCTAATTATCTTTAGTTGCTTAGCCTTAAGAGTGTAACAGACATACAGAGTTACTTTGACACTTATAATATTACTAGTGCGTCTCCCGCGAAACTACGCGTTTATTCAAAAGATCTTTAGGACCTTAGTACCTTTTTCTCGTCCCCAAAAAGAATTCGTTGTTAAGTTGTAAAAAATTAGTAAATTGCAATTAAGAATCCTCTTTTAACAATCCTTTTGCTCATCTACGGCTGGAGCTCTTCAAAATAAGGGCATAACCGATTTTTGATGAACAGATACAGTCTCAATATTATATAAGATACAGTATTAATATATAAGATATTACTGTAGTTTAAAATAAAGCTGTAAAAATATATTAAATAAATAATCGTTTTTAACGGACTCTAGCGATAGGGTTGAACATTAATACACGTTGGTACAGTTTAAACGTTCGAACCCAAACTTAACTAGCTAGTTTCAACTAGCAACGTTAGATGTCGCTATGTATGTAAATTATTTGAAAACATTTTATCGCAGATATTAACAATAGCCTGCAGAATACGAAAATGCTAAAAATCCAGTTAAAGAAAATCTACTTAAATTTTTGTAGATACATCTATAGCCATATTTTTTAAATATATTTAGATAATAGGTAATTATGATTGTTTTTATTTAATACTGGCTAGTACAAAGGATTAATTCCATATTTAAATTAACGTCATGTAAACTTAATGAGATTAGAAACATGTTTCCTTTTTTTTCGACTGTTTCAGCCGAAGGCTATTCGTATTTATAATGGAATCCTGCACGGCAACAATGGCGTAACTACGTAGTCATTCAGATGTTTAATTAATTTAATTTACTTTTATTTAAATTGTCATAACTTTTATTGTAAATATTATTTCGGACGAAGAAAATTGATTGCGGAATACATGATTACCAATTCATTGAACGATTTTCCGAATAATTTAATCGCAACGGAGAGAATAAAAAAAAATATGTTTTAATTTAATTTGTATAAAAGCTGTCTTTAAATGGAATTGGAAACTTGAACTTTTGCTATTCTTATACGTCGCCTTAAGCTTTACCTAAAATTTAAACAAAATATAATTGTATTCCATTGTAATTTATATTTGCTTATAAAATCTTTGATGTCATGGAATATTCAAAGTAGAATATTCAACTAACATATACCAGAATCAATAAAACCATAACTATGCGGTCAAAATGATAATTATATCAGTTTAATATTTTTGTTATCAATTTTGAACTATCAACGTATAAATACACGACAACCGGACGATGAAATTGATTTCTATTTTTTTTATTAGTATAGACTATTAGAGTAACAGAAGGAATAAAGATAAAAAATCTTAGATTTGAACATATGAAGTGTTTGTAGTGTTTAATATGGCGTTAATTTAAAATATATTTATTTATAACACTTATCTACTTTAATTTTACTTCCAAAGTCCGGATAGTGACGTCACTGACATTGAAAACGCCATTTCTTCAGAAACCCATTATTAATTACATATTCCTTGCGATTTTCTAATAGCTCTGCTATACTAAGCACTACAAACATTTCATCGTTAATTTAAGATATATAATATATGTCGGAGAAGTAGTCGGGTTTACAGATTCCATCGCAGTGAAACGCAATCAATTTAAATAATCTTTATTCTTTCCGTTAACAATTTATTGTCTTTTTAAAAAATGTGTCAATGCAATATGGCGTTGCTATAACAATGCCCGTTTCTAACGCGTCCTTTTCGAATGAATCAAACGGATATTCACAACTACAACTTTTTATAATAAATTAATGCAATTACTGCAAAATCATTCTTAAAATATAGTTTAATATTAAAGATGAATATCTATTTGGTTCTTATTATTAAATATAGCTCTTAATTAATTACAATTGAATTACTTAAAAAAATAATATAATATTTTATTACATAGTCCGTTATGACACAATACACGTGTCGCTGCAAGACGAATCCAAATTAAGTTTTACTTATTGAATAATAGTGTTTTAGAAATTTACATATATAAAATATAAACATTAAAATGATAATTGACAATATATAATATATATTATTTTATATTATTAATATTTTAAACCATTGCCGATAAATGGCGACTTGCGCCCATATATACATACTTATTTATAACACTAATCTACCTCACTAATTATATCTACTTTTACTTTAATTCCAAAGTCATGTAACTGACATTAATAACGCCATTTATTCAGAAACCCGTAATGAATACCTATTACGGTTTTCTGAATTTATTAAGTTAAATTTGATTATTTGTCTTTGTTCCTGCTGTCATCTATATAATTATATAAAAGCGAAATACCACTTACTGACTAATCACGAAATCTCAGAGACTTTAACACCTAAAATTTCCACCCAAAATGGGTAGAACATGGTTGGAAGTTTGTTTTTTATAAATTTCGCACGGGTAAAGCAGCAGATTCAGCTAGTTGGAACATAATATTGGAATAGGCTGTAGATTAGGGCCCCAATTTTACTAATAAATCGACAGTATCGCAATCGAAAAGTTTTCTATGCCTTTTTTATGGTATCGGTAGGCGGACGAGCAAATGGACCACCTGATGGTAAGTGGTCACCACCGCCTATAGACAATGGCGCTGTAAGAAATATTAGCCATTCCATATATCACCAGTACGACACCAACCTTGGGAACTAAGATGTTATATCCCTTGTGCCTGTAGTTGCACTGGCTCACTCACCCTTCAAACCGGATCACAACAATACTGAGTACTACTGCTTGGCGGTAGAATATCTGATGAGTGGATGGTACTTACCCAGACGGGCTTGAAATAGGCCGTTCAGTCGTTTTCAAATTTTACTAATACGACGATACTACGGTTGGGTCAAAGTTGGATCGAAATATAATAATGATCGTATCGGAGCCCTCAGTTAATTAACTGAATAGTCAAAATGTATCATAATAGTTATATGTTAATAGATTTAGCGCACAGTATTTGTACTGAGGGATCAACTAAACGCAGCCTAAAGCTAAAAGCTCATTCTCGCTATACCCTAAATAAGTTTAAGTGTCATTTTATTGAATCGACTTCTTTTGCTATTTTATTTTTTTCTATAATTACCTAAAAACTTAGGAAATATAATAACCTTGTGTTTATTCACGTTTATGGTTTCCCCTGTCTTCCGTAAAAACACTACAAATGGTGTTATTAAATAAGGAATAGTACTACTAATATTAAATAAAAAAATCACCTTCGGGATTAATTAAAACACATCATCGGCCGCAAATGCTATTATATTATTAAAAAAATACAATTATATACCTTTTACCGAAATTAACCAAAACATAGCGTTAGATAAACATTTATAAAAAAAACTTTGTTTCTGTAATTATTAAATAGACAGCCAAGATGGCCTAGTGGTAAAAATAGGTGAATCATAATCGAAGTATAGAGGTCCAAATCCGAACGGGACAACTGGATTTTTATGTGCTTGATTTGTTTTTTTAGTTCATCCCTTGCTCGATGATAAGGAAGACACCGTGATGAATACATATGTCGTATAAAAATTTGCAACAGTTTACCTGTTTTTTAAAAAAAAACTACATTTAAAGTTGCAAAATTTTGGTCAAATCCCCAAACTTAACTTGGACGATGATGATGATTATGATGATGGTGATGGTGATGGTGATGATGAATTAGGTGGTAACGAAGATAAAACTGATGGTAAAGATGATAATGTAGAAATTATGGTTATAATGAGGGTAAGAAGATAACGGCATGAAAGTCATTATGATGATGGTGGTGACGAAGAAAGTGTTAATGATAATGAGAATAATTTAAAAAATCGATATCGTTCGTAATCGATATCGATATCGTTTATGACATTACAAAATACTGCGTACTTCAGGTGTAGGTATTAAATTTCTGCGTAATGCTTATAATTATATAGTTGATTCATATCTAGTACGTACCTATATTTTACAGTATTTAATTCAATGGAAAATATTATGTGACTACATTTTTACCATCATAATTTGTTACACAGTTGTTGACAGGACGTTGACGATTACGTCGTACGTAACTATAAAAATAACATATTTTGATTCACATCGAATAAATGTGAGGAACGAAAAACACATACGCGAACTCTTTTAAACACACACATGAATAAGCACACGCACGCACGCACGCTCGCACGCAAGCATTTTGTTAACATGTAGACGTCATTTCACAATAACTACGTCATACGGAAGTGTGAACGTAAAGTTGTGCTTTTAAATGTCTCGCAGTTTGGTTATGGCCTTGCTTTCCCCTTTAGGAGAAGGTTTTTGGAACTTATTTCAACACGCCGCGCTGCAACGCTGCTCCAATGCGCGTTGACTCCTGTACTATATTTTCTGACACCGTCGATCATGACATGTAGAATTGAAAAGTTCAGACATGATTGACCGGAAAGGAACGATTTTTGGTAACTCTGTATTAATATTTTTGGGTAATTCAGCGTAATTACAGTGGATCACAATGGAAATAACCACTAAACTGAAATCTTAGATACCATTGTTGGAAACACGTTGATACGAAGGAGTATTTAATATTTCTTACGTAACATGCGTATGTCAATACGTCAGGCTTACCACAGACGACAATAAACATCGTTATATTCTTGAAAACGTATAATTATTATGCATGAACTAATAAATTATATTGTTTACCTTTAATGTTTATAACTAATACTCTTTATATACTTTGCAAGTTATCATTATGATCGAGTAAAAAACACTCGGTGTAATTATGCAGATTCGTATGAGTTTGTGGTCGGAAAAACCTATAACAACGCTACCTACCATTTTTTTTGTATTGACTAACGAGCTAAATTCAACTAAATTTTATCATTTTATTGTTTATAGGCATATGTGTACATGGCTTACTGGATGAAAAGTGATCTATCAAATCGATAATAATACATATATATGAGAAATACATACATATATATGAGAAAGTAACTCTGCCTGTATGTTGCTCTATCACGGCCAAACCACTGAACAAATTTGATGAAATTTGTTATGATGCGATCATGAACTGTAATAAAGGATATAGGATTTTTTATGCTTAACACTTGACGACCAACCCCTACAACGCGAGCGAGGCTGTGGGCGACAACTAGGCCACAGGATTGGTTTATAGTCAGCGTTACAACCACAGTATGTAAGATCGGATAGATAACACACGCCGTCCGATCAAGTTTGCCCGATATTTGTGATATTCACAAACTTGACGCGCTACTAGTTTAGTTTGTGTTTGTGCAATTGTGGTGTTATGAACTGTAAAAAATTAGGGTAATGTATCAAATCAATGAAGATATTACTTACCATCGGTAAGTTATTTTGTTGCTCGATCAGCTCTAATTAATTCTAAAATCATTTTTTGATGTGGAGTGACATCTTCTTAGGTATGAAAAAGATGGGACGCTCACGACACGAAAAAATACCCCTACCTGAGAACACCAGCGAAAGAAACTTCGCGTTTTTTTAAGATCTAATCTTAGATTTTTTAAATTTAGAATTGTTTTCAATATAACAAATAAATAGCCAGCAGTGTGATTCTATATGAATGTACTTAGAATCACACAAGTGAAATATTGACAATCGACTTGCGCTGATACGCCATTTTGATACGTGTATCTTATGTATTTTATAATTATTTTAGTCAATGTCGTATATCACCTTTTGATATTGCAAGCTCGTGTTGTGCTATATTTTTCGAGTTTCATCGTCCAGAATACCACTACTGGAGGCGATCCACTCATTCCTAGTGTGTGCGTGCATCATCCATAAATTTACTAATTGTATTAATGTTATATATATTATGTATTTATTATTTTGTGAAACATAATGTTTTGTCAAAATAAGCTAATTAATAATACATTTTGGCTTTACATTGTATAAAACTACTATTTGAGTAATGTACAAAAATACGCACATTATATAAAAAGAGTTTTTGTCGGTTTTTCCTAGAATCAACATTCTGGTTTGGATAACAATTTTGAACCATTGAAAAGTACGTGTCAAAGTTGATTTGATTAAAAAAACAAACGATTTAATTTGATGTCTGGCGCCCGTTACAATGCGCGCATTCGTCCTTCAATCGTTCCGTCAGAAATACTACCTACTCTTAAAGAAATATAACAAATACCTATTCTTTGTATTTTGTAGTTGATTTACCTCAAGTTTTAAAAATAGTATAATAATAAAAATATCATAGGTAAAATTTCGAATGGTATGAGGAAAATGATATCATAAAGTAACTGCGAAGGGACTACGCTCCCTGTTAAGCCGTAGTCGAAATTTAAGTAAATCTGCATTGGTGGGGTTTTGTCCAAGCCATCTGGACAGGCACTTAGTCATCCTTTAAACCGGAATACAAAAAAAGTATTAATGCTTGTCTGTAGAATATGTGATGAGTGTGTGCTACCTACCCAGACGAGTATTTATTCCAACCAATAGATTTAGTTTTTATAGCTTTAATTTTCTTTTAACAATAGCACCTGTTTCATATAATCCAAGGACAAAAACGATCTAGAATATGTATCTGCTTAAAAGGAAATTATATCAGCGGCGTCGGTTTTATCCCAGATATTATTTTTGTATATTTTATATCTGGCAATCGAAATCAGAACATATTAGATTTTTATTTTCAATTTGAATGAAACAAAAATCAATTAAATCAGATCTATACTTCAAACTTCATCTTTGGAGACATAAAACCATTAACATAAGGATAGAAAAAGGACAAACAAAAGTAAATCTTACATCGTACATTTAAAGACTATAGTATTTAAAACGTGCAACTACTTGAAGTTAATTAACTATTACTTTTATCAAATGAAATAACACAAAACTAGTGTATTGATCACTTTTTAAAAGTCTTCTCGTGTACTTTTTATTAACCACTAACTCACCAAAAACGTTGATAAACTTTTAACTTACTTCAATAAAGGGAGATTCTCTGTACACCCAGAATATTACATCCAATTCAAAATCAGAATCAAAATGTTTTTTATTCAAGTAGACCCATAAAAACGCATTTGAACCGTCTTGTTACAGTATTGAATTAAACCTAAAGCTACAACAGGTTTGAAAAGTAGACACTACCGAGAACAACGTCTTTGCGTGTTTCCCCAGCACGGCCAACTTACAGACTCCAGGCTCCGGGTTGCTACTTAGAAATTATTGTCAGAAAACCCTAACAATCCATCAGTGGCCACTAACGACCGGGAATTTGAAGTCTGGACCTTGCAATCTCCGGCCTTGTAATGTAAGCCTTAATGAAAGAAATACATATACGAGTACAATGACTTTTAACCTGAACTACCTCGTTGGTAAGATAATAACAGATGATTGATATATTAATATATACGGTGGCATATAAAAAAAAAATGTTCATTTCTTGTAATTACACAGTAATAATTTACGATAAGAGCAAAAACACCGCTTCAAATAGCGGTTGCGTCAATTTAAGGCACACAAAAACTGGTAGCTTGACTGAAGAAATTCTTAGTTTTTTTAAATTATTATATTAAATACTATGTCAATCAATCTAAATTTTTGTTCTATAATTTCTGAATAAAAACAATCCGTTGATCGAACTGTTTTATTCAATCTTTTTTTTTTTTCAAAAATAGTTGACAATTTTAATTAAGATTCCGTTACAAGGTCGAACACCGAGCGTAATTGAGTAAACCGGTTTGCGCATACTCAAAAGCTTGGCTTTTGAAATTACATCGCAATTTGTGCATTTGCGCAGTACGCATTGCGCAGTCTAGAACTGAAACGTCAAATGTAAGCATATTATCCATTATGTGTAACTATTAATTTAAGACTACAGTCTAAGCAACAGCTAACTGGGATTTTATCATATATACTTGTAACTGGGCAAACGATTTGTAGACATTTTTATGGGAGTGATGTGGTAATTGTCACTTAGTTTGTTTTTTTTTTAATAAGCGTCTTATAATAGAAGGTGAGTCTTTTAACCTAATATAGAATAATAGCAAATTATACAGAAGAACGAAACATCAATATAAGTAAGAGAAAATTAAAATCTATAGTCAAGTTAAATATTTTCTTTGTCACAAAGTTTATATATGCGTATGTCCTGGATGAAATCTGAGGTTGGTATGTTATGATAATAATAATTCGACCGCATTTACTAATCTTCCTATTAAATACCAATCGAATATTAATGATCGAAGCCATCCAACTCACATAAAATAAAGTATCAGTTCTTGTTTCGCTCCTTGTAACCAGTAACGAAATGTAATACATAGAACTTTATTATAAGAATTCACTGTGTTCGTAGCTTTAAATATTATTTAAAACATTAAAAGTAAGTAAACAAATATTGCTAATTATTTAATTTATAAAATTGACCAAAGAATAGTCCGGTGTAATTACAAGACTCTCTTTTGGGCGAGCCGAGATGGCCCAGTGGTTAGAACGCGTGCATCTTAACCGATGATTTCGGGTTCAAACCCAGGCAGGCACCACTGAATTTTCATGTGCTTAATTTGTGTTTATAATTCATCTCGTGCTCGGCGGTGAAGGAAAACGTCGTGAGGAAACCTGCATGTGTCTAATCTCAACGAAATTCTGCCACATGTGTATTCCGCCAAACCGCATTGGAGCAGCGTGGTGGAATATGCTCCAAAACGTTCTCATCAAAGGGAGAAGAGGCCTTTAGTCCAGCAGTGAGAAAATTTACAGGCTGCTAATGCTAATGCTAATGCTTTTGGCGACGAAATTAGTTCCTTTAATCAAACAAAAATTAAAGATATTTTAAAGTTTTTAAATGATTAATTCTAAGCTGTTCCTAAGCTAGAAACTAGCAAATTCCACCTCGACGCCCGGTATTTAATAGGTAGGGAAGATCTGGTGGTGCAAGATGTGAGGACCTCGCGTGTCCTTTTTTCCGATGGACCTGAGGAGGACTGCAGCTGGGATGGCCTCGCGCACTCGTTCAGCAGTACGCAATAGTGTGGAGTATAGAGGGGCGGGATCACTATAGATAAGATGTACTTACATGTCCGAATGAAAAAAAAAAACAAACCTAAGTAATTTAGTAATCACCCGTACTTGGAATTGGGAATACACACGTGACAGCATTTAATCGAGCATGCAGGTTTCCTCATGATTGGTTGAGTTTCACGTGGCCAAAAATCTAAATCTGTTTCTGAATAGAAATATCCAGAAAATGACTCATTAATACACATTACTAGCGTAATTTGTTTTGATTTTTTTTTAATTATACGACGCTAATATAAATATGATAACAACCCAATACAGACAATAGAGATTTATGTCTAAATGTCAAGATATACTGGGTTTACCGAAATATGATTAAGTTTTGAATGGTAATAGAATTAGTTTTGTTTACATTTGATGCGAGCGATGTTGAATTTCAAAGAGTATTGAGTTGTAAATAAAAACTTTTTATAGTTTAATAAAATTGGAATGTCTATTAAAATTTAAATATTAATCTTTTAAAATAAAATTTATTGTAATATTAAAATAACCGCTTTTATTAAATGCATATGTATATGATTGATGATATAAACACGACCTCAATAAATAAATAAATATGTATGTGTACACACCCTACATAAAACTTTTAAAAGAAAATATTTTACACGTCTTATTATTTAATTCTTTCTTTGTAAGTCAATGTAATGTCTCACAAAATCTAATTATTAGTCGTTTATTAACCATTAATTGTGCCGGCTTTTATTTATTATTATTATTTTATTAAGATTCCTTGAAATAACGCTAATAGTGTCTTCACATTTTGATTGATTTAATCACCGAAGCCATTAAATAAGATACCAATAGAGTTTTGTCATTATGCCTATTAGAAGACGATATCAACCAATATTAAGTCTTCTACGAACCATGGCCATTATAATTTAGCTAGATTTTGACCTCGACTTCGTCCGTGCCAACTTCCGTTATTATGACCGCGATTAAGAAGTTTTTAAAAGAGTATGTTTTGAAGTACTTCTGCGTAAATGATATTTTTAGTTTTATTTTCTCGTGGCAGAACTTACTGGTTTTCTCCGCAACCCGATCTTCACAGCGCGACGTATGGCCGTGTTAAAAGCAATCTTAACGTAAATCGATTGCTACGTATTTACATGTTTGCCCCTGTGACTTATAAATTGTTACGGCAAAAGATAACTAAACGGGAAATTAAACTATTTTAAAATTAAAAGGTAAATCATTTGGAATCATTGGGCGAGGTATGAGCACTGTTTGACCAACTGCTGGACCAGTCCAAACTATTGCAACGATCACATTATTGCGAAGAAATTGGACTTGAAGTCGGATCCCGTTACATAAATTTGGTGGTTTAGGATTTCTAAGTAAAATTATTTTAGCACCTATTTTTAACTTGAGCGAATGTGGGGGATGGCTACTCAGATTTAAAGAATTAACAAACTCATGTGGGTTGACTGCATCTTCTTGATCTATTACATTATCAATAGATGTGTAGGTACCTATATATCTACTGGAAGTTAGTTAAAAATAGGCGGATAACTTCGTCAACGCTACTGTTTCTCGCCGCCGCTGTAATTGGCGACGGCAATATAACGTGGTGAATAATATTAGAAGCGTCTATATTGCCATCAGTATAATTTTATTTTAAGCATTAATTTCGACCAAATTTGATGACTATAAAAAAGGTTATGGTTATATATGGTTAGGTAAGTCAATTTAAAAAATTGACATAAAAGATTGATTTTTTTTTAGATCATTTAAAGAGAACTTCAGGAATTCTCTCATATATATTTTTGGGTAACTTTAAACGTTTACGAAGCGCAGTCAACGGAAGCATTAAAATGTTAATAATTTTCCCCGTTTCTGCAATTTGTATCACTATTGCTGCGCTCTTTTGGTCGCAGCGTTAAGTAAAAAACGTTAAACGTTTAAAAAAAAAATTTTTTTTTTTTAAACCTTACTTGACAAATGGATTATCTAACATAAAATATTTTTCAGTTCAGCGCGCTGAAATAAACAACAGAATCCTTCAAAGATGAATATATTTCCACGTTTGTCTACACTTTCACAGTCACAGCATGATGTTATAAAGCCTTCCTCGATAAATAGACTACTACCAACAAAAAAATATTTCTATAAGTATTTGAAACGGGATATTTACCGTGTTTTTTATTTTTATTTGTTGGAACTCGATATTTCGACATTATCTACGAAGGTCTTGTTCACGACAAAAGAAAAAAAAAACAAAAATATTTTTTTCAATTCGAACCAGTAGCTTCTGAGATTAGTGAGTTCAAACAAACAAACAAACTCTTCAGCTTTATAATATTAGTATTGATAAACAAAAATCAACCTAGGAGTAATCGGCAAACGACTCCACTCTAATCTGGCTCCGTTGTCAGTCGTAGTTCAGAATTCGAGATAAAAAGACGCGTTGAAGCGTCATCGGTAAAGTTATCGAACTACTTAACGATCAAATCGCTTCTTATTTTTCGGAATGATCGTACTCATAAAATATGAACGAGTAGGACGAGTGCAGTGATATTAATGATTAAGTTAGTTTTATGTGATAATATTTTAAGTGGTTGTGTCTCAAGTTAACTTCCTTAATACTTGTGTTATTAGTTCGATATAATTATTTTTCTCGAAGGAATTAATGTGAATGCACTTTGGAAAACCCGTTTGTGTAAATTTCGTATTTTTTTTACCACAAATTCTCAAATTTTATTCAATTGAAAAATTTCGATATTTTTAATGTTACATTTATGCTGCACATTTAACTATCACAATGGAAGTAGTAGATCTTTCTGAATCGACTTGTCTATGTGATAATTTCAATAGTGATTATTATTTGTTTAAATATGAAATTTGAACTTATCACCGAAATTATGCTAAGTCGTGACGTAACATAATAGAGAGTGATACGCAAACCGATTCCACACACATTAACAACCTCTAAATTTCCCACTACTGTCTCCTCTCCCTTTGAGGAGAAGGCTTTTGAAGCATATTCGACCACGTTACTCCAATGCGGGTTGGTGAATACTCATGTAGCAGAATTTCATTGAAATAACATGGAGGTTTTCTCACGATGATTTCCTTCACCGCCGAGCACGAGATGAATTATAAACACTAATCAAGCACATGAAAATTCCGTGGTGCTTGCCTGGGTTTGAGCCCGCAATCATCGGTTAAGATGCACGTGTTCTAACCACTGGGTCATCTCGGCTGTAAACGAACTCCGAATACAAACATTTCTTGTTTACAAACTAAAATTCGAAATAGGTTCAACCTTCATATTTTTAAAGTGAATTCGCATATTTTTTTTCTTTACGTTGTGGAATTCTCTCATTGAATAATATATTCAACCTTCAGCTAACTAACCTAGACAATTAGTTTTAATTGATGCTGTATTGGAAGTTCCTGGACTTTAAACTTAGTTGGCAAAAACAGTGGAACAAAAAAATGTGGCAATTACTTATGTTATTTGTGCTGGTATCAAATAGTGAATCTAAAACGTGTGATGGCGTTAACAACTTGGACATAAGTTCTGGACAACGTTATTCAAACGGTGACATTTATTACAATAAACAAAACTATACACGCTATCAATATTTCACAGACAAGGAAAGAACTTGCGTCTGTAAAGAGAACACTTGTCTATTGAAGTGCTGTCCCCACGGGTACGGTTACGATTTTAAGAGAAAGATGTGCTTAGAAGTGACAGAACCATTCAGCCCTAAAGTTGTAGACGAATACTTACAAGTCCATAGCCTCAATGCGACAGAATATTTTGATTTTAATTTTGGAAAACCAAATTGCACGATACCTCAGTTTCGCTTTCGGTTGAAGGAGATGTTCCACGACAGAATTGAAATAAGAACTGTAAGTTTATTTTATCAACTTTTTTGTTATATATATATAAATAATGTGATAAAATATGCAATGCCTTCCCTCCGGACCCCCTAGGTAGACGTGTGTGAATTATTTATAGTTAAGAATCCTAAGTAAAATTAGGAATTACAGTGTAATTGAAAATACAGAAATAATAATTATATCTCGTAAAAGTTGGCCGCTGAAACCTTGGATTACTTTTGGAATCATAAAATTTTTACTTACTAAAAATTGCTAATAATTAATTATTAAAATTTGGAATAACACAGAAATTGAAAATTACTTATTACAAAAACGAACTGGATAAACTTGACCGTCTGTTAAATAACTATTTGCTCTTCATTTTCTGTCTTCGTTCAACCAGATCTTTCAGTATCGTGATAAATTAAAATGGTTTACATTTCGACAGCGTAAAGACTTCCGATTACTTTTATTTCTTTTCTCTATTCTCTTTGATCCCCTCTCTCCTGATTATTATTTGAAGGGAAATTAAATTTCTGTGCTATAATCACAATCGTCAACTACGTTCTAAGGATTCTTACCTTCTTTCTGTTCCTACTCATACTTCCGGTTTCGTCTCTAATTCCTACTCCGTTCAAGCTGTCGGAAATATTAGAAAACCTACCTCTAAACTTACTTTTGTGACTCGCTACGTGAGTACATATTGTCAAAAAACTCCTAGTTCCCTGATGACTTCTATTATGGACTATTATTATTTATATGTTTTTACTATAAGTGATATAGATCTACATTTATTTATTATGTTTTGTCAATTATTAATTACCGGTTACCGGTACTTTCAGGTTTTTTGTTTGACCTTAAGGTTGACCGGTAGAGAATGCCCTCAGGCATTAAGTCCGCCTTTTGTCCCATTTACTTTGTCGTGGTCAATAAAGTATTTAAATAAATAAATAAATCCGTCAAAGGGACAACAAAAAAGCAACATGGTATACCATTAAGGAATGAACGAAGGTAATTATTCAAACCAAAAATCACCTGTTAACGACACCAATAGTTTCCTTAAATAATGTTAATATTTTTTTACTAACATAGGACCCACGTTAGCCAGAGATATCTTAAACAGAATAAATAAGACTGAATACCAATTAATTCATTCGACAAACAAAGCCCAAAATAATAAACAATGGTTTTATACCCTAAAAAATCCGTTGTAATTAAAAATATAATAAATAGCCTAAAAACCAATTGTGCCCCTAGAGGAGACAACATTTCTACAATGACTATTGAAAATGTGTCAGGACGTATTATGTTATCCTATAGAAATGTTGTACCTTAGTTTATCGAGCGGCATTTTTCGTACATGTTTTAAGAAAGTGGTTGTTATTCCAATATATAAAAATGGGGACAAAAGAATTATGTCAAACTACAGACTGGTGTCACTACTATCAACAGTAAGTATCATTATTGAAAAACTCGTTTGTTCTAGGCTAATCAAGTGTTTAGAGGAACATTAAATGTAAGCTTATGATCATTTTGGATTCCGAGCTCATAAGTCTACAGATGACGCAATACATTCATTAGTTAATCTGCTTACAAATTCTTTAGACAATGGAGAAAAATGTTTAGGTGTATTCCTTGACATTAAAAAAGCATTTGTTACCGTGTCAATACCTCTGCTCTTGCGAAAGTTAGAAGATATAGGAATTCGATACCAGAATATCTGGTAATAACTAATCTTTAATCTTTGCTTTCTGCTAGTGAAATCTCACTAGTACCTATCAATACATCACACACGGAATTCCAAAGGATAGTTCACTAGGGTCAACCCTATTTTTAATATGTAAATTAACAACTTATGTAACTTGGAATTACAGAATGGGCATATATCATCATTCGTTGATGACACACATACATATACACAGTCACGCACAAACACACACACACATATAGTCCTGTAGACTGCATAGTCTCACTTGGGTGACGTAGGATGCCGTTTTTAATTTGTGCTTGTTAAAGTTCTACTTTCGTACGTTATGAAAATATGAGAGTTAATTTTTATGATGCGCGCAAACAGGGTGATGCGTAAACTAACTGATGAAGAAGGTTGAAACCGGCGATTAAAATTTTATAAAATCCTTACATTGTCTGAGAAGTGTTATGCCGCTCGTATCTAAAATTACACTGGCTCACTCGCTTTCCTAACCGCAATACAACAATGCTAAGTATTGCAGTTTGCCAGTGAAATCTATGATGAGTTGATGGTACCTACCCAGTCTTGCACAAAGCACTACCACCAAGTATGTTATAGTGGTAAAAAGGAGATTTTTTTAGTAGATTATTATTATTGATGTTATACATTATTTGCATGCGATTAAAACTATTTACATTACGCCGAAGACGTTGAACTTAAATACGCACAACTTTATTGTTAACATGTAGACGTAATTTCACAATAACTACGTCATACGGAAGTGTAAACGTAAAGTTGTGCCTTTAAATGTCTCGCAGTTTGGCTTTGGCCTTGCTTTCCCCTTTGGGAGAATGTTTTTGGAACTTATTTTGACCACGCTGCAACGCTGCTCCAATGCGCGTTGACTCCTGGACTATATTTTCTTCGTCGAGTATGACACGAAGAATTGATAAATTCAGACGTGATTTACCGGAAACTGACGATTTTTGGTATTGACTTGTAAAAGTATATTAAATTAAAAAAAAAAAAAAACGATTTAATTTGTTGTCTGGCGCCCGTTACAATACGCACATTCGTCCTTCAATTGTTCCGCCAGAAATACTACCTACTCTTAAAGAAATATAACTCGGCAAATACCTTTTCTTTGTATTTTGTCGATGATTTACCTCAAGTTTTAAAAATAGCATAATACGAAAAAAATTATAATTAAAATTTCGAATGGCATGAGGAAAATCATATCGTAAAGTTCCTTCGCGAACTACGCTCCTTGTTGAGTAGTAGTAGAAAGTTAAACGGTTCTGGATTGGTAGGCCTTCGTCGAAGCCCGCCTAGGCCCAGAATGACTTAGTCAGCTTTCAAACCGGACCACAACAAAGAATATAAAATTTAGATAGATTGACAGAGTATTTAATAGAATACCGTTATGTGACAAAAAAAAAAGAAAACTAAATGTACTAAGAATTTCTTCAGTCAATCTATCAGTTTTTTTGTGTGGCTTAAAATAGACGTAACCGCTATTTGAAGCGGTGTTTTTGCTCTTATCGTAATTTTTTTTATATTATAGTTTGGCGGTACACCATATGGGCCACTTAATGATAAGTGGTCTTCACCGCCCATGGACAATGGCGCTGTAAAAAATATTAACCATTCCTTACATTGCCGTAGCGCCACCTTTGGAACTAAGATCTTATATCCCTTGTGCCTTTAGTTACACTGGTTCAGTCACCATTCAAACCGAAATACAACAATACTGAGTACTGTTGTTTGGTGGTAGAATATCTGATGAATAGGTGGTACCTACCCAAACGGGCTTGCACAAGGCCCTACCATCAAGTCTAAAAGAGTTTTATTTAGTTGGGGAATAGTTGAAGTTGGATCGGAAGAGAATCGGGGACCTTTCATAACCGTTATATGTTCGAGACATCTGATTCGCTGAAGCTGTACTCTCTTTGATTTTTATATCTATGACATTAATCTCTATGATAATTAAAAAAAAAACATTATATGTAGAATTTACCCCCAGTAATGAACTCAGTAGTTATTATTTGTTACAAAGTTTATATATGCGTGTATCCTGGATGAAATTGTAGGCTGGTATGTTATAATAATAATTCGACCGCATTTACTAATCTTTCTATTAAATACCAATCAAATATTAATGATACAAGTCACTCAACTCACATCAAACAAAGTATTAGTTCTTGTTTCGACCCTTGTAATAATAATTAGTAACGAAATATAAGACATAGTGTGGAACTTTATTATGAGACTTAATTTTGTTCTTAGTTTATAAGATTATTTAAATTTACATATTAAATTTAGATTAAGGGTCTAATTGTTTCGATTGCGTAAAAAAAAGCAACTACCTAATTAAGGAACACACGTGGCAGAATTTATTCGACACATGCAGGTTTCCTTATAATTGGTTGAGTTTCACGTGATCCACCTACTAACCATCTCATCTCTGATATAACAGACTAAAATCTAAATCCGTTCGTGAACAGAAATACCCAGAAAATGACTCATTAATACTCATTATTAGCGTAATTTCTTCTAAATTTTTGTCAATTATATAACGCTAATGTAAATATAATAAAAACGCAACACGGACAATAGAATATCATGTCATGTCATATACTGGGTTTGCCGAAATATGATTAAGTTTTGAATGGTAATAGAATTCGTTTTTTTTACATTTGACACGAGCGAGGTAGAACTTCAAAGAATGTTCTGTTGGAAATAAAAACTTTTTGTTGTTAGTCAAACATTGGAAAATATAGTTAAAAGAGTGATTCATAGAAACTATTCCTTCTTACCTTCCATTTTGAGGAGCTGTATGTATCTACTGTTCTAAGGAACAAATTTAACAATAGCTTAACCGGATAAACACTCGGTTAAGCTATTATTTTGTAGATAAAATTGAAGATATGCTTGATGAACTTGCCTGGGATTTTAAATCTTTTTATTTCAAGATGGCTGACACAAAGTATGTCAAGAAAAAAAAGAACAAAAGGTAGCAATTTTGCAAAAAAATGCTGCAGAACCAATCCTTATCCTGTAAATTAATGTACTCGTATGTAGGTATGTTTCCTAATGAAATAATATTAAAAAACGAGTGAAAAGTTAAGTGAAAAATTACTCATATTATATATGTATTCACTCACGAAGGCGCTCCCCTCCACAATATGTGACTTACGCTCGTTAAAAGATGCGTTAGTATGCGTGAGTTGACTAATTTAAAGCCAAAAAAATTACAAATTAGATAAAATTTGTTAATGCAATGGTTTCTACTGAAACCCAGGTAATTTTTTTTAACTTTATCTATTGGTTTGGACGAAATCATAAAATAGGTCATATGTTTATATGTTTGTCATGAATTTAAAAAAAAATCTAATTACTAAAGGGATAACGATAAGGTTAAAGGTCTATTTAATTATTTAAAAAGTTTGAATTAAGTATATATAATTCTTACTAATCAAGCCTTTAAAAATATAGAACCTATAAATCCCCTTGTTATCGTATCCATCGTACTTACTCATAGCGAAATTTTACGAACAAATAAATTAAACCCTTAAAGTAAAAAAAAATCTACATAAAACTTGTAAACCAAAATAATAATACACGTTTTATTTTTAAATCAACGTAATATCTCACAAAACAAGAAAAAATAAACAATTATTACATGTTTATTAAGTATGAATTGTACCGACGTTAATTATAAGATTCCTTGAAATAACGCTAAAAGTTTGTTCACATTTTGATCGATTTAATCACCGAAACCATTAAAATATAAGATACCAATAGAGTTTTGTCATATGCCTATTAGAAGACGATTCAACCAATATTATGTGTTCTACGAACCATGTAACCATTGTAATTAAATAAACAAAAATTACCCAAGGATCAATCGGCAAACGACTCCACTCTAGTCTGGCCCGGTTGTCAGTCGTAGTTCAGAATTCGAGATAAAAAGACGCGTTGAAGCGTCATCGGTAAAGTTATCGAACTACTTAACGATCAAATCGCTTCTTTTTTTTTCGGAATGATCGTACTCATAAAATATGAACGTATAGGATGAGTGCAGTGATATTAATGATTAAGTTAGTTTTATGTGATAATATTTTAAGTGATTGTGTCTCAAGTTAACTTCCTTAATACTTGTGTTATTAGTTCGATATAATTATTTTTCTCGAAGGAATTAATGTGAATGCACTTTGGAAAACCCGTTTGTGTAAATTTCGTATTTTGTTTTACCAAAAATTCTCAAATTTTATTCAATTGAAAAATTTCGATATTTTTAATGGTACATTTATGCTCCACATTTATCTATCACAATGGAAGTAGTAGATCTTTCCGAATCGACATGTCTATATGATAATTTCAATAGTGATTATTATTTGTTTAAATATGAAATTTGAACTTATCACCGAAATTATGCTAAGTCGTGACGTAACATAATAGAAAGTGATACGCAAACCGATTCCACACACATTAACAACCTCTAAATTTCCCACTGCTGTCTCCTCTCCCTTTGAGGAGAAGGCTTTTGAAGCATATTCGACCACGTTACTCCAATGCGGGTTGGTGAATACTCATGTAGCAGAATTTCATTGAAATAACATGGAGGTTTTCTCACGATGATTTCCTTCACCGCCGAGCACGAGATGAATTATAAACACTAATCAAGCACATGAAAATTCCGTGGTGCTTGCCTGGGTTTGAGCCCGCAATCATCGGTTAAGATGCACACGTTCTAACCACTGGGTCATCTCGGCTGTAAGCGAACTCCGAATACAAACATTTCTTGTTTACAAACTAAAATTCGAAATAGGTTCAACCTTCATATTTCCAAAGTGAATTCGCATATTTTTTTTTCTTTACGTTGTGGAATTCTCTCATTGAATAATATATTCAACCTTCAGCTAACTAACCTAGACAATTTGTTTTAATTGATGCTGTATTGGAAGTTCCTGGACTTTAAACTTAGTTGGCAAAAACAGTGGAACAAAAAACATGTGGCTATTACTTACGTTATTTGTGCTGGTATCAAATAGTGAATCTAAAACGTGTGATGGCGTTAACAACTTGGACATAAGTTCTGGACAACGTTATTCAAACGGTGACATTTATTACAATAAACAAAACTATACACGCTATCAATATTTCACAGACAAGGAAAGAACTTGCGTCTGTAAAGAGAACACTTGTCTATTGAAGTGCTGTCCCCACGGGTACGGTTACGATTTTAAGAGAAAGATGTGCTTAGAAGTGACAGAATCATTCAGCCCTAAAGTTGTAGATGAATACTTACAAGTCCATAGCCGCAATGCGACAGAATATTTTGATTTTAATTTTGGAAAACCAAATTGCACGATACCTCAGTTTCGCTTTCGGTTGAAGGAGATGTTCCACGACAGAATTGAAATAAGAACTGTAAGTTTATTTTATCAACTTTTTTGTTATATATATATAAATAATGTCATAAAATATGCAATGCCTTTCCTCCGGACCCCCTAGGTAGACGTGTGTGAATTATTTATAGTTAAGAATCCTAAGCAAAATTAGGAATTACAGTGTAATTGAAAATACAGAAATAATAATTATATCTCGTAAAAGTTGGCCGCTGAAACCTTGGATTACATCTAGAATCATAACATTTTTACTTACTAAAAATTGCCAATAATTATTAAAATTTGGAATAACAATATCTTTCAATATCGTGATAAATTAAAATGGTTTACATTGCGACAGCGTAAAGACTTCCGATTACTTTTGTCTCTTTTCTCTATTCTCTTTGATGCTCTCTCTCCTGATTATTATTTGAAGGGAAATTCAAATTTCTGTGTTATAATCACAATCGTCAACTACGTTCTAAGGATTCTTACCTTCTTTCTGTTCCTACTCATACTTCCGGTTTCGTCTCTAATTCCTACTCCATTCAAGCTGTCCGATTATGGAACAAAGTACCCGAATATATTAGAAAACCTACCTCTAAACTGACTTTTGTGACTCGCTACGTGAGTACATATTGTCAAAAAACTCCTAGTTCCGATGACTTCTATTATGCACTATTATTATTTATATGTTTTTACTATAGGTGATATAGATCTACATTTATTTATTATGTTTTGTCAATTATTAATTACCGGTACCTTCAGGTTTTTTGTTTGACCTTGAGGTTCACCGGCAGAGAATGCCCTAAGGCATTAAGTCCGCCTTTTGTCCCATTTACTTTGTCGTGGTCAATAAAGTATTTATATAAAAAATAAACTAATCCGTCAAAGGGACAACAAAAAAGCGACATGGTTAACCATTAAGGAAGGAACGAAGGTAATTATTCAAAGCAAAAATCACCTGTTAACGACACCAATAGTTTCCTTAAATAATGTTAATATTTTTTTACTAACATAGGACCCACGTTAGCCAGAGATATCATAAACAGAATAAATAAGACTGAATACCAATTAATTCATTCGACAAACAAAGCCCAAAATAATAAACAATGGTTTTATACCCTAAAAATTCCGTTGTAATTAAAAATATAATAAATAGTCTAAAAACCAATTGTGCCCCTGGAGGAGACAACATTTCTACAAGACTGTTGAAAATGTGTCAGGACGTATTATGTTATCCTATAGAAATGTTGTACCTTAGTTTATCGAGCGGCATTTTTCGTACACGTTTTAAGAAAGTGGTTGTTATTCCAATACATAAAAATGGGGACAAAAGAACTATGTCAAACTACACACTGGTATCACTACTATCGTAAGTATTATTATTGAAAAACTCGTTAGTTCTAGGCTAATCAAGTGTTTAGAGGAACATTAAATGTTAGCTTATAATCTTTTTGGATTCCGAGCTCATAAGTCTACAGATGACGCAATACATTCATTAGTTAATCTGCTTACGAATTCTTTAGACAATGGAGAAAAATGTTTAGGTGTATTCCTTGACATTAAAAAAGCATTTGTTACCGTGTCAATACCTCTGCTCTTGCGAAAGTTAGAAGATATAGGAATTCGATACCAGAATATCTGGTAATAACTAATCTTTAATCTTTGCTTTCTGCTAGTGAAATCTCACTAGTACCTATCAATACATCACACACGGAATTTCAAAGGATAGTTCACTAGGGTCAACCCTATTTTTAATATATAAATTAACAACTTATGTAACTTGGCATAACAGAATTCGTTGATGACACACATACATATACACAGTCACGCACAAACACACACACACATATAGTCCCGTAGACTACATAGTCCCACTTGGGTGACGTAGGATGCCGTTTTTAATTTGTGCTTGTTGAAGTTCTACTTTTGTACGTTATGAAAATATGAGAGTTAATTTTTATGATGCGCGCAAACAGGGTGATGCGTAAACTAACTGATGAAGAAGGTAAAGTAAAAAGGAGATTTTTTTAGTAGATTATTATTATTGATGTTATACATTATTTGCATGCGATTAAAACTATTTAAATTACGCCGAAGACGTTGAACTTAAATACGCACAAATTTATTGTTAACATGTAGACGTAATTTCACAACAACTACGTCATACGGAAGTGTAAACGTAAAGTTGTGCCTTTAAATGTCTCGCAGTTTGGCTTTGGCCTTGCTTTCCCCTTTGGGAGAATGTTTTTGGAACTTATTTTGACCACGCTGCAACGCTGCTCCAATGCGCGTTGACTCCTGGACTATATTTTCTTTCACCGTCGAGTATGACACGAAGAATTGATAAATTCAGACGTGATTTACCGGAAACTGACGATTTTTGGTATTGACTTGTAAATTATATTTAATTTAAAAAAAAAACGATTTAATTTGATGTCTGACGCCCTTTACAATACGCACATTCGTTCTTCAATCGTTCCGCCAGAAATACTACCTACTCTTAAAGAAATATAACTCGACAAATACCTTTTCTTTGTATTTTGTCGATGATTTACCTCAAGTTTTAGAAATAGCATAATACGAAAAAAAATTATAATTAAAATTTCGAATGGCATGAGGAAAATCATTACGTAAAGTTCCTTCACGAACTACGCTCCCTGTTGAGTAGTAGTCGAAAGTTAAACGCTTCTGGATTGGTAGGCCTTCGTCGAAGCCCGCCTGGGCCCAGAATGATTTAGTCAGCCTTCAAACCGGACCACAACAAAGAATATAAAAATTTAGATAGATTGACAGAGTATTTAATAGAATACCGCTATGTGACAAAAAAAAAAGAAAACTAAATGTACTAAGAATTTCTTCAGTCAATCTATCAGTTTTTGTGTGGCTTAAAATAGACGTAACCGCTATTTGAAGCGGTGTTTTTACTCTTATCGTATTTTTTTTTTATATCATAGTTTGGCGGTAGACCATATGGGCCACATAATGATAAGTGGTCACCACCGCCCATAGACAATGGCGCTGTAAGAAATATTAACCATTCCTTACAGCACCACCTTTGGAACTAAGATCTTATGTCCATTGTGCCTGTAGTTACACTGGTTCAGTCACCCTTCAAACCGAAATACAAAAATACTGAGTACTGTTATTTGGCGATAGAATATCTGATGAGTAGGTGATACCTACCCAGACGGGCTTGCACAAGGCCCTACCACCAAGTCTAAAAGAGTTTTATTTAGTTGGGGAATAGTTGAAGTTGGATCGGAAAAGAATCGGGGACGTTTCATAACCATTATATGTTCGCGACATCAGAGTCGCTGAAGCTGTACTCTCTCTGATTATTATATCTATGACATTTATCTCTATGATAATTAAAAAAAAACATTGTATGTAGCATTTACCCCTAGTAATGAACTCAGTAGTTATTATTTGTTACAAAGTTTATATATGCGCATATCCTGGATGAAATTGTAGGCTGGTATGTTATAATAATAATAATTCGACCGCATTTACTAATCTTTCTATTAAATACCAATCAAATATTAATGATACAAGTCACTCAACTCACATCAAACAAAGTATTAGTTCTTATTTCGGCCCTTGTAATAATAACTAGTAACGAAACATAATACATAGTGTGGAACTTTATTATGAGACTTAATTTTGTTCTTAGTTTAAAAGATTATTTAAATTTACATATTAAATTTAGACTAAGGGTCTAATTGTTTCGATTGCGTAAAAAAAGCAACTACCTAATTAAGGAACACACGTGGCAGAATTTATTCGACACATGCAGGTTTCCTTATAATTGGTTGAGTTTCACGTGATCCACCCACTAACCATCTTATCTCTGATAGAACGGACTAAAATCTAAATCCGTTCAGACTCAGAAAATGACTCATTAATACACATAATTAGCATAATTTCTTCTGAATTTTTGTCAATTATATAACGCTAATGTAAATATGATAAAAATGAAACACAGACAATAGAATTTCATGTCATGTCATATAGTGGGTTTGCCGAAATATGATTAAGTTTTGAATGGTAATAGAATTCGTTTTGTTTACATTTGACACGAGCGAGGTAGAACTTCAAAGAATGTTCTGTTGGAAATAAAAACTTTTTATTGTTAGTCAAACATTGGAAAATGTTAGTTAATAGAGTGATTCATAGAAACTATTCCTTCTTACCTTCCATTTTGAGGAGCTGTATGTATCTACTGTTCTAAGGAACAAATTTAACAATAGCTTAACCGGATAAACACTCGGTTTAGCTATTATATTGTAGATAAAATTAAAGATATGTTTGATGAATTTGCCTGGGATTTTACATCTTTTTATTTCAAGATGGCTGACATAAAGTATGTCAAGAAAAAAAAGAACAAAAGGTAGCAATTTTGCAAAAAAATGCTGCAGATCCAAACCTTATCCTGTAAATTAAAGTACTCGTATGTAGGTTTATTTCCCAATGAAAGAATATTAAAAAACGAGTGAAAAGTTAAGTGAAAAATTACTCATATTATATATGTATTCACTCACGAAGGCGCTCCCCTCCACAATATGTGACTTACGCTCGTTAAAAGATGCGTTAGTATGCGTGAGTTGACTAATTTAAAGCCAAAAAAATTACAAATTAGATAAAATTTGTTAATGCAATGGTTTCTACTGAAACCCAGGTAATGTTTTTTAACTTTATCTATTGGTTTGGACGAAATCATAAAATAGGTCATATGTTTATATGTTTGTCATGAATTTAAAAAAAAATCTAATTACTAAAGGGATAACGATAAGGTTAAAGGTCTATTTAATTATTTAAAAAGTTTGAATTAAGTATATATAATTCTTACTAATCAAGCCTTTAAAAATATAGAACCTATAAATCCCCTTGTTATCGTATCCATCGTACTTACTCATAGCGAAATTTTACGAACAAATAAATTAAACCCTTAAAGTAAAAAAAAATCTACATAAAACTTGTAAACCAAAATAATAATACACGTTTTATTTTTAAATCAACGTAATATCTCACAAAACAAGAAAAAATAAACAATTATTACATGTTTATTAAGTATGAATTGTACCGACGTTAATTATAAGATTCCTTGAAATAACGCTAAAAGTTTGTTCACATTTTGATCGATTTAATCACCGAAACCATTAAAATATAAGATACCAATAGAGTTTTGTCATATGCCTATTAGAAGACGATTCAACCAATATTATGTGTTCTACGAACCATGTAACCATTGTAATTAAATAAACAAAAATTACCCAAGGATCAATCGGCAAACGACTCCACTCTAGTCTGGCCCGGTTGTCAGTCGTAGTTCAGAATTCGAGATAAAAAGACGCGTTGAAGCGTCATCGGTAAAGTTATCGAACTACTTAACGATCAAATCGCTTCTTGTTTTTCGGAATGATCGTACTCATAAAATATGAACGAGTAGGACGAGTGCAGTGATATTAATGATTAAGTTAGTTCTATGTGATAATGTTTTAATTTATTGTGTCTTAAGTTAACTTCCTTAATACTTGTGTTATCATTTCGATATAATTATTTTTTCTCGAAGGAATTAATGTGAATGCACTTTGGAAAACCCGTTTGTGAAGGTTACTTTAGTATAAAATAGTTTTACAACATAATATTTAATAACAATTGTAGAAAAATTGAGGAGGACCAATTAAAAAATGTTTTTTATTAACAATAAACTTATAACTATTTACATTATCAAAACCCAGTAAAACCTGTTCCACGTTGATCACAAGAACTAAACACGTCTGAGCCAAGGAAACCAGTGCCAGAGAATTATTCTTAATAATAATTATTCGTCTTTATTAGAAAGTATTTTGGTTTTTCATTAAAAATATTTGTTTTTCTATAATAACAACTATTCGTAGTGTAATTTTTTTTTTATTACAAATTCTCAAAATTCATTCAATTGAAAAAAATATGAAGTACATTTTTGGTTGAGATTTGTCAATCACACTGGAAGTAGTAGATCTTCTCTAATCGACTTGTCTATGTGATAATTTCAATAGTGTTAATTTATTGTTTAAATATGAAATCGAACTAAACACCGAATTCATATTAAGTCGTGACTTAACAACAGAGTGATGTGAAAACCAATTCCGAATACAAACATTTCTTGTTTACAAACTAAGAATTCGAAATAGGTACCTACATATTTCCAAAGTGAATTTGCATATTTATTTCCTTCGCGCACCGTTGTGGAATTCCCTCATTGAATAATATATTCCACCTTCAGCTAACTAACCTAGACAATTTGTTTTAATTGATGCTGTATTGGAAGTTAATGGACTTTAAACTTAGTTGACAAAAACAGTGGAACAAAAAACATGTGGCTATTACTTACGTTATTTGTGCTGGTATCAAATAGTGAATCTAAAACGTGTGATGGCGTTAACAACTTGGACATAAGTTCTGGACAACGTTATTCAAACGGTGACATTTATTACAATAAACAAAACTATACACGCTATCAATATTTCACAGACAAGGAAAGAACTTGCGTCTGTAAAGAGAACACTTGTCTATTGAAGTGCTGTCCCCACGGGTACGGTTACGATTTTAAGAGAAAGATGTGCTTAGAAGTGACAGAACCATTCATCCCTAAAGTTGTAGACGAATACTTACAAGTCCATAGCCTCAATGCTACAGAATATTTTGATTTTAATTTTGGAAAACCAAATTGCACGGCAGATCAGGTTCGCATTCGGTTGAAGGAGATTTTCCACGACAGAACTGAAATAAGAACTGTAAGTTTATGTTATCAAATTTTTTGGTATAAATATATTTCTCCTAAAATATGCAACGTATCAAACTATAAATACTATTTACAACTAAAATTATAAATTTTATTCTGTAAACGAAAGATTCGAGTTTTTGAGAATCTAGTAAAAAAACTTACATTTTAAAGGGAAAATCTCTTGGAATAACTATATAAAGGTTATAATAACAGGTAAACCTGATTTATTCAAGACTTGGATGTCTAGCAATAGTCTAAGTATTATCAGTAGGCAAAGCCTTAACAGTATTCAGACCGAGTAAAACTTGTTTACATAAGTTTAACATTTTATTTTTATGAATCGAAACAAAAAAAAGAATAAGATTTATTTATAAACAATAACAAAAATGGATACAAAATGATATTAATCATAGTTTACTACGTTTAGACATTTGAAAGAATTACAATGTTTAACAAGCAAAGCATGTATGCATTATTATCGAATTTCGACCATTAAGGGATTTACTTGATGGTAGGGCTTTTTGCATGCCCGTCTGGGTAGGTACCACCCACTCATCAGATATTCTACCGCCAAACAGCAGTACTCAGTATTGTTGTGTTCCGGTTTGAAGGGTGAGTGAGCCAGTGTAATCAAAGGCACAAGGGACATAACATCTTAGTTCTTATGGTTGGTGGCGCATAGGTGATGTAAGGAATGGTTAATATTTCGTACAGCGCCTTTGTCTATGGGCGGTGGTGACCACTTACCATCAGGTGGCCCATTTGCTCATCCGCCTACTGATAAAACAATATATATATATATAATAAGACACATTACATACAGCTTTTGCTATATACAAATATGAATTAAAAATAGTAATCACTTAATGTTATCAATTATATTTTATTTTATTTTCATTAGAACAAACAACAGTAGATACAATAGCACATTCAAAATAAAAAAATACATTTCAAAATTATCAAGGCAAAAGTTCTACTACTTACAGGTAGTCTCACCATGTATTATCATATTAGACAGTGAAATTCTTTTGCTTTTGCTAATAAATAATCTAGAATAAGGTAGAACTTCCGACTTTCACGTCTAGCTGGTTTTACTGAACCATCGGGGACATGTTTGACTACATTTCAACATGTTACAAGTACATTATATTTAATATTAGTAGTCATGGTTACACGTCTTCCAAAAAGATTAAGTTTCCAGCGTTGAAGAGTATCATGAGCTATAGTCTAAGCTAGCTATACTGGGAGCTGTCGTACTTGCCGAAATATTCATTTTGAAATAAGTCCTATATACGCTAAATACCATCTAAAATTTAAGACTCAGAACCCGTATAGTAAATATACAAGTTGGCTGGCGTGAGAAAGTCGCAAAAGTTCCATTAAATTTAACGTAATTCCTTTTTTTAATATACTAGCTGTCCATCCTTGCTTCACACGAGTACAATAACGGTCTATATATAACTTTTGGATTAAAAAGAAAAATACTTGTTTTTTTCCGGCTAGTATAGTTGAAATTCTCGGCTTTTCTCTACTATAATATGCACGAATTACACGTCATATAAACCTTCTTCGTCACTCTGTTTATTGATGAAATCCGGATTAAAATTCGTTGCGTAGCCTAAAAATATATATATAAAGAGTACAAACTTTGTTTGCCAGTGCGTAGAAAAGTATACAAAGATAGATAAATACATTATAATACAAAACCTTGGTAAGCTTATATAACTCAGCTAATGGATATGCTCGTTACGATATGTCTAAATAATTCGATAATTACGTAATCGTAAAAGCTAGCTTTTGGCGATAAGATACGATAAATTTTTGTATTTCGTAACATAATTGATTTTCTGATAATCTTTCTGTTATTAAACGGCGCTGTGTGTTTTTTAAATCGCGGTATCACTCTTATTAAAGAAAAAAGAGTATAATCTTGTTCATTCGTTACGTTTGAATATGTGGCTCCTTCAAGACAGCCGTATTCTGATTTTGAAACCCTTGGGTATTTCACATCTTGAGTCTAAATTGTCACCCATCTATTAAGAGATAGGTCAGACGTAAGTAGTTGATCTCCGAGATTAGACGGTTGTATAATGTTGTATATCAAACAAATATTCTGGACTCATTTGTGGCGTCAGCATAATATCTCCTTTTTAATATTTTGCAAGCAGTAATGATCGAATCGGCTACACTATGTTTTTCGATTTATGTTTATAGTTATGAACTTTCAAATAAATAATTTAATTCGCTCTAAATAACAGCTTTTTTAATGTGTTGTTTGGTTTGTTTTGTTCCCGGTACAACGTAACCTTAAACATTAGCAATTATGTCTGTTCCTTCAAAATGACTCAAAGTTTAGGTTTAGATTTCTACTATATGTCAATGGGTCGGTAATTATTAGGTTTGTCAGGTGTTACGTATAAAAAAATCCTTCTTTGGGGTTCAAGCCTACTTCATACCAATTTCCATCAAATCGGTTCAATAGTTTGGCCGTGTAAAAGTAATAAACGGACAGACAAACAGAGCTACTTTCGCATTTATTATATTAGAATTAATATGCGACGTTTATATTTACTTCAAAACATAAACATACACAGACGTACTTTTAAACACATAATCGAAGTCGCGGGAACCAAAAACTAAGAGATTAAAATATCACCATTATAAAATATCGGCCTCATTAAAAGTTCCAAATTAAAAAAGTAACCATATCGTTTGATGTCAAAAGTAACTTCTTAGTATTTATTACGTTTAAAGATTAAGTATTTATCCAAACTACATACAATGTCTTGAATGTTTTCTTACTTAAAAGATGGATAAATCGAAATATTTATTAGTAATTTAGAATCGTAGGAGTTAGTTCCTAAAATGTTTTATAGTTCAGCACATTTGACTCATAAACCATTCGCAAACTTAACACGAATAACTGTTGCTACAGCTTTGCTCACTATATCGGTTGTGACTAATGACTATTCAACAGATGGCAACAAAAAATAACCATAAAATTAAAAAAAATATATAAAATTTAGGACATCTGTAAAAATTTATGTCCTACGCAGAGGACATCTGTTTTAAATATTTCGTTAATTGCTTTTGCGTTAAAAGGTCTTGTAATATACGGCATAATTTTTTTTTTCATAATGTTGTCAGCCTTGAATATTTATTAATAAAAATATTATAAAAAAACAAAGTGGTCATAAATAAAGTTTATACGAAAGAAATTCGAATTTAGAATCTTTTTAATATGATATTAATTACTTTTGCGTAGGATAGATGTTACCTAGAGATCAAAATCCGGTTTCAGTTTAGCTAAATTTTATCTGGGAACGCTCGACATTTTCTAAGAAGAATACTCTTCCTATATCCTACGCGTCGAATTCGCGTCACACTGATTCAGTAGTAAAATAAACAATTATTAGAAAATAAAGTTTAAGCAGATTTCGAACAATTAGTGTGTTCTTTTTTTAAACAAGAATATAAGATAATTATTTTACAGCGCTTTTTTTATATTTATTTAAATAAGCGGATTGTATTTTAAAAAACACTTAATTGAGAATTAAATTACAAAATTTATAGAGTCTGATCATTGTTATTGAAAACTCAATGAATAGTCAGCTTCCTCAATATACAAAGTACGACTAAGAATACATACAGGTATGGTTTAAATGGACCATAAAATTTATAATGTTCTGTCTTTACTTATAAAAGGTAATGCACCTTGTCAACGCGTACAAATATTATTTAAATAAGACGTTTATTAATTTTTACAATTTATTATTATTAATAATGAAGATGTTAGAAGTTTTATTTATATCGAGAGTTACGTGCGATTTATAAGTTTTTGTAAACTTAGCAGCTCAGTTTGATTCTCATTGTATTTTATCATTCAGTCGTAATATTAACAGCTGTTAACTTTTTTACTGTTGGGCCTTCCTTCTTCTAATGAAGAAATCTTAAACTGGAGTTAATTCGATTATGCTACTCTTGGCTGGATTAATTTTTATAAAATTACATTGCAGAATTATAGGTACCTGTAGATATCTCACGTGTAAATTACTTCGTTACTGGTTGCTTGCTTTTCTGGGCTTGGGTTCAAACCGCTGTGACGCTATAACCGCGCTAAATATGCACTAGCTCTACCCATTGGTCTATATTGGTTACTTATTATAACAACATATTTAAAAAAAAAAAAAAAACAATAAAAGTCATTTTAATTTGAACCTGCGAAGCCAGACAGCATCGCTAGTATTAAAATCACATTACAAATTTAAGTCACGTCGAATTCCGTGTATTTAAATGGCTAGTGGAATATTGTTTGTCAAAGAACAGATTTTGATCTGATACTTTATATTCAATAATGGTTAAATTGACAAGTTTTGGGGAACTGTTTGAAGGTTTTTTTTTAATACAAAGGCACAGAGATTTTGCCGCCACGCTCCTCTACTGTGGGTTGGTTTACACATGTTACAGAATTTCACTCGAAATGCGATTTGTGCACGATGTTTTTTCCCTTTTCGCTGAACCCGAGAAAAAATATGAATTATAAATCAGTAAATAAAACTCTGTGGTATTTGTCTGGATTTGAACTCGTTTGGTTAAAATTCAGATTCACTCGGCTATTCATTCATGCCTATTTAAGCCAACGTAGAAGATACCTATCTATAATTCGACCATCAGTAAGTCGAGTCAGAAAAACTTTTATTTTAGGTTTAATTCTTTACCGATAAATTAAAATACCACATAAAATACACACTCCTCAATTAAAGCAATATTAATTACATGGACAAAGGACGTATTTATTGTCTGAGATGTTTTTTCTGGACCGGCAAATGGGCCGTCTGGTCATAAGTGTTCACCACCGCCCATAGACAAAGGCGTTGTAATATATATTAACCATTGCTTACACCACCTATGCGCCACCAACCCTGGGAACCAAGATGTTATGTCCCTTGTGCCTGTAGTTTACACACTCACCTTTCAAACCGGAACCAAAAAAATTGCTGCTGGTAGAATACATGATGATTGGATGGTACTCAGACGGGCTTGAACAAAACCTACCCTAAGTAAACCCTACAAGCAAGTAGTAAAGATATGTGAGAATTGGGTTATAGCGTTGACGTTATATTTATTAAATCATAATAAAAATCAATCTGTCGTGTGACAGATTTATTTTTGCAATTATAATATTATTAATTCACATAAATTAATTTGTTCGATAGTCAACGGTTATAGTAAGTAATTAAACAATACCGCTAATTATAATGTTGCTGTAACCTTCGCTTTCTTTCAGGATGGACAGCTGTACATAGAAGTGCCAACAAGTATCCCACCGTGGATTCTGCGCGGCCCTGAGAAATACTGCGTTGATACATTCATCTTTGAAGATGACAAGGGTGCACGAACAACTAGCTTTGATGCTCTTGTTTGCTTCGCGACAGAGAAAGATAAAGAAAACTATGTGCTCAGTTCCACTTGTAAGTACTTTTTTCAAGTAGGCATTTACAAGCACTTTTAAAACATTTTACAGAACTGTATTAAGTAAAGCGGATCGTAGATTCTACGAAGAGAAGATCCGGCAAGAAACTCAGTAGTTAATCTTTACCAGCATATAAATACAAAGTTATGTTATTTAAATAAAATTATCTTGCCCGACTATTAATTTAATATATCCTACCGAAAAGTATTAGTGCCACTATCTTTTATCATCTATATAATATTTTGTTGAATAATATGCTTTATTAAAATTATCTTTTTAAAAAAAAATATTTAAATATTTGAATTGCATTAGCAGCCCGTAAATGTCCCACTGCTGGGATAAAGGCCTCCTCTCCCTTTGAGGAGAAGGTTTGGAGCATATTTCACCACGCTGCTCCAATGCGGGATGGCGGAATACGCATGTGGCAGAATTTCGTTGAAATTAGACATATGCAGGTTTCCTCACGATGTTTTCCTTCACCGACGAGCACGAGATGAATTATAAACACAAATTAAGCACATGAAATTTCAGTGGTGCCTGCCTGGGTTTGAACCCGAAATCATCGGTTAAGATGCACGCGTTCTAACCACTGGGCCATCTCGGCTCGCCAAAAGACAGTCTTGTAATTACACCGGACTATTCTTTGGTCAATTTTATAAATTAAATAATTAGCAATATCTGTTTACTTACTTTTAATGTTTTAAATAATATTTAAAGCTACGAACACAATTAACTCTTATAATAAAGTTCTATGTATTACATTTCGTTACTGGTTACAAGGACCGAAACAAGAACTAATACTTTATTTTATGTGAGTTGGATGGCTTCGATCATTAATATTCGATTGGTATTTAATAGGAAGATTAGTAAAAGATTAGCCACTGGGCCATCTCGGCTCTTGATTTGAAATATTTGAATCGGTAAAGTCGGAAATGTATACCTTGTCCCACGATTAATTTATTGAATATAGAATAGTTTTCTGTTTCGTTTAATTTGCTTCAATCATGCTCACGAAGAGTAAATAAAGTGAATAGCAACAGGAAGCCTGTAAGGGTTTCTCTATTGGGTTAAGGCGTCATATCCTTAAGAGACGAGGGTCTAAAGCATATTTTATCACTCTGCTCCAACGCTCCAGTAGAATAAAAAACGAGGTTTCTGAGACCACATTCGGACAAACTATTCACTCAATTGATTAAGATTTAATAATTTCAATGTCTAAAAAAAATATTACAAATACTGGATAGTTGAAGTAACCTAAAATATGACAAAATAGTAAGAAATGTTTGTGAATGTTGTCGACTGGTAGCTAATTTTAGATTAAGTAAAATTATTTTAATTAATAGGTATGCTAATATCCTGCGTGTTCTTCCTGGCGACTGTCGCGGTTTACGGCTGGTTGCCGGAGTTGCGCAACTTGCACGGAAGGGTGTTAATGGCGTATCTCCTGTGTCTATTCGTCGGGTTCATCTGCATGTCAACCATGCAGATATTGCTGAAAATCAATGACATCAGCAAAAGCAGTTGCGTTGCTCTTTGTAAGTATTTTCACTTATAATTGTATTATAGACTTTAACTAAGGAATTGTTTAACTTTACTTGACATTCAATTAACTTGCACAAAAGCCCGTGGTAGCCTCTCTGAGTACCATCCACTCGTCAGATAATCTGCCGCCAAGTTGCAATACTGTTGTTTTCCGGCTGGAAGGATGAGTAAGTCAGTGTAACTAGAGGCACCGGGAAAATATCATTACGGTTACCATCATTGATGGCGCACAGGCGAGCAATGTTTTACATTTCTACTAAAAAAATAAATCATAAATTAGTTATGATTTATTTTTTTGTTATTCAACATCTTCCTGTCACTTTTCTCCAATCTGTGGGAATAGTTTCGTGAATAGGGATGCAAATATGTAACAAATAATCGGGGAAGCGCTCACTATTTGATTTTACCAATGAGAGTGCTAGAGTTCTTCGTCAAATGCTACCAACCTTTTTTTCCGGAAAACTATAATCTTAATGTACGTAGATTGTTACCAAGGTGAGATGTCTGGTATTTCATTCATAAGCGACTGTAAGGTTCTATTATTTTTCTTTTCAATGGTAGCTTATTTAGCATTTTTTTCGTATATTACCTTATATTACCTTTATAGATAGATATCTATCCGTATAGATAGATATAAATTGGGAAAGTAAAAAACTATAGACGTGAAATATGATTTGCGTATAAGCGATAAAAACACTGAAATAATTTAATAAACTAAAATTAAACCTGTAGGCGTTCCCCCCGAACTATGAATATCTTATCGTCTACGAAAACCTTTTAAAATATTTTCGTGGCTCATTATTATCTTAAATTTTAACGCTTGTAGATATCAGCAGACAATGGATGTTGGTTAATAATTAAAGTTCCATTACCTTCTTCCTTGCTTCGTACAATGTCATTACGTGTAATTAGTATAATTACTGGTTCTAATCATGATAAGACATTATAATTTATAACATTGTGAATAAGCCGTTGTAAATGGACGTTAAGACATATTTGTCTGTTGACCGATCCCAAATTCCTATGTTGACGAACTTTCCACTAATGATGTGATCGGCATGTTTGTTGTCTCTGCTGGACTTGCCAATGTCACGGAGAAGACGAATATTGAGACTACAATTTTTTGAAGTTGAAGAATATAACAAAACAAAATTTCTTTAGTTTGCGACGATCCTCAAAGCATTCAATATTTACAAAAATCTAAGACAAAGCTTGTCTGATGTTGTATTTTGATATTTTGGTTTGTCCTACATCTGTATAATTTGCAAGAGTATATTGGCAAAAAATGGAGTGTCCGGTCTCAGTTTTTCCAATAAATTTATAAAAAGTATGCCTAATATAAATACAAATTGAGCCAAATATTAGAAAAAAAAAACCCATTCTAACAATTTTTAATTTTCGCGGCAGCAGTGTTCTTTTTTGTTTTTTTTGTTTTTCACTGTTTTTATTTTTGGATTTCAATCTCTCAAAAAAAGCCCTTTGTCCCTTGAATTTGCGTTCAACTAAATATATCCATAAATTTGTATAATATTTTATCCAATGATAATGGCTTGTCTATTAATTATATTAAAAATTTAATTATATGAATATTAACTATATATTTACGTCATGATTTTAATATATATTCACTCTCGTAAATACTGCTAACGTCATCGTATCATATCAGTCAGTTTTTAGAGTAGGTGAAAATATTTTTTTAACAAATAACCTCGTGTTTTTATTAATAGCTTATGGACATTAAAAGGGGTTTGACCTTCACGCTACCGATTACACGGTTACATTAATTTATTAATATTTATCAGTTGCCAAATATTTGATAACGATAAGCTATGGAATATTAAATGACCTAGAATACTTTTATTCCAAATTCAAATGACGTAGGTTTTTAAGTTGCCAGCTTTTTGGATACTCAAGACTGAGAAGCCAGAATTATGATGTATATTCATTTACAACCAGTTTATAAATAATTTAAAATATTATACAAACATAAATGCTACATTGAATGAGCAAAAAAATTACGCCATATCTCCTGTATTGAAATCTAATTATGGCATGTGAAATGTTAGCCATTACTAACATCGTCAATGTCTTTGATGACTTAGCATGAAATGGCCCAATTGCCATTTAAGTAATATAAATAAAAATAAATCTATAAGATAAATGTATATCAGGAAAATATTGTCTTTAATATTTTCTTGGTCTATTAAAGGTCAAGTCGAGTCTTCCTATGTTATTATAATTATAATTAATAATGTTATACCTATCAATGTACCTGTGATTTATTTCCAGCCAGTGCAAAACTAGAATTTTTACATACTCTCATACTCTCTCAATACTCAATAGTAACAATCGGATTAGAAGTCGTTAATTAGATAATTAAAATTATGCATAGTCGTCAGTAATTATAAAAAGTCCATTATTGTTTTTGCTGCAATGGAATAAAAACATACAGACATGAAAAAAAAAACACAAGAAAAACAAAAGAAAAGATAAAGCAAACGCGCGGATAATACAACTGTCTCTTTGTTAAAAAAAAACGGAATCATTTCAAAAGATTTGACATTACATTACATTAACAGCCTGTAAATTTCCCACTGCTGGGCTAAGGCCTCCTCACCCTTCGAGGAGAAGGTATGGAGCATATTCCACCACGCTGCACTAATGCGGGTTGGTGGAATACACATGTGGCAGAATTTCGTTGAAATTAGACACATGCAGGTTTCCTTCACCGCCGAGCACGAGATGAATTATAAACACAAATTAAGCACATGAAAGTTCGGTGGTGCTTGCCTTGGTTTGAACCCGAAATCATCGGTTAAGATGCACGTGTTCTAACCACTGGGCCATCTCGGCTAAAAGATTTGAGACTAACACAAAAATAGAGATCAGTTTAATTCCAAGGTTCTTGGACAGTGCCCAAGTGGGATAAACAATCTTCCAAATATTGTTACGCCTTTCAAATAACACATCCAACTATGTTTACTATTTTATTTTTACAAACTTTAAATTACATTACAAAGTTCGCGAGATTATGTAACTATAATAAATAGTTCTCGTAATAACTGCTTATGTATATCTTTACACACTTGTGTACAAAATACAAAGCGATACATAGAAAGATATTTTCAACAATTTCTTTGGTAGCGCTTGATGCAAGTCCGTCTGGGTACCAGCCACATATAAGATATCCTACCGCCAAACAGCATGCAGTATTGTTGCTCCAAAATCTTGGCCCCAAGCTTGGTGGCGCGTTGGTCATATGAGAAATAGATAATATTTCTAACAGTACCGACGTCTTTGGAAGTGGTGACAACTTATCACCAGGTGGCCAATGGTCCGTACACCTATAAAAAATCATCGAAGAATAATTTTCACATTCACTGTCTAAGGATGCCGTTGATTATTACGTACGATGTATTTAGGACCATTTGATACTCGCGAATAAAATTCTCGATCAATTTGTAAATTTATGTATAATACAACACTATTCCACTCAACTGCTTATAACTGCAACTGCTATTTACACTTTAATTTTACCTCAAAGTTTCGATGACAACTTCGCCTTCACTTCGATATTCATAACGTAATTTTTTTCGCGAAAACATTCCAATCGATTTGAATGAATACCATAAATTATTCAAGATACCAAGTAATGATATCGCGTTAATTCAAAAAAAATGTTTACTTACTTTACTGGTTTTTACTCCTCTTGTGGAGTAACTCACTAAAATAACATGTCGCGACAGAAGAACGTAATTTTTTTGTTCATTATATATTTGGTGATTTCCTGCGTTCAGAATGATGAATAGATTTGTATAAAGTAATAAAAAAGTCTTGAGTATAAATGGATTTACTGTATTACTATTTGCAAGTACCAGTTGTAGTTTACGCTATCGTATGACTCAGCAGCTCAACGTGCACATTAAATGATAATTTAATTACCATCTAAGCTGATCTAAGTACACTCAGCCGCAAAAGTGTTCGAGAATCAATTAATAATTTCATTCGTATGAACTATGAATATATATATTTTGTAATTTATTAATTACTATATTACTGATGTACATTATTATACAAAATTCCAAGAAATGAGCTCCCTAAGGAAATTGCCCTAATACGCTCATTGGTTAATGAGTGACCTTCATTGGTCAAATCATTTCTTAGTATTGTTTTACATGCAGGATTCGTTTCGGTTATATCTAGTCCCGCGTATTGACCGAAAAGGTGCGAGTATTTTGTTCCGTAGGTGTTCGACCCGTGGAATGGACTTAGCAATGCCCCAAATTAATTAAGGAATCTAATATTCCTAAATAGGAATAAAGAAGAGGTAAATACCCCTTCCTTTAAGTTTATCACTTGTGTTAGGAGTGGTGATTATCAATCCTGCGACTCTTTACATCCCTATACGTTTATAAAGTTTTTTGTAGCGAAAATAGTAGGTATACAATTATTACTTAAAGGTTTAAGATATCTTGTATTGTTTCTTGGTATAATAGGACGAACTCGCTAGCCATCCGAATAGGAAATAATCCTAGGAAATCCATTCTTGCATTCATAATTTCAATTACAATTCTAAGTATGTATTTCTACATACTCAGGTATACAGTTACGTAACGAACGCTGAATTGAAATGTCTTTAAATAAATATACAAATATGTTCGTTTTTCAAATTAACACTACAATAACATATCAATTATATCTAATCAAATAACTGCCCAGTCTGGGATGTCCCAGTGCTGGGAAAAACCATCGTTTGCTTTTAATGAATTACTGGATAGACATGTGTCAAGATTTTATTGGACACATACAGGTTCATCACGATGTTTCATTGTAACCCACAATCATAATTTGACGTATTAAACTAAGTATGATTCTAAATTATCTTAATCGTCGATATACTAAAAAAATAACAATAAAAACGCCCGTTACAAATTTTTTATTAATATTATAGTAATTTATTTTATTATGATGGATTAAATGATTTTATTTAATAGTTTCATTCAAAAAGGTCGATAACCTTTTACGTAATACCACTTAAAGTAAGGAAAAATCCCTTATTAGTACTTTTAAAGTTACTTGGAAGAGCTTCGAGAACCTTATGATTGTGTTTCGTCGTGGAATATTTAAACCGCCTGGAGCGAAAATGACTTGCATGCACTGGTTCATTGACATTCGCTTAAATGCCTTCATAAGCAGTTTAAACCCTTTTTGAGAGAAACATCTTAATATACGGACAGATAGACAAGCAAATAACAACATCGGAAAGTTGAAGCAAAAATGATTATTAAATTTGTAGGTCTTTCATTGACACAGTACGGTTAAACATCGATAGTACAGATATACCTAACGGGATTGGAACTCTTCTTGAAATCTGTTGGTAAGTGATCACCGCCCATAAACATTGGTGCTGTAAGAAATATTAACCATTCCTTAATTGGCTAATATGCCACAAATCTTGGGAACACTTTACACTGATTTACTCAGCCTACAAAACAAAAATACAAATAATAATTCCTGTTTGACGGAAAAAATATCTGATGAGTGGGTGATATCTATCCAGACGGGTTTGCACAAAGCCCTATCTTCTAAGTTCGTTAACTCCTGGGGCATTTATATACATTTGTATATATATGATATTCTATAACTTTTCGCAGACTTCTCTACATTTGTCGCCTAATAAATTTTATACTTGTAACTTAACTATAAAACAAAAGGCAGGAGTGCTCCGAACAGAAATAATACAATTATTAATTATTTTTAATGACATATTAACAAAAGGACGTATCGTTTTCGTGCTACCTGAATTTTGTAATCGCTTTTGTTGCTTCACTATAATGTTCCGTGCGTTCCATCTGCCCTTGGAATTATAGTATGAGGCTTGTATTAAAATGTATAAAAATTTAGTACAATTAGGATTGTTATTTATTTCACTATTTAACTAAGCTTATAGAATGACAGTTCAAAAGAGCTCGTAAAATTCTTTGATTGGTATTATGATTATTATTATTAATAGGTAAAACATTAATGACATAAGAATTGTTTACATAATTAACTAATTTGTTTACAAATTAAAAATAACTATTGTACAAATCTTGATCGCGTGGAATGGTGTCAAGTATGCTAGCAGCGTGGAATCAAAAATTCTGATTCTACAAACTAAATATAAACCATTGACTCCACTCCACAAGTCAGCTTGATCTTTTTGACAGACACAGTGATAGGAAACAGAAAATATGTAGAAAAAAAATAACGTTTTAAAATTCTTGTAACTATGACGAGATTGTCTAGGTGTGAAATGTGTGAAATTATTTATTGCACTAGACATAAATTATTGCGTAATTCAAAAATATTTTTTTGTACCTTATTTTTTTAAAAAGAGTTATACTACCTAAAGAGACCCCAATCACTAGCCAAAGATGCCAAAAGGATCCCCGTTCGTAACAATAACATAACAATGATCTTTAATAATGCTTTTTTATAATCGATATTTGTAACAGTTACTGCTTCGTGTCCCATCCCAGACGTCCGACCGATGTAACATTGTACAAGCGTCTATTATTTTCTGTGTTCCTGTTTAAATTTTACTTTGAAGCACAATAATATCGGATAACGCTTGAATCTTTAGAGACATTTATGTTATATGTATTTTTTTAATATTTTTACAATTTTTTAAATAATTAAATTGAGAAAATAATATGTGCGTCATTGCAAAATTATATCGATCAGAAAAAATTACACGTGTCAAACAGATCAAGCTAACTTGAACACGATTATAATAAATACAATTTCCATATTTTGAACACCAGAAATAATGAAATTCAAAATAAAAAAAATAAACACTTGTATCTTAGGAGACGAATCTTGGATAATCCTGTCTTGAAATGCTCACCAAGTATGAAAAGGAATTCTTATGAAAATTTTAATAAGTAAAGTAATAAGTATAGTAATAATTACATTACGTCCTATTAGTCCCATCGATGTAGGCTATGAATGTCAGTCAGTCAGTCATTTTCAAATCGTAGATTTAACCAACCCCGGGAGATACGTACAGTCAAAACTAACATATTATGTAGGTACTTTCATTTAATTCTTACAACATTTTTTGAAACAAATTACGACATTTTTTTTACAATCTGTTTTATTTCGACCTCAAATATAAATAACTGCGAAACATTTGTTCACAATCAGGTTAAATAATTATATAAATTGTTATTAAACAGTCATAAATTAACACTTGTTTGAATTGAGGGCATTCAATTATGTAAAAACATTTATGTAATTTTGGTTTTGTGTTACACCGCATTAAAAATGTAGTTTAGAATAAAGATTATTTAATTTTATTGCGGTTTCGGTTATGAAATCAAATCATACTTAATGTAATTAAGCTGTTAAGAGCATTTCGAATGGTCATTGCTTGGTAAGTCTATCTCGTCTTGCAAAAGTGGATCTTTATTCGGAATAAATGGTATTTAAATGCAAGTGGATCAAAAAGGCAGAACTTTAGACTATTTTTTAGGCTCAAAACAGCTGCATTTGTCGACCACCGTTTCTCCGCCATCTTGATAAAGGGGGTAATTGTTTTTGCAATAACTAAGCTCACCATTATGATAAAATGATATGCTTATATACTTTTACGATACCTATATTGTGCTTTATATATCAGATCATATACATTATCAGCTATCATTAATCGTTGAGATATCGAATGTAAACATAAAAAAATGGGCATAGTAATAATAATTAAAATATTCTTGCATTTATTGCAGCTTAGACTCTCATAAAAAATCTGTATGACATATATAATTATGTATACATTTATTTAGTAGATAACTAATATAAATTAATACCAAATAAAATTCCCATTGGATAAATTGTCCATGAACGCAAGAAATTGTACTACTTTCGGATGTTTTATAGGTCCATGTAACATTGATTTTTATGACACTCACACCTCATTGAACTACTTTATATACTTACTACATAATATGAATGCTACTCTTGTGTATGATAAATTATAAAATCTCTTAAACAAATCAAAACAACAAAAACATAAATACATATTTTTATATATAGCTATGAGCAAAAGTGCGTACGTTTAATTTTATTATTATAAAAAAAGCTGCACCTTTGATCTAGTGACTGGTTTTGAGGGTGTTCCCAAACCAAGGTCTCGTGTTTATATTCCAGATAAAATAAAGAAAAAATTTTTTTTTTTCATATAATACAATTCTTTATATATTCTAACCTACAAGCAGCAATACTTTCTGTTGTTGTGTTTAGAAGATGAGTGAGCCAGTGTCGCTACACATAACATCCTACTTCCTAATCATAATTCATCTCTGTCAACAGAAGTCCTGGTATATTATACACCAATCTACATTAGTGGCATGGTGGAATAAAAACTAAATCATTTGAAGAAAATACCTTTGCCCAACAGTGGGTCATGTGCAGTTACCTTTTTATAGCTTAAGCATAAGCACTAAAAGTATGGCGGCAAACTTTATTTTGCTATAATCTTTCTTGAACTTTATCTAAAAATAATTACAGTTTAAACGAAAGACAAACAGACGTGCAATCATTCGAGATCTTACGAAAAAAATCGTAAAGATCATGAAATATTGCACCATCTGTTAATATAAACACAGACTTTAAATTACACTCGGGTATTTTTACAGTCGCCTTGATGATTATGGTCGTAAATAATCGTTAAATGACTTCTAAAATAACGTCAAACGTTTTGAGATCACTTAAATGTCGGCCGATTGATGATTTCTCACAAAATATTTCGTAATGTATTTTACTTCTACTACTTTTATCTCTACTATTGTTGCGAAAGTAACTGTGTCTGTTTATCTGTCTGTCTGTCTGTCTGTCTGTCTGTCTGTCTGTCTGTCTGTCTGTCTGTCTGTCTGTCTGTTGCTCTTTCATGGCCATAGCACTGAACCGAATTCGATAAAATTTGCTGTGAAGCTTGAACTCCAAAGAACGACATAAATACTTTTTATGCTTAACTCCTGACGACCAAGTAAATACCTCAAACTTGAATACCAGAAAGAAAGAAACTCGCCGGGTTTTTTACCTCAAAGACTTACAACATATCGTGGATTTCGCAATATGTTAGAAACATAATATATTTAATTGAATTGGCCTGAAATATTGATTATTTATTTTTATCATTTTAAGTTAACGTTATAAGCGAAAAAAAAAACGACTTTAATCACACTGGCAAATAAAAATCGAAGGTTAGGTAAACTTCAGAATTGATTAGGCACCTGATTTTTTATTTTTAGTTTTGTAGACAGGAGTTACCCTGTAAGTAATTCTTACTTATGGGAAAACTCATTAGTGGTTCTATTGGTCCTGGTCCTGTTTATTAAATTTGAGGGTCAAATAAATGGAAGTGTTCTATTCATATTGGCCAGTTGATTATATTTGAGACATATTTGGTTATCCTGGGGACTAATTCTACGACTTATAACGGTAACGATATGTACGTTCCTTATTCGACAGCACTCACTTCGATAATCCCTCACAAAAACGAACCTCCTTTTAATCATAACTGAAGATTACTTCTACTCGTTTGTTGATACAAATCCCGATTATATTCCGAGCCAACTTTGACCGAAACGCAGCTGGATTCTTGCATTAGTAAAATAGGAAAACGGTTAACCGGAAATTTTTGCGTTAAGATTTTTTTCAATTGCGATAAATATCAAGGTTTTTTTTAACTAAGAAATTATAAATTCCTCATTGATTCATAATTTCTTAATATCTTAAATCATATTTTCTTTAATTGTCTATTTTTAGAAAATTGTCAATTGGATGTACAAATATGTACATTTTTTTAGGGAATAATACCGCCTGTCTGCACAGTTATGAATTCGTATTGAAACAATTGTTGATGAACATACATATATAAAAAGAACCTCCTAACCAACGATAACACTGACAGTAGTAATAAAGGCTTTGTCCGCTCTCGTATGTCTTACAACTTCGTTGAAATGATAGTCTTGAAAACAGACAAGTCATACTTAATTATACGTTTGAAGTTGTCTGACCATCATGGTACAAAAAAACGCATCAAAATAGTTTACTTCTCATTTACTAGTCGTATCATAATAAGATCGTTTTGTATAAATGTTTATACTAGTATTGAGTTTCGTTAATATTATTATTTTTGTCGAAATTTTGCAAGATTTTTAAATGGTCACTTATTAAGATTTACGTGAAATAGCAAAATATATAATAAAGTAACCTTGATTCCCTTATCGCGGTAATTGTTAGCAGAAAAATTATAAATAAATATATTAAAACTACATGACATTGCATTTCCTCTTCGCATAGCTATCAATCAAAAGTTTTATATATTAATGTCGGTAATTAAATAACACAATACTAAGGAAGTCTTCATCTTATTTTGCAGAATCTATCTTTTTCTTATTAATCTTCTACTTTTTTAATATCATCATTATGTAATCTATACGCGCAAATCGCGATGAAAACCCTGTATCGTCTGAAAAATCAGTCTGGCACAACACGTTGCGCTGAACAGACGTGTGACACTGTTCTCTGCGATTACTTACGATACAGGGGTTGCGATGTTTCCGCGCGGCATATTCCCCCTCTTAATATAGTTTATTTAGCATAAGATTATATTTAATATTACATAACATAGAGACTGTGGTGTTTATAGCCGCTCACCATCAACTACCATCGGGTAGCCTATTTACCAGTATGTCTCCTTACATGAAATAAAACAAAATTTTATGCTACAATTAGTAAAAATCCAACTGCTGATCTAAAACTTTCTGGTCTTGTGAGGCTCAAAAATTTATTTCGCCACGCTGCTTCTAAGCGGTTTGGTAAATACACAAGTGGTACTAAATTTTTCATTACATTCATCAGCTTTAAAAGATCCACAGTTGGACATGGTACTCATCTAATTGGCGCTACTGTTCTCCTTATCCAACGGTTTCTCGCTACCTTCAGTCTGCAGTCTGAAAAGTCGTGGTCTAGAAATTACCATTTCACCTGCGAATTTTAAGTGTTCTACTTCAATATTTTTTCATTAAATTCTTAAATTCGAACGAGGAAATACCGAAAGAGATTGTGTTACTATCGGGTGCTATGAAAGAATATTATTTTTAGATTGATATGCTTGGCATAGTGTGAAATAATAATGTTTACTGCGTAAGGAAATCCATTGAATCACAAGAAGATTGGTTTTTCTTAAGCTACCTATCATTGTTAAAGCATTATAATTATTTACAAACGTGACATGACATGGCCGTGAGAAATTTTCTGCGTAATTATGTTTTTTCTATACAAACAGTATGGTTCTTATTATTTTTCTTATTCTTATATATGCCAAATTTTTGACAGATTATAATTTTTGATTTTGATAAAAGTTTTACTGCCGCAGTTAGTATACAAAAAATAAATAAATAGTACGATATTTTCAGCATTATATAACTTCGGCAGAGTCAAAAACGGGATCCACGGAAGTTAAAAAAATGGTGCCGTTTTTCTTGAAAGCTGTACTATTTTTAAAATACGTTGTCACGACTTCTAATTAAGAATTTTTCTTTTCGTTTCAGCGATTATGATCTACTTCTCCCTGCTGGCAGCCTTCTTTTGGTTGAACGTTATGTGCTTCGATATTTGGTGGACTTTTAGGTGAGTGACTTTTTACATTTAAGCGACTACGCTACGCTTTCATTGCTATTTTAATACAAACTACGGCACTTTTTCTTCTTTGTACAGTTTTTCAAGAGTTTCTATAAAAAACAGTTAGAATTTCTCAATAAGTTTCACAAGTGGCCTCTCCGACTGAACTAGACTGTTATCCTTATTTATTTTTATTCCTTTTTCATTATAAACATCCTTTATGCGATAGAGCTGGTACTTCACATGTTTTAAATTAATTAACTTCTGGTAGCTTTACTCTTAAAATTATAACGTGATCATTTCAATTTTGGTTTTAGCAACTTCTGTACACAAAGTGTGTTTAATCACACAATCTACACGTTTTAAATTAAAAAAAATTGATGAATTATTTTAACATTTTAAATAATATATAATACTAGCTGCGTAACGCGGTTTCATCTACGCTAAATTTGTACTGCTAGTCTATATCTAGATATGTAAAAAGATGGACTATATCATTCATCCAACAAATGTCATACAATTTTTACTGTTCATAAAATTAGCCCATCGCAAAATAATTATCATATTTATTAAATACACAAAATATTATAATATGTATATATTGTATTAAGAGCTGAGATGGCCCAGTGGTTAGAACGCGTGCATCTTAACCGATGATTTCGGGTTCAAACCCAGGCAGGCACCACTGAATCTTCATGTGCTTAATTTGTGTTTATAATTCATCTCGTGCTAGGCGGTGAAGGAAAAAATCGTGAGGAAACCTGCATGTGTCTAATTTCAACGAAATTCTGCCACATGTGTATTCCGCCAACCCGCATTGGAGCAGCGTGGTGGAATATGCTCCAAACCTTCTCCTCAAAAAGAGAGGAGGCCTTTAGCCCAGCAGAAAATTTACAGGCTGCTAATGCTAAAAAATTGAGCCCCTCTTTCTACATGTTATATAATCCCTGGTAGTCTACTACCATAATAATAAATCCCTGGTAGTCTACTACTAAATACAAACAATTATATTATTGTTACTTTTTAATTATAATTAAAGTTTTTTGTAATTTCAGTGGTAATCGTGGTATGTCCATGGAGAAAATGTCGTTGCAAGCGAAATTCTATGCATATTCTATATACGCGTTCGGCATCCCGACTGCGCTTACCATCATCGTGGTGGCTCTGGAGTTCTCTGGTCTTCCGCCACATCCCCTGCTTCCCTCGTTAAGGCACCATGGATGCTTTTTCTCTGGTGAGTTAATATCATTGGCTTTTTTAGATAAAATTGTAAATAAAGAAAAATATAATCTTATTTTTTAAGAAAATGTAGGTGTAAGTGCTTTTAAAGTATTATTGAATTTCCTATTTCCTCCTAACAAAACTGAAAGTTTTAAAGGTATCAAGCTAGTCCAAGGATAAACAACCTCCCGTCATACATACAAAGATAGTTTGTATAGCATTGAGATATATGTTCATAAAGGTTTTCTTTTATTCCCCCTAATTTGATGTTAGTTTCTTGTAAGTGTAATGCGAAGAATATACTAGGGGATATTTTCTCGCACTATGACTCGGAAAACTTATAGAGTTTATGTGACGCGGCAACGTCATACTGGGTCACGTAACATTTGAGGTGAAGCGGAACAGCGCACATGTCCCGCGTCATTGTCGCGTCATTTATCGTATGTACGTACGAGTACATATATAAACAACGTGTCTCTCAATATATCCCGCGAGGTGGTGAATTTTCTCCTCTTCTCTTTTCTTTTTTCGTTTTAATTTTTTTTTATTCATCGTGACTTTGCGGAAACTTTAAGTGATAATTTTTAGGGTCACAATCGTCAATGAAGATGTAAAAATTAAATAACGTAATTTCTTTTTCAAATAGTACGCAAAATTGTGATATACGTAAATAAAACAAAGTTTAAATAAGACTATATGTATTATATTAGATATAAACACATTTAATTTTTAATATAAAAACACTTTAAATAAGTTTCATATATAATTTTCAGGTAAAAGCAAATTGTTTTATCTCTACGGGCCGATTGTTATCCTATGCTTCGCAAACATAGTGTTCTTTGTCCTGACCGCTGTGAAGATCGCGCAAATCAAAAAGCAAATATCCGTCCTGAAGCACCGCGAAAGTGCCAAGCACGACGGACAGAATAAGGAAAAGCAACGGTAACGTCATAAAAGAATTAACTGAAAAAAATAAAAACGTCATTTAATAAATTCTAAATCTATTCGTTTCTAATCTTTTTTTTTTAAGTCTCTACTTTAATCTTATTGGTAGATTTAAATTATTACGACCTTCTTTTGTTTACATAAATGACAATCAAAAAATTTTATTTTCTTCTATTCCAGGTTACTTCTGTACATCAAATTATTCATTGTGATGGGCATCAACTGGTTATTGGAGGTGGTCAGTGCCATATATCCGAATGCTGATCATATCTTTCGCTTCATTGACGCGTACAATGTCCTCATCGGCCTCATCATTTTCATCATCTTCGTCTGCAAACGCAAGATCATCGGCTTATTAAAGAAAAGGTTTGTACGAGGTCTGTCGTTTAAGAATTTCATTCGCATTCTATTTAATTTTTCCTTTCATCACTTCATACAGTAGAACATCAATTCTTCGATTTTTTTCGATTCGATTAATTTTGTTTAGTCGTACTTAATCTTATTAAATTAGTAATAAGACTTCGATACGACAGTTATAAATGAGCAAGTGTCACAGACATTGGACACAAGAGGCTTGACATCATAGATGAGAAAATTAATTAATCCTTTTTAAAAATGAAAAATGGGTTTCGAGTCCCTCGTACTTTTGAGGAAAAGCTTTAGATTTTATTCCGCCAAGCTGTTCCAATTTTCGTCTGATACATAGTTTCCTCGATAGATGTTTTCTTACAACACCGAGCACGAAATGAATTAGAGACACGAATGATCAGCGATGCTTGTCCGTGTATCAAACCGCAATCTTTGGTTAAGATTTATGTGTTCTAGCTACCGGACCATCTCAGCTAAAAATCTGTTTATAGTAAAAAAATTCAATATAATCATTTGATGTTCTTCTGTGTATATGACTACATATTTCAATCATAAAGACTGGTATAAGAATTTCTAATTTCATATAGGATCAAAGAAGGTATTCTCCATCGGAAACAAGGAATAAGCAACATGACAATGGTGCATAGAAATGATACTGTAAACAATCTCAGAAATTACAAGCAAAGGGACAGTTTAGACACAATAAGAACGTGCTGTCCAGAAACCGGCAGCAACAAAACTATAAATACGACTAACTTATAATAAAGTTAAAAAACAACAGAAACCCCATGACTGCTAAAACGACAATCATCATCTAGTATTCAATACTTAAGCAAGATATCATGAGAATGAAATATACGTAACTAAGACTGAATTGATCGACTGAAATGAATGTAATGGAATGAATAATCCGATAGAAGGAAAAAAATTCAACGTACAGAACGAACAAAATGTTATAATAATTTAAGAAGGAAGATATAATTAACAAGGTACATGAAATTGAATTGGACATTGAGGAGTTAAAGAAACAAGCGTAATGCTTCGCTTTTTGTCTTAACTAACCCTTTTGCGAATAACATTGCAGCTGGATTGGATTTTTTATTTTTTTCATCGACTGACTTTTAGACGGACTTTCCAAATATAAATTTCGGTCGGTCACGAAGGCGCGCCCCTCCATGTTAAATTATTACGTGCATCGGTATGAGTGAGGTTCGTGCTTACAAGACTAAGAATAACGACGGCAAAAATACAAATCGATTAGATTTTTTGAGCTTATTTTTATTACCAAAATTATTGATTTAACGTGGAGATGCACACCTTCGTGAGTGAACAGATCAATATTTTGATTATTTTAACATGTCCCTTTTACGGATTATTCAATTATTTAAGCACTTTGTTTTAAGCACTTCTAACTATTCTGTTTTTTTTTTGGTTTCAATTAACTTTTGGGTTTTGTTTCTTTTTTCAATTTTTTTCTTCATAATTTGAATAATATAGTTTTAAGTACTCTCCTTATTCGTTGTTCCATGGTTTTAAAATGCTATTTGCAAAAAATAATAATATTTTATATGTCCGTTAAATCAGAAAAAATTCGAACAGTATAATCAATAACAAAAAATACTCAATATATGTGTATCCATTAGCTTATATTCTGATTATAACAAAATATATTATCTTTTCCAGATACAAGCAATACCGTGAAGACCCATTATCTAAGAGCCAGGCTTCAACGAGAACGTTCTCCACTCGGGACGAGATGGCACTCACGTCAAGAAACCAATAAGAATTTAACTAAACACCTTTGTCAAATAACTCAGTCAAAACGGTTTATACAGTCTTTGTCAAAAATGATGGAAAGCGCGAGTTTTTTTTATTAGTAATAATATTAGTGTTTATAAAAAAAATAACCATCATTAATGTGGTAGCTATTTTGCAAAATTTTAAAATTTTGAAGATATTTACATGAATATTTAATATGTCAATTCAGCGCCATTTTTCTCCACGGCTTTCGAAATATTTGTTAAAATTTTACTTCCTTATACATTTTAAAAATATTTTCTTTCGACGAAACTAATGAAATATTTAAAAGACTTTAAAATAGATATTAGATTATTTTTTATATTAAAAGATCTGATCTATAAACTCTTAATATTGGCAGAATATTTCAGATCACCAAATATAAGGCGATTAAAAAAAAAAGAAAATATTCAAATTCGAAATAAGAATCAAGTGCAATTATTAATTAAGGGTCTGATGAATTTGTGCAACTAGTCTTTTACAGAAGTTTCTGAAACGTCCTAGTCTTTTACTGATAGTTTTCAAAGTTTTGATAAAATTATTATTTCTTACCGGGGATCTTGTTTATCAACTTTTGGTATAACCTTTCAGAAACTATGTATTACAAATATAAAGACAATTTAAGATGTAATATTAGATACGTTAAGATTTAGAAATAACTTATTATAAAATCTTTATATTTTCTTTTGACATTTTATATCAAATAAAATAATTATTAGATGTTCATTTTATTATATTATAGACTAAGTGATCATATTTTTAGATTATAATATATTTATGTAAAAAATACGAAAAATTATATAAGTTATGGACTTTTCAAGAATATAAACACCAAACGTGTCTTGTAGACTACATTTATTACTAGAACTAAATACAAAAAATATCAGCGGGCTTAGACAAAATCATTTAGCGTCTGACGTTTTCTTTTGTAACAAAATGTATATTATTTTATATACACCTGATCTATAGAAATAACTTAGGAATGTATTCTATTTATCACGTGTATCGTTACCAACAATAGACGATTGATCAATCAATGAAGATCAATTATTATCTTTAGAAAAACTGACAGACGATTAATTTGGAAAAATTACCGAAATCGTTCCTACAATCCGACCGTATTATGCAAAATTATTCCATTGTCATGTCAACACCATTCATTGTCTTCAAAATGATACGCATACTGGATAAGTAACATTTTATAACAACAACATTTAAAATTCTATAATAGAGTTACTCTAACTATAAAAATAGTTTTCTCTTTAAAATGTTAATAACTTTAATAGTGTTTATATTAGTTGGAACATTTCTGCACAGCGTGGCCCAATTGTCTAGCCTTCTAGTATTCACTTGCCTCGTTAGTCTAGTGTCTTTATATATAGGCACAGATGCCGAGGTTCTAAGTACAAATCCCAGATCGGGCCGATGTAAAATTATTAAGTTTTTCTAGAAGTCTGTACATCCATGCGCCTCAGGATGTCAAGTCGTTGGTCGCGCACCTAAACCCATTCCGAAAATAGAGAGTGCACCTATGTTTTCACACACACACACACTTGTGCAATATATTTTGTCCAGCGCAGTTAGCTTGTCTTCCTTGAGATTGGCCGCTGTAGCTGAAAGCGGTCAGAACGAAATCATCATTCACTAGCTAAACGTTTTATGAGTATATTTTTTAAAGAAAGATAAGACACTTTTCTTTTCACGTTCTTGAACAGACTATACACTTCACTCCAGATATAGATAAGCTTTCAAAATAACAACTTTCAAGACTTAATTAAAAAGTTCTCGTTTTACACGATTCACTTTAAATTTAACAGAAATAAGTCTTAAATTTATATAATTTTTAGTTTAAATTATACGTCATCTTATATGTAGAATTATAATGATCTCACTTAAACACTGCATTTTTTCATAATAAATAGATTTATTAAATTAAATAATATAACTATATTTTATTTTATTAAATGTATTATATTAAATTAAATAATATTCATATAAATATTCACGTGAGGTATTATTATACCTGACATGAATATAAACTATTTATATAAAAATAAACACTACATCCTAATTTACTAAGTTTCAATAATTGTAAAACTATTTGATATTTCGAAAGGTCTATTCAGAATCAGTAGTTAAAATACAAACTATTATTTTTAGCGTCACACATGAGTGTGTCAAAATTGTGTAGAGATAGAACAAAACTTAGCACCAATATAAAATTAACTATTAATAAATTTATTCCTGACAATTTGTATTCTTTGTCCATTTTATAATGGATTCGATTTGAATGAATGAATGGAAAGAAATTGTAACAGTTTGATGTTGTTACTTTTTTTCGAGTCAATCATCGATTATTTGACTATCGATTAGGTACAGTTTGCGAAAAAAACTCGAGACGCTCGTATATATAAACTGATATATAATGAAAAACTAGGTTTTTTTAATCGGATAAATAACGATAGCATTCAATCATTTGTGAAGCTTGATCCATATGTGTTTCGAACGTGTGGACGAAGCTTTAGGTTTTTACATAAAAAAAAATCAGCTTGGCAAACTTGAACACGTATTTAAGGTTTCATCAATATACTCAAATTGACCTTGAACTATGATTAATTAAGAGTAGGAACATTTTGACCATTTAAACTACAAAGACTAAATATTTAGTTAATAGTTAGTTGTATTAAATTTGACATAATTTTATGCTGGACTATATAGTATAAAGTATCTTATATGCAAAAGTATATGTTGGTACATCTGTCTGCTATGAAAAACAAAACGTATTTTTACACAATAGGAAGTCGGTGCTGCAGCATATCAGCTTAGTATAATATAATAAGCTTAACTTCTATCAATATAGCTTGCAGAATCTGTGTTTTTAAAAAAAATGTATAAGTCTATATGTATGATTACAAATATTTGTATATTCGTGCTTAAATATTATGATTTATCGCCTTCACATTTATTTTATAAATTTTGTATAGATACAACTTAGGGTTCTCTTAAATTAATCATGTTTAAAATTTTTAACAATTTATAAGTCTACTTTCAATTATAATAAAAACATTATCTACCTCAATAGATGTTTCATTGGTATTTTATTCTATCTTTAAATTCTAAATATAAACCTGAGACCATTTCAACTTGAAACATTTAAGTAAAGTCAATGACAATGAAAAAAAAAGCAAACTTATATAAAAAGCATCACATTTACAGACTTTGACTATTTTAGAACTAATTTTTTATTTGCTTCTGAATGAAAAGTCTTCGATTATTTTATCGCTGTATATATAGTTTCCGTGTACTAATATCATAGAAATAAATAACTTGAATAATATATCACCGTGCTCAATTTACTTACGTAAAGTTACTTAGAATACAAAAACTTAGGTATGGTTACCTATATATATAAGTGTCGGTGGCCGCGACGCGTATATATTGTTACGAGACTAGCCCTAGCCTCCAATACGGTGCTACGTCATAGGATATCATAATTAATAATATAATTAATAATGTCACATTATTATTATTGTTACATATTATTACAATTAATTGATCAATAATTTGTACAACTTTAGTTGATATTATTTTATAACATTTAATACTGGCATGTAACACTATTTCTTATTTTAAAAGTGATTGAGCTGTCATAAGGAAAACAATTGGATGATTGGGGGATTGTAAAAAATATAGAGAGAGATTGAAACATCATGGTACAACATAATTTTATTTTGCCATCCCGAACTACTGAAATTACAATATATAAGTGTCGGTGGCCGCGATGCGACGTCTTGTCAACGACGAACCTTGCCTTAAGAAAAGTTACTGAAAGTCTTGTTTTTCATCAGGTTTTTTTTAAGGTAGCTAATAGCAAGGACCTTTTTAAATAGAATACTAATGTAACAATAATTCCGTCAAATCAATGATTAAGCTTTTGTTATGAAAAATAAGACATTCTCAAAGGGTAATTAATCTAAGCTTTTTTTTTATGGCATTGGTTGGCGGACGAGCATATGGGCCACCTGATGGTAAGTGGTCACCACCGCCCATAGACAAAGGCGGTGTAAGAATTATTAACCATTCCTTACATCACCTATGCGCCACCAACCTTGGGAACTAAGATGCTACTTAGACTTATTAAGTTACAAAAATCTTCCTTTTAACGCAAAGAGCAACTATGCGAGTTTCTTGCCGTTTCTTCTCGCTGGAGGCTGCTTTCCGAAACGGTGGTAATTTTTTAATATCGACGATTCAAAAAAGCTTCGTTGTGAAGTTTACTTGAATAAAATTGATTTGACTTCAAGTAATACCTAGATGAGTACTTTTTCGCGTAGTGGAAAGCTTCAAAAAGGTATCTGGGTTGAGGGGATCCCGATTATATGGAATTCTTACCCAGTGAAATCACTTTGATGGCCGGCTTCGATACGATTCGGAAAAATTATCCACGGCCTTTCCTCTCGGCGGAGCTCATCTTTAATAATATTCAAAATTTAACAAGACTTACACGATTAAAGTGTAGGTTATTCTCCACAGACAGGGGTCTATACATATATTTTAATATACTATTAAATACTTGATTCTCCAAATATGTTCAAGGTATTGGTATACTAAAGGGGGTTAGTGATAAATGGGTCATCCAATACAAAAATATTCTTTCGAATTGGACAGGTAGTTCCTGATACCATTGCGTTCAAACAAAAATCAAACATTTCAGCTTTATTTATCGTATACATTACAAAATTGTAAACACGTCGCAAATCGACAACAGTAAACAGCTGCTGTTAATCGCTAAGCAAATAATTATTCTATAAAACGTATAAGTCGATAATCGGGAGTGAACTTTGAAAAATACTTAAAGATTGTGTTAATGTCAATAAGTATAGCGTTAAATTAAATCTAAATTTGAATTTATTGAAATAAAAACAGCACATTTCAAATTTATTATTTAAATTTCAATAGTGGTGTGCAGTGTTGGAAGTGAACGCGTAAGCGACGAATAATCCACGGCGCTTACGACCTTTTGGACGCTTACTTGACTGCAATTCAATTATCGGTGTTAAGTAAAGTTGGTTCCTCTAAGCTTCGTCTATTATACATTATTGTGATTAATATATAAACAAAATGTATTGTAAGCATTGTTCAGAAACTTTAAGACCTGAAGAAACAATTAAATGCACAGCTTGTCAAAGTATGTCCCATTACTCATGTATTGGTAGAAATGTAAATGAGTTTAAAACGATTCTGCCTATGAATAAAGCGAAATGGAAATGTCCAGCTTGTAAAATATCTAAGAAAAACAATACTATAAGTCCAAAATTAAACAATGTCAGAGAAAGTAAATAATAATCAAGTCCAAATTATAGATGTAAAATTGTTGAATGCTCTCTTTGATGACCGTTTCAATAGTTTGTATTCCACAATGGAATCATTCGATTCTTTTATTACCGAAGAATTTAAGAAGCTTTCAGATTCTGTTACTTTTTGGTCTACGAAAATTAATTCGATCGAGTCTTCCATCACTTCTATTGTTGATCAAATAAATGATCTCGATAAGGAGGATTGGTAACCACCAAAATAGACCATTTTAGAACAAAACTCGAAGAGTTGAAACTTAAGTTTAAAGAATTATCAGACATAAGTAACAGAAATGAACAGTGGATGCGACGCTCCAATATTCAAATTAATGGGATTCCACAAAAAAAGGGAGAAAACTTAGTTCATATTATCAAATCCCTTGCTGAAAAAAGCGGTTACTCCATATCCTTTGGTAAGGATGTTGATTTTGTAACAAGGGTTGCGGTAAAGAATGATTCGTCTAATAATAAATCGCGACCTATTATTCTTAAAATGCAAGCACGTTACAAAAAGGATGATTTTCTTTCATCGCTAAGAAAATTAAAGAATTTGAAGGCGAGTGACATTGGATTTTCAGGTAGTAATAATCCTATTTATATAAATGACCACCTATCCACTTACAACGAGGCTTTTCTGAATGAAGCACGACGTAAATGAAAAGAGAAATGTTACCAATTCTGTTGGGTTCGAAATTGCACTGTTATGGTTCGCAAGACCAACAACTCACCAGTTATTCACATTACTCCCAAAGATTCTTTAAACAAAATTTTATAAGCGTTATTAATTTGTTAGTTTACCATATTAATTAATGTTACTTTGTTGAGTTTTTCAAGAAGTTTATATACTTTTTCATATTTTTAATTTCTATTGTTATTATTTTAATCATATTTTTAAAGAAATTTATCCTAATAAGGTATGGTAGTAAGTAAGTACATTGAAAAAATAGATTTATTTAATATTACTGTTACTGTTACTTTTACACACAATAATTATAATTTATAAAATATATATCACTATGTGCTTAAATATTTATTATCAAAACGTCAGAGGCTTGCGTATTAAAACTGTGCAGTTACAGATACCAAAAAATATCCTGTATGGTATAATAAGAGTTTGATTAAATCGATTAAAAAGAAATGATTAGTACATAAACGATGGAAAATTTATGGTCGTAGTAGCGATTATGACAAATTTTCTGACCTTCAACACAGAACTAAATGGATGGAAATAGAGTGTTATAATGTATTTATTGCTATGGCGGAAGATAATATTCATCATAGTTCCCGGAATTTTTGGTCATTTGTAAAATCAAAGAGCCATGTTCTTTGGTAATACTATTGGTTCCGACGGCTCTTCTATCTCAAATCTATTTAGTCACTTCTTTCAATCTGTTTTCGAAGTAGATGATGGGAAAATAGCCGAGGATGATACTTTAAACAAGCACGATAGTCAGCCCCTAATTGGTACTTTTAAGATATCGCGCCGTACAGTTGAAAGATATCTCAAAACTCGATTCATCTAAGAGCAGTGGCCCAGATGGTTTACATCCTATATTTTTAAAACAATGCAGTAAGTATTTATCACTTCCTTTATATTTACTTTTTAACAAATCCATTCAATCAGGCATATTACCACCTGTTTGGAAAAGATCCCTAATTGTTCCAATTTATAAAAATGGTGATAAGCATAATGTTAAAAAATATCGTGAAATATAAAAGTCATACCAAAATTATTTGAAAGGATTATATACGATTTATTTTTGTTTCCTTTAATAAAACCTCTGCTTACCCAACAACATGGATTCGTAACTAAAAGACCAGTCGAGTCCAATCTTGTCGAGTTTCTTGATGTTGTTCTTTTAGCTATGGAGAGAGGACATCAAGTTGACGTTGTATTTACTGACTATTCAAAAGCATTTAATAAATTCCACATTCGTTACTAATTAAAAAACTTGAATATATCGGCTTATATATTTGCTTAGATGGTTAACATCATATCTTCATGACAGAACTCAAGTAGTTGCTGTCAAAGGACTAATTTCTAGTTTCGTCCCCATAACATCTGGGGTACCCCAGAGCTCTCACCTCGGTCCCCTTTTATTTAACATTTTTATTAATGACATAATTAAAAAATTTCAAAACCCTAATATACATTTATATGCAGATGATACAAAATTATTTAAAATCACAGAAAACTGTGATGACTGCTCTAATTTACAAAATGATTTAGAATTTTAGAGCAATATTGTTTGTCTAACGGTCTACATCTTAACTTTGATAAGTGTTGTGTTATCTAGAAAAAAAAATCCGATTTTGTTTGATTACACAATTTCTAATCATTCAATTAGGAGGGTGACTGAGATAGGGACCTGGGAGTGCTTCTGGATTCAACTTTACTGTTTGACAGACATGTGAATAAAATTATTGCAAAAGCTTTCAGCATATTGGGTTTCATATTTCGCCAGGGAAGTGATTTTAGAAATATAAATACATATATTGTATAACTCGTATGTAAGGTCCAGTTTGGAATTTGCTTCAATTGTTTGGAATCCACAATATTCAAAGTATATTATGGCTATCTAAAAAGTATAAAATAAATTTATTAGAAGATGAACGCGTAAATTTGGGTCAAATTCCGTTAATAGACTTAATATTTTGTCGCTTGAGAAACGCAGAGAATGCAAAAATCAGGTTTTTCTTTATAAAATTATAAATAACTATATCGACTCAATGTACTTAGTTAACAATATTAATATCAAGTGTCCTTATGCCTCTGCCCGTTCAAAACAAACCTTTTATGTGCCGATATGTAAAACTAACTATTCCAAAAATCCCTTTTTGGTAAGAGCCTGTGCTAATTATAATAAATATTATAGTAATGTTGATATATTTAACGTAAATCTGTTTAAGTTCTTACGAGTCTTAAAAAACTCTATTTATCATTAATATTATTTGGAGCTTATTGTTTTGTTTCTTTTGGGTTTTTTTGTTAATCTTGGAATTCATGTTTGATAACCTTATTTCATATACTTTGATAATATTTTACTTTTATTACTTGTCTTTTAGTTCACCCCATGTTTTTATGCAACAGTGGAAACATTTTTTGCATATGTTAGAATTATTTTGTATTAATTGTATGTATTATACTATGCTGTAGGTTTCCCTAAAATAAATAAAAATAAAATTAAAAAAAAAACATTGACATAATCATCAGGCGATACAACGCATCAATGATGAATAATTCGTTAAGTTTTCGGTATGCTGGCGATAGGATATTTGATAAGCAATAATACCCAACGAGACAATCCTACGAAAAACATAATTATTAATTATATTTTTTAATAAAGTAACCAGGAAACCTTCAGTTATGCCCTAGGTACAAAATTCTCGCAATCAATACTAGTGCTTTCGACGCTATTTTTAGATTCATCCGAGTTCAGCCATCTAGGACCTTTTAGACAACCTGAGACAAATATACCGAGTGAACGAGATAACAACAGCGATCAATACCGGCATAGGGCTTGAAGTACTTATTCGTGGGCGTGTCAGCAATTATTCCAATAAATATTTACGCCGAGTTTACAGGATATTGTAGGCCTCATTATCATCGAATAATGAAAACTGTGGGTAATTCGATTAATTTTTTCGATATTATTATGATACCAATAATGTCTCAGTTACTATGACAAGGTGATGTAGTAAGCTAGAGACAAGTATAATCGTCGTTGCGCCTGCGAAATTCGCTGTGTTTTTTTCTTATTTTTAGATTCTTATGCCGTTTTAATCGTTATTTCAATTTATGTAGCTTCCGATGTATGAACGTCACATAGCTAAATTTTAAAACTTTTAAATTATTAAAGTTATCACAAAACTGTTTTTACAGTACGTGCGTATTGAAATATCTGTTAAAACAGCATAAAAATCTAAAAATAAGAAAAAAACAAATAGCGACTTTTGCAGGCGCAACGAGGATATGAGGGGTAAGTATATTGATAAATAAAAGCCCGAGAAATAGAGGACGCTTTTACCTAGCTCGAGGCGATTTTATAGGACCATACCTATAATTTTAACTTCTGTATTAAAAATTACTTTTTTTTTTAATTTAAAACGTATTTTGCTAATCGACTAAATTGGTCTTTATATGCAGATAAACAGACTTGACCCGTGTTCATATCACTAGACCAAATAATTTGATAGCTTATCAACAGTGATTTTACTCTACAACTACCTAGCGACCCGCCCCGACTTCGCACGAGTGCATTTAATTAAGATAATTATATGATGTAACTATAAATTATTCCCGCTGAGGAAGATTTTAGCTTTCTAATAAAATAGTAGAATATAATAGTATTGCAGTGAATTTGTTCCCGAGATTAGCTCTATATAATATTAGTATAGATTTAAATTGGGGTATTGCTGTCAGGTTCGGTTTCCATCATGCAAAGAGAGACAAAGAATAATCAATAAATATGAAGAATTAATTTTAAGAAATCCATTCATCTCGTTTTGTTGTTGAAATTTCTTTATAAATTATTTTATTACATTAATAATATACTATAATTTACTTTTAAAAATAATACAAATCGAAATCCATGTCCATTATTTCAGGTTAACCGTTGTAGAGATTCAGGAACAGTTCGACTGCATACGTGATAAATTTTAACAAAAGCGGTGAAAAAAAATCATTAAAAAAAGGTGATTCAACTAACATACAATGGCTATGATATGCTTCTACTCGATTCTATTCAGATCCAACTTCGACTATTGCTCTCAAAAAACACTAGATCGTAAATAAGGGCCAATTCGACTTGTTTATATCGATTACGATACAATCCCAAATATATTCCGATCCAACTTCGACCGAACCGCAACTGGATTGTTGTGTTGGAACAATCCAGGGGCGAGCACATGGGCCACCTCCTGGTGAGCGGTCACTACCATCCACAGACAATGGCGCTGTAAGAAATATAAATCATTCCTTACACCGCCAAGGCACCGCCAACCTTGAGAAATAAGATGTTATGCCCTTGTGCCTGTATTTACAATGGCACAATCATCCTTCAAACCGGAACACAACAATACTGATTTCTTCTGTTTAGCGGTAGAATATATGATGAGTGGGTGGTGCCTACCCAGACGGGCTTGCACAAAACTCGACCACCAAGTAAACGGCAATAACGTTTCGATTCGATTTCGATAAAGTGATAATTTGTTTTATGAAAGGTTGTCACATCCACGGCGCCAATTCTAATGTGACAATCTTTCATTGCTTAAGAGAAAGGATGCAAGTTTTACTATATTTTTTAAACTAAAAGGCTCTAAAATTTATTATTCAAATTCATGATGTTTTTTTAATCTGCCATTTAATTAATATTTAGTAAAATTACAGTCAAATCATGATATTTGTTGATACAGTTGATTTTGCAATTGTTAATATAAGCAAAATCAGTTATCACCTAAACGTTGTTACGCTTTTGAAATATTATTTAAAAAATGCTGTTATGTCCACCTTAAGTTATAAAGTATGTTGTACAAAAACTAAATTTCAAGGTTTCACCCCCGAAATTTGTGGAAACACGGTGATTTATCTGCAAGTGAACTTCGTATATTTTGTATTCAAAGTCAAAATCTCTCGTATTATGCATGTACAAGCGGTGAAATAAGTACCGGTTAAAAGAAACCGTCTGAGAAAAAAAATTAGAGTTCTAAAAAAGTATGCGTCGAAAAAATTTCATGTAATGATCCAAGTAATGGTAAAATGTATCATCGAAACTTCAGTTCGAAATGATATTGAGGAAGGTAGCTCAAATAATAAACTTGCAATTCTAGAAGTATTTGCATGACTTAGGTATAACACTCGGAGCCAATTCCTCAAATTTTAGCTGGTTGTTATTAACCTCTAGATAACTCTAGATAACCTCGACATAATTCGAAAATTGAATTGGAAACAGCGTCCAAAACATAATTATTAATTAATTCAAAAAGTTAAGAAGTCACCTAAGTAAAAACAGCTTAGTCCATTATATAATATTCATAATACTTACTGTATAGTTATCAGGACTTGTAACGTATATAGTTTACATATTAAAATATTTATTTCTTTACTATATTCAACTTCTCGAAAGTTGTAAGTGTCCAATCCATTAAAAATATAATTGAAAAAAAATTTTTTTTTCCCATTATCCATCCAAATTATCGACTCGAGGAAAAATGTATTGTGACATATATACCACATAAACATTTCAGAGACAAATTGACAAATTGTATTTTACATGACTCAAAATTAAAACAAATTAATTTAGGCTCGCAAGTTTAACACTTAACGTCAGATTTATTACATTTATGTAATGATATCAACCACACGTAATAATGATACAGCCGAAAATATTAACCGTTGTATTATTTTTGTCAACTATTGTCGCGATTGATTTCGAAAATACATCACATAGTAGCTCGGCCAGTATAGAACTAGGTGATGACGATGACGTTGAAACAGTTTGTTCTGAAAGAAAGTGCATCAGAAAGTGCTGTCCGAAAAACGAATACTTTTCCATCGATACAAACAGCTGTGAAAGTTTCGATATGAATTTGGACTTTTCGAATGTACCGTTATACGACGACTACGATCATTTTCAAAAAATTGCCAAGACATTGCGTGACATATTCCTACTGGTGCCTGGGATGTTTTATGAAGAAATAAATAATGAAAGTTTTAAAAATAAAACCTTTCCCAACTTGGCACGTGTTTTAACAAACATCAACATCAATACATATATGACTGAGGTAGGTCAAACCAATTTTATAAGCCTAGTGATCATCCTGGATGCCATAAAATTATTGATTTTTTATAATGTGAAATCATTGCAATAAAAATTGTATAACTCACGGTAATTATAGACGTAGTTTTAAGTTATTCGTGCATTAAATATTAACATATCTAGTAATATCATTTAAGAATATTTTTTTTTTTATGAAAATTGGTCAATTTATGTAAATAAAAAACTATGGGTTTATTTTGCAATTTGCATCATTTTTGGAGATATTATACGATTTTGTAAAAAACGCATATTTAATAAAAATTAGGGACTTTTTGTCACTGCACTGATTTTTTAATAATATTTGGTTTAATTTTATCCTTTAAAAATATCATGGAGTAAACTTTAATTTTTATCATGCATTTTTATGGTATAAAATTAATCCAATTTCATGAAATTGGTTTGATTTTGAACTTTATGGCAAATATATTTATTAAAATATTTGGGTACCTCAATATATCTTATATTTATAATAAAAATACTAAATAAAACACCATAATATAAAAAAAAAGTTCTAGATACTAAAAGTTATTTATAACATAACATATAAAATATTTGTACAAGTAAACAATTTAATTAATACAAAGGAACAAAAGCTGATATACTCGTTTTGAACTATATTTCCTATAATTCTTAATATCATTAATTGTGTACACAAAACAATACGTCGCCCGACCGCAAACAATGATTTAGGCCCGTAAGGATCATGAGAGGTTGATCTATTATTTCTTCATTAATGTTATAAACAAGACGTTATAATGGTACAGCCGACAATATTAACCATACTTTTATTTTTGTCAACTATTGTCGCGATTGATTACGAAAATATATCGTTTAGTAGCTCGGCCAGTATAGAACTCGGTGATGACGATGACGTTGAAACAGTTTGTTCTGCAAGAAAGTGCATCAGAAAGTGCTGTCCGAAAAACGAATACTTTTCCATCGATACATACAGCTGTGAAAGTTTCGATATGAATTTGGACTTCTCGAATGTATCGGTTTACGAAGACTACGATCATTTTAAAAAAATCGGCAAGTCATTGCGTGATATATTCCTACTGGAGCCTGGGATGTTTTATGAAAAAGTTGATGATGAAGGTTTCGAAAATCAAACTTTTGCTGACGTTGCGTATGTTTTGATGGATTTCAACATCTCCACATATATGACTGAGGTAGGTAACAAAATTTGTTGGCCTAGTGAAGCCAGTGGTTTGGATACAAATGAGACAATGTTTTATCTGACACATGCAAGTTTCCTCACAACGTTTTCCTCCGCTAAACACGACATGGTTTATTATCAATTAGACATTAAAAATTCAATAGTGTTTGGCTGAATTCAATGACAATCTTGGGTCGCTTAAATGTTTTATGATAATTTGTTTTGGTATAAAAGTTGAGTGACTCACTATAAACTCAGTGGGAATCACAAGAAACTTATAAATAAATATGCCTATTGCCTTTAATATAATATGAGAATTAATGACGACTCATCTTTACTTCGGTCACAGCTGCTCATTCTCCTCTTAATCTGAATAAACAAACACTATTTTAATTGAAAAAAATATATTTTATTTTCTCACACAATTCGTTTCAGCATCAAGAGAAGCGAATTCGATAATTCTTATTGATTTGTACGTATTTTCCGTAATTTTAAACAGTACTGAATGAGCCATAAGTGCCAAGCTTTCTGCAAAAAGAAAGGAGGACTTAACCCAGATGAGTAATTTGATCAATTTTGATCAGCCCCAATGATCAAATTGCAATTTAATAATCATGATCGCAATTTTAATGTAAATCCTACCCGGTAAAACGAATATAAGTAATATAGCTAAAATTTTTCTCTGCCTTCATTTCATCGTTACTTCTTACAGTAGTATCATCCTTCCTAAGCATTTTAAAATGCAACTCTTTGTATTAATTGTCTTCCTTATAAAGTAGCTCTAGTTAAAAAGAGATATCTCTCTTCTATCCTTAGATTTAGCATCCGTAGGAAAAAGACAGCATTTTTTAACTGATCGTGTCTTCAAAAATATTTATTGGTAAAAAGCTGTACCAAGTTTACAAAATTAAGTAACTTAATTATTTGTGATGAATTTGTCTGTGATATATGACGCAATCATGATCGACGAAGCAAATTATTAGTGGGATGATTAATTGAAAAAAATGTATTTGACGCAAGCAATAATTGACAATCCTAACTAATATTATGAATGCGAAAGTAAGTTTGTTTGTAACACTTTTACGTCTTAAATACTCAACCATAATCATTATAATTATAATTTCATATCAATTTAATTGTTAGAGGTACAGTCAGGCATCCTAACCTTATATGTGCTCCCTTGGTAGTGGAATATGCCACGGGCAAAATTAGTATATATTTTTTAATATGTTATAATTAATTTATTGATCCGAATCCAGTAAGAATGAATTCAGTTGCGTTTCATGCATTCATTTCGTAATTATATTCGAGATATCTATTTCAAGAACACCGATAGTAGAATATATCAAATTGATATTATATTGAACGTCACGAGGTTAAACTCCAACAACTAAAATTTAGCATATTAAGTTCTTTTGCGACATAGATGCTCACTGAGAATTTTTGGAAAGTTCAACTCCATGTGCGTGAATTGAGAAGGTAAACTTAAATTAAGTTTACCTGTATTTATTTGGGACGGAATGTTAGTTTAATATATGACTTACCAATAAATTTGTATGTCTTATAAAATTTACGGCGTACGTTTGTAGCATTATATCCTTCCTCAATTCAAAGAAAAATCACAAACAAAAATTACTTTATTCACATAGGCTCTTACAAACACCTTTAAATCGTCATTTACAGAATTGTACTAAACGTAAAATTTCCACTGGTTCGGAATATAAATTCTAACGAGAAGCACCGGCCAGAAGTAGTAGTTACTTTTTTCTAATCTTTAAACTACCAAGTTATGTCAGCTAAACAAAAATAAATTTAGGTAATAAATAATATTAATAAAATAGCCTAGATGTCCTGCCTGAAAGTCAACAAGTATTCGTTTCACGCCTTTTTACAATCTATATAATCTTTTGTTGAATAATATGCTTTTATTTATTAATGTTATTTTAAAAAATAATTTGAATATATGAATCAGTGAAGTTAAAAATATATGCGGAATTATTAAAAATTATTATCGGAACGAAAACCTTGTTCCGGGATGAATTTATTGACTTTATATATAAGTTGGTATAAAGGGTGAGTGAGCTAGTGTAACTACAGGCACATGGTACGTCACATCTTAATTTCCATGGTGGTATTTTGAATGCCGTGGTGACCACTTACGATTAAGTGGCCAATTTGCTTGTTTGCTTTAAAATTATAAAAAAACCAATCGCTACTTTACTTTTGAAATCAATCTCAGACATAGTTTTTTAGTCCATTAACAAACGTACAATGTGGACGAAAGAGACGGTCGATATCTATTTGAAAATTGGTGCACGCTCTCTGTCTAACACGCCGCAATTTCACCTTTATTTTAAAGTTAAATTATAAGTATAAATAACTTCATAATAAAGATATATTTAAAATACTGAAGTTTATTATAAATGCGAAGTAACTCTGTCTGTATGTATGTTTGTCTGTTGCTCTTTCACGGCCAAACCACTGAACTGAAATTGATGTGATTTCTTATGAAGCAAGTTTGAATTATATACAAGGAAGGACATAGAATACGTTTTTATTAGTTATACCTGACGACCGAAGAGCGAAGTCGTATTATTTTAGCATGGCAACAATGACTACAGTTTTAAAGTTCATTTGAATTTACAAAGACGATAAACAGAATTAGCTTTAAGTCATATCGATGTGTTAATTAGTTGAATTAATTAGGTGACTTAAACTATAATTAACACAATAAACGTTAGATAAAGTTGAATTTATCAGCATTAATGTAATGAGTATTTATTTGGAACTTATAACAAATAGTATTTATCGATATTGTATTTACAGTCCATATCTCCAGAAGCTAAATAGTATGGTTATATTTAACATATTTTTGTATGCTAAATTAATATGTTCGTTTTGATTTTTATTGTGTTCCTAGATTCATTATTAAGGTATAAGCTCAAATACCATCTCCAAAAAAGGAGGCCCTAGCCCAGCAGTCAGACAATTACAGACTAACTTACTTTATGTACTCTGATATATAAATATTAATATTAACCTTGGTTCAGTTTATTTATTACACAGTAATTATTAATAATATATTTATTATAGTAATAAAATCATGCAATTAAGAAAAAAAGTCTTTCACTTTGGAATTAGCATAATTATCGGCGAAAATAAAGGATTTTAGAAAAAAGTATTATTTTTCAAAAAGGGAGATAAGTCTAGTCGCATTAGGTTTGAACATCGAATATATCATAAGTAGCATCTTTCAACACACAAGAGGAACAATTCAAATCATCTAATTATGTTATAACAGCCATTTACAAATCAACACGTATATCACACTGACAGATAAAAACATCGTAACCATAGCAACGTAAAAAGTAGGAAAAACAAAAGAGGTCCGTGGTTATTAGCTGAACTCCTTTGACATTTTACAATATAATTATTCTAATAGCTAAATTATCTTCGCTATTAAACGGCACAGTTAATAATAAAATATCGAAATACCATCAGTAGATAGTTTTACGTTTGTTTATTATTTTGTCGTTTATATTTTGATTATACTTTATGCCGTCATTAATACTTCCGGCAATAATATGTACCAGGAATAATTCTCTTGATTATATAGTATGTACAAAGTTTGTCCTGAGTTTCGCAATATGTGGTATATTGATAAAACGAGGAAAAGTTCAATACGTTATTATATTAAATGTATTATTGAGATGTGAGGTAAAAATGACGTGAACAATACAACGGGAATTATTATTTCCTAGTAATTACTAGAAAATGTTAATTATATTATAAATTTACCGTTGCTGAGAGATGAGACATGGTGAGTAGGTTTGTAGCATACTAGCGACCCGCACCGGCTTCTCACGGGTGCTGATACTAAATATACTACAGAATATGTTTATATCGAACGTTCACAGCTTTTTTGTCATAAGACAATATAAACCGCTATGCCCCTGCATTTTAAATCTGTAATGTCTTCGAAAATATTAATTTAAATTACATGCTGTAAAGGGCCATATTAATCTATATTAAATGCACAATGTATTTAAGGTACTTAATTGGATAAGGAGCCAATATTTCTCATAAAAAGTAAAGGATAAAAAATGGTTATTGTGGGTTATCCCTACGAGATAGACATATACCATCGCGGAGTTTTTAAATTATATAATGCTGTAGTACATTATTTTGATCTATCTCGTAGGGTTCAGCCAGCTTTTGCAATAAAAGCCCAAAAAAATGCGTTTATTTACGACATCACATCAGAAACCTCTAAAATTATCAGTGTTTCTCTACTATATTATGCATGTATTATACATATAAAGTGATGATGCTGGTGGATGAACATTGTACATATGGCTTTATTATATAGAACATTATTACAGAGTTACATCCAACACATTATGTCTCACTGAACCACCAAGTACTAAGTATTAATATAATTAAAAGAATGGAAAATTCAGTGTCTGACCAGATTTGTATACAAAATCTTAAGTTCATGTTAATATATTCTAACCACTGAGCTATCTGGGACTTCGATAAATTTGTATGCGTTTTTACACAATCGTATCTCCGAAATTGACGTAAATTGCAAAGTAAAACATTTTTTTATCTACAAACAATTTATAAGTAAACTTATATAAATTTATTAATATATTTTTTTTATTTTCCACTGTTTGTTTAAAATAGATAATAAACCACATGTAATTTTTGTTATTATTTAGAATAATTTTAGTCCCGGAAAGTTATAGGTAATGAAATAAATTATACAGGCAAACTTTTTCATACAAGAAATATAATTATGCAAATGAAACGATGCATCCTTGCTTGAAGGAGGCAATTGTTTCTTTGTGTTATTTAGTATATGTTAAAAAAAATAACAAAAAAAAACCGCTGAGTTTCTTCTGCCGATTCTTCTCAGATCAGGGTAATTTGTTTTCCGAACTGGTGGTAGTGTTTAGTTTGACAATAAGTAAGTGTAATGATTTTTTATTGAATAAAAATAATGCAATAGAGCCGAGATGGCCAAGTGGTTTGAACGCGTGCATCTTAACCGATGATTTCGGGTTCAAACCCAGGCAGGCACCACTGAATATTCATGTTGGTGTTTATAATTCATCTCGTGCTCGGCGGTGAAGGAAAACATCATGAGGAAACCTGCATGTGCCTAATTTATACGAAATTCTGCCACATATGTATTCCACCAACCCGCATTGGAGCAGCGTGTTGGAATATGCTCCAAACCTTCTCCTCAGAGGGAGGGAGGCCTTAGCCCAGCAATGGGAAATTTACAGACTGCTAATGTATGTATGTATGTAATGCATGCTCAAAATTTTACACACACAAATTGATTGATACATTTTGTAATGAATGTACAATTGTACATACTATTTTAATCTTTGTTGGTTTTATTATTGTGTGCGTTGTGTGTTATATGCGAACACATTTTAGTGTGCAAGCTCCCACATATACACTATACTTAAATAATTGAGATTGTAAAGATTATCAAAAGTATCTATTGTTGTTTTGCGATATAACAATTACGTAGATTACTGAAAACTGCTTAGATTGAAGTACCAGCTCTGTACTTTTATACGAGCGTTTACATAAAACCTGTAACTATATATACTGATTTACATATACTATGACATAATTCAGTGCTCTTGCAGGTTTTTATATATATTATCTTATTCGTTAATTAAAGGGCTAGGTTTTGTTTACATATTTATATAACATTAGTTATCATTAGTTAAAATAATTTCTAAAATAAACAATGACTGCAGATAGATTGAGGTTGTTTACTTCAATAATAATTAGTCATCATAGTATATTATACCGTTTTCAACGAACGAACGAACGGATACACGCAAAATACTTATATTAACAAATGCATGTCTGTACGATAGAAAGGTCGTCTGTTTGAACGAGATGAGTAGTTGGTATAGATTGGAAAACGGACCAATCAATCGTCCAGGTTCTGCGGACTAGCAGAGAAGAGGCGAATCAGAGCTCTAGCCCAACGAGTTCAGATTCGCAAATGCAGGCCTGGCGACAGTGGAGACGATCCGCCACCTACTTGAGTCGCTGGGTGAAACGCCACACTCACGTCTAGGCTGACACAGATGTTTACTGGACAGTACGGCACATGGATCAATGGGGACTTTAGGGATTTTGTTTAGAACCACTAAAGGAAGGTTCATCCAAAACTCGAGCTTTCCCCTAATTTTTGCGAAGTTCGGTCTTTATTTTGTCTTTATTCACTGGACTTGAAATAGCGATGTAAAGTTAAATTTAAAAAGCAAATGAGTAGATAATTTTGCGGATAAATTATGAACGTCGACTAATTTGAGTATATTTTATGACACCGAGACATTTTTAAAATGGTAGGTTTATTACAAACGAGAACTTGAAATAGGCCTTATCTTATAAAAATGCGTACTCAATTTTAAAATGAACGTTTTAATTGTAACTTTAAGCAGATAACGATAAGTGCTTAAAAAAACTAACGAGCTTTAGTGCTTATTTTAAATAACACTGTTATATTAAATGCTTATTGTTTAAACGCCCATTTCTACTGATCAGTAGATCACATTAAAATAATTGCCAAATTAGCCAGAAAAGTAGTACCCATACTTTTCGGACTAATTTGAGAACAGTGGCATAAATTCTTAAAAACCTAAAAATTTAAACATGACCTTAAAGATACCATTATAATTAAATTGCGAAAAGTCCCCTTCGATCCCACGCGTGCTAATATATTTATACAAGTTCATTTTGGATTTCATTTACCGAAACGGTAGGTTTTATGCTTTATTAAAAATAGCTCAGACAAAAGTTGTTGATTGGGCAAGTATCTAAAAATTCCCAATATCTGAGAAAAAGCTATCGTAAAATTTACTAAAATTCTGTTCCACATAACGTTAATCTTTGGACGCATAATATATAAAAATATATTAAAATTGTAGGCCTTTCAATATTGGTCTATTTGGACCAGACTCTAAGAGAAATTAGTTCGCTACAGAACATTTGTAATTAGCATCAGGCGTAGTCTGAAAGAGAAGGTCATATAGGTCATTTTTGTGACCTCTTCTGCTTAGAACTTCGTATTGCGACATTGATTAGATAATCAAATGCGCGTACAAACATATTTTATTTTGATTTACTAAAGTAAGAGCTTGCTTAATATATATTTCCATATTTAGATAAAGATCATATCGATCGTCATTGCACCCATCATTCTAAAGGTTAAGTTGAACCAGCCTTGTCAACAACAAACCAACTGTTGTAGTAAGGAATTTAAAAGGATGTTATTTATTTTCAGAGCGGAAAACTTTATTACACGCTACCAAATTCATATACAAAATGGTATGAAGTAGACTTATTTTGCATAGACTACGAAGTCAGTAATACCACTGCCACTGCCACTGTTAAATACTGGTCTATACTTCGCAACGTCTATATCCCAATGAGCAACAATTATTTCACTTCCGGTAAGTAAACTGCATCATATAATTTATATCTTTTTATATTAAATAAAAATCGAAATTAAATAATCCAATCATTGAAAAGCAGCATTTTCAAATCTCTGGGCGTCAAATTTACTATCCCTCTTCTCAGCAGTGGAAGACAAAGGACGGTATATATCTTGAAATGTTTTTTTTCACTATCACTTCAAGGTCAAGAAACATACATATAATTATGAATCAGAGGAAAAACGTTTCAGAAATTAAAAGCGAAGAAAAAAGTTTGTAGAAAAGAATAATATACGATTACATATAAAATGTCATATAAAGCAAACTTTAGAAAAATTTGAATAATTTTCATAAAGTCCTTGTATTTTATTGAACCTTACTGTTAATTTGTATTATTTTTTAATTATTTAAAATAGGATTATAGACTATCTTCGGACATAACATAGTGTGTACGTATCGTGAGCCAAATTTTGTGTGAAATAATCACATCACATCACTAAACACCGAGCGTTAAACAGATTCATAGGCAATGCCGGCTAACGTCCAGTAAGCAAATGAAATTAAAGCACGCCGACCACTCACCACGCAGACTCGTTTTGTTTATTCTATGAGTCCAAATTTGCTCAATAAATTGATACTGCATTAAGCGAATTCGCCTGTCTGCTGAGCAACTTTTAATGTTGAATATTTCTATTACAGCGCTTTTGATATCATCAGTGTTTCTATTCCTCGTCCTGTTGGTGTACATCATCATACCGGAGCTGCGGAACCTCGCAGGATTGGTACTAATGGCCTACGTTTTTAGCCTAATGTGTGCCTTCCTGTCATTAGCATCTCTACAGTTAGAAAGTTATTCGGCTAAAAATTGCCTCGATTTAAGTAAGTTTTAAGAATGTTCAACTGAGTTCATTAATACCAATTTCACATATATTTTAGTCAATGATAAAAAAAAAAAACTGTGAAAAGAGTTTTTTACCTGTTCACTCCGAACCGTTTTACAATTAACATTATTTCTTAAAATGACGATTCAAAATTTCATGAAAAAGTACTTGAATAAGTATATTTTGATTATGAACGTAAGAACATCGTGGAATAGTTCACGAGCCTTTTACTGCTAAGCCATAACTTATTTATAGTCCATTCAATGAAACGAGCTCCCAAAAGATATTTGCATTGTATTCTGATTAGTTAATGCGCGTGACCTTCATTAGCCAAATTGTTTCTAAGGATATCTCTAGCCGTGTATCTATCTACCAACGAGGTGTGAGTATTTTCTGCCCTAGGAGTTCGACTCGTGGAACGGACTATAGGAGTTAACGTTTAGGTTTAACAGTTATTAATGTGGTCTAGAAACAGTATTTTTGCTCATGAGTATGATTAATGTCTGCTGCGTTAATCATGCTAATTGTTTTACTTGCTGTTTATGCATTTTCCTTGTGCATATTTTTAGAACACGCTCTATATGCGATACTAATGAGACAATATAATTTCAGCTGCTGTAACGTATTTCTTCTTCTTGTCGACTTTCTGCTGGATGAATGTGATGTCATTTGATATATGGTGGACTTTTCGGTAAGAAAAAAATACCAACCACTTCCTACTAAATCTTAACATATAACAAAACTTAGAAAAACACATTATATAAAATTACTTTTGAATACATTAAAGTAAAGTAATATTACAGATATATTTAAAGCCTTGAGTGCAGTGCACTATAAATTAACATCTATGTATCTATTCTTATCAAATAATAATATCAATGAAAAAAACTTAGATTATAAATCTATCAAAATTGCGTATCGCACTACAAAAGAACTAAAAGAAACAGGCCAACTTGACTATCTTGGTGGGCGTGGGAGCTGCGTTTGACACTCGCTCAACGTCATACTACTTTACTAGTATGACGTTTAGGGAATGAATGTGTGTCCTTAGTGGCTAACTATTGGCCACTATTATTTGACACCCTATCTATATCAATTTATATCAAAGGAAAACATAAATTTTATAATTATTATACAACATACGAGTAAATAGCATGATGCCTTACTAAAATGATCACTAAAAAGTAAGATTTGAATATAATCATTTATTATGAAAAAATACGGTAAATATTTTTTATAAGAAGAGATTAACAGAAGACAATAAATTATAAACAAGATAAAAAAAACATGGCACTCGTCATCGTCACCTCCGATAACGCTTAATTCATTTCTTTTATTTTATATATTGATTACAGTTTATTTCATAAAAGTATACAAAAGACCTCACTGTAGTTACGTAAATAAATTGACAGGATAATAAATGGTATGGTACCCTCTTATATCTATAAAAAATGTAGTAACATTATGCCACTTTTTAAAACTGAAAAACAGAAGTGGTTTCATAAAAACATTTTTCCACTTTTAACTTTACGTAAAAGAAGAAAAAGAAATTTAAGCAATATCTCGTTCATTACTTAATTAATTTAGTATATATTTTATTAATAATCGTTTACATTTCAATAATTTCAGGGGATATGCCAAAGCTAGGCCAATACACAGACGGGGAGAGAAGTTCAAATTTGGGGTTTACTGTATCTATGCTTGGGGTATCCCAATGTTGATGGCGATTGGTTTAGTCGTAATTAACAACACTGATCTAAGTGATATGCCTTGGTTTGTTACACCCCAGATACCACTACAAGGATGCTTTTTGGAAGGTCGGTTATGTATACACTTGGACCCTCAAATCAAACACATTTGGCTTTGTTAATTTAAGTGCAATTTCTGAAAACCTCTTAAGATTACAGTGTAAAGTATTAACATTTAAATTCAGTCAACGACCGAAGTCTTAACAATTATTACATTTCTTAAGCGTCTGTTCGATTTCTTACATATTTTCAAAACTGCTTTATGTAATTCTATATTTATAATTTTAAATTGTTCAAAGACAATAACTATAATAATAATACCGGAGAAATAGATACTTACATATTTTTTCAATTGAAATTGTCATTAAATTATATTAAGTGTTTTTAAAAACAATTAAGGTTCACTACTTTTTTTTAAAGCAATAAAAATAATGTGCTGTAAACAAATGTAAAAAAAATAAAAGTAATAAAGCCAAATGACATGAGCTATTTTTATACAATTTACTATTAGGGAGATGAGGAAACGCGCGGAAAGGGCTTGAATTGTATTAAAAAATTGTTAATTGCTTCACATTCCACTGGGAATTTACATTCACTATTTTGTATTCGCTATTTTGTTGCTTCAGTATAAACTTCCGCACACTCCATCTGCCTTACTTGCCTTGCCTACGTTTTATAACGTTTCATAAACAAAATGTTTGTTAAATATTAGTAGAAAACTAAGTGTGTATTAACATAATTGTTCATTATTATTTAGGTGGTCAAAAACTATTATACCTGTATGTTCCGATGCTGATATTGATAATATGCAATTGGATGTTTTTCCTGATGACTGCGTTCAATATTTGGAGATTGAGCCGCGGTACCTCCGTGCTGGAGTCCGCAGCCGCTGGCAATCCCGCTGCTCACCGGTCACAGAGGAATAGGTAATTTGCTATAATATTTGCCGGTTGTGACTTCGCACTGCTGTATAAAATATTATTATTTGATTTGTTAATAATATTCCTACATCGATGTCATACATTAATATGCTCTATATTGACAAAAGATATAACTTCGATGTTGTATTTCTTTGATACACTTTGAAAAAATACAGCAAATCTCCATCACTATTTACTTTTTTATTCGATATAAATTATTTTAGCATTAGAAGCCTGTAAATTTTCCCACTGCTGGGCTAAAGGCCTCCTCTCCCTTTGAGGAGAAGGTTTATATTCCACCACGCTGCTCCAATGCGGGTTGACGGAATACACATGTGGCAGAATTTCGAAATTAGACACATGCAGGTTTCCTCACGATGTTTTCCTTCACCACCGAGCACGAGATGAATTATAAACACAAATTAAGCACATGAAAATTCAGTGGTGCCTGCCTGGGTTTGAACCCGAAATCATCGGTTAAGATGCACGCGTTCTAACCACGGGGCAAACTCGGCTCTCTTCGATATAAATTACATGAACTAAATTGTAGAGTGTAATAAAATCATAAAAAATGTACGTAATCCTAATACCTATGTCCGAGCTCACAGTGGAATTATCGCAAAAAAACATTTTTTTTAACTAGGAAATCTTCGCCGGTCTAGAAAGATTGATCATTTGTCAATTTCATGCCTATAGCATGCAGATTATATAAAAAAAAATGTTTTTTTGTACTTAACAACAGATTATTATTTTTAAAAGAATATACAAACACATATCTCCTCTTTATTTATCTATGATTATATATCCTCAACAAAAATAATACAGTGTACCTCGGTTAAGGAACTTACAAATGAGATTGTAGGTTAACGAAACCACGACCCCCTAAATTTTTCTCTCAATATTTGTCCGTCCCGCTCATATCCAATACGATCAAGTAGAGAAATTTGAGTTACCTTATTCAATCTTAAGGCACGTCCCACACGATCCCATCAACAGACTTACTGCTAATAGTATCAAATTGTTTCCCTTATTCGTTACGACTCATCGACGCCTAGGCGTTTGGCAAGTCATCTAATGCACTCGTCATTTCATCCTCCCTTTTCTTTCTTCAACGGCGATTCGACGGCGTCCCAAAGCCGAGTACCTAAAACCCGATAATGCTGTAGATACCATTAGGACCAAAAGTTATACAAATTCTAAATTAAAAAAAAAAATGTTCGTCCAGAGTAATGTTTAAAACGAATATAGATTATTTCATTAAAATTGACTAATTATGAAAGTTAACGTTCCTTTTTTTATTTCTACTTTAATACAAATGAGACCGCAGGATACAACTAGTGGAAATATTTTTTCCATATTTTTTTGTCGCTTACATTTCATTTCGTAGTCGCTTATTTATTTATTTAATTTTTATATTTGTTACAGACTTATGGTGTATCTTAAGCTGTCCGTAATAATGGGTATTAACTGGTTACTCGAGATTGTAAGTTTTAAAACACCAGAAATGAACATATGGAAATTGACCGACGCATACAATCTCCTGATCGGTATATCGATATTTCTCATTTTTGTATGTAAAAGGAAAATTTACAGAAAGCTTCAGAACAGGTAAGCGTAAAATATTAAACATCTACTTAAAAAAACATACATCTCTGACACACGCCGAATATGTGGGTACAAATTTCATGTCAAAATATTCAGCGGTTATAAGTGATGTCCGTTCAAAAAAACCAGCGAACATTTATAGATATAAAGGTGTCCTAAAATTAACGCAAGATTTGAATTTGCCGCCATTTTTGCACTAAGTTGTTGGCAACCCTGAAAAAAGAACAATTTGAAAAGCAACAGTTTAGAGTTAGTGAAAATGGACCGTTATACGATACGACATCTTGATGATTTCACACATAGATAGATCTTGTTATCAGCCAAAATGTAATTTCTAAGACATTACATAATTTCGTGCATAGAGCTCATTATTTACATTAAACCACTGATTTGCAGGTATTACGGATTTGTTAGTGCTAAGCCGAGACTCAGCAAGAGCAATACTAGCTGCAGCACGCTGGAGTCTAATCTAAGTCAGGACATTCCACTACAAGTCTCCAATCATCCTATGGGCCCCAATGGACGAACGGGAACCAAAAACTAATAGAACTAAGTTACTATTAGAATTAAGCTAGAACATTAGATTGTAATTAGTAATATTTTTAGCGATTCCTAACCAAAGATTGATCAAACCAAAGAAGCACCACTGAAAAATTAATGCTGACATTCAAAATTCATCACCCTCATCATCCTCATGGAAACCTTCAGATTTCGGATGAAATTTCGCTACATACACCATCGGTTTGCATTGGAGCAGCTTGGAAAATGCTCCAAAGAAGACCATGACCCCCGCCCCCGCCGAGTTCCCCGAAATAAATAATGTATTCGAGTAAATAATTTGGAATGTAAATAGAAGGAGTAGTATAATATAGTTAGATTAAGTTTTAAAGCTAATTAATTATATACAGTATGTAATATAGTATTTTTTAATTAAAACAACCGCAATTTTTTTTCAATCTAATATTGTACCTTTGTTTTCAATGTTTTTTTTATTTTAATTTATACTTATATCCTTTAAGGCACGACTGTATCAAGCCAAATATTTTATTCAATAGCAATTCTGTTCGCGTGGCCGTTATTAAAGATACATTTGTTTAATTATGAGATATTTTTAATTATTTTCAATTTTGTATAACGCCAAATATTAAATTTTCAGTTACAATTTACTCTTTCATTTTAATTGTTTACACCTTTGCCAATATTGCCAATGTCATGAATGAATACCAATTTTCACACCTTTAAAGTCGAATCACTTTGAATGTTACCTATATCAGTTGTTAAGTTTAAGTGTTTAGTGATAAGTTGATGTTGATAAATAAATAAATAAAGATAAACAAACCTTACATTTATATACTCTGTGCAATTAGTGCGATATTTCACTGAAATTCTTAAATCAAATTTATTTTATGTCTAATAAGAATTGCGCTGTTCTTCGGAACGCATTTTTTTTACCGAATCTGTAATACCTTGCATGATAGTAATGGTATCCATTGAGCATAGACTATCTGAGATATTTATCTGTACTCCTTTATAATAGTTAATTAACAATTATAAGATATATTGTTTCAACTACATTTCGGAAACATTTCTCCTTTCGTAAACATTTTCTAAAACAATTGCTAGTGAAATTTGAAAAAAAAAGACAACCTTGAATTTGCAAATTTTAAATATATATATTTTTTTATTATTATTATTTTTAACACTAAAACTCGTCAATAGCAACCACGCAAATAAATCGATTGACAAACAGAAGAAACCGGTACGGCTACAATGAATGTCCGGTAAATTTTTACTTACAACCTATGACTAATCAGGTCAAATCATACAGAAATTTACGACTAAGTGCTTAGCAATAATTATTCTCCTAATTTGTCACTATATATCTAAATATAGTTTGCAAATGCTAATGCAAAAGTTAATTTTCAATTCAACTATGATTTTTGCGAAATAAAGGCCAGCCACACGTATATATGAATAAACCGGACATACTGTAAGTATGAGTCACGTACCACACGGTTCGTTGAAATAGTAATATGTTAATAATTAGTATATTATAATATTGGCCACCCGCCCCGACGTCGTATAAATTCTTGATTTTGTAAACAATGAGCAAAAAAAACTGATCTAGGCACGTAATACATGATAAGGTTTAAGCAAACCCGCCTGGGTTAAGTACCGCCCGTATATTGCTACACATATATGCCACATATTACCAAATGCTACAAGTACTAGGAATATGACATCTTTGTTCCTAAATTTGGTCGCGTAATAATTGACTGTTAATGTTAATCGTGTTAATAAATCTAGTGGTACGGTTGATATATCTTTTTTTTTATCGCTGGAAAAACGCGTCACGTCTTTCCCCCACTTGGAAGTGGGGGTATGTGGGACTAAAAAACCAGCGGTATCCTCTACGTCTCATCGGTGGACGCCATGGGATCGCTTTCGCATGCTAGCGTGACGCCCTGTCAGTCGGCCCATCTATGGAGGCCTCCAACTCCTAGAGAAGAGGCGGGGGAAGAAGGCGCGCATATTGCTTCTTCCTCCTCCTCGGTCGTCTTCGGCGGAACGGGTCTGGCTTCCTTCTGCTATATGCTATGAGGTTTCGCGCGTCTCCGACCAGCACCTATATCTGCGTAGGTTGATATATTATCTCGTTCACAAAATTGAGCAAATCCCTAGATTAATTAATAATCGTTAATTAATTCTTTAGAGCTGATCCTAATCAAAATATAACTTGGACAGTTGAAGATTTTGGTGTCTTTTATGGTGTCCATCTCTTCATATCGATAATTTTAAAACTTTATCAAACCTTTTTAAGCGGCATCCTTAAAATTCATTTGCAAATATTATACGTTAATAAAACTTTTTCATATCGCATTATCATATTTCTATGTACGTATATATCTATGTATAAGTCCCTTTTTTTATTTAAGTTAATTGTAAGCTATAAATGATACCACCTTGCATACTTCTTTCATAAGTATTCTACATTGTGTACAATAAAAAATTAACACATAGGTATAAATCATTATTACATTTACCTCAACACAAAAGTACATACAAAATTTATGGTAAGAAAAATGTCATTGCCCTTTTTTCATAAACCGACAATTGTTTTAAAATGAATATTAGTAGTTAAGTGGAAGTTGAAATAAGTAGTTTTAATAAAGATATATTGATCAAGAAAAGTTTCAGAACATAATATAGCAAAATTAAATAGTAATTCGTAGAGAATGTGTAACTAATCTAACTTTTTCTTATTTATTTGGGTCAACAAACGGTTTTCACAATAATATGTTAATATTAGTCTACTCTTAGTAGTGATTGCCACATCAGCACCCCATTACATGAAATGAGTAATCACAATGATTGTGTTTTATCGATAAACTTATTTGAAATCGATGTTCAATACTAATAATTATTATTATTATGTAAAGTTAACGATATTTTAATAAACAAAAACATATGTTACTCAAATATATCGACATGTAGGTATTTCCCTATTATATATTTCCTTATATTTTGTAGAAACAAATAACATAAACAATAACGCATTTTTGTTAACAATACATTATTATTTTCGACCTATGTATATAAATTATACTATTCTATATAATATTATTATTTTATTATATTATTTTATTTTATTTTTATTATCAAAAATATTTCTTATTTTTAATATTATAAATGGCAAAAAAATGCATAAATAATAAAAGATAACATTATTACACTCTGGGAACCCTGGCTATTTTTTTCACCCTTCAGAAAGTACCCGAGCCGAGGATTCCTACTCATTAAAATTACTGCGATGGCCGTCTTCGGCAAAGATCGGAGGGACTGTGGGATTGTTCGGATATAAAGCACCCGCGACTCATGCCGTGCTGTGATCCGCTCGTGACTCGGCGTAGCTCTCTTCAGAGAACGAAGGTGGACTGATAGACTCTCGTGTCCAAATCCGCCAGTATGCTCAAGGGCGGAAAGCACGGATATCATCTTTATTTTAAATTAAATAAGAACTAGTTACATTATGTTAAAATTTACGCTATAGGTATTTGTCCTCGCGCACAATCACGTTACCATCGTTATATCGGTATATTTTCGCTGATATCGTGATGCTCTTAACACAAATATCTCTTATGTTAGGCTTTTCTTACTATGACACAACTCCATCTCCTCTCTAAAAGAGTAAGAGGCCTATTCCCAGTGCATAATGAGACTGGTTTACAAGCTGCATTAGTTTTCTTACAACACCCACGTATTGAAAACAGAAGATTTTTCTTCTTTGCAGGAAAAAAATAGCAATTAAATAAAAAGGAAAAAATTAGAACTAAAAATGGTATTGTACCAATTTATGTACATGGAATTACTTATGAGTGGATGACATCTACCCAGAGAGGCTTATATGACGTCTTAACAATTGATTCAAAATAATTCCCGATTTTGATTTCAAGGAAATATGACGAATCCGTAAATCCGGGAAGCTTACATTTTATACGAACATACATACGCATAACAGAGAGTCCACACACCGTCCTATACATATGCATTATATGTACATAACCGTGAACGAGAGCTCTCAAAATCAATACAGCGATGCAACCGAGCCCGGGAATAGTGTGTAATGACGAACTACGCAGTTTAATCACTCCTTGCCTGCGTTTTAATACAAAATTGATGTTCAGATTTTTTCATATTATCATTTTATCCATACTGCCACTACAAAAAAAAAGTACATCAAACTAATACCCAAAAAATGTAGTGCGTTCAGAAAAGGTTTTAGTATAAATTATTGTATAAGCCGCGTCAGCCTAAGACACAGTACGACTTAAAATAACTAAATTAATTATGTTCTACACACTTTGTCTCGAGGTCAATCATAGATGTTGCAGATATCCATGGGTGGGGGTTATCATTTTCCACCAGGTGAGCCTCCTGCTCGTTTGCCCCAGATAACATAAAAAAAGTTACTTTTATTACCAGTATTCTACAAACTGAAGCTTAAGGTGTAGGTATACAAAAATTGCCCATATTTAAGTTATATTAAAACCTATTATTACAGAAATCGCTATTGATGAAAACATATATGTATTCATTTTCAGAATTTATAACATTTTCTCTTCGTTTCACTTTTTTTTTTAAAACAAATATGAGTAGATATATTAAAAGAAATGAGCAAAGTATTTCAGTTTACGGAAATATTTGCAAGTGCTGATCGGACCTGTGGAACTTTTCTTCGCAAAAGCAGTGCGCTCCGTAATATCTGCACCGGTTATTTTTGTATAGGTCTCGTAAAATCAAGTTAGATCAACGACGTACAAACATAAATTCTTCCCAGCTATCTATTAAAGAAGAAATGTTTTGCTATTGCTATTAAATTAAAAAAATCTTCAATCTTGGACTCAGAGTTCTGACTTCAGCTCATAATATTTAAATTAGTTTTTTTTTTTTAATTATGACTTTACTTTTTTGAAAGAAAAGTCTGAAAACGTGGTACAACAAAGATAAGATAAGATACAATAAGCGACCTTATTATAGTTAAGTCATGACTGGTAGATCGTACAGCGATGGCGAGTAGATAACAAATCAGCCGTTGGCCCATTTGCCGCGAACCCTAGTTTTACTCGGCTTTACCTTCCCGCATCATTTTACCCACTCGAGGGATAAATTAAAAAAAAAGTATCGTATATTATTTCTTGGAGCTTGAGTCTGTTCAGTGGCTTAGCCGTCAAAGCGTAACATATACACAGAGTTACTTTTGCATGTTATTAAGAATATATTTCCTGGAAATTAATCTGTTTTCGTAAGTATAAATAGGCTGTCGATACGGTATACAAAGTCCTTGTAAAAAAAAATCTTCTAATTAACCTGATTAGTCAAAAATACACATAGGTACATGTGTACTAATACACATAGTAGTAGTACATGTGTTGAGTTTTATATTAATTAATTAAGAAATGATTGATTACCCAAAGAAACTTCTATCTCCATTTTCACACCCTTAAGATAATTTCCATGAAAGAAAACTTGCCTATGTAAAGATATTACTGGGGAAGGCTCCGGTACTTGAAGTATATCTATGGAATTACTTTCGTATTTATAATGTTTATTAGGAATAAGGATAATACTAGGCTAATACTCTTCAGTCGATAAGAAACAGTACTCAGCACTGTTATTTCAATAACAATGGAACGTTTGAGTCACTACAATTGATAATGTCGTTTATAGACTATTCGTTAGTAGACTGTTCGTGTATAGTGAAACGAACCACACGTCAAAATGTATTATAAATTACTTTTTATGTTTATTATATTTCTTCTCATAAGTGATTCTAGTGAAAAGTTACAAAAATCTGATACAAAACCGTATATATCAAAGTGTTGTCCCGCAAAATATTATGTACATAATTTTGAGTGCAAATCCAACGCAACATTTGATAAGGATTTTTCAGATATCGATGTATATAATAGTAATAGAACAAGAATCGGAAGCTTGAGGGATAATTTTCAAATTGTTTCTGGAAATTTTAGGGATATCATTCCTAATTTACCAAATTTACATTTTTACATAATCGAGGTAATTACTTTTCTTTAAATATTTATTAAAATATAAAATTAATGAGATATAACAATTAATATTTGCGTTTGCGTCTGCGTATGGGTGTAACTACTATAGTCAAGCCACCGACAGCACAATGATCCTATTGCATTATTTTTTCTGTATATACTTTTATGGGTTTTATTTTCAATTGTATAGAAAATGAAATAACATAAGTATCATAATAAATTACTAAAATACTTATAATATATCGGATATAAACACAGTTAATATATATAAATAAATCTGTGCGTAAATATTAAAATCGATTGACCCATGAGTGCTTACGCTTTGAGTAATTTTATTTTTAAATTTTGCCGTCAAAATTTGTCTTCTAATTGCAATATGAAACGCAAATTCTACAAAAAAAATATAAGGCTACCTACTAACCTTTAAGGACACTGGTAATCTCATTATAATTGGCACCTAAGATAATTCGTTTATAAAGTCAAATATCAGTAATGATTATTTAGGTTTTTTCAATAGATTTTATTTATAATGAGCTAAACTTTATTTTAGTATTTTCATTTAAATAACTGACAGAAACCTAGTGAACGGCTAAGGCGTCATAAACGCCTTGTAAAATATTTTTCAAAATTATTTTGAAATGAACGTCTCGTTCAATTCATTTTTCAAAAAGAGATAATTCACATAATATAAAAAATAGTATATATTTATTTTTTTGGAGTGTGTGAATAAGTAGCATAAAAAACATTTATATATATATAAATGTCTTTTTTATATATATTTATGTCTCAACTTAAAAAATATGGTGTTTAAAGTAAATCTTATAATATAATTACGTCACACCTAACTTCCAACAAATTTGTAGAACTACAATAACGTCCTTTGCGCCTGTAGTTAAAATAGGTGTTCCACAGGGATCAATTTCGGATCCTATACTATTTTTGGTATATATAATTGACGGGCCACTGTGTTTTGAGAGTGTCAAGAAACGAAAAAAAGTGATAATGACACTTTTGACTGTAACATTGGGAATAATGCGGAGCGTAGTTACTTTATTATAATATCAAAAGTGCTGATTGTATTACTGTTATATTGTTAAACCTAGAATTAAAACACGTGGTTTTAATTCTCCTCGCCTGCCTACCCACGATCGCTCGGCAACCACAGATGGATACAGAAAATAATGATAACGGCAATGTGTCGTCATATTTAAAAAAAGAAACACTTTGTTTTAAATGTACATGACATTATATATTTATTATGTAAAATAATGTTGTTTCACACAAAAAAATCTCGTCAAGAATATCTGTTAATAAATTTGTGTATAAATGAATATCAAACAATTAGATAGAAGGATATATTGATTTTGCGAAATCAGAAACTTAATGTTTCAACTCACTCTTTACCTATCTTTATATGATTACTAGCTGAACTTATTATATGATTACTGGCTTTATCTGCGCGAAATTTATAAAACTTTATTTTTTTTTAATTAGCTATATTATTCAGTTTATATAATAATATTGTTGTAAATATATTTTAAAGCAACTATTATTTTTATAGAATGGAAATCTCGATTTACTTCTACAACAACCAAATTCACCGCTCAAGGTGAATACAGTAGACAATGACAAATTTTGTGTCGACTATGAACTAACATCGGACAAATTTTCACCGATATTCGGTGCAATATTTGAAGAAGAACCTCAGAAAGATACGGTTTTTGAAATTTCAGGTAAAAGTTAACTATCATTAATTCTCGTTCAAATTATAGAAGGTGACTAAATTAAATCCACCAAAATATCAATGTTAACAAGACTGTTTATATAAACACAAGAACATGAAGTTCACGCTTATCATAACGATAGAATTAATTTTTAGAGGGTGAATCCCCGAAGCGCAGCTACTTATGTACTAAAACCAGCTTCGACGCTGCAACTTCTTGCATAAATTTAATGTATAATTGTGAGGATAAATAAGTATTATCAGTACTATATTAGGACATTTTCTTGAGCTACTCCAATGTGAGTTGATACAAATATGGCAGAATTTCATATAATGGTTTTTATTGTTGATGTATTGAAACAATTCGAGAAAATAAATTATGATATAGGATATCAAATAGAAGTTTCATTGAAATTACAAAATATATATTATAACTTATAATAATCTTAGAAGAAGACTTTAATAACAATGTGAACTTTGAAATCTATCCTAATCTTTAATAAATTTCATAGCTCTGTTAACATCCAGCATATTCTTGTTATTGGTGCTCATAATTTATGCACTTCTGAAAGAATTAAGGAATCTAAAAGGCAAAATTCTCATGGCCATTCTCTTCAGTTTAATGAGTGCCTTTGTTTTATTGGCGACGTTGAAAATTATTTCTAACAATAAAAGTGTCCAAGTTTCTGAAAATTTTTGTTATGGATTCAGTAAGTAACACATTTTTATTTTTTATTTATTGCAAATCTATATTTTGATTCATCACATTCATAATTTTTATATTTAAATCAATTAACAATAAGAGTTCCATTCACTTGATACGTTCGTTGACCTATCAACTCATCATCAGGCCTCTTGCAGTCTCAACCAGAGGCTCCCTGCGACCCTTACCCACCTACCTTTCCACGCCCTGGAGATCTGCCCACGCTATGTCTTTCAGTTCGTAATCACCACAAAAAAAGTTTCTGCCCCAGCGGCCGTCAGCTGTGTGTCCCGTCCACTTCAGATCGGCAATTTTTCGGGCCATGCTAGTTATTTTGGTATGCCCACGGATTTCGTCATTTCTAATTCTAGCTTGCAGGAAAACTACAAGCATAGCCCTCTCCATTGCTCTTCGAGTGACCGTTAGCCTTAATATGATGCACTTAATAAAGGGCGTTTCCCCTCATAAGCTATGTGAAGCTTACCGAATGCGGCGGAATACCCACGCTGTCTCATCAAAGGTTGTCATGAGATACCATACTCATGCTAACGTGACGCCTCTAAGGTTCGCTATTTTTCGCTATCCCGAGGAAATCCCTAGCCCCAGCGACACTAATGGCGGGTAAAAAAGTAGAACAACAGAGGAAAGATCCCTCAGAGCCCAACATGATTGTGGGCGCATCCTTACGGAAAGCCCGTGTTTTCTAGGAGCGCTCGACTCCCCCTCTCTGACCTCGGCAATGTTTACCTTAAGACTAAAGCATCGGTGCGGGCCATCCGTGGCGTGTTCCCCCGTACCCCCTTCGCTGCAACTGTTGCAGAGAGCGTAAAATGCCGAGTATTAAAAAATAGTAAAAAAGACCTACAAAAGACCAATCAATTCTATGATGAACCTACCTAAACGGAATGTCTATCCTAGGTAAATATAATCGTCTTACACTTCGAGTGTAGAGTCTCCAACCTTTCCTTGAATGTCCGAGGTCAGGATGAGCAACAACTCTGTTTACAAATCATAACACACACACACACACACACACACACACACACACACACACACACACACACACACACACACACACACACACACACACACACACACACACACACACACACAACCACACACACACACACACGTACACATCAGCCCGCATTCGTCCACTGCTGCCCATTTCCACTTGTACCATTTGTACTGTTCCCTCAGTCTCTACATAACGCTTTGTGCAAACTGGTTAATAAGAATTGGCTTAGATGTTCTTTATGAAATTATATAAAATATAATGTAATATAAATTATATAATTATAAAATGTTGACTTAATAATTTCTCACTTTTCAGCTGCGTCCATTTATTTCTTTTTCTTGTCTGCTTTATGTTGGATGAACGTCATGTCTTTTGACATCTGGTGGACATTAAGGTAATAAATATTAACATTAATTTATAAGATAAGTTTATCTGTTACTTATACAAGCACCAGAATATTTATCATCTCCTGATTGGCTGATTCTATGTCTAAGGATGCAGATGACTGATTACCATCTGAAAACAATAATTACAATGAAGTTTCAAAATAATTAATTTCAATTGTCTAATATATGTAGTCATGATGAATTATTAATTTACCCAGGAGAATGACTACTCGACGAACAGTACGTCGCCGTGGAGGACATTATAAGTTTACCATCTACTGTATCTACGGTTGGGGCATACCGCTCACAATGGCCATAGGTTTGATCGCTATAGACGTATCTGAGATACCAGAAAGTATTGTCAAACCTAATATCATACTAAACGGATGCTTTCTAGCAGGTAAATATGAAGAAAATTAAAATATGTTTAACAATTAAACAGACGATATTGCGTAGTGAATAGAACACATTAATCTGAACACAGACTATACTAAAGTTTTGTGAGCTTTGTTTGCATTTATAATTCATCTCTTCCACGACGGTAAGGGTAAACGACAAATCTCCACGTTTCAACTATTCTAGCACAAGTGTATACATGTGCATGTGGCGCCCTGACCTGCATTTCGCTGGGACTAGCTTGAAATATTTCCCCTTAGAGAAGCCTACACCCAGTTAAAATAAATTGTCAGTTATTAAAAACACACCCAACACAGACACCGCAGTAAATAAACTTTATTGACGCACCAATAAACTTTATGTATTAAACACACAATTATAATTGTCTGGGGACACTCTAAGCTAGCTTATTATTTTAATTAAATATATTCTGAATTAATAACCAATAATCTAAAAATGATTATTAATATTTATTAGGTCTATTGTAATTACTTTTTTAATTAATATTATATCTTTTTTAATTAATACGGTAATACCAAGCGTCATAAGTTGAGGTTACTGAGACTGATATTCGTTGCGTGGCAATGAGGAAAAATATTATAGACAACATTTGGTTAGTGCCTACGTGCGTGAAATACAGTGACGCACTTACCAGTCAATGCAAAGCTGTTTGGCTGTAAATTAATAGACTTGGGTCGCATCTAAAGAGGCTTAAAAGTTCTAGCAATAGTAGAAAGATTGTTCATATTTCTGTAAATAAAGTAAATAGATGAGGCAGACGTTAGATGTCTGACTTTTTTATTGTTATAATTTTACGTTTTGTATAATATTTCAAATAAATATAAAGTGAAGACAAGGTAGACCTAGATTGTTCGAGTATAAAATAGCACAGAAAAATCATCTACCAGCTCCCTCTCCCTCTTTTTCACGTCTTGAATTTAGAATCTTAATTGACTGGACCAACTCATTTGTTGACATGTAACGATCGAAAATATGCTAGATGAAACGTTAAATTCATAATTCAAAATGATGCCCAGTTAACAATAATATTAAATTCAGATTCGCTATACAATTTTTTTTTTTTAAGATAAAGCAAAATTATTGTACATGGATATTCCAATGATGTTGTGGATTTCTAGTAATTGGATATTCTTTCTGGTGACGGCATATAACTTTTGGTGTTTTGGAAGAGAAACGCAGATGCTTAATCACAATAACGTAAACAAACATCGCAAGCAAAAAGAAAGGTAAATATTAAAACTATGTACACAAATTTTGTATTTATAGAAATATCATCATACTACTTTAAGCCATTCCATGAGCCTTCTAGGGAACAAAATACTCAAAAAAAAACGAAACTTCATTGGTCGATGCATACCGCTAGACACGAATCTAGCATGTAAGACAAACATAAGTAATGATTTGGGCAATGAATGTCGCGCGCATTAAACAATTCGTACACAAGTGCAATTCTCTTTTGGAGCTAGTTTCGTGGAATGGAGTATGATTATATACAGCTAGACTTTTTGGCAATATCTTTCACCGAAGAACTCTACAATATTAAAATGTTATCACCTATATCATATGTATTCATTAATGAAGGTGATATAAACCTAGAAGTTAGTCTTTAATAAAAGGCAAAGGAAATAAAGATTTGGTAACATGCTTCATATTTTTGTTATTTCACAGATTCTTGGTTTATTTAAAGCTATCTATTGTCATGGGAATAAGCTGGATTACAGAAGTAATCAGTTCATTTATACCGAATTTGATGATGTGGTATATTACTGATGCATATAATATGTTCATTGGTATTGCAATATTCTTCATATTCGTATGTAAGAAGGACATTCGAATCAAATTGGCTAAACGGTAAGTTATTACCAGAATTTCAAAAATAAAGAGGTTCTCAGGTTTCATATATATTTTAGTTCACGAACCGATTTTGATGATTTTCGCTCCGCTGTATATATAGTATAGGTCTAAGGTGGTCTCCTCTTAATCAATTTTTATTTGAACTGTACATATTTACTTGGTGGTAGGCCTTTGTGTAAACCTGTCTGAGTAGGTATCACCCACCCATCTGGTATTCTGCCACCAAACAGCAATACTTGGTATTGTTGTGTTTGGATTTGAAAGGTGAGTGCTAATCCTAATTTTACTGTTAGCAAGGATTTGCTTTGCTTTTGATGAGCTCCAGGATCTATGGACTTATAAATGAGCCAGAAGACCAACAAGGCAGTCGAATTACTCAAATCAAAATGATAGATATATGCGTGGCATAATGTCATCCGATACATGCAGGTTTTCTAGTGATGTTTTATGTAACCATTGAAAACACAATAAGCATATTAAATCACAGTGCTTGCCTGTCTTGATGAACCGATCAATCCACTTGTTATCTGAACTTATCCCCTGGACTATTTTGGCTACAGTTTTAGTAGAGTATTGGTTACGCTATACTTTTTTTTTAGGTTTCTCTGCCGCCCTGCCGCCTCATACAAATCATCGGCTATCTTGCAAACTCCGTCGAGTTCTTGGTAGAACGTTTACCAAAAAATATCTATAAAGATATTTTAGTTCTATATAAATAGACATTATATTTATTTAGGGTCGAACCCATTGTATTTGTTGCGTATGACGACAACGCAAAATGATTAATATGAAAGAGATGTAAAATTTTAATGTAAAATTAACAAGCGTTGCTTAGCTTAACTCGAATAATATGAAATTAATATCAGAGAACGTTCTATGTGGAGTTATTTTTTTTTTGTAAGTGTATGTTTTATGAGATTGTTGATTTATAATTAATGTTTTTTAATGATAAGAAAATATCTGAGATTGTTGAGTTAATTAATTTTGTCCTAAATTAATATAGATAAAAGAGTAGGCAATAGTTCTGAGCAAGAACAACATGTCCGTCTCATTTGCATGACTGGCAGCCGCTATAGTGCACGGACGGCGCGCCGGTTGAGCTCACTCAGGTAGGGACTAAAATAATGGGAATTTGTATAAAAAGGCACCCTTTGTGTTGGGTGGTAAGACGAGGTACAATCTCACAGGAGACATCTCAGGATAGACGTCACTTGGAGCCCGGAGTTTACTTCACATGAACGGATTCCCACATTTGTGATTGATTACTTTTGTCGACTTATTGTTAATCTTATATGTACGTTTCTGGAGAGCATAACCACAACAGCTGTAAGATTTTTTCTGAGAATTATTACAGTAGTTAAGAGAGTGTGTCATAATTAGTAATTACTATTTTAATTTTCGTGTGCAAACAGACTGTACTTAGCTTAATTTTTCTATTAATTCTAAGCTCGAGCTAATTCTTATTAAATAGCTCCGAATATTAAAGATTATATGAATTATCTATATGATTATTAGGTATAGACAGCATCGAGACATCGTTGCTCAAGCGTTCGAACTGGTTTGTAAGGCCGTATTCATGTGCGAAAGATTTTTGTTTTTATTATTTGTAGTGTTCATACCGTCGGGTAATAGTGAAAATGAGTATATGACTTTGTTTAGAATCATTGATATTTTCAAACGTATTATGGGTTCACTCAGAGTAACACATCGGAGGGTGCCGATGTACGCGTGAGTGTGGCGGGGGCACGTCTGGTGACGTTGGATTCGCATCGGAGCTTGAGGTGGAGGTGACATTGCGAACGCTCCGTATTGTTGACATTAGGACGAATCAACTCCCAGTAGCAGTTAAGCCAGTGAGTCTGTGGGCCCCAGATAGATACGTGTGGCGGAGACATCGACCGTCGTTGCTGACGAGCGAACCAAGTTGCTCAAGGAGGCGCAACTGACGTGCGCGTTACGTGCCCTCAACGTGATAGCCGACAGGACGAATTTGTTTTGTTGCAGTCTGAGTGAGCTGACAAAGATCTGGACTATATTCTATATAACATAATAACTTGAAATATTATGGTTATTTGAAATATTGCTATTAAACATGCTGTATTATCAAATTGTGACATATATTTCCTGTAATGATATGTGTTCAGTTTTGATAAATAAATAAATTGAAATAAATGTAATCTTTTTAATCTGGCAACATGAACGGATACTCGTGAAAGCGGGAAAATTGATTTGGCATATACATATTTTTTCATTGGGCGTCGTGTAAAACTTTCATTATAATGATCATCCATATTCGCATACCTTGACAGATGCACAGAATTTATATATTAATGACTTAAATGTATGTTTATACCATTTGACTCGACATTATAGCAATGATTTTATGTTATTTGACATTAATAATTTAATTTATAGATTTAGGTTGACAGAGTACAGAGTACTCTATGTACCAACCTACCAATAAAATTCAGTTGACAAATTGGTAACCTAATTGCTTAAAATATGAATAATTAATTTATGTTACCAAGTAATGTTACCAAGGATCATATGTATAATAAAAATAATAATCTAATTTATATTAACACTGATAAAAGTAAAGATATTAATATTAATAGTTTAAAACTAAATAAAATGACAAAATCTCTGCCCTCTTATTTATATATTATATATTATAAATCAAAATATACAGGGCAAAGATCATGAAATAGAATTATTTTCGGAGTGTTATAAAACTCATGTATTTTATTTCACTGAGTATTGGATTAAATCAATTTCTCATCAATTTTGATACAAATACTATTTTTCATAGTGAGCAATTCGGTTTTACAAGAGGTCGCTCGACAACTGATGCAGGAGTAGCACTTCTTAAACATATTTACAATGCTTGGGAAAAATCGCAGAATGCTCTTGGAGTATTCTGTGATTTGCCTAAAGTATTTGATTGTGTAGAACAAGAGACGCTTCTTTATAAGCTCAAATATGGTATTAAAGGTAGCTCTTGATCCCATTGCTTCATACTTAAGTCAAAGAGTCCAACATGTTTTCATTAATGGAATAAAGACTTCTGGATCCACGTTAAAAATGGGTGTTCACAGGGATAAATTTTGGGGCCTTTTCTATTTCTAGTATATGTATATAAATAATCTTACTTTTTATGTTAAAGATAATTGTGATATAGTGTTGTTTGCTGACGATACTTCACTAATTTTTGAGGTCGACAGGAAAATAACTGACTGTAACGATGTGAACGGTATATGACAACAGATACACGATTAGTTTACAGTAAATCATGTAGTTTTGAATGCTCAAAAAACAAATATGTAGTTTTCACCCTGCCTAATGCTAGAAAACAAAATTATAATATATCTTTTAACGGAAGCCGTCCCGATGCAGCTTACGGTCTACTACGGTGTTTTTAGGAATAGCATTGGATTCCAAACTTCAGAAGAGTCCTCATTTATCGTCCCTGACAGAAAGCTGAGTCTTCCTCCTTCCGCAGCATACGCGGTTAAAAATGTTAGACAACTAACTGATATTGTTACCGCTCGTCTGGTATATTTTGGTTATTTTCACAGTATTATGTCATATGGCATATTACTTTGGGGCAATGCTGCAGATAATCTGTTTTTATTTTACATAAGAGAGAAGAGAAATTTTAGAGCTAGAAACTCTCTTCGGGATGTTTTAAACAAAGTAGGAATATGTGTTGCGTCACAACAATATTATGTATATTTATAGTAACATTGAACATTTTGATAAAATAAGTGATAATCATTGTGTGTACACATTAAGTAAGGATAAGCTTATAACGCCAAGTTTCCGACTCCGCAAAGTCAATAAATCCTTCTTGGAGCAAAGTATCCGTTTCAATAATAAAATTCCGCAGACATTTTAAACTTTGTCGTTTCATAAATTCAAATCATTTGTAAAAAGTGCATTGGTAAAGAAGGCATATTATTCAACACAAGATTATACAGATGATAAAAAAGCGTAGAGTTAATACTTGTTCACTTCCAGGCTGGATTTATTACATACATATATAATTGCATTTAACTAACATGACTGTTTTAATGTTGAAAAAGAGTACCTAACTACTGAGTTTCTTGCCGGTTCTTCTCGGTAGAATCTACATTACGAACCGGTGGTAGCTTCACTTAATACAGTTTGCTCAATGATGATTCAAAAGTGCTTGCAAAGCATACTTGAATAAAGTACCTATATTTTGATTTTGATTAGTAACTTTTTTTTATTTATCACAAATATGCGAACTTTTGAGAAACGTGTTTCGAACATAGCAATCATTTTAGGAATATTATGAAGATCAAAATAGTTTTATTACCATAATACTAATTATAAAGATATTCATTTACCAATTTTATTAATGCTGAGAAAAAATTAAACCAAAAATCATCTTAGTATACATTAATTTAAAAAAAAAACTTCTGGGGAAAATGGAATATAGTCCGCGCCTATACAAATGCTACCAAAACAACATATAATTTGTATAGGTACCTAAAACTAAATACACGCTTATGCTAAAGAAATAACAGAAAAGTACCAAAGATTAATAAAAAATAATAACGCCTGCATAAAAACACCAGCGGCAAGTTATATGTAACAAAAGACAGAATAAATTCCAAATAGATCCAATATTGAGATTAAGACCACACCGGACATTTCTGGCAGTACATAACTACCTAAGCTCAAATGTGTGAAGACCGATGTCTCTTATTATCGGTGGCATTTAACCATCTAACAAACATTTGAGGGACTCTGCTAATCACGCCTTCAAATTGCATGAGTGTGGTTTGAGAATACAATTTAAATATAGGTGCTACTCAAAGTTAAGTTGCCCTCAACTGAGTGTTTGATTTGAGGGACGTTACAGTATTCAGTCAATTTACCTGATAAATATATTGGGATATTATGTTTATTTAAATTATATACATTACGGAGGCGTGTAAGGGCAGCGTGGGTTATTATTGAAAAAATATATTTCTTTTCGGTTTGATCAAAAGATACGGTCCATTTAATAAGTCACAATAATCCAAAGGAGAGAGTACTAATGTGTCTACTTACTAGCTTACTTCTAACGGTACTGCTTAGAAATGGTTGAAATTTATAGAGCTTCTTAAGCGAAGTGTAACCATTAGTATTTTTTTTTTCTTGAACATGTTCCTTAAATAGTAAGGATCCTTCAAATAGACACCAAGATTTTAAAACAATGAAACCACAGGAATAGTGTAGTCCTCGATAGAAATTCTTATTATAGTTTGATAAAACAAAATCGATACCAAATAATCATAATAACTCAATAACAGCTAAGAATCAGATCACGTTCTCATCACCAAATACTAATTAGAATTTAAATCTAATCTCAATTTATATTTTTATGCAATGCACAAATGTATGATATGTATTCACTCTCATCAAAAGCTGTATAAGGTCTGCGTACATGTGAGATCAAATCTGATGTATAAATAGAAGAAAGCCAATATGGATGCCTCCACAACACTCCTGGTTACGTAGAGAGTACTCGACCCAGCTGATCTACCATTTTATCCAAGCATTCCACTATCTTCAAATGATTAACAAAATAGTTCTTGAACCAGGTACAACCATTTCATCAAAACCGTAAAAAGTAGTTTATTAAATTTAATGATTTAATTAATTATGACTTCCTGAATACGAATATAAAATTTAATGAATTACTATTCCTCGTCTATAATTATGTTATTTATCAAGTAGAAGTTTCCTATGAAAGAAAATATGAAGTAAAGTTAACACTAAATATTTGCTTAAAAAAAACATAGTCATAATTATCATAATATAATAAATAGAATAATACATTACATTAGTGAAATAAGACTTTAGATGTTAATTAATATTTTTTGTCCTATTGCTAAAGGAATATTTATTATCTGTAAAACTTTGTTATCACTTATATAACGCTACAGTTGGTAGCGCCACTGTGCCCCTTGTTTTATCTGTGGATATTTAGTATGATTGATTTTCTCGATTCGGCCCGGGGGCCAGCTGTTTGCTGCACCGACTGCATTGCGCCTGCCTGAACTGAATGCACTTGTAAAAAAAAAACTATCCAAGACCTAGCCCAGATTTAAATCTATCCAGTCTGCCCTCAGCCGTCGCCATGGCCTCTGTCGATATGAGGTGTGTTAGTTTTTATTTTGCCTTTGAGGTTTAATGTTTTCATAATTTATATTATAAATATTTTCCAGAGTATACGACGAAATCGAAGCTCTTGAAGCTATACTGATCGAAGACCTTGCTGTAAAGCATGATGATGGGGTGCCAATAATTGAGACCGTGGTACATCCATCGACTGGGGATCAAATCGATCTGCAGTATGTATGCGTTACGCTGGTGGTCAAGTTAACCCCAGATTACCCTGAAAGTAGCCCCGAGGTGTTCCTAAAGAACTCGAGAGGTCTGGATGATTCGTTGTTATCTGATATCGATTTGAAAATTAAGGAGAAATTGGATAGACATGTCGGAAATCCGATTGTTTTCGAATTGATTGAGGTAAGTTTTCCTTTCTTTATTTCTAAATAAAATTGAAAAATTTATTTTTATCAAATTATCAATAATTTCTTAATTAATGCTAATTAAGTAAAAATACATACAATATTTTATCTTTACAAAATAATTTACAAATAGAACATATTTTTATAATGTATAAGATTTATTTTTTGAAGAAGTATTATTAGTAGTAGCATTCTTATAAAAAGAAATTAATGCGCACTTTTTATCTACAACATAGATTTTCTTTCAAAATTACCATGTAAAGAATTATTTAAATTAAGTAAAATAGTAAATTACCTGTAAAGTAAAACTTAATAAGTGTCAGAATTTTATTTTTACTGCTCTGCTTATTTATTTATTTAAAATTATTAATAAATAAACAATTGAAGAGTTTAAAATTGTAATATGCAAAATGCTCTGAGCTTGGTGTGTTTTAAACTGTTCTTGTATTAAAATCAAACAAATGCAATGCTATTTTTAATTTAATCAATAAATTGTTGAGAAATAATTAGTATAGATATGTGTTCACTGCTTTATTTGCTTTCTTTGTATATTTCTAGTCTTTTGTTTAGAAAAATGATGAATAACAGAGCTAATACATATAATCATAAGTCCTAACTATAACAAAATATTATGTAACTTACCGAATGATATTAAAAATGTAATTATTTGAAATCTTTACTTAAATATCAACTGAAAAAAATGCTCGATTTTAAAATTAAATCGATTGATAAGATATGGAGATGTTATTTTATGATAAGATATAATATATTTGCTATATATTTTTACTTGGTCGGGCTTTGTGCAAGCCCTTCTGGGTAGGTACCACCCACTCGTCAGATATTCTACCTTCAAACAACAGTACTGAGTATTGTTCTGTTCCGGTTTGAAGGGTGAGTGAGCCAGTGTAACTACAGGCACAAGGGACACAACAGCTCCTAAAGTCGGTGGCAAATCGGTGATGTAAGGAATAGTAAATATTTCTTACATCACCCTTGTCTATGGGCCCTTACCCATGGCTCATATGCCTGTCCGCCTACCTATATCATAAAAATAAAAATAAATAAATAACTTATGCAGTGGCTGATTCAGAGAGAGAGCTAAGCCAAACCCAAAAGCAATTTAAATTCTTTCTTTAAGCATCAAGTTGATAATTATTATTTTAATTAAAGTTTTTAGCAAGCAACTTAAAACAAAATACAGTTGCATACATTTTTTACTTTGCTTTTAAAAATTACCCTCACATGAAACCTGCATCCGCCACTGATCTTCTATTTGTTAAGGCTGGCTAAAGTTATTGTAATATCAAAAACGTGTCTACAGCTTTGCAAATAAATACATTTGAATTATTATTTTATTTAAAAACATTATTACAGATTGTCCGTGAATATCTTACTAAATGGAACTTACCAAGTGGTCAGTGTGTCATTTGTCTTCATGGCTTTGTCAAGGGCGACGTCTTTATAAAGACGCCTTGCTACCATCATTTCCACAGCAACTGCTTGGCTAAGCATTTGATTAACAGCAAGAAGTACTATATGGAGGAGTATGAGAAGCTGCCCAACTGGCAGAGGGCTCAATCGTTACCATACCAGGTATTAACAAAGAACTGCTACCATTTATTAACACGAATATAAATACATAGAAACATACAATAATTACATTCATTCTACATACATTCTGTGTCCATATTAACAAATCCTCCTGTACCCCAATTGTCACCATTGATCTTGATTTTTGGCAACTTTAGCCCAGAAAGGTCCCAAGATTTGGAAGATGATTGAAACACGTGTGTTCATATAAATATGTAATCCTTATTATATTATATATACTATTGGGGGGGAGGGGCTTATAGAGGGACGTGCAGGTCTTAATTACTCTAAGTACTTTTCTATATCCCTGTCAACTTGCAAGTTCGTAAAGACATAAAAGCGTAACAACCAAACTAACAAACCCACTTTTCAATTTGTAGTATTAGTTAGGATAAGATAAGATACATTGGTAATACATTGGTAATGTACACTTTTATTTCCATAGCAAACATGCCCTGTTTGCCGCTGCGCAATATCATTCGACGTGAAGACCCTGGAGGAAGCTCCTCCACCAATTGAATCCATAAACGCTCCACCATTTCGCTTGACTGCTGAGTTAAAGGTAAAATATTCAAAACTATTTTGACCCTATACAAAAATACGAATATTATATTTTGTTATTATATTGTGTGATTCCCAGGCTCTGCAGGCGCGCATGTCGGCGATGTTGGCGCGGCAGGTGGAGCGCGGCGGAGTGGTGGGCTCCGGGGACGACGGGCCGCCGCTGCTGACCATCTCTACTGCCGCAGACAACGAGGTAATATTCGATTTTAAAAAATTTGCTGGCTATACATAGTTCAATACACGAGGACGCGCCCTAATCATCTACCCAATGGCTACGGTACGAGTGTGAAATGTAAACTGCTGGAGTATGAGTTGTATTACTACGCTCTGAGTAGTTATGTAGGTTCACGCACACTAATTGAAATCAATAGAATCACAGTACACTGGAAATATGCTCGATATTAAATAAAATTTAGAAGGTTGATATAAATGGAAAGATATCTCCCAGGGAAGCTTAAAGAGAGAGCTCTTGTTAGTGAGGGGAACCCCTCAAGGATCTATTCTTGGTCAATTTCTCTTCCTCATTCATATAAATGACTATGCTTTGGTAATAGCATTGTTTACTGATGATACTTTTTAGTTATTAAGATAAAAATACATCTTTCAATATAATATGATAATGTGGACTTTGCTCCTTCTGAAAAAGTAAATTGGTTTAGTGTTTATAACTTACTGTTGGCATTTTGTTAATATTTTATACAGCGCCAATATATGCGAATTATTGAATTATAATTTTGTTCACGACTACTCATAAACCGACTCCTAAACTTTTTTTAACATTAAAAGGAGCCGAGGAGCTCTACCAGCGGTGCTCAGCGAGAGACGAATAGTGAGCGCGTCGTGCCCAGCACCTCCACTGATAACACGCCTGATCAGCCCTACCGTGGGCCATACCGGTGAGATATGTACAAATATATTTTTTATGCTGAAGCGAAATAGAGTTACAGTTATAGTTGAATTTATTCATCGTCATCCAATCAAAAAGGCCCAAATTTCCGAGGCACGTCTGATAAATTCGGAAGCACTTTAAAAACTACCAAATCACCCTTACCTCAAAAATATGTTGGCACATCACATTGCCATGAGGCCACCAAACCTAATCAGCGATGTAACGCGGGTTTCGTCGTCCGGCAGCGGGTTCAACCGGCGCGCCAAGCCGGGCCGGCGCGGCCGCGGCGCTGCGCGGTGACCCGCCTACCGCGCACGCGCCCCGCCCGCCGCCTAGCGCTCCACTCCGCACCTTGACGAACCGGCTCTATCCGCTTTTCGACGGTCACCGATCTACCTCCCCGACACTCCCCGCCGCGCTCTCGGTCTCCGGCCTCGGGCCAACCGTTGGGCGCCCCGTGACCGAGATCCGCACGACCGCCCGGGAAACTATCGGGCCGCGTCCGAATCTATAATCGATTTTCGCTATCGGGTTATTGTTTATCAAAATCGGATTCGTACTCTAGCAGATGTTCGTGTTTCGAATTGTGGCGGGGTTCGGATGTTTACTTTTACTGTCTGTGTGGTAGTTCGATGTCGGACCGGCTGCGGTCTGCGCGAGGCGAAAGCTATATCGGAAGGAAAAGAATCGATAATATCCGACCGAGTTTTGGACGTGTGCCTGTTTTATATAGACTCGATGAAAAGCTTTAAAAATAAACAACCGAAATTCCTGAATTCAATAAATAATTTTCCGATGGCGAATCCTAGATTTGTGGCATCGAAATTAATATATTTATATGTGTCAGAATTTTTTATATACACAGGGTCCTATATTTTGTTGACCGACCAAAGTCGGGTTTTATATTCGAGACTGACGATTTACCCTAGTTCACTAAAAACACCTAATTTATTTACAAAACGTATTATCTACCATGTGAGCTACATTCGATTGAGCTGCATATTCCTCATAAGTAAGCAACGAATTTATTTGCTAATTACGAGTACACTAGGAGCTTTTTTGCATATTCATAAAAAAATTGTATAAAATTTATCAGTCGATTTTTATCATCAATAGTTTCGAAAATTTGTCTCATTAAGTTAAACTGCCAGGATTTACTATTCTGTAAAAACAATTCGAAACTCACCGCAAGTACACAATCGTGAAATGTTGGAAAGATATATACGACATTGACTGTTACTGTAGTTAATATTTATAACATTTCAAAAAAAAAATACACACAATCATGAAATAGCGTAATGTAGGTTTTCATCAATACCTAATACCTATTAATACAAACAAAGCAAGTTCTTACAAAATAACTCAACATTTTACCAAGTGCTCATTTAGTTTTACTTATTCTTATATCGTCACACCGGTTCTAACTACTATTAATGGTTTAAAAGTTAGCCTTATAATCAAAATTAATTTATTAAGACCAATATTGACCCATTCTAGAACAATGAGTATACTTTTATATAACTTACCAAAATATAAAATCAAAACGAACAACAGTACATTGAATAATGTATTACTGGTATTGAAAACGAGGCTGAAGTACTTGCCCTATTCCTCAAATTATATAGCCTTTATGTGTTAATATATTTGCAATTCAAGCCGACCACGAAAGTAACAATTTTGGCATTTAGTTGAATGTGAAATTTAAAAAGTCAATTTCGAGTTACTTAACCCACACAAAAGGCCCGTATAATATAAAAATTTCGAAACCACAAATAAATCCCTAAAAATATCCAAATATCGTTACGTTCTTGTAAGATGAGTTTGAAGTAAATTATAAAAAAAATCCAAAAAAAAAAAACATTAACTACATCTTACAAGATCGTTGCAAGATCTGATGAACGGTGATCGATAATTGAAAACCCGGTTTAGCCACGGAAGACGGTGGGGCGGCACAAAACCCTCAATTAATAGTCATTCATTGTACTCCTAGATATCACACTCCTGTGACGATTCTAGTCAATCCCTAGATTCACGTACTAAATGTTAAATGTTTCAATGTTCGTCTCGGCGCCTTCGCTGATTAAGCTATCCACTATGTTCAATTTAGGGCACCTCGTTTAATATATATACACAGTATGTCTAGACGCGCAAAAGGGACATAACTTCTTAGTTCCCAAAATTTATGGGGGATTCCCATAGGTGATATAAGGAGAATTTAATCTTTCTTCCATCGCCAATGTCTATTAGAGGTGGTGACCACTGGCTATTGACCCAAGTACCATAAATAATTTACCACCGTATTCGACAATTTTGTGTTCATCAAACATTTAATATTTCACGCGGACGATGTTGCAACTAACATCTTATTTCTAATGATTCCTGTGTTAGTGAAAAAATGGAGAAAAGTCAAACAAACGATTCAAACACTAGCGTCTATATATAAAGTACATATATCAAACGAGGAACGTCATTTTAAGCTTTTCTCTTTATATTTATATTTGATTCAAAAAGTGTAAGTGTTTTTCTATTTATTCTAAAATGTTAAAAAAGGATAGCAAGTGAAGTGTAATTTGTGAAATAGGAAAGGATTTTTTTTATGTATTTAAACATGTTTAATTACTCTTCTTGGGAATGATTCTTAAATAATCCCTAAATATAAAACGGGTATACTACCGGCGACGTTATATTTAGTAATATTATTTTTAGATGTATTTTGTTTTTATTTACAGTAAATGATATTTAATTTATAAATTTGTTTATTTCTTTTTTGAATTATAATTTAATATTAAATACAATGAAAGGAGACACGGACTGTTTTTTAAATTGATTTATGTTTTATATGGAATTGTTTTTTTTTTAGGTAAATTAAGATGTTTTAGATTTAATAGTTATGTTTATTTAATAAACTTTGCAGCTAGTTTTTTATATTAAGTATATTTATTAATATGTTTAAATAACTACTCATTTAAACAAGCGAAACTAAGCAATTAAGAAGCTAGTAAAAAAGGGTTGCCAAAAAGTTTATTACGTTATATTAGAAATTAATAAATACCAGTGTTGCAACGCTATTGGATTTATATAATTTGTAATCTTGCCATATAAATTAATTGTAGCACGAAGTATTAGTATTGTTATTACATTCCACTGTATAAGCAATAATAAATTTATAATTTTAGTGTTCTAATGACGCGGGTAAGATTTGGGTGATGGAAATGTACTTAAAGCTAGCATTTGTTTTCTATAGTTATCCAATTTTTAGAAATTTAATTTGAATCTCTGCTATCGCTTATAATTATTATGTAATTTTGAAAATTTTTTATCGTATAGATAAATTTATATACTTGAACAGCAAAATATATGCCTTTCTCTATGAGATGATAAGTTTTTTTTTGTTCAAGTACATAAAGTAGTATAGAACATTAAATGTCTATATGCGTCATAAACGCTTATTTCCATACGTAAAACGTGTATCGGTATATTGTCAGTTTTGTGTCATTTTATCTGTGTGTAGAATTTGATGGATCAATAAACTTACCAAAGACAATGTTGTTTTATTTCTGAAAATATCCTATTAATAATAAAATATTAAATTATGTACCTATGTTTATTACTTAACCTATAGTCTATTCCAACCACAAGAGGACAAAAGCCAAGTAAACACATTTGAAAACAAATTGATGCGATATCATTGGTCGAGAGCTGCATTAATTTGATATTCATTACGGATTTGCGAAAAAATGACGCTTTCGGCGTCGACGAAGTTGTTGTCGGAACTTTGGAAGTAAAATTAAAGTAGATATAAGTAGTTAAGTATAATAGTGATGTATTATAAATAAAGATATCTTAACTGTTAGTAGTGCACAATATAGCTGATCTAAGGTTCGTTCTTTATTACTACTTCGAAATAGGCTAGATATACTGCAATATTTGAATGAAAATATATATTATTATATTGATATTTAAAAAATAAATCTTAAAACCCATATGCGCCACAGAGCTATACCTAATTTCAGAAGAAGGCGGTCGTTTGAACGCTCGCGGCCGCCATGTTACAAATATGGCGTCCAACCTTCAGTTGCTTCCGATAGAAGCGGTCATTTGCATGTCTGACCTGGACAAATATGGACCTGTCCCAATGGTTCCTGAACCGGTGTTTGGTATATTGACCTCGTATAATGTAACAATTTAAGCCGCATTCTTTTGATTCCATGAATTATAGTTAAATGATTAAACCTTAGTCAGAGTTTTTTCTTTGACTTGTCTTTTAAAGGATTCGACGGCAATTTGATTATAAAATTAAAAAATATATCTATTTTAGTACTGAGTCCACTCTAAAATATAGACTATATTCTATTAATATGACTTAAGTCGTGGCCTTTAAAGCCAACCTTGTAAATCTAACGATCCAGCCTATTTCTTTGTTTTGATATTTTATTAAAAAAAAGTATATAATTACAAAATCTGATAAAAAACACGAGTCTACCGATTACTCTCAATAGAATCTATAATTCGAAGCGATCCCATTAAATTTAACACGATTCTGAAAATAACGATTCAAAAGGGAAGAATAAAGTATATTTTAATTTTATTGTCATTAATAAATTAAACCTCAGCTTAGACCGATTAAAACTAAAAAAATATAACTATTTAAATTTATTTACATTACAATTATATATGTATTCGTTTCAAAGTTTATTATATTACAAACTGTTCTGTGTTCGAAGCGTGATAATATATACCTACTATTATAACCTTCATCAACAGATGGGCTATCCAATGAACAAAGCTATAAGTTTCAGCTTTATACAATAGTATTGGTTTAAGTTTATAATCTAAGAAATGGGGTAATATTAGGACGACAAAACGAAAGCTTTATCCTACGCAAGTCAAAAATGATAAGGTGTTAAAATGGTCGAATATTTTATAAAAAAATTCACTACACCAGATAATTTAAGCATAATTATGTTCATAATTGAATCAGTATATAATTCATATTTTCATCCAAATAATTCCTAATTAAAAGACAATATAGTAAATACAAGTATGAAATTAGTGTTATGTTACCTAATAAATTTAAATAATGTATGTCACAGACCAATGCTTAGAACATGTGAATCTTAACAGAAGATTATGCGTTAAATTCCAGACAAGCACTATCAAATTTTCGTATGCGTAGTAAAATATATGTTCCCTAATCTCTATTTTCTTCAATTCTATGTTACTTCATCTCGAAAAACATGAAGAAATACATACTACATGATTCTGATGAAAGTCTGCCAAACCTGTAACTACCAAATAACTTTGGTGTAGCGGTGTGGAAGAAACTCCAAAGCTTCTAAAGGTAAGGAGTGCTTAGCCATACTGTAAGCTATGAGACATAAACAGGCTGTCGAGATAAAGTTGGATATACACGAAATAGCTTAATTTGAGTTACATTGATTCCATTTTCATCGGTAAATTTTACCGGAAAAACTTAAAAAAGATTTATGTTAACCTACATCATATACCGCATTTCCCCTACTCAAAAATATTAAAAATAAATAGTAATAATATTTGTAAATAAATATGCAAAGAACTTTGAATTTTGTTATTATTCGATTTTTTTATTCACATCGGAGTACCTATTAAATAACACAAAGTAAAGTTGGGCTTGTTTTTTACGTATTCGATACGCACCATACGGGACGTGCTGGATGGACTACAAGGGTTGTGTGGTTTTCACGCGGCTTATTTATCGGTAACGCCCAACCGATCAAGGTCAACGACGGATATCCAAAGTAACCCATAGTTTAAAGGCAGTTTTAAAGCAAGCTTAGATTATTATAATGATGCTGTTATTTTAGTTTTGAGCGCTACTGAAAGGTATTTTTTATTTAAAGTCTAAGACAAAATTTTTATTTAATAAATAAGCATTAAACCCCACTTATATGTTACCGGTTGGGAAAGAAACATTTTAGACCTGTGAAAAATCGGCGAAAGTAATTCTCCTCATGTAATGATGATTAATAACTCTGGAAGTCAACAACTAATGAGAACTAATTGTATCAAGGCCTTAATCTTATTTAATGAAAAATGGCCATATATGTAATATATAGTACAGTGTTGGTGTACTTATACTTCGTTGTTTATTTCTAAAGATTTCTTGGCCATGGTCATCCGCAACCAGCTTTATAGGTGAGTGGAGGCTTCTTGACTTTGTCACTACTGATTGCCCTGAGCTAGTCATCAGGGGCGAATTCTACAAATTTATAAAGGTTACGATACACCCTCGATTCTATTCCTCAAAAAATAAACGTCAACTGCATCGTAACTGGAGAAAAAATATACTAATTTAAATGACAATTTGTTGAATCGGGCCCCAAGTTAAATGAAAATGTATAAATTTACCCATAATTTACTGTTATTAAAACGTAATAATGTCGAGTCGATATGTCTATATCTGTCATCTACCGTATAGGTTAAGCGCGTAGGTATTAATTTCTTTTCTATTTACATTGTATAGGACGCCGAGTCTCCGTGACTCAGCCGACGGATATGGATAAAACAACCGAGGATGTTTGGTGAGTAATATGATTATAATAAGGTTCGTTATCGTTGGAAGCGAGAAGGTTTGAAGTTTGCGACCTTTGGTGCTTGTTAAAAATATAATTTTGTATTTGTAAATCCACCTTTTGCATTAAAAACAGGAATGTTTAACTTTGTTAATAGTCTGATTGAGTTCTATACTTGCGTGTCATCTGTAGTCAGAAGACGACCCTGATTGATGATAGAGAAAATAAAACTAATACTTTCAATAAGCTTATCAACACAATTTAATCTCATACACGGCTTATAAATTAGTTTTTATATCAATAAGATATAATCAATCTTTACTTAAGTAAAGATACTTACAAAAAATTTTAGTTACACCTTAAGGTGTAACTAGGTGTAGTTTTTGTACTGTTTAATAACATTGTGGTCGTGGAAGAAGCTTCGAAACTTCTTATAAAGAGGAGAGATACATGCATTTACGGGCTGTTATTGTTGACCATGATTGTATATTTTAAACGGATGTCGATGCGGTTGTGATCATTGTATAGTTGAAACCTTGAAAGATCTCAATGTTAAGTGTTTTCTCCTCGCTTTACATTTGTAAAATAATCTATGTATATCTATAAAAGTAGGGAAATCAACTCCTAATACGAACAATGTAAATGCAGAGTAATCAAACTAATTTTATTAAAGAATATAATTCAAAGCCTTCCTTCGCATTCACACATTTTTCAGTTCTACATTGGATATTAAACTAATTGACATGGATGCTCTACTCTCGCAGTTATAGTCGAAGTATGTGCTGTTTTGTGTTTCTGTACATTCATCACATGATATATTTAGTTGGGATCGTTTATTGCAGTATGAATCTATAATTCATTTCGTGTCTCACTCGTGAAATATTGAAAATCAACTTAATTAGATATTTTTATGCGACTATCCTTTCAATATTATAATTATTAAAAGTCAACGTCGCATATCAGTTTCTTACATTCCACGATCGTGTACTGCGGCGAGCTTCAAGTGTTTTCTCACGGAATAATTCTACTGTGTTTCGCTTATTTTAAGTAATATCAAGAAGGCACATAATACAATAAACATTTGCAGCTCTATTTGTATTTTTATTTAATTTCATTTAATTCACAAAAGTTTTTTTTTTTTTGTTTTTAATATGGCAGTAACAACTTAACAAACAGATTACTTATAGTGTGGGTGTCATTAAGTCTTTCTGGTCCATTTAATCGTGAGTTGTAACCATATGTGTTCTAATAAAAGCAATTAGCGTTATGTTCAGCTGCATGTGTTAAATTATTATTTTTTCAGATAAACAAGATAAATCTTTCGATAATAAACGTTACATAGAGGACCTTATGTGATCGGCAGTTTTATGTACAATAAAAGCAAATTACAATAACACTAGTGTGAATATTCGTAGCGAATTTCTTGAGCTATCGAGTTGCACACAGTTTTGCGCGAGTGGTTTGAAATTATTTTTCTAATTGTTTCGAATAATAGTATTTGTAACAAAACGGTATATTAAATTTTTACAGTCGATATTAAATAACATGTATGGGGACAGTCACGATATCAAGTTGTTTTTTTTTTCTAAATGACACAAAATATATTATGTAACTGCATGATATATTTTTATATTATAGCAACATCATGTACACTGCCTTAATTTTTACTTTTTTGTATCTTAACTCTATAAAGCATCCAACTTTTACATAGTTATTCTACGTCTTTATCGCTGCGTTCCGCTTCACTCACTTCCTCTGATATCATACAGCCAGACGGCCAGTTTGAAAATCGAACACGCGAGTGACAGACGTGTAGTGTTTTTAAAAACAGAGTTATATTTTTTTTTTCTTTTCGTGACTAAGTGATAAATGTTCAAAAATGTCTGCCCTGTTGAAAAATGTTACGAATTGCATATGGCATGCATTCGACTCGCTTCAGATCAATCAAGCGGTACATAAATCAAAATTAAAGGTTTGTTACTACATATACTTTCTATTTTATTTTCAAGGGTATAATGTTAATATAAAGCCTTGTTAAAATAAACATTTATTAATACTGACACAATAATAATTGTAAACATGAATATCGACAAAATTGTATTAAAAAAAAATACAAAAAAAATCGGCACAATAAAAAAAAAACTTAAAGCATATAAAAACGTCTGTATTTTTCTCTCGTATAAAAATAAATAAAGATGCTGCAATGACCTTAAAAGCTATTATATGATGTCATGTCTGTGTGATAAGTCATAAAAATCCTTAAACTTCGATTGTGTTGTTTTTGTACGTTTAATAAACAAAATCGCTATTGTTATCGTGATAGCAATATTGCTATAATTATATCAATCTATTTTACGTTTTTTATCACCGTTTTACAGCCTAGCTTATATAAATAAAATGTTGAATAAACTATTAATCAATACCGGTCTACAACCGCTCCATTATTTAATTGAAGACTGGAACAAAATGTAAATAACGTTTTAAATTAAATTAATATTGAAAAAAAAAACCTTTAAACATTACCCTCATAACACCCCCCCCCCCCCATACCTCTCATAGGACTCTCATCAAATGAAATATTTATAGCAGCGTTGCAGAACTAGTCAAACTATCGATAGTTGACCTCGAAAACTATTCAGGACATCTATCTATCGATATGGAACATTAATTTTATAATTTTATACAATTTATTTTATAGAAATTAGTATAAAGATACTGGTGCGCATTTCGAAGTACATAATCTCTGTACCAATTTGCTACACTAGGCTATCAAAATATTGTGATATCCTTGTCTGGTATTAGGTACATATAAATTCATCTATTAAATTAGTTTCTCCTGACCGATTTCGACCACGCCGATCGCATCGGAGACTAACCTACTGCGCAGACGATATAAAAGTATTCAAGTATATGTTCAAAAACAGGTGAACTGTCTGTCGCTCTTGCACTCCGATAGGACAGCAAAATGCGGTACGAAATGAGAGCATTCAGGAACGACATTATGTTGCATTAGAGTATGAACTGTGTTTAACCTGGACTGGACTTCGACATCCTTCGACTAAAAATATAAATATAAAAAGTTAGCAGTCAGCTTAGTGCAGACGTCTATACTAATATTATAAATGTGAAAGTAACTCTGACTGTCTGTCCGTTTGTTGTTCTTTCACAGCCAAACCATGAACCGAATTTCATGAAATTTGGTACGAATCAAACTTAAACTCCACGGAATAACATAGGCTACTTCTCCTTATGCATAACACCTGCACGACCAACCCCTAAAACACGAGCGAAGCCGCCGGCGACAACTAGTGTGCAATATATTCGGAATAAGACAGTAGACTCTTATGAATACGTAAATAACTATTATACTATTTATAGTTATTTAAAAAAAAAAACAAATGACTGCACAGGAAAATCATCTATTTGTGTGTGAAAATAATTAAAACGATTAGTAGTGTATTGCACACTTCGAGGCATTGTTTTAAAACTGACTCACGATTCTAGTTCACATTTATTACTCTATAGTAATATCTCGCTTCTATATTTTAGATCTTTTTATAATACGGGGCTTGTTTAATTAGCTAATCAGAAGAGAAAAGAGTGTACATGATAATATTAAATAAAATAAAGACAATGTTTATAATGTTGAGAAATGGCTCTCGACACAGTGTTTAGAAAAGTAAATCTTAGTCAAGGATTACGAATCGGGTTTAAATCCCAACAAGCATGAATTTTCATATGCCTAATTTATTATTTCGTTATTTGTGGTGAAGAAAAAATATCGCAAGTATTTTTTTTTATATGCTTAAATTCAGACACACCCGTATACCGAGTTGACGGAACGTGGTACAATTAGGTCTTCCCCTTTTTTTGACACGTGGAAAATAATATGTTACTTTTTCTCTTATACGTTTAAAATATAACTTTTATTCATATTATTTATTTCCACAATTTACATACAGGCGGATAAAATAAATATAATAAGTATTTACTATAGATGATAAATCTTTGAAAATCACATTATTTTAATTATATGTTTTTTTTAATTCAGTCTTTTAAAGAAACTATGACCATACTCGATAATGCTCTCAATGACCATGAATCAAGATCAATTGTAATCGATTTGGTCAAATAGAGAAACGTGCCAAAATTTTAAATGACAGATATCGTCTTCCATGTTCTAAACGAGCTCGAAACGCGGAACATAGAAATCGATCGTGAAGTAAAAAAAGAAACAAAAAATTGTATGTCTGACTACAAAAAATATTTAAACAATGGCGTAAATATGTTTTTAAAATACGATCTCGTCGAGTATCAATCCAGTTCTAAAATTGTTCGAAAATAAGAATTCACTTTTTGCAAGTCCTTCGACAATAATAATCATAACCCAATATAGAGTTAATAAACTGTTAATATACAAATAATATCAGATTCTATTATGTTTAATTGAACTTACAGTAGGTACTTGTTTAATGACGCCCGACGAGACGGAGAGGGTACCGCTGGTTTTTAGTGGATATTCCTGTAGGGCAAGTCCCACAATCCGCCCCGAAAACTTCAATAGGTTCTACAACGATCTAATACTATATCACTGTTGTTATTTTTGCTTTTAATAGAACTCATTAATGAAAGACTTTTTGCTCTGAACACAAAAGAATATCATGGATTCCCGACAGAGGACCATAAATATCTATTTTCTAAATTAGTAAGCTAGCGTGACAGACAACGTTTATAGCAAACATGGGCTCGCCCTCCGCCGCGCCGCTGTCGACACCATTAGGTGCTCCAATTTCTACTAAACTGCCATATAAAGGCTCGTCAGCAAATATGCTTTCACGAGTATTGGCAATATCACACATGGCTTTGTACCCGTATTAATTATAAATAACTATACAATGTTTACAAATAATAATTAAATTGATTTAATTTCTAGGACTTGGTGGTAGTTATATAAGCAAGTCTGTCTGGGTAGGTACGAATCAATCATTGGATATTCTACCGCTGATCAGCAGTTTGATCAAAATCCGGTTTGAATGGTCAAATGAGCCGGTTAAATGAGCTAGTGGCAAAATGTAACTATAGACACAAGGTCCACAACATCTTAGTCCCCAAGATTGCTGACGCAAGATTCCTAGGATTCCTTACATCAAGGAATGGTTAATGTTTCTCACGGTGCCAATGTCTATGGACGACCACGTGGGTTTGCTTTTCCACCTACCATTTTATAAGAAATAAACAAAAACACGACTAATATATTAAGAACGACTACTATTTGACTCACGTTATGAGGTGTAAGCTAATATTGTTTCATAAATATCGCTATTAAATATATTTTAATAACATGATCTCTGATTCGAGTCCTGAAGTAAATATATTTTTTCGTACCAATTACAAACATATCTTATAATTTTGGCTCGTTTTCGATATAATATAGGTACAATTTTAACAATACTACTTTTTCAACCTACGATTTTATTATGTATATTATTATATTTAGTATATATGTCGTTTTTGTTAGTAGTTTTATTCGGTAACAATATTATGCCAGTATTAATATGATTTATTTTAGTATAACAACATTGATGTTACACCATTCCAGTTCTCAGTCCATTTCAGACGTTTGGGTTGTGTAATCTTATACGGATATCGAAATATTGCAATTCCATTGCAATAATCCATTTATTTTCAAAGGTAAGGTAACAAACAAATCCTATTATAGTATCGATTTAATTTATATCGAAAATTATTTTGACAGAAATCATTGATTCTTATTGCATGGGGTGTTTCCGCCTTCCCGTAACCTTCTCGCTGGCGCCAGACAGACGGACGACGCGGCCGGAAGATATAATGCACTTTATATGATATTTACACTCTTATTTACACAGCTTTATAATTAAATCGTTACTTGCGTTATGTAAAAATAAAATATTAATTTAATTAAAAAAAAACGCTAATTTGAAATATAATTAGGTAATGATGAATGGGCCTCCTAAATATACAGTAAATTAAAATGAATCATGGATCAATTGTATTACGTATTATTACGTGACCATAAGACGATTTAAAACATTTCAAGAGTGAGATTCGACATGAGTTCTTAATAGTATTGCTGATCACTTAACCTTAAAAATGATTTTATTATATTAATACTTTGGTACCTATCCAAATTTGTGCACAGTTTTTTACCTTAAAGTAATTAGCATGTTTTTAAAACATCTTCCAGTGATTACTAATATTTCTATTGTGAGCTGCTTGTGGGAAATTTGTTTTATTTAGTCTTTGTGAATACAGCGTTCAGTTATTTCTGAAGAACAATATTTTAATACAAAATTTTGTGTTTATATTGAAAGAAGATTTGAAGCACTTGGATATATTTCCATGTATTTTCAAAGAAATATGTAAACAAATAATAACAGTGATTAGAATTCAAAATTATAAGTAAATAAATATTAGGAATAAATACACTTATAGCCTATTCCAATGGAATTAGGAAAAAAAATAAACAAACCTTAGATTGACGTATTTCATGCGATTTTACTAAGAAGTAAAATACACAATATAGTTGAGTGGGTTGTTTATATTTATAAATAAATACCTATATATTGATCAATATATATGTTTATTTATAATACAACACTATTACACTTTACTACTTATTTCCACTTTATTTTACATCCACAATTCAACAATTTCGCCACCGTTCAAAATGCCATTTTTCGCAAATCTATAGTAAATATCATAGATTTATCAAGCTCTCAACCAATGATATCGCGTCAATTTGCTGTCAAATGATGTTTATTTGGTTTTTCCTGTTATGGTTGGAATAGAGTATATAGCAATAATTGTTTTTTTTTTTTTAATAAAAAATACGATTTTCACATCTCTGACTGTCATTGACCTATTTAAACTACCAATAACTAAAATGAGAAAGTAATAAGATTATTTAATTTTATCATCGTGTTAATTACTTTTAAAAATTACTCAAGTAGTAAATTATGCGTTGCTTGTAAGTATGTCAATGTACACGACGTCTAAAAAACGCACATTAAAGATTTTTATCGTTCAATCATACACGGCGTTTCTTATTAACGTTATCTAGCGGGTGTTTTGTTAAAAACTGATTTCTCTCTTTCTGTTATAGATCTATACGCGATCGTAATATCTTGTTGATTCCGACGGCAGCGAGCGAAAACTTTGTTGTTTAATTATATTGACAAAGATTATATTAACCGTTGTGGCTTATTCTCTAAAATATCTGATATAATTAAACAGGTTGAAATTTATATTTCTTTTATTAATAAATTATATATTCCCTCGCATTTATAGGCATTTATTAACAAATATAATCTAATTTGTATTCTTTATGCTGACTCTCCTCTTGTGTTAATCCTCTCACGCACACTAAGACAATTTAAGTATCACACTAACGAAGGCCGATAATATTGACTATAACATTGATTTGATATTTGTTAGAAGACACGGCCTTGTCTAACTAATAAAGCAAAATTTATAGGTTAAGTCGATTGTCAGCTGATATAAGAATATATTGTTAATAAAATAGCAATTACCGGCCGCTTTAATTTGCGTAAAAATAAAATATTGATATATATGTTTTCGTAATCTATCTCTATGCTCACTTTCATCTCATCTGTCCAGTCGTGGGCGTGAGACTATAAAGGAATATTTGTAAAAAAAAACTATGCACTCAATATTTTAACTATTCAACCATTCTTGGCGCCGAACATGAGATTAATTATAAAAGGTTCCTGCTTGGGTTTAACCTTTGGTTAAGATTTACGAATTCTAACTGGACCATCCCAGTTCTTTCAGTATATATTAAAATGATTTTAAATACCATATACTCGTAGCGTTTTACGTTGTGTGTGTATACTCAGACAGTTCAGACCTTATAGTATTAATCCTTTACACTATACTTACCCACATAAATGTTGAATGTACGGTTTGAGTAATTTTACCTCAGCCCAAACGAAGGTTACGCTGAAGTTACAAGACATGACGTCACCTTACCTTGACCCTATAACCTTTGCGAGAATAATCTATTTGATGAGCTTTGACAATTTTGTGTTACAGTTAACTCCATAATTACTTAATCATATGAGTTGAGTTACGTTTTATCGCAATCGAATCGAATCGATATCGTAGCCGTTAACAGTTAAGTTTTCTTATTCTATTAACACAACGATCCAGTTGCGGTTCTTTCGAAGTTTCATCGGAATCGAATCGAGATCGTATTGCAACCGTTACAAATAAGTATTACGTGCAATATGTATCCCATATCATAAGACATGCCTCGTGATTTTCTTTGAAGGTTATATAACATCATTGAGTTGAGATTTGGCACGTCTACAAAACGACTGTTCATTCAGAATTTATTTTAAGGATTAGGTACGTTTTATACTGTATTTAGATAATTATTACTTACAGTCAAAATTAAAAATAGTTACTGTATAAATTACAAACGCATGGAATGGTGTCAAGAATTTCCCCGCTGATTCACAATTCTGACTTTGTGGACAAAAAATGTACTACCCGCTACTAATAGGGTATATTTTGTATACCCAATTATCATGTTAATAATAAAATATATATTCCTATCTATATTTTATTATAAACGACATCACTGAACGCAATTTATGTGTAACGTGTTCTAAAAACATGGGGTAGTCGATGAGATTATCAATAGCTTTACCAAATTGTAAATAATTTCATGATTTCCAAAATAATGAACTTCATTAATCAAACGTTTTCACTCGACATGGTTTTTATTTGAATAAATAATGAGTTCGTTTCTTATTGCATCCTCAAATTAAATTATCTCCGCGTCCGGTTCGACACAACCCGAATTTCTCGCTAATTGACCTAATTGTGTTCATTATACAATCGCTGCTTTAAAAACCGGAGCTTTCAAAATAAGCACGCTTGCTTTGTACAAGCAATTGTACGTTAGCATTGTGTTCACGAGAACATCCAAATATTTTAAGATTTTTTTTATTCACTCGCTTGTAATTAGATCACTATAAATCTTTGAGGTCGAAATTTCCTTCGGGATATTTTTAATGAAGTGGGTAAACTTACAGTTGCTTCTTAGTATATTTTCAATAATGTTATGTATATTAAAAATAATATATTATGCCTATTAAAAAAATTAAAGCTTATGCCAAAATTGATGAATAAGGCATATTACACAATACATACAAGATTATACTTATTAAAGTTAAAAAGCGTGGACTACACATTGATCGTTGAAAACTCCCAAAAACTCTTTCTATAATTTCGAAGGTCATATGATGAGTGGTACTTCGTTTACTTATATATAGAAATGATCAATTGACCCATTGGTTTAGTTTATAAAGCTCTAAATCCGGATGTCCTGAGTTTTAAACCAAGCGGGGCTTGTAAAGAACATTTTTTGATTTGGATTTTTGCAGTCCAGTAATTCTCAGTAGCATCACTGAGTCCTGTCCACCCAGTCCACTGAGTTGATAGTTTTTATGTTCCCTTGTTGGCTTGAAATCCTTGACCCTGATTTGGTGTCTCATCGGATTACAAGAGCGAGGGAATCGAGAGCGCCATTGTTTTTCCCATTGCTCACATATTTGTGCACTACATTTGTCGTGCACAGTTGTCCAATCTATTTTGAGATCTCTTGGACGAAATCGGTGAATTATGACCAACACGCAAAAATTTACTATTTAACAGTGAACCCAGTGAATTAAATATATATTCATCCTAAGAGACTACATATTATTTTGAGGAGCTCTTGTTTATTTAATAAATGGACAGCTTAAGCTTTTATTTATTAGTTAATATTTCGTAAATCAACATTATGATTTTGTAAAATGTGAACGTCGTAAAATTACACGGCCTAATTCGCGTGTAGCACTCACGCACCGTTTATGGCGGGACAACATTTCTTTAGACATTGAAATTTAGGGTTGCCATCAAACATAAAAAAATGCCTTATAGCATAAAAAATAATATTAAAAAAAAGTCTAATGATCTACTTAATTCGTCACTCCTCTATGAAATATAAGAAAAAAAATGCGTTATACCCTCGAAGGATAGCTCATTCAATAAAAAATAAAAAACAGTTTACAATTAGTGCGACACAGACAGTAATACAATAAAAACAGCCGAAATTATACCCTTCTGTTTTAAAGTCGGCTAAAATGTTTATCATATTTGACCTGATATCTACTCAACATTATGAAGCAAACACGTCTCGCGAACGACTTGCATTATTTATAAGCATATTTTCCGCGTTTACTTAAGCCTTTACATGTAAACTGTTTTCCTCTATAAAATATTTACATTCCGAAGTCGTTGAGTAATTTCTTATGCAGTATAATTACTCATTAGTTAGAAATATTTTAACAGATTAGATATGTAGCTATTAGTTTTGACAAAAGAAACTTAATTATTACTAGTCTCATCGCCGGCGAAACTTCGCGTCTATCAACAGATTTTTAGGAATTTCGAAACCTATGACAAGTTTTGTTTTGATGTTTTGTTCATTGGAAAGTGACGTCATCTATTCGCATGTTTTACATTTGTTTTTTTTTATAGAGCCATAGCGCCACTCGCTACCAGCCAGTAACTTTTTACCGCTCTCTAAAATTAATTATTTGTTAAATCGTAATAATTAAGTACTCTGCAATCAATAATCCTCTTTCATTTTCTGCACATCTACGGCTGGAGCTCTTCAAAATAAGGCCATAACCGATCTTCTACGTGCAGCTTTCGTCCCATAATTACTGGGACAAAAATCGGCATACACTATTAATATATAATATATGTACGATTCAGCAGACATCACAGAAGTACAACCTTTTTTAACCTTTAGAAATATTTTACTCTAATATTGTATGGAGAGCGTTGCAATTCGACGAAATTCTACCGTTACCGCTTTCACCATAACGAAAAAAAGGACAATTATAAAATCTTTAAAATTTGAAATCATAAGAATGTTTAAATAATATTATGAGAAACAGCCCTGGTGACCTTTAGAAATGTCAAAGTAGCTGTTAAGACTGGCTGTCAAATTTTGACATTTAAGTAAGTGCTCGTGAACACCGAATTTGCCGCTTATTAAATTGTTTACGTTGACATAATATTCGTCCATAAAATACACATTACCATTACTTACACTAACATTATTCGTTATATTATTATTAATTAGAAAACACAGGTATATATATAATGTTATGGAATTTGTTAAGAAATAATACTCAATCGATTTATTTTGCAATACTCTTATGATTATAACAACATAGAAATGTTAGGTCTTTGGTCACCAGATACAAAAAAAATATATAATTCTAAAGCGCTCTCATACTTCTGACGTTCCAAGATTTGACGCTTACTTAAATCATAGGCATAAAAGCCAGAAAAAAGAAAAAAAAGTTCATAGGCAGGACGGAAAGGTAAGGGCGTGTTTTTTCAAAAAAAAAATATAATTCTGTTTTGTATAAATTATCTGTTGTTTTTTTTTCATTGTTTACCTAACTTTAAACTTTTTGGATTAGCTATAACATATAACAACAATTTTGATATATTAAAAGTCATTAAATATAACAGGATCGAATGACAGTTCTATCTAATTTTCAATTCAAATATCTGTCAATTTTATCTTTTAAAAATCGTCTGTGTTCGTGTGAGGTGCGTCCTTGAGCCAGATTATTTACTTATTTATTTTATCTATGACTACTATGATAACACAACAAATATAAAGTATTCATATAATTGTATAATAAGATACCGTAATTTATGATTATTCGTTATTATAATTTAAATTACGTAATGTATTTAAATACATCTCAATTCATAACTATGACAAGCTTTAACGTGTATAAGAAACGTAAACAAGAACCACCGTCAATTATCATCATAATAATTAATTTATAAGGATGTTTTTTTTTTATTAGAACGAAGTTTTAAAAATCTTGTTCCAAATTCGAAATCGTCACGTACGGAAAAAACGTTATGCATCCCCAGACAACTATACCCTCAACTTTCCTTTCTATAATACGGTATACGATTACTATATACGGAATTATATAAAATTATTTGTTTTTGATTGAATCATTTATTGTGACGGTTATTTAATACATAATGTATAGCGATAGCAACTTTCCTACCGGGTATCCAACGACTCCTCTTTTTTTATTTTAGATACCTTCGGTTTAGTGGTCGCCTTGGCCCATAGCCATTGACACTACTGATGTCGATCTCTTCTTACACGGTCGATGTACCTCTAACCACAGGAGCTTCGATGTTATGGCGGCACAAAAGATTGCACACCGGCTCACTCACTGGAAACCAGATTACAATAAAACAAATAAGATCGATAGAGTCGACACAAGTTCGACCTTGACCGAAAGGCGCCATCAAATTTCCGGCACTTACGACGGTTTGATCGCGAGAATACTATTGTCTATATATACCTATAGGCGATCTACTTATAGCTATAGCTGTTTTTATTAAATGATTAGATGAAAACTAAATCTAGAGATTCGACGATTGAATGCGTCGCAATATAATTAAATATATATTTTATCTGTTGTTATATTACGATACCAGCGACCCGCCCCGGCTTCGCACGGGTGCAATACTGATACTAACTATACTACAAAATGTCTTTATATACAAAGTTAATAGCTTTTCGTCATTAAACAATACAAATCGCTATGTCCCTGCATTTTAAATCATAATATCTTCGAAAATATTCATTTAAATTAAGTATGACAACTATGACAAGAATATGATATGTTCCTAACAGTTTTGACCTAAGTACATATATCAAATAATATTGCAATGAAATATTAATTTGATATATATATATATATATATATATACAGACGTGCATACAAAAATAATCTCCTGTGTATTATTACACACACACACACACTTGTCCTTTAAGCTGGAATGCATTAAAAGAAATAATAAAGATTTGGTGTTAAAATAATGATGTGTTTATGGTACCTATACTGGCAGGCATGTATATCTATTTACAAGGGCTATAGCTCCACCAAATGAATTAAAACCATTCATTCATTAATATTCAACTCGAAGTATTTGTCATTTAGAATTTATGTTGCGTGGCGTACGAGTATTATGCAAAAAGGCAATACAACAGGAACTGTAATAAGAAGCTAACGACATACACGTTAGTTAAGGAGATAAAATACATAACCCTTCTTTTCACCGTAGGCAGGTAAATTTCCAGCTGACTTTCATTCACTATTTTTTTTTAAGGTTTAGTTTAACATAAGACTATATATTCGTATATATACATAACTTTAATATGTTAACAATGCGTTTATTCAATTTACATAATACGATTCGATTAAAGAATGTCACGATTGTGTCAACATGACTTTTTCTAGTCTTTCTAAGAACTTAGGAATTTAATATGATAAAATATTACGCTGCGCTCTACTTGTACGTACATTCAAAGCCTCTTGTTGCACAAATATTTCTAAACATTATTAAGTATGTATATTTTGTATCTAAGCTAGAGATGGGCCGAGTGTGGATTGAATGGAGTACGACATACGGCCGAAATTCGGTTCAAATGCCGAATTTTTTTTGGACCAAATGTTCGGCGTTTGATCAGAATTTCGGCCGTATGTCGAAGTTCGGTTCAATGCTGAAATTCGACTAAAGCGAATGCAAAATGAATTTCGGCCCATCACTAATCTAAAGACATAACAAAGTTATATTGTTATCGCTTTTGAAATTTTTATTTGTATATATAATAGTTAAGGTCTTAATGTTTACAATTGTTATGTAATTTTATTAAATGCAAAAGTATTATTCAAATTATATGGCGTCTGAATACACGTCAAATAGGTACCTACTCTGTGCCCGTAGGAAACCCACGTACTTAGCAATATCTGAAATTACAAAAACAAAACGTGAGATTTCCTTGTTTTATTTCATTCAATTAATTAAACTTACGTAATAATTCACTCGCACTAGTTAAATTATACATTAGTTTATACAAATAAAAAGCTCACAGAGAGCTGCAGCCACAATTCATCACAGTATTACAAGCACTGACATAAAACTTTGTTTAATTCGTCAGTAAAAAAGTCACGACGAGGGGAATGCCTCGTTTAGTGCAAACTATATAAAAGCTAGCGCGAGATACGTAGCGAACTTGCGACGTAATGGAAAATATAGAAAAATGGACGATCAAACGAGCCACGAGATAGTGTTAGCTAAAATGGTCACCATTCCTATAGGCACTGTAATTAATAAATCTTGTAATAGTAACACTAACTGATAGATGATAGTAGGGCTTCTTAAGGTCTCAACGAAAGCCCTACTAATGATTATAATATATTATTGTTTTTTTATAATTAGACCATGTATTATTACTAACAATCATTCTTCAATCAAATAAAGATTTTTTTTATATACTTATAAATTAATCAAGAAAATCTAATAATACATTCTAACAATATTAATAAATAATAATTAATAATAATGGATAACAATCCATTACCCGTATGAGGATGAAAAATGCACCAAATCTCCTCAAATGGAGAGAATTCCTTAGCGCAGCAATGGGACAATTTAGGCTGTTAGTTTACTTTATAATTTATTTCCCAATGGCGTAGCGTATAAATACTATTTATAATTTTGATAAACATTTCAAATTAGTCTTTAAAGTTAACAATACATTCAATTACTAATTATTTATCGTAGGTGCATATCAAGTTACAGCGTGTATATGTAAATGTATTTATAACACAAGTTTGCGGGCTTTTAGCATTCACACGACGTTTCATCTATTGCTGGGCTGATGTTGAGGCACACATCCATGTTTAATGTAAGACCTTTGTTCAAAACTCTATTCAGAGAATCTAACTGGCAATTTTATTATATACACATATTAACCGTTAGGAAAATAAAACTTAAGCTTAATTTACATCATTAGTTTAATTAAAAATAGCGCTTCTTAAGAGCGATAAAAACATACATGTTTCCTACGTAAAAATATTTTTGATGATATTTGTACTAAAAATTCTTTCAATAAGATTGAAGTTGAGTTTCGAGTTCGTATGTCAGCGTTAATATGTTATATATATAGACAACATCATCGATTATGTGTGTATGTGAAAGAACACTATGAAAGAACTAAAACAAGCCAACCTTTATTTAAGTGTTTGTGAGAGCTCGTGAAATTTCATTCTATTTTACTAATGTGCATGTATTTAGAGGCCAGTCTATCTAGACACATCAATAATCCAAGAGTAATACCTACGTCTCATGTGCTGGAATACATGGATTTATTTGTAAATTATTGTTAACATAATGACGATGACCAAACTACGATCACGTTGACCAGTCTCAATGAAGAACAGCACAGGAATTATTTTAGCTGAACCTTAAGCTGATTGTATTTGAATACAGAATGATGGCTTCTTGATGAGATATCGCATACCCAACAATTGAAGTATTAATATCATAAATTTATATAAACATTTAAAGGTTATAAGCATCAAAATAGCGTATTTAAACCATAAGTCAGTTTTCATAATTTTACAAGTGACATAGGGACGAAGTGAGTTCTTACAGAATAGCACTGCTGCGAATGTTATAACATAATTTTAAATGTGTATTGTTCTGTCAAGATCGCCAGTGAAAACGTAACCGGATGGTGAGTCATGTTGTATAGCATATCTCATTATGGTTGATTTCTATAGAATTTATACAATTTATAAACAGTTGAACGTCATAATAAATTTCAAAGTGTCTGAGGACTTAGAAAAATTGTCCCTGTTTTATTAGATTATTTATGCATTTATTTATTAAGACAAATCAAGGAAAATAGTAAATTTTATTGATTTTTAGTGTTATGCACCATAAAGTAATTCTTATGGGATTCATTTGTAATACTTTTAAAAATTAAAATGAAAAGTCAAATTAAAGACAAGCACCCACAATTTTATGGAATTATAAAAGAAGGATATTTTAACTACACGAATTCGCTTCTCCACTTTATTACTTCTCGTAAACTTACAAATCAAAAGTCATTAATATCTATTTTTATGTTGATTTAACACATATAACATATTATCTTTTTCAAAAATTAAAGAAATTATTACTCGCGTATATAACGTCGTCCAAAATACGAAATAAATATCGAAATTTATAATAAGTATTACTTAACTATTTATAAATTATTTTAATGTCACATAAAGTTTATATAAAATTTGAATATCAATATAACCGAAATTCTCCAAATTTAAATAAAACCAAACAGAAAGTAACTCTCACCAAAAAAATAATTTTTAAAATCTGTTCATAAATGATGGAGTTTGAGGTAACAAACAAATAAAATACAACTAAATTGATATCCTCTTTCATTTTTTGAATTCAGCTTAAAATGCTTTGCGTTTGTGTTTTGAAACAAAATACTGTTATCAAAAAGAACTTGTCCTTATTTATAGCATGTTGTGTCGATAAATTATACGAACTGACTAACTTGGTACTGAGTAACGCGATACAAGTGAAAGATGTACGAACTCGGTAAGTAAGTAATGTTATTGTTAAGGTTTGTGGTCCAGCGAAGACATTTGATATGATTTTAGATTTTTCCCTGTCTAATCGATTTAGTGGTTAGCTTTAAGGCACCACATTCCGAGACCCTATGCCGGAATTCCCAGTTGAGACAATAATCAGTTTGAAAATTAAAATTATGAGATTGAAAGTTGTGAACATAGGTAACCTGAATTCTCTCCATTCGAGTGGAATTTCCGTTTCACCGGTTTGTATCAGAGTGAGGGATAGAGAGTGAACGGCACAGTGTATTTGCACACACATTTGTGCATTATCTCTTTTAACTGATGAAAGTGAACTTAATTCTATGCATATATTTATGTCCTGATTGGACATAAATATATGCATAGAATTAAGTTCACTTTTTATTGTATTTATATTTAATCTGCGAATATATAAGTAAATAAAGTTACCGACATTTCATTAAAAGATAAATCTGTAGGTACTGAATGCTGCGACTCTTGAATCTTGATACTTGTGCCTTATAATAATAGTATAGAGTATTTATAGAAATAACTTTACTAACGACACGCAAACAATCTTCTATATAAGGCAAAATAACAGTGCTGTTAATATTACGTCTTACAATATAATTACTTAGTTGAGCTTTGTATAAGGCCGTCTGGGTAGGTCCACCCTCTCGTCATATATCCTACAATAAAATACAGCCACAAAGGAAATAACATTGGTGCCGTGGCGATGTAAGGAATAGTTAAAATGTCTCACGGTGCCAATGTATATAGGCAGGATTACCTATTCTATAGACATATATAATTTAACGATTTTCTTGTGTGGACTGCATGAGGCTCTTAAATTTCCCCTAAAATAAACTTTAAAACAAACAAGCCCACGCGTGCGTATACAAAAGTCCTCGATGCATGGCCGCGATTACGTACTCTTGACGGACATCTCCATCATTTATCTTGTAAATATAACGACGCAACTTAAAAATAAACAATTTCGAGTAAATATCATAAACATCTCTTAATTTGCAAGCACAACAGCGATTTAGGGAGATGGCGAGCATTAAGTTTGAACGTTCTGCTAAATGGGAAGAGTTTAAAGTTTCTGATTTATTTCTTTCCCTACCTGAGTACACTTTTGACTATAAATAAACAAGTGCAATGCTTTGTATCATATCGATGTCGATATCGATAATATTGTATTTCGGGCATTCTGTTAGTAGTTTCGTCGTCGCAGGAGCAGGTCGGGTTATCTTTACATTTGAATCGGTGGAGATATATTATATTATATCGCCCATAACCACCGTGACCTGTCATTGTTTAAGCTAAATGAGGCGTTATTTTTAATATTCTAACAATTTTGTACGCCTTTTCTATATTTGGTAAGAAAAGTTTCGTCACCCCTGCTGTTTCTGAATTCGGTCCTCGATTAAACAGTACTTACTCTCGCAACCTACGAAAAAATGTTCGTCCACGATATCTACCAGGGCTCCAGAAAGGCCTTGGCCTTCTCGGCTTCCAACCCAGGTCGATATAAAAGTGCGTCTAATGCATGTCCAGTCCGGAGCGCCACCACTCATTCTAAAAAGCTTAAATTTTAAACAAAGATTTGTTTTATAACTAAAGCATAAGCAAATAAAGAAATCTTAAAAATTGAATTAGAAAAACTTAAGAAGTAACGTTATAATACATATATCTATTTGTACAAAGTTTTTACAAAAGTATTGACTTAGACTTTGAATCACTATTTACTCAAAATATATTTCTGAAAACAGTGGTTGGCGGTCTCGTCCATAAACTGACGCGACTTGCTTACGACTCATTAGCTTAAATGGCTTGTAGTGTCATTGTAGCAGCTCCCGTATCCGTCTGTATGCTTAATGAAACTGCTGACTCATCTAGCTCAAGGAAAGATTGACTAATGAGACAAAAATTTTAATGTACTTTCAATTTCTCATGACATTTTGACTGAATAACAATAAATTGTTTAGTTATTTATTATATTCATTACATTAGTTTTTAATTATTTTTTTCTTGGCAGGTACTAACAGCAAACATCGGCACATTACTAGATCTGTACGGCGTCGAAAAGGGTCTGGACCATTACAGGTCTTCCCAGGAGTTGACTTTTGACGAGTTCCGATATTACCTACAGCATGAAGTGTTCAGCTCGCTCCCTAAGACCTTGAACCTACCAGTTGCGAGAGAGTATGAAAAGAAGATAAGCGAAGTAAGTGAACTTATTTTTTTAATCTTTTATTTAATAATGTTGCTTTTACCTATTCTACGAGACGACCATAGCGACCAATATGATTTACATAATTTCATTAAGATCACTTTCAATTTGTTGCCGTTCGGACATGATTGTGTGACACACATCCAAACATATTTAAGAAAATATATCTTATAATTACTATATACATACATATATAAAGAAAAATGTAATAAAAATTACGGAAACATTTTTTTTTTATATTTCATTATTTTTAGGTGTGCTGGTTTGTTTGCAAAAAGAATCTACTGGCGCGAGATAAACCCATCTTCTGTGATGACTCTGTGTTTAAATTATTCAGAATATTCTGTCTGCTAGCCGACTTGGTACAGGATGCGGATGATGCCAGTCATTACGTTGTAAGTTAACTTTTTTGGGATCTAAATTGTAACCAAAAATTTACTAGCACATAATAATTAATCAGCGCTATTTTATACGACGACGGCTAAGACGTCATAAAGACTAGATCCGCCGAAAAAATTACAGATTATTGACATGAGGCACAGCCGACATAACCATTACATATCTGTGTAAACAAAGGAATATTGTCAAATGTTAATTATGCTATAAATTAGAAAGGGCAACCCATTTCTTACTTCATATCTTTAATATATAAAACTAAATACCTATATTTTTATCATGTTCAAATGCTTTAATGTTTTGTAAGACGTGTTTCAATTGCAAAATTGTTCTATATTTAAACAGGCAAACATAATTGTAATATAGAATTTAATTTAGTTTCAAACAATATAATTCTTGACGTAGATATAACACTCACACATTTTTGTAACTTATTGTTTTCCTTCTACGAGTCTACATGTGTAAGCCGTATGCGAACGTTCAAGACTGCTTCATTTAAAAGTTCAATGACCTATTTAACTTTCTGTCAACTCTTTTACTTTATTCTAATTACATACAATACGCGTCAATCGTCCGTCCAACTAAAAAATGTAGATTGACAGACAATTGAAAAATTGACGTCAACATTTGTACGAATATTATTTAATATGGTTTGAATCTTGGTACCACCCTCTTTAGCTTTTTTGTACTGCAGTATTTATAAAACATAATGAAACTGTTAACTAGTTAATAAAAGTAGCAATCGTCCATGAGATTATCTTAATGTTTTTTTATTAGATACTATGTGTACTCACAGAGATATTTACTACAGACTCTTATGTCAAAGCGGACTCTGATTGCTATTAGAGTAAAATTTAATTAAAACTTTTTAATAATCTTAAAGTGTGTTGTACACTTTCCGTAATGATTTTAATGTAGAATAGTAAAGGTAAACTATATTGTTCTCTCTTCTGCTCAAGTACCTCTCCCTCTCGAAACGAAGATTTAAACCTTATTTCATACTACAATGCTGGCTGGTTACACCTGAGGCAGAATTTCATTAAGAACCTGCCAGTTTTCTCGTGATGTTAATCTTAACCACTCATTCAATCTAGTTGAATTTTAAATACAATTAAGAATATGAAAGCTTTATATTCCGGATTACAATTAAGATTCACGTGTTCTAACAGGTAACAAATATAAATATTAAATATAAATAATAAATATAAACTATACTTTATATTAATTATTTAGTAAAATATTTACAAAAATAAGAAGGGCTTTGTCAAATTCATTCTAAACTTGCGTTAATATCCAGGTAGTACTACAGCCTTCAGAAGCAGGTATCATCACGGAGCAGCTAGTCCACTGTCTGGGTTTGCGATGGGACGCAGCGGACTGGGAAGCGCTAGGGTCATCAATAGGCCACTTCAAATGGACATCATTCTTGGCCGTACTAGAAGCTAAATACTGTTGCGATCAGCAACTACATTCAGAAGCGTTAGTGGAAGCTGTGGCTGAAATATATGATGTATTCATCGAAGATATTATTAAAAAGGTTTGATTATTAAATATATGTTATTAATAACATAAATTAGATCACGTTTTTCGCAAGACAAATTGCGCTTCTAAAACAAATGAAAACATTGGCTTAAATCATCGCGAGGTAATAATAAAAAGTGCCAACAAAATTAAGTATATTTTGATCATATTGAAAATTGTAAGCAATTACGAAATAAGACAAAAACTGACTTTCTTTTTCGTTGGTTCATCACATCAGGATATTCTATTTTCCGAAGCCGTGGTAGTTTTTACTTTGATTGACACTTAATAACCTGTAATGCTTCTATTTTAAATCACATAATACTCCTGTATTGAATACGAATACTTCTTCCTATATATGATGCAAAGAATTCATAATGTAATCAATTTTAGGGTTATCTTTTCAAACGAGGCTATCTCCTACCCACAATGAGAGAGTATTGGTGCGTCCTCCAGCCGTGCGCTCTTACCTACTACAAGAGTTCCTCACAAAAAGACCAATGCGGGAGGATCACTATAGACGAATACTGTTCAGTAGAGGCAGCAGTTGGTGAAGGAAAAATACAACGGTTTCAGCTCATCACGCCCGAGAGAACGTTTGAATTTGGGACTCAGGACCATAAGTAAGTTCATTTTGTTCTATTTGTAAGTTCATTCAGAATCTAAAAGGGACATACAATTCTGAACAATTTTCTCACACCCCGAACCATCTTCCATAAAGAAGACTAAAGTTTAGTACTCGTTAATCCTGAAACCGTTTGTGAAATAACGTTGTTACTATGTGGTCATTTCTAGAAAATATTTAATGATAGTTTAATTTCCAAATTAATCTCGTTTAATTTTTTAGGAGTCGTCTCCAATGGCTCTCAGCTCTACGACAAGCGGCAGCAGTATCAGGCGGAGCAGACGGCTACCAGCGCCGCGCACGCGCAGGTAGACGCGGCGCGGGAGCGAGGAGGGAGCAAGAAGTTAGAGAAGCGCGCGCGAGACTACAATTAGAAGTGCGCGCTAGGTTGGCAGCTGAGGCACAAGCTCAGGTAAGATTATCGACATTCCTATGTACATCTTTAGCGAGATAAAACTTTTCTAAACTAAACCTATATGAACCTCGATCCAAAAATAATTAATAGCTACCTCATATTTATTCAAGGAATTAGCAGAATTAGCGCAACAGGATAACAAAAAACTAGAAGAATTAAAAAATGCCCAAGCAGAACTAGAGAGGCTTCTACAAGAAGAAACGCAAGCGAAGAGAGACGAAGAAATTGTTAGAGCATTACAAGCCAGGTAATCAATCAAAATAAGGTTATGATAACTTTGAATCGTAATTCATGAAAATTGTGTTAAGACACGGTAAATATTACATGGGAAAATAAATAATCATAATTAAAAAAAACCCGAATTACGTTTTCAATGTCCAAATAAAAAAAAAAACTTGTAAATTTCAGAGTATTGGCAGAAGAATGGGAAAGGCGGGAAGAATTAGAGCGATTACAAGAAGAACAAAACAAAATGCTGGAAGAAGAAAGACTGAAACGAAAACAATTCGAAATGCTCCAAGCGGAAAAAGAAGCGCAATACAGAGGTTAGTTTGGTAGTTTTAATAAGGTAGTAAGTAGCATCTAGATAATTGGAATTGGAATAAGCATATACTACAACCAAAACCGTCGGCAGATGTTGTTGCCAAGTAATTACTAAAACCTTTTCCGAAACGCGTCATATAATTTGGTAAAAAAATATAAAAAACCACATAATAATCGTTTAATATGCCACTGTAGATCTAATTCACTCTATCTGTTATTCTACATGTATAACAGAAGCAGAACGTCGACTCAAGGAGCTGGAGAAAGAGAAACAGAATCTGGATGCGGAACTGAAAGCAGCTCAATCAAAGATCTCCCAGACCGAGCACAATGCACATGCACTGCACGTTCAACTCCGAGTAAATAAATATATACAATCATACTAAATAATATATAAGAAATTATATTATCGGCCTTAACGTACATATTTAGAAGTAATACAGATAGTTATATAACAGAATTATTCACAGTTACATGTGGCGTCGTTGTAAGATCCAAGTACAAACATTTCCTCGGTCCCTTTAACATTGATCCCATAATATCAATTTGATTCGATGTTTTTTAGTATTAAGACGATATAATACTCAAGAGCCGATTTGGCCCAGTGGTTGCAGGTTCAAACCCTGCAAGCACCACTGAATTTTCATGTAATTAATTCGTGTTTATAATTCATCTCGTGCTTGGCGGGAAGGAAAACATCGTTATGAAAACTGTATGTGGCTAATTTCTATTAAATTCTGTCACAAGTGCTGTAGTGGAATAAGCTCCAAAATATTCTCGTCAAAGGGGGAAGAGAACTTAGCCCAGCTGTGGGACATTAACAGGATGTTTCTTTTTACTTTATTTAATGAAGTCTTAAATAAATCGTTAAAATTAAAAGAAAAGTAAAAATTATACTCAAATATCATATGGATATTATGAAAAAAATTGCAACTTTAGTTTATCCTAAATTAATTGATATTAAATTGTTGTAATATTTTTTTGGGTCGATACACAACAAATGACTTAGTACCACAGCAATGTCACAGTAATGTCCGTATATAAGTACGGATTATAAGCTAATAATGATTTAAGCTATTCAAATAGAACGCAAAATATTTCTTTTTATTTCCAGGATCTTAACCCAGTTCTTCGAAACGGCGAACGAGCAAGACGTGCGATATCATTTGTGCCGACAACAAAGAGCTCATCCGATACCCTCATCGACCTCAGGGCTTTGAGGCACTTGAAAACTCTACACGATGAAGAAAAGCTATAAGAACAATCTGTGGTATTCTAATAAAATAGGAAAAGTATATAAAAAATATTTCGTAACATCAAGACGTGGATTTTTCAGTAGTCTACGAAATATGGCAGCTTTTGAAAAATGTATAAACAATTTGATAAAACACAGTATTTTACCAATTTTTATATTATGTATTTGATATAAATAATTAGGCGCTTATTTATTAATTTAATACATTATATTATGAATATAAATTCAATCATTCAAATAAATATATATAACAATTTATTGCTTTCTGCAGTATTAAAAGTGTATTCTCGAATAAACACAGATTTTGTACAAATAGTTTATTAAATTAAAATAAAAAAATACATAGAAATAGTTTTATAATTAAAAGAAATCACAATTAAAGAAGAACACTTCTACTTCTTTCCACCTTTCTTCTCTGCTGCTGCAGCGGCCGCTTGCATTTTCTTCTGCAGCTTCTTGAGCTAATGGTATGGTTTTTGGATTAAGGTACCAAAGGAAGTAGGGAAAGCGGCTAGGATATAGTAGACAAAGTAATGATGGAATTTATAAGGGAAAAGGTAAAGGTTTTAGGTTAGGTTTTTTTCTTCCCCTTTTTACCTTTTCCTTTAAGCTGCATCAACAGTTTTCTTTTAATAAATAAAATGTTATATACAATTGAAAATCAAAATATTTTACATGCTATCGTAAATAGGCGCCTTATTGTATTAAAAAATCTAAATTTAATCTACTGTAATGAAAAATGGAAGCTTATTTATTGATCTAAGTTTTATTGGCAATATATGTTCTTGCCTTTGCTTCGGAAATTTGTCTAAAATATAAAATCCTTTATACAACATTACATTGCCGTATTTTTATAATCTTACCCGTTTCTTCTCAGCTCTATTAGCCAACACTTCTCTCCATGCATTCTGAATGACTCTCGCTGCATGTTCTAAGAGGAACTTATTCATTTTCTCAGTCATCTCCTGGTGATACTCCGCTTCTCGTTCTGCCATCAATGGAATATATTCTTTGTCTTGTTCAGCTAATTTTTCCTAATAAAAAAACACTTATGTTAGACGTATTCACTCAAATACCTACTAATGTGCGCAAAAGAGTTTGAATTTTCTACGTTCCTTATTTGTGTTTATCATCTCATTTTCATTGATTAAGGACAGCATTAGGAGGATCAGGGTGGTAGAATAATCTCCAAACCACCATCTTAATAGAGATAGCCTTGATCCCGCTGTGGTCTATTATCTTTTAATATTTACTTTTTATTGCTATGTATTAAATTAATTATTTGTGATATTTTTATAATACAACACCATTATTTCAGTTCTATTGAGTGTCAAATGTAATTTTATATTAACGTCGTATACGTCAACATATAATGTAGTAAAGACTGGAAACTGTTAATAGAGAAACATTAATAAATTAATTTTATCGTTAAATAAAATCACAAAATTTTGATAGGCTTGGAAAAACAGAAGTTGAACTACATTAATGTAACCCTTAAATTCGCTTGAAATTATATCTTGATCATCTTTATGTATATAAATTATTTCCTAAGATACTTAAAAAAATGACCATTCGATATGTTAGTAAATATAAAACCTCTAGTTCTTCACATTTTCGCAATTCATCTTCATACTTCTCAGTATAATCGTCGAGATCAACTTGTTTGTCACCCATTTCAAGGTCATATTTTTGTAGCCACGACAGCAACTGGGTCTCTACTTTAAATCTAAAATACCATAAAGATAATAATTGTATGGTAAATGATTGTTATGCAACAATTGGTTTCATAAGAGTATATTCTGGGAGTTAGTTCTACCTACATCTAATTTGCAAATTGCAGCGAATATCGTATCAACAGAGAGTGGTATTCAAATACTTTGTTGATAAAATACCATGCAACAATTTGAGTCAATGAAAAAATTCATATTTGAAAATGCCCATTAAAATACGTGTATTTGTGTATTTATTTGAGGTCCTACCTTCTAGCTCGTTGATTTTTTTCATCAATAAGGTGAGTTCGCAATAAATTTTCGTAATTCTCCTTCGATTCCAACTCTTCTTCTTTGAGCATTTCATTCTTGACTATATGGGCCCGCGTGGACAAAACCATTTGACGATCGGAATCCAAACTAAAACAATGAACGCATGACATTTATTTCTTGAATTAAATAGATTATCTGTATTAATACGTAAACATGAAGTTGCTATCTAATTCTAAACTACTGTACCATGTGTATGCACCAAAAGTAGTCCGACTACGTTAAAAGATAATTTCCATCAGACTCACATTTTTTTCTTAAGTTTGACGTCCGCTTCTTGATTAAGCATGGCCAATTCTTTCTCTAACTTCGCGATCATGGCTGATTTCATTTTCATCGTTTCTTCAAATCTCTCGTTTTCATCTTTTAAGGTTTCCGTGTATTCTATACATATTCGACATATACATGACCAGTGAAAGCCAGTACATATTATAAAACAAACCTTGCACACATTATGGGCAACTCTACACTTTCAAAATAATTCACATATTTGAAATTTATATAACATGTTTGTAAGAAAATAGTCGTAGAAAGAAGAACTACTTTTAAAATAAATATAAGAATAAAACAACGTGAGTACACTCAAATAACTCAACGTTAAATCAAAATCATTAAATTATATTTTACACTTTTTATTTTAAGAAAATATTTAAGTAAAAAACTAGTACTTTTAATTTTTTATACAAACCACTTAAACACACAAAAAAAGGTTTCATCTAAATCGGTTCAATCGTTTAAGAGGCGGTCAGCAATAAAAATAATTATGAATTTTGGTACCTTTGATTTTCGCCAGCAAATTGTCATTAGAAGCCTCAAGTTTCCTGGTATTAAACTTAGCGGCTAATTCCTCAGCAGCTGTGGTTTCCATCTGCCGTATCATCAGCTCACGGAAATGTTCTAGAGTAAGAAGGTAATCCAGTCCCGTGACTCGCTGCCTAGTCTGTACTGACACAGTTTATATGAACAAATTATATTTCACGAGTTATTATTACTAAACAATAAACTTTTGTTAAGAGATAAATAACAAATATATAAAAAAATATATTATTAATTATTAACTGAGACCTACAAGATAAATTTATAAAGATAAATACAAGATAAATTGTTTTGCAATATTATTGAATATATAAAATAAAAGCCATTAAATTATTTTCCTTTTTAAAAAAATGTTGATGCAATGGATTCATATCGCTTAAAGTTAAGAACAACTGAGCTGACTGAGAAGATAATATTAATAAAGGTAAGGTTATATTACGCACCTCACCAAATTCTGCATATTCAATCTTCATCTGAAAGTATAAGCAAGAAAATTTAAAAAAGATTTATTTCAGGCCTTTAGTGATTTTCGTATTGTGACTAGAGAGACACGGTGTACTAGCCAACTTTAGTGCAGGAAAAAACGTTTGTAGATTGGCGAAAAAAGGATTTAAAATAACTGACATTACAAAAACTCGCTTCGATTTCTTATTGATATTCTGACTAAATTGTGTACCCATGTGTTTATCAATAGGAAATACAAATAATCATATTAAGTCCTAAGAAATAAGAAACTGTTTGACCTCTTGAATCATTTCTTCTACGATTGGACGAAGTGCCGGATAGCTGTTCATTATATACATCAAATGACCAAGTTCAGGGTTAAGACGATTCTTCAATGAAATATCGCCCTAGAAATTAAGAAATAAATAAAAATAGAATTTTATTGATTAATTAAATTTTCGTGGTTTCATTATTGATAATTTGATAGCATTATTGCATAGACTATATTATTAATAGACGAGCATAGATGGACCAGTTGTTAGAACCACGAAAATTCAAACTTGGTAAAGCAACGCTATATTTTCATAATTATTTGTGTTTATAATTCACCTCGTGCACTACGGTGAAGAAGAACATCATAAGAAAACCTGCACTCGGAGGACGTCATGTGTTGGACAAAAATCTACCGCATACGTATCCTTTAAAAATTTATTTAAAAATCGGTAATTCATGCCATGAGAACTACAGTCATGGGTTTTGCTGTATCTTAAAAATTATTGAAAAACTATATTGATTGACAACAAAAAGCACGAAAGCAATAAGTCTTCTTAAGATATCATCGCTTAATTTAGAAATAACAAAACGATCGATTACTTAAAAGTAGTAATATTAATTAAATATTTTTATATGTATATACCAACCGTCTTAATGTCTTCCATAGCAGCCATATTGAGGAGACTGGTCGAGAACAACGGATTATCATACTGCTCAAATATAAAGACCAGGTCTTCCATATGTTGGGGTGATAATATGGAGTTGAGGGTACGATACTCTTGCACCAGGTTCGGAAGACAGAGAGCCAATTTTGTTTTATAGACTGCTCCGTCCAGGATCTTAGTGATTCGTTCTGCTTGGATGTGACACTCCAAATCGATTGGAGATGCAGCTAATAAAACAAAAATCATTTATTTTAGCTGCCCAAGAATTTTATTAAAGATTTATTAAAAGCCTTCTAGTGATGTTCGTGTTGTAAGTAGAGACAATGTACAAAATGTATCATATACGGTTGCTATATGTAATTTTCTCTCACAATCACACACACACACTCATATTATTGATGAAGACGAATATTTACTTGTGAAATAAAAATAAAATAATATTCATATTTTATTTTTATAACAAGTTGTGTAAAGGCTTTATCAAAAATCTATATTATTTTCTGTTCAAAGCTATTCAAGGCCTTTGTTTGATAACGTTATTCTTATTCAAAACATATGTTTTATGATGGTTATCTACATTCTGAACAAGTGGTAACTTGAAATTTAATTTATCTCACAATATAACAATTCAAAAGAGCCTACTTGAATAAAATATAATTAATTTAATCACGTAATTACCATTGTCCTTTGTAAAATCTTGATCCTCGGCAGAGGACACTCCAGATCGACTGCTGCCAGTTTTGGAACTGCCGGAGAATGTTGAAGGCGACTGTAATGTGCCTGATGATTGAGCGTCCATTTCACGATGTATCTTAATTATTTTCGGTTGATGATTTATATTATAAGCACTATATCAGTCATAGAATTGTTTTTTTTTTTCAAATCGTTGCGTGTTATGTGGCTTTTGCGTATTTAAATAAGTTATATGACCTCTTTAGTAAAAAATCTACATAATACTTTGTTCTTAACAAGCTTGTTACAAGTTTTATCATTATATCAATGTGATTCTGCTTTTGTTACGAATGAATACCCAGGGGTGCGCTGGCCACTCTGTTGCTATGATACTTTGTATTAGTTTGTTCAATACCTAATGTTTACTTTCAATGTGCAATGACGATTTGATTTCTAAAACGTATTCGTCGAGCAATATAAGTGATTGCTATTTGACAAACATTTGTTCAACTTCACCTTCAGGTAGGTACGTATGTGAAAAACATTGCGACTAAATTTTAAACAAATTACTCATAAAATTTTCACGTACTTTTGTTTCTCAGAGAATACAAAATGGTACACTTCTTTTTTCTTTTAATTACATAGATAAAATAGATACAAAGAATTATATCGTTATTTTGATTTTTTCATACATTCGAATTTAGTTAAATTTTGTAAAGTGTTGCCATAATATTAGATAAGCGACGAATACCTTTTTTGTTAATTTTATTATATAGTTGCCATTAATATAAGGTCTATTGAGTTCCCTCTGTCACTACCACTAAAATTTACCTACAATAACAAAAGATATATTTTAATCAAAACTCCCTAGATAAAGGTTTTGTATAGCAAAATGCCGAAGAAAGGTAAAGTCAACAAGTTAGCGCGTATGTCGGACGAGGAGCGTGCGCGCTATCTACAGCATCGGGCGGACGTCGAAGAGGAGGCCAGACGCAGGAAGCGAGAACTCATCGCTAGATTCATTAAGGTAATATTCTAATAAACTAAAATTAAAATAGCTCTATTAGAGGCTGTAACTTAATTAATATTATTTTAACAGAATAAATTGGACAAAGAAGAAGTCTACGCAAGAATAAATACAGCGAAGATAAATCAAGAATGGCGGTATATTTTACGCAAAATAAAGTGCAAGCAGATGGCATCAGACATACAGGTGATTATAAAATAATTATAAAGTTAAAAGAAAAATAAAAAAAAATCAAAAGCAAAATTCCAAATATACCGAAACGAAACACATTGTATACTCTTAAAGAAAAAACGCAATGATTGTATGTACATACAAACATTATCTTTCTACGTTTACATAGATTGTATATTTTTTTAATTTAACTTGACCACCACATTGGTGTAGTAGCTTATAAGACTGCCGATGATAAAGTCCCGAGTTCAATTCCCAGCACAATATTGATGGCGTATCGGCAATGCCTGAGGTTGGGTGTGCCATATACCATCAGGTGGTCCATCGGCCAGTCCACCTACCTATTAAAAAAAAACTTTGCAAAGTGTCTGTATAGTCTGCCTTAAAAACGGCAACAGTGGCCGAAATCTATATCGTAGTCATCATCATGATTTAATAATATAAATCTTTCAATTTCCAGGGTCTCATCACAAGCTTCAACTTTTTGGTGGAACGAAAAAATCGCCTTTTAAATTCGTTGATGGAAGCCATCGATGACTCGGATGAACAACATCGCCGTGCTTTCCAGGCCCACACGGAAACATTAAGCTATTTTCTTAGTAATTACGAATAATAATATGATCTTCAAGGATAGAGATAAATTACCCTTTATTAATATACTCAATATAAGAGAAACACATTTAAAGGCTGAAGACAACAACCTGAAATAATATTACACAAATAAATTTTTCGTCTGATAGGAAAAAAATACATTTGAAATTAGTTAAACTTATTTACCTTTAATGTACTAGTACAATGTTGGTTTAAAAAGAAATCAGGCTAGCTAAAATAAGGCTAGCGTTAACTGTAAAAGCAATCTATTTAAAATCTAGTATCTTAAATATATCAAGCACTATCAACAATACCTCTAATGATATATTTTTACAATTAGTTATAATAATAAGTTGTAATTTTGTTTTCCAAAAAAATAAACTACTTTTCAGATATTGGCTCACAGAGACTTGATAAACTACAAGTCGAATATGAACATCAAAAGAACGATTTTCTCGAAAACTGGGATAAAGAAGAAATAGACATTACTGATAATCAAGATAGAGCCGAGTTTAAATTAACTCTAATCACTTATATACAAGATCGAGATTTTAAGAGTCTGAAGAAAGAAAAAGAGATACAAAGTGCTACGGAGAAAAATGATTCTAGACTTGAGGTACGTGAAAAGAACAAACACTTATATTGATCTATAAATGTATATATTTATTATCTTACAGATAAGACTTGAGCTCAATTAATCAAAGAGGAAACCCGTTTTTTCATTCCAATTGTCACAGTTGGCTCGTCCTTTTTCTGTTAAGCAAGTCAGTAAATTTTTCGAAAATTCGCATTTATCTTCTGCATTTTCTGAAACGGTAATGATATGTTTAGTATTATGTCTTATTAAACGGTTTGTGGTAGAAACCATTTAATAGCAATATTTTAGACTGACATATCCCGGTTTTATATATAAGTAAGCAAATGTCATTCCAAGTACAAGGAGACATAATATCTTAAACCCGTAGGTTTAGCATTGACTACTTATTGTTATTGTGATTTGAATATCTATAATTTTGTAGAGAGTTTAATGTTTTGGTTGAATTTGAGCTTATACAACTATCATTACACTTACAACTATGTCAATCGAATCTTTTGTTCCAAAGATAAGTTTTATTTAAATTAAATTAATGAAATGAGATTTGAATTACCGTTATCCAATATTTGAAAACATTCTTCAATCGATTCTTGTATAAAGTCTTGTAAATCTTCATTTTTCTCGTCTTTTATGAAAGCATGCGTCACTAGATACCTGTCGGGCATTCCACTATCGTCGGTCTAAAAATTCAAACAAAGAAAACATGATAAAATTAATTCAACTAGAAATAACTATAAAATTTATGAAGTACCATATGTAAATTTTCCAAAAAACAGTGCAGCACGCAAGCTCTTTCCATCTCTTTAGTGGAATTGTCACTTGAATTCCTTTTTTCAGAATGATTACTTTCACTATTTGATTTTTGAGAATGTGGATTGTATTGACTTCTCTGTCCAGAGTTCATTTCTACTCGCTTCTCCCGTCTGTATCTTCTAGACGATTGTGATGGATAGTGATTTTGGTGTCGTATTGTTGTCATCTCCTAAAAAATATATTGAATCAAACAACACAGGAAGCAACATACATTAAAAAAATAAATCTTAGTATCAGAATCCAAAACTAATTAGTTATAACTTATTAGCGCTACTTACTCCGCTAAAATCTTCATTCTGCAAAAACTCATCTCGTCCGCTTATTTGTTCATTTCTAGCATGATTGTTCATCATTCTGTTTATGCCTTTACCATTCTCACCGTCGCCTCCATTTATATTACCCCTATTATTTCTACCACTCGTTCGATTATATCTGTCGTCCATTCTATTAGATCCGTTGTCATTGGCATTTTCTCTATGTTGCTTTCTGTCGTATCTTTCATTTTCACCATCTCTGTTATTCCAATTTCTACCTCTCTCTCCCATTCCGTCTCTATTCCCCATTCTGCTATCTCTGTTGTCGTTATTGTTGCCTCTATCCCATTGATTTCTTTGATTGTACTCTCGATCGTTCCAATCTTCTGAAGAACGGTAACTGCTATTTCTTTCAACTTGTTTTAGACAATTATTGAAAGCTCTTTTGAATTCATCCTCTTTTGTACGACGTTCGGAGCGACAATTCAGTGCCTGTTATTCAAAATATATATATATATATATATATAAGTAATATCGCTTTAAGTATATTATTATAATTACAACTTTCCTTGTTTTTATGATGATTTTTTGTCAAATAACTTACATATTACTTATATAATTTAAAATTATAATACTTACATAGCAGTTTGAAATAAACAGGAAGTATAAAAAAATATTTTTCTTGCAAAGACCCATTTTCCCACATGTTGTAGTCATAATAATGGCAAAGTCCGTGCGCGAATCATGTTATGAGGGGTTATATAGGACATATAAAAAGATACGCTCTACTAACTCGATGGACAATTTTTTCAAATGTCTTTATTAAGTCGTAGAGTCAACAAAACAATGTGATGAATTTCAATGAACTAGTAATGTCGGTAAATTTATCTCACGTATCAAATAAAATGATAAATATTGAATAATGTTAAATTTTAATTTACACATTTAATGTAGCTTAAAGACATAACACTCGTTTTGTAATTTGTAGCTTAACTTATTTATAACATTGCTTTAGCTGCGGATCGAATATAATTAATTACATTACTACGTCTAAACAAGATCAAAACGTATCTTTTCAGTAATTTCAATTAGAAATAAATTTATTCTCCATTGCTAATGTAATCCTCGGCATCTATGAAATACTCAAAGCCATTTTAATTGCTAAACTGAGGTAAGAGGTATCTAGTAATCATTGGATTCATTCGATTACCTTATACGTAAGGAGGAATATATAGGTGTTGTCAGATTTGGATATCAATCAAAGGAACCCTGATATGTACAAGCTGAATTAACGCAAATCCGTCACGGCTGTCGTGATTCATGGGTGCCGGAACTTGTTTGACATTAATTGCGGGAAGAGGAGCTGTGACCAATTCCAAATTACCTTGTTTGAAGCTTGACATGACGCCAATGTGTAATAGGATACATTGTTAGTATCTTATCTAACTTTGCCTCGTAGCTCTACTTGCAAATAATTAATGTACTTTTTTTTTCGCTCGAATTCACTTGTATTAAATCACGTTTGATTTACACAACTTTGATAGTGATAGACGTGACGTGACAACGAACATCATGAACACTCTTATTTATTATATATAAAAAATATTGATTTTTTATAAACACTTTAGCATGAAGAAGAAATGCGTCAGCTTTGTAAGCCAAAGCAATTAGAGATAGATATGTACTGGTCAAAACTACGTGAGGTCTACGACATTTATCTTGAGAAACACAATCCAATCATGAGTCACTACAACGCACTTCGAGAGAAGGACGATTTTTATCAAAGAGATATAGCAAGAAATGACATACAAATTCAACAGGCTACAGTAAGTTCTGTTTTAATTCATGTAAAATTAAAAATAGAATCGTTTTACATTCTAAAAACGATTCTATTTTTAATTTTACATGAATTAAAACAGGAAATTCTAACGACTCTCCAAAAAGAATGGGTAAGAACAACAACCACAATGAGCTGTAAGTTAAATCGTATGAATACCAAAAAAGAAGAACTTGCAAAGAAATACTGGCTAATGAAAAAGGAAACCAAGACAGCTAAGGCTAAAGAAGACGAGATGCTGTCTGTTTTAGTCGATGCTAGTCAAGATGCTATAAAGGTAAAATAATCTTCTGCTTCAACTTTTGCTTGCCTTATCTTTCAGTCTTGTTTAGTTATTATGTTCACAATATTGTGATTATTACCACAGAATCTCCCAGCATAGTCTACTCTAACATAGCATCTGATCACAGACATTGTGATTTAGACATAGATAATTTTACTACTTTTTACTGAAAGATGAATGGTAGATACGCTAACATTATCTACCATTCTCTTTAATCATATTCCCAATTACCCTTCTAGTTAGTTTCCGTTTTTGCCCATGAAATCACAAACAGTTTACACATACACTTATTAGGAATATGTCTAGCTAATTACTAAAAGTAGTTAATTTTCTATATGAATATCTTAATATCTTTGATTATATGATTTGATTAGGCTTGTGTTAATAAAACGTCTTCCTCTTGCTTTATAGCCACATTCATTCAATTTAGTTTTTGGTGCCTTTTTAATTTTTCCCACCCTATCAGAATATGCTGATTTTGTGATAAATATATAAATAAGTAATAATAAGTCGTACATAATGACAATATGACATATTAGAGTTCTCTTGTTTTATAATAAACGATAAGAAGGCAATAGGATGCACATATCCTTTTTATGTCATCGGTGGTGTCAGACATTATCATCAAAATACTGTGATGAATGCAATGATAAACAAAAAATCTGTAAAGTTTGATGTACAATTATGACGATAATAAATAATTATTCCTATAAATTTTCTATCTTTCAGCGTCTCGAGAATGTTGAAACAATGTTGCAAAAAATTAAGCAATTGGCTGATATTTGCGGCAAATATGAAACAGACAAGGACCACATATTCCTCGAAGATGTAGAAGATGATATAACATCAGCTGACTTCGAAACACTAGACAATGATATGATTGTAAGTGATAATGACGTTTTCGAAGGGCTTTGGTAATTGATTGCATTAGATTAGAGAGATTGGAATCTGAACGAACAGATATATTTTATAGAAATTCTCTTAATTACTATCTAAAATAATCTATCAGTAACCTACAAACGACGTCGATTGTCGTGGAGTTTAACTTGTCACGATAATCCATTGCCGTCATTTTAGTGTTTAGGTCATTTTATAATACAAAGCATATCATCGTTGCGCCTGTTTTTACAGTACGTGCGTATAATAAAATAAAATAAAAATAAGAAAAAAACACATAGCGACTTTTGCAACAACGCAAAAAAAAAGGCGCAACGACGATATTCAATTTATATATCAAATAATATAAATGTGGTGGTTAATATTCATAATTTTTCTTATTTTCCGCGCAATTTTCTTTCTTTCATAAGAACCTTCTCCTGACACCTCCTTCACCGGAACCTTCTCGCAAACACAACAAAAAAAGAATTAACGAAATCGGTCCAGCCGTTCACGCATGTTGTGACCAAGGGAAATAGGAATTTACTTTTATAACGCTTCCTACTTTCAGAAGTTATTTCTTGTCTCCAACTAGCACTAGGCCAGTATGCTGAAATATGGCCTAACTGAATAATGAGAAGAGACCCGTGTCGATTATGATTTGTAAAAATAAATATATTGAAATACTTATAATTGTACAAATTTATATGTTTAAAAACGAAGGAAACATTATTTACTTACGTTTTTTATCACTATTTAAATTATTTTATTGACTTTAAATCCCCTTCTATTTAGCCACCGCTGGGGTTAAATTCCAAAAAACCCTGCTGTCTTATTAATATTTATCTTAACGAAGTATGGCAGCACTTTATGGGGTCCTACTATATTTCATCTCTTATTTCTACTCCTTATAATTACTTGAAAGTATTTTTCAAGTAATTATAAGGTAATTTAATCGTGAAAGCATAACAGACTGACAGAATTTTTTTTTTTTTATGGCATTGGTTGGCGGACGAGCATATGGGCCACCTGATGGTAAGTGGTCACCACCGCCCATAGACAACCGCACTGTAATAAATATTAACCATTCCTTACATCACCTATGCGCCACTAACCTTGGGAACTAAGATGTTATGTCCCTTGTGCCTGTGATTACACTGGCTCACTCACCCTTCTAACCGGAACACAACAATACAGTTTACTGTTATTTGGCGGTAGAATATCTGATGAGTGGGTGGTACCTACCCAGACGGGCTTGCACAAAGCCCTACCACCAAGAATTACTTTAACATTTATAATACTAGTATAGAGCATATTATGTGAAGTTACCTACTTACATTTAGTAAAGTAATGTCAAGTAGATACTGATTTCAAAAGCAATACTTACTTCATTGGTACTTTCAATGACTTTGATAATTGATTCTATATAATTGAATAGTGAAAATAATTAACAACTTTTTTTAAATAAAGGAGCAATGTAAGGAATTCAAGAAAATGGACAAATTCCTGCTGAAAATGAACAGAGTAAAGGTTCAGACAATGTGCCTTAAAACAGAAAGAGCTAAATTGGCAAAGGAAAATATTCAACTAAAACAATACATCAAAAGATATCTCACAGAATTAGCCCTTAAAGGTGGAAAAGACCGGCCCCTTAGTGTTAAGTGCCAAAGCGAGCCAAAGATAGAAGTCAATGGAAAATTATTGTTAGTACAAACAAAGTAAATTAAATATAAACATTTAACATACAATATTACTTTATATAGGTTTTGAATTATATTTATAAGTTATATTATTACTAAAAATACATTATTTGTGTTTATAGAAGATAAAAATTAAATTTAACTAATAGAAGATACCATGTAACAATGAATGCAGACTGTAATTGTATAATAAACATCAAAATATTCTATTTTTAAGATTTTGTAACAGTTAAGCTGTAAATACTTTTAACATATTTGTAAATATAACAGGAATCGCCCAGTGACCTGCATAGAAGGAGCACTGTCGAATGCAGTAATGCATGAACAACGTTTGAAGTTACAAGAAAAGAAAAAAAGGGAATTGGGAAGTGTGAGAGCATATCCTCGGGTTCATTGCTGGTAGAAAGTATTGTACTCTTCATAATATAATCTTAAAAATCATTGTATCATATTGTTTTATAAATTAATATAAAATGATTCAAATAAATTGTTTTTTTTAACTGATTATCTTAGCAGTTTGTGTCACAAGTATTGAATATTTATAAATATTATTTTCATTGAATCACAGCATTTTACATCCACTTATAAGAAATAAATTAAAATAGATATTTTTAGTGTATAACTTTATTTATATAATTAACTTGCTTAATGTATTATAATAACAAATGTGTGTGAATAAACAATTTTAATATTATTATATTTATTGTATTTATTTTACTCCAACTTGAACCAGTTGTTATTTCATGGGTGTAACGCCGAGCATAGCTTCCGATTCTTCGTTACCTAAGTTCCACGGATCGTCGAGTGCTGATAGCAACTTAGCCAAGCTTTTGTGACCTTCGATATCAATATTCTTTGTCATTTCACCTGACAATGGCACATATTCTTCACAAAGCACACTTTTACCTTGCGATACTCCATGTATCTCGTACCAGCCTTCTAAAGGTTCGTTCAATGGTTTCTTCAATCTTATTAGTAATTCCTGGTCATCTACTGTTTTAACATAAAAACCTTCGCTGGCCGAAACTTTTGTAACTTTTCCCCAAAGGCTAATTTTGGCGCCATTTCGCTGAGCTAAGTTACCGGCTGTCACATACGGGATGAATTCGTCGTTATCTGGGTACTGTTGGTCTTCAAAATCGTCTCGATCTCCCATATTTACAAATAATAATATTAACAAAAAATAATAATAGTTAGTTTTCGTTGATGAGGATGACTACACTTATTTTAAAAGTTAATTTCCTGTTTGTAACATTCTAATCAGCAATGATAATAATTGACATTTGTCATTTGACATTGACAATTCACAAAAACAATATTCAAATTCAATTTATACCAAAGAGCACATAAACGGTTAATAGGGAATAGAGTTTGTCAGTTGCATTTAAAAGCTAAACTTTTCAGTTTAACTGCCTAGCAAAAATAAAAGTTCTTTACCACTCGCTATGTAAATGTGGCCTAGACAAAGGTTCCCTAACCCATATTCTGTTCCTTTGTCCTAAACTGCTTCATCCCATTTACGACATTCTCACTCCTAATGTCCCTAGTTCAAAAAATTTTAAATGTTTGTTGACGTTTGTATTAAATCCATTGTATTCATTCTTATGTAAATATATAAAATGTAATAAAATTAAGTTGTGAATAGTCCAATGGAGTTTCATATTTTATTATATATAGTTTAGAATACTAACAATTTAAGCTATTTTTAATTACTTATTATTATTTTTTAATGTTTGTATTGTTCTAGGTTAAGGATTGACGAGGAAATTGCTACTACTATATTTGTTTTCAAAGTTTAATAGAGTTTGTTATCTCAACCGTACCAATCAATCTCATTCCTGTCTTCTATATCATACGTGACACTGGCGAAATAATCTGTGCCCTGTCGGCACAACTACATAAGCCATTAAACTATAACTAGACATATTAATTAAGAACTGAATTCAATTTAACTGTCAAATCGTTGAAGCATTAAAATTTAAAATTCTAATCCCATTGAGCATGTTTGGAACAGTTAAAGCTGTATATACGAGAAGTTGAGTGCGCTCAACAGTGGCAACCCTAAGAACAGCGATTTTACAAGATTGAAACAATATTCCGTTACTAGTTAATAATTATATATATTGGTTGTAGAAAAGAATAAGGTTTAAGTCGACTTTCCTTCCAATATTATATTAGCAAAACACATTATAATATTGTTAAAATCAAACAAAATATGTAATTTTTTAATTTATTTACAGTTTTCATACACAGTAATAGGACTTATATTCAGCAAACTAAACTAACATCCATTTTCTTAAATATAAAAACTGATTTTGTTATCTGTCACTGTTTAAAAATAAAAGGTAATTATTGTAAATCTATTGTTTAAGCAAAGTGGTCTTCTCTATCTGCGGCCAGTGTTGGAGCGGTGGCATCCTCCATTGCCGCAAAGTTCATGAAATGAGCCGGTCGATGCACTTCATGATAAAATTCACGTGGATTGCCGAGTTGGACTCCATATTTCATATTTGGATCGTGTCGAACACCTAAACGCAAAAATAAAAAATAATAATTTAAGTAAATGATAATTTAAATAATATTATGTTTAATATTTTAATCCAATAAAATTAAGGAAATGCTGCCACTTACCCATAAAATTGTAATTCCAACTGCCTTGTGACGGGACCATAAAGTATCCAAGGAAACGGTCTGAGAGTAACATTTGGACTCGCTCGTAATGGCTGGGCAGGTATCCCTTGGGGTTGTTCCCTCTGTCCGTATTCTTAGCGCCCCACTCGTATCCACTCGGCGTAAGTTTATATGCAGTTAGTGAACAGGACCCAGGAGTGAACGAACAAGTTATGATAATTGTTTTTTCGCCATCCCATGACGGGTTTTCTGCCATAACTTTAGCATGTGTTGTTATATCCTATAAAAAGATTTAATTTATATTAAATCATTGTAATATTAAAATTTAGGAGCGATATTCTATATCTGAAGACATTTTGTTGTAGAACTTTAATTTTTATATCATGACTTAAATACATATAAAAATCTTACCTGAGGCGATAGTTGCGGCAATTCGTTGGGCTGAGTGTGCATCCAACCGAGGGGTTGAAGATGTGCAAGCGCGGGGTGCTTCGGCAGTTGTCGCGGGAGATGCACCGCTTGATGCGTTCCCCACTGTGGTGGAAGCACCGCACAGTGCACTTCGCGCACTTGGGGATTGTCAGCTGGCGAAGTACCGTACAGGTAGCAAGCAATCTAGAAAAAAATATTTTATAATTAGATAAATATACTCTTTTGATATTATGAAGATTTAAAAGAGCATAAATATTATGTATGTATAATGCAAGACGCATTGTACCTGTGCTCGCAAATCTGAAATGGTGACGAACTTCTTGAGCAAATTCTTTGGTAGTATGTATGTGTAACCACTCTCTTTGATATCGTCGGAGCTGACGTAGATATGATTCGTACGCAGATGGAGATTAGTTGCGGAAATCGCACGAACACGCCATTCAGTTTTCGAACTATATAAAAATAAAAACATATGTTCATGTCATGTAATTTCAATTGCATATATAAAAATTAGTGTCCTATTATAAATATTAATTTTGAGGAGTGTTTGAGACATTAGTGTAGCGATTAATAAAAGCGACAAAACATAACAGAGATACACAATTAAAAAATTGATTACACAATTGAATTACCTGAATGTCTGTGACTCATAGTTGCTTGTGGTTGAAGTGATGATTTCGTCACCATGTTTGTTGACGGTACGTGTGGTTGTGGCCGTAAGTTGACTCTGCTCTTTGCTCTGTTTCTCGATCTCAGCTATCTGTTGTCTCTGGGCTGATGGCGCCGAAATCTCCATTCCGAGTATTATATCTCGAATTTCAGACTGAGTTAGTGAAGCCACATTGACGCTGCAATAAAAAAATCATTAAAAAAGTTATAGTACTGCTCAGTATTTAGTAATTTTAAAATAAACTTTTATAATACTATTTATTTACATCCACTATTACATTTTCATTGAAGAATGTAACAAAACAAATATTAAAATAAATATTTTGGTTTAATGAAATAAATTAATTGCATTATAAAGTACTGTAAAAATTTGTAACAAAATTGTTAGGGCCAACTCAAAACACTTATATATCTATAATGTACACCATACAAAAACGATTATTTTCAATAAATAGAACTTACTTATTTTTCTTTCCGTAATCGGCTAGGATAAGATCCTTGAGCTGAACTTCCACCTTGATCCAGTCATCATCAGATAAAGTCGGCCAAATATGATGTTGTTCTGTTAGTGTTGTTTTGTCTGGCTTTAAGAGAACCTTAGTTCTTTCTGTGTTAACGTGCAGCGCACGCAATATTAATATCAATCTGCTGAAGGCCTAGAAAAAAAGTTCTATTTACTAAAAGTTAAGCAACATTGTTTTACTAATCATAGATTATATTATTATCATGAACATTTAGGATCCAGGTAATTTGATACACAAAAACATAATAACTTTCTTAACATATCTGATTGTGTTAATAATGTAAAATAATTATTATATACAATAAAACAAAACAATTCAAGTAATTTAGAAAGTTTTGCCATAGGTTTTATAAAACCAAATTACACAATACTTACTGTGTAAGATGATATAGTCTTGAGCCAGTCATCATACAAGTTGAACAGTACCATCTGTGGTTCAGTCGCCTTTAGGATAAGATCTCCAAACTTCTCCACTTTGAGACAAGCTTGGAATGGCAATTGCAGTTCTGAGCCCTTAATCACGATGTTCGGGAAATCAAGCAAGTGCACCTAAAATAAATTATTGCGTAAATTAATTTTATACATCGAAATAATATATTAGAAAAAAAAACCTTTCTCTCTCTTCAGAATACAAGTATGTATAGTAACTATAACAATCTGGTCTCATAGAAAATAAAAAATGGATGAATAATTACCTCAAGAGGATCCAACATTCCTTTTCTTGTAACAATAATTTGCTTAGGCTGCTCTTCTACTGGTAATGAACGAATCAAAGCCGCCACTTCCTCAGCGGTCTTCCATTTCGCGAGCTATATAAAATAAAAATAAAAAATAACAATGAACAAATTCAAAACATTACTGAGTTTAAAGATATTATATACAATCTTTTTGTAATATCAACTATCTAACTAAAATCCAAAATAAAGGATGTTACATATAATATTTATATATTTCTCATTTTACCTGCCCAAGACGTTTTTGACCAGCCCACACACTGGTGTGAATGATCTTAAGGAAGAGTTGACCAGTGCGTGGATTGAAGATGAAGATTGCTCCATTAATGGGTTTCGTAGTCAAGTTACCCTCGAAAGTTTTGTGTATTGTGACACGGTATACATTAGTGTCATCTACGAACCTAAAAAAAGTAACAAAGACATAAGTTCTCATCTTTTGTTTAAAGATGACTTGATGATTAACATTAAGTCTAGATGGACTTGTTTGAATTTTTACAATCATTTTTACAGTGTTTTATTATTACAGTTTAAAATATAAATATAAGGCAATACATACCAAATAATTTGATTGGAAAACAGTTCTCCATAGTTCTGACTGGAGAGATATGGTTCTGTGGGTTCAGATGAGTACAGCTGAAGTGCTTTGCGGATACGCTCACGCAGTACATATAACGCAGGATTCGCCTTCATTATTTTTGCCATTGCTTGCTGGATGAGCGGCTTGCAGCCAGGGAACCAATTACCATAAGCGCTATTTTTTAACAAAAAATATAGATGAAATATGATTCATAGATTTATGTTGAGTAATATATAGGAAATATAGGCTTTCTTTAAATATAATTCTATCATCAATAAATAGTTCTTTTTCACATCATCACAAATTCTAACTTAACACATCTTACCTGTGCAAATTGTAGGCGAGATCAATTGCAATCAGGAGACCGGTAGGTGATGGATAGATGGACATATTATCTGTGGTGTAGTCTAGGAACTTAGCTCGAGCATATCGCTCGACGTCGTGTGAGTCGTAATCTCCCCAACGAAGTTGTATATCCAACCAGTACTTCTGAGTTGTTGTATTGTCCATTGTGTCCCTTAAGTAAAAAAAAATTAAATGTGAAACATTTTTAAAATTATGTTAATCTAAAAATATCCATAATTTCAAAAGACTTTTAATTATTTTTTATTCTTGAGTGGTAAATGGGCTCAAATCTTTAATCACAATAATATACAATATATTAAGTTGTACATACTTTGTATCAGCAAGTAATGATGGACGAGACACATTCCACTTATAGGCCGAGAACAAAAGAATATCAGCACATGATGAGTTCATTTTGTAAGATTTTCGAGGATGAATTGTCTCTTTTTGCACTGTTTCTATCTCCAGAGCATCAAGTTCTTGATCAAATACCTGTGTTAAAAAAAAATTGAATGTGATACTTGTCTTGCAAAATGTGATTATCCTTACAATTATTTTTGTACTTGGCATTTTGAAGTATATCATTTAATATCTATCGAAAAATATTAATGAATATCTACAAGTCTGAACCTATAGTCGGAAACTGAAAAAGATTTGTAAATATTTAGATTACCTGACAAAGGTCCATAACAATGGACTCGTGGACTTTCTGCCACAAGTGAGCTCTGAAGATTTGGATGAGAGAAATCTTCAATGTTGGGATCTTACCGTGCATGAATATACCTGTTAAATCCAGTTGCACCTAAAAAGTTTTTAATTTGAAATTTAATTAAGTAACAAAATTTAAATTAAAAAAAATTGTATGTGTTTGAACTAAACAAACATAGTATACATTCTACATTATAGTTATAATACTGATTTTTTCCATGGAATACGTATTTCATTAAAATTGAGTAATCTACAACCAAATATAATATCATAACCAATGAATCATAATGTGTTATACTTCAGTACAATCAATAAATGTATTATTAGAATTAATTTTTTGTTGTCATTTTAACAGAATGAAAATTATTTTACTGTACCTGGAAGCCCACATATACATTGGCTCTGTTTATGGTGGGTGACCACCATAATGTAAAACGTCGATTAGGAATTTGATTCAAACCAGATCTCTGCGCATTAGTCAACTTCTTGTATTTCATCGATTCTTCGAAACCAGAAGCCTTCTCCCTAAAAAAACATTGTCATCAATAAAAAAATCGATTATCAAATAAGCCTCTGAAAAAATACCACTTTATAGGTAACATCTCACTCTTACCAGAACAAACCCTCCCAAGTTGGGAAGTAGGTTCCCTTGAATAGTGTATGTTCCAGAATGCCTTCAACACCACCAAGTGCCTGGATCATATCTGTACGGTAATTGTTCAAGTTCCACAGTTTGCCATCGTGTCGTTGATGCGTCCACCAGAACGGATTCTGTTTGAGAACCTGTAATACATTTTTAATAGAAAAAAAGTGATTGCAATCATAAAATTTCATATAAAATAAATAATGTTATCCTGCTTTAAATTTATTGTATCGCAAAACAAGCAAAACATTATTACCTGATATTGTTTGAACTCTGTCCTAATGCGCCATCCTTTGTCGTAAGCTAGGGTGTGCCGGTCTTTTTGGAACAATGTATTGATTCTTGGAATACCGCGATCCCATGAGTCTTCTAAATCTTCCAGTGTCAATCGCCTACAATAACAGTTCAGCTATTATTACTAAATAATAAATAAAACAAATTAATTATAACGAATGAATGACAATTTGATCAGAAGCGTAGTATCAGACGATAGACGCTGTAGTGCAATGCGATCAGCAAAGCCTACAGACATCAACCGCCCCCAGAGCACAGGGATTCTCTGGTTTCAGGACCCCTACGCGATTCATCACATCAAGTATGTTTATAAGAAAATAAAGAATTAATGTGCTAACATACGTCTTTCATTTAAGTACATTTGTAATCTACCTTTTGTCATCTGTTTGTTAATTTACATAATCGCTATTATAACACAAATAAATTAAAAAAAATACTGATTTTTATAAGACAAACCTGTTTTGGGCATTAGCCTCTTGTCTCTTCAAAGCATACTCCGCCCATACTCTCTGTGAGTCAACGAATTCAGCCTCCCAAGGCTGGATGTAGCGATATAAGTTAGGAATAAGCTGGTCTTCATCATGTGACATTCCTGATCTAAAGTGAGTGATACCTACATCTGTTTGTTTTGACCAACGGAGATCAGACTGCAAAGAGATTATATTTCAAATATGACATTTAATATTAGACATTAATAATACAACTAAAATTAGCCTAACTAGTGAGAATGAGTTAAAGTAATAGTAATAGTCTTTGTTTATAAATAAGCATTTTTTTAAATGTTGTAATTTTAAATTAATATGATATTCTATAAAAATCACATGAATAAATGTAAGAATAAATATTATAGTAATAAAATAAAAAAGTTTAAATATTAATATTGATACAAAAGAGCTTTAATATTTTTTTTCTTTAAATTAATTTAAGTTTCCATTTGTAACTATTTCTCACCTGTGGAATTAGAACATGCCCCATAGATAACATCCCAAGTCCGCCCAATTCTTTTGGAGTGTAAAACACAACGGGCGGGAAACGAGAGGGCATTTTCGAATTCAGACCGATTTTTATACGAGTCTGAATTTTATTCTCGCATTTTACGAGAAGATCTAAGAGCTCCTGTGTGTTGACAACGGCTTCGCGGAAGTATGTCATTAAACCTATAAAAATACATTTGTTAAGTAACTATTTATTATTTCTATTATCTATATTTTTTATTATCAGCACAGTATTTTTGTTATACCAATATAATCTTACATAAGATTATATAGAATATAAATTAAGTCTTGTAAATGCCATCCATACAAATAGCCTAATGTTAAAACAATAATCCAATAAACTTATCAAAACCTGTGTAGGTCATAGAAATATTTAAACTAAGGCTCACCAATTAGGGCAGTATTCCACTTATTAACGATCTTTGTGAATGTCGTGGAACCTGACGCCATCAAAATCTGTCGCACACGGTTATGGAACCTAGCGAGTGATTCGTCATCAACACGCAGGTAACATTGAGCTGTACGCTCCTTAGTCACTTCATTCTGCAGATTCCATACACCATCACGGTGTGACAGCTCCTCATGTTGACTACGGCACTATAGATATATTTATGTTAAAATATGGATACATTAACGAATTTTATAATACTTATTTTTAAATTTATTAATAAGAGTCATTATGATACATTCATAAAAAGGTTTTCCTTCCATTTAAAAACAAAATATTTATGCAGTTGTTATAAGGTTTAACTTTTATTTATAAATAATAATATAATAAACGATGAGATTATCATGTCTAAAAGACATAATTCCATAAAGAAGGACTTTTAAATGTATTTTTTTCTTAACATTTTTTTTTACATTAGTACAATTATTGGTATAAGCAAATTTTTAGCCTATTAATTATTAATTTATAATTATAAGTAAACTCACTTTGGGCAATATTCTGCATTCAAATCCAGCCATGTTAAACAACAAGTTAGGATTGTCTTTGGAGTAGACTGATACAAAGCTGTTCTCCCACTGAATAGTAGTCACAGATCTTGGTAAGCGATTCTTGATATCCCAGAAAACTGCACGACCCCTGATAAATAGTTTTTTTATTTTAGTTACACATTTAACTTAATCTTAAACTTTAAGAAATATATATGTATATATTTGCTTTAATTTAATTTCCGTATGTGATTATATATACTGAAACATTTGAATTAATTTGTTTTGGCTTATGAAGAATAATATGCTAACTATAGTTTAACTAGTAATATTTTACGACAATATCATGCATAATTATAAGTAATGTTAAATCTACTCTAATATCTAAGCCTAAAATAACATTTAAAATTTAGTTGCTTAAGTAGTTAAATCAATGTTTGTTAAATTAGTAAAAGTACATACAAGTTAACATCATGCTTCATCAAACGCATCCTCGCATCTCGCGGCCAGCATTTCTTGTTGTTGTATCCGACAATGTTCTCATTATTTGGGTCAGGGTGCTCAGTGAGATACCGCTGGATAAGATCACGAGCCTCTTCTGCAGTAAATCTATAAATAGACCGTATTATTTATTTATAGAAAATTTATGTACATCTTACTTACTAGCATTATCCATGGCTTATAGTCGCTCGGGTATTATGAGTTTTATCATTGTTAACATCTTCTATAGACCTTATTCACTTATATGTATGTTTATTTTGATAGTAAATTATTGCAAATTGTCCCAACATTATATTTAATGACGAATATGACATATATCTTGTTGTTTTTACCTGAAGAATATATGAATCCGATCTATGTATCTACAATAAAGGCGAATAGGATGAGCCCCTTCTGCTGCTCTGTCTTGGTACGAGAGGAAGTCATTGGGTAATTGTGGTGGACCTGCCATCTCACTAGCCCTCTGGAGACCCAGTACGAGCAAGTCAAGGACTAAGCCATAGTATTGAACTATGAATGATGCAAATTGGAGACCACGAATGATGCCATAAGAATTTGTGTGATTCATATCCTGCAAAATAAGAATATATTAATATCCTGCTTTTTTATTTGTTCTTTATAGTAAATTTGTCTGATTATTATCAGAAGCGTAATATCAGACGATGGACGCTGTAGGGCGATGCGATCGGCAAAGCCTACAGTCATCAACCACCCCCAGAGCACAGGGATTCTCTGGTTTCGGGACCCCTACGCGATTCATCACATAGAATAAAATATATATAAATGTGTTTATTGTCATCTATGTATTTAATCATTTTAATATATCATATATTTTATTTCTTTACCATAATATTAAACAACATTATAAAATTATGAATTATTTAGAAAAATGGAAATATAAAGTTAATGGGAATACCTTGTAATTAATAACAACGTTATTTTTAGCCGTCATGTAGTCAGCAATATTGTGATCCACGATCAAACGCAGGAGACGATTAAGTAGCGTCAAATCAATTTTCTCATACAACTTTTCAAAGCGGGATTCTAGCAGTACATTACACTCGCCTTCGCCGACTTCCCATACGTCTTGTAAGTTATTGATACCTGAACAAACATAAGGCATAAAAATCAACTTTAATTTGCCTTTTAATTTTAATTTTATTTTAATAACATAAGTAAATATTGAATCATATTAACAAAAAAAAAAAACAATTCATGTTTCGTTTGTGAAATTACATAGTGAAAGTTTGTTGATGGTCAATTAGAGATAGATTGATTAAAGTTCTAGATCTATTTATTTAATTTATGCTCACTGCTCCATTACTCTTTAGTTTTGCTGTGGATCTTCATTTTTCTAGGTAGATGTACAATCAACCAAAGTGAGGTTTGTAACAAGGGGATGGTACAACCATTGATCTCCTTTGCTACAACGCACACATTGGGCAATTGCATGTCTTCTTTTTTCAGGTATCTTCTTTTAAATTTGTTTACCGAATCTCAAAAGCAATTACTTTACCATGCAACATAATAAACTAAGGTTTTTTTAACTACTTTCAAACATTTACATTAATAACGAAAGAGTCTTTCAGACAACATATTATGTTATACATACCCTGGCACCATTTGTATACGAGCAGCGGCGAGGGCTCGGTGTCGGCCGGCTTTACCCAAGGCGGCAGTAAACGACGCTTATCTGCTTCGTACCATAAATACTGATCAAGATACGCATCCGTTATCTTCTCCAGAGGCTCCACGTCGTAAACTGGCACCAGGTGCGAGTATAAGTCCATGAATTCTATACCAACCTAAAAATTACATATAAATCTTGTTGTAGTGTTTCACAATAATATTTTTAAATTAATCGTGTTAACTTCATGTAATTATATTAAAATAAATGTTCATATTACTTACTTCTCTAAAAGTTCTTTGTGTAAGCAAGTGTCGTTTGATTCTGGAGAGAGCTTCGTGAGGGTTATCATAGGCTTGTTCTATAAGACCTAGCTCTTCTCTCTGACTCTGATTGAGCCTTGATTTGACACTATAGGCCTCCTTTAGCCGTTCCAAAGCAAGGATGAGCAGCTTTGTGTCATGCTTGTACGAAAGCGGTGGGAAAGGAATGGGCGCGAAACGTCGAGATTCAAGCCAGTGAACCGTTGTTGTGTAGATTGCTACGGCTTCTTCGGGCGAGATATAGGGACCATCCTGTAGAAATTAAACAATTTCATTCACATAACGATATTCACGAACAGGATAATCACCACTACTAAATAATGAGTTGTAACCAAACTAATTTAACCAATATTTTTACACTAAATACTTTGACGAAACCTGTTTTAAATTTATCAGAAGGACATTTGACTAGAACATACCAACAATAAATATTTACCTTCAGGTAGTTGTGCTGCCTTTCTTGTTCTGCTTTGAGATATAGTCGTGTAAGACGACCCAGGTTCTTCTTACACACAGTCTTATCGACTGTAGCACCACGTCGGATACGTTCACGATTGTAGTGCGCAGTGTTAGTCCACCAATCGGCTTTCATCTTCACGTAACGCAGAATCATGTTTTCTATTGGTGTTGGGAGTCCTGGCACCTAAATATAAAAAGGAAACTTATATCTATTACTAGAATATATGTAACGGCAGTAATGTTTTTCTAACAAATACTTAGTGCTTTTGGCATATATATTTTTTAATGAATAATATATTTTTCATGTTTTTTTTTTAAATAATAATAAAGTATATACAATTTAAACTTATACATATTTATACTCCATGTATATTCCTATTTTTTAATTTTTAATAGATGTATAAAATTGTTAGATAAATAGGGTAAATTACAAATACATTGTGTTATTAAATAGAAACTTTTAGGTACAATATTAAAATGTACTTGCCTTCCACGGGATATTAGCTTTCCAGCACCTCCAGGCCTCTGACAAATGTTGCAAGATTGTTCTAGCTTTGTTTTGTTTGATACCTTCAGGCATCATATCAACGATATCGTGCATTACAGATGCACGCAGCTCCAAGTCGAAGTGGGATTCGACGCGCTGTTTAGTAACAGTCTTAGCAACACCTAGGATACAAATATATTTATTTCAATACTACTATTTTGAAAAACAATAATGTCTAATATGCGAAAATAAAGATGAATCTATGGACCTTTGGAATGTCGTCCCTCGAACTGCCTGGATAGCAAGTTTCCGAGCCAGCGCTCTAGAAGCGGCGTGATACCGCGCATGAAGAACAGCCATACGCGCCAACCTGGGGCCCAAAACCCACAACCAGGACCTTTTGATACGGGGCCCTACGAAGATTAAAATATATGATATACAAAATTATTTAACTTTAATTTATTAAAAATATTTAATTTATTAAGTTAATGCGTAATTTTTTTTTTTTTTTCTGACTGTAATGTTTATATAGCATATTTTATTTGTATTCAACCATTTTATAATATTTTACCAAAAATATAAATGTCCTATAAAATTTAATCCCTTACCGTATTAAATCTATAATAGACAAGATGCTTCAAATCTTTGCACATTCGTATTTGTCTCATCAATTTGTACTTATATCTGTACATGCCAGTTAATTGACCGACATGTGCGAATATGTATTGCAGACCGTCGGCCAGTTGGAAGGAGTCAACATTGTTAAGTCGGTATTGCACGTGGGAGTCCACTATTAATTTAGTGAGGCGAAGAATTTCACGACACAAATGAAATGCTAAAAAATGAAAAACAAATTTTTAAAAAATTACCTAACTACTTCATTAGTAAAAAGTTTAAAATATGTAGCCTCTAGTGGCATTTCATTAAATATTATATAATATAGTACTAAATTGATAGTATTTACCATTTCCGAATCGCGACTTCTTTCTCTCTTTAGTTGTGAGTGTTTTAACCGGCTTCAGATTGAAGTTATAGTCGAGATGTAAGTAATTAAGATTCTTTCGGTGAATAAGCAGATTTAGCATGTTGTAGCCCTGTCTGCACACTTGGAGACCAGCCTCTACCCAGTCAAGGGTCGTTGTTTGGAAAAACTTCGTCGATTTGAAGGAACGGAATAGGTATCTAAGCAATAAATACAATTAATATATAAAACAAATCTTCCGAAGATAGTGCGTAAACAAATTTTTGGGAATGTTAGTAAAGAGTCTGCATATATTAAAAGTAATTATTTAAAAACTTGTAGTCTGCATCAATTGCGTTCAAAATCCTGTGTAGGTAGTAAGCACAAATAATTACAAAGAGCAAACCCACCAAGGGTACAGTAGTGACTTTATTGATTCTATTGATCAAAGAATTGAAATGAGAAGCTGAAATAAATGGGGAAGAAAATACTGGGAAGAATAAAGTAAATCCTAAGTAGTAAAAAATGATATTAGGCTAACTTACGTTTAACTGTCATGCATTAAAAATAGTTGTACATTTACCTCTTTTTTTGAGGTTTCGGTGGTCGATGTTTGAGCGCATTTAGCACATAGTACTTCAGCAGTTTCTGATAAGACACTCGGACTTTTACGGGTTGGCCGGGAGGACAATGCTCTTTATACCAGGTCTTCACCAGTGGAACGTCGATAGCGCGACGACTTCGTCCTAATAATGCATACTATATTATACAAGTCGTAAAACCAAGGTATCTTAATACAAATAAATGAAGATTCAAAGCAATAAGAATTGTAGCTATACAGCAATCCTAAGTGAAATTTACCTGATCTCATGTTAAAAGGCCTTGGAGCCCACAAAAGTGCAATGCCGTTTGCAGTATTGTCAGTGTACAACGCAGTCTCTTGTAAGAATGGGGAAACATCTTCTGGTAACAAGAAATCTTCTTCCTCAGGCACAGGATCTAAAGATTTTACTGTGTGCCGATGAGAGATTGGATTGATCAGAGGATCAAAGTAAAAAGCTGGTAAATCTGGATCTTCAGTCTTAATGTAAACAACATTTGGAGTATGATACCTGTTAGATAGAAAGATACAAATTATAGCCTCCATTGTTAATTTGAATCAATTGTTACTACAACTACAACTTTGATGCTTACCAAGAGAGTTGTACAAAATGTGGCAAGTTGTTATACAAATATGGAAATGCAATTCTGTATTCTGTTCTAATTGGCTGACGAATAATAATCTTGTTGATGTCATTAAACTCATTCCAATCTTCGTCACCAGCTGAGTTATCCTTTACAAGTGGCTCAAATTTTGGCCCACCAGGTATTGCCATATTTAAGGCTTTTGCAGTAAAGAAACTCTTAGAATCAAATAGGTAGAAATAATTATCATCAACCAAGTCAGTAAGTAGTTGATTAGCAAGTCGGTATAGAGTTGCCATTTGTGGTAATGACAAGTTCCATTTTCTGTATGTTGATCCATTCACATGTCTTGTACCTAAGAGAGGTTTATGATCATAAAACCAATTAGCAACAGCTGCGTCTTCTTCGGGATCTAATTCAATCTGAATTGGTTCCAGGGGCTCAACATCCAAAATGTTGTCAGCATAGTCTAAAGGAGGTTCCTCATCATCAAACGGTGGAAATCTCATGCGTTTGAAATGACGACGATCACGTTTTTCTCTACGCATCATGATCCACATTGTTCCCCACTGCGCTATATAAACTGGCTCAACAACCCATGGAATTTCATTGACGAATGTGATAGCACCAGTTATGTGGTACAGAACTTTCACATCTCTGATTTGTTCCCAGGGCATAGGCATATTTTCTAATAGTTTCATGACAGCATGTGGCATATATTTTAAAGCCCCGAGATACACCCGTTTGTCGTGCCGATATTTGCGACTAGTCATATCGCCGTGATCCCGAATAATTTTACGTATGTGTTCAGGTGGCATGTCTTCTTTTTGGGCATCGACGAATCCAAATTTTCGTTTGTCCGCAAAACGCTTTGTTTGAAGTTGGTGCCATTTTTGAGCTGTAGAAAATAAATATAACATACAAAATGTATAAATATATTAATGTAACATAATTTTAAAAGTGCTTGTTACGTAAAAAAATGCATAAATGAATATCATCGCAAATTCAAATGACTCGAAATATTAATAAAACCGAAAATCCAGCAGGTATTGTTCTTTTAAAACAAATTAAGAATGCATGTTCTTATCAATATAAATATTGTTATGAAATTTCACTAGATATTGCTCACTTTTATATTTTCACGTTTTTATACTTAGAAAATACTAAACTTGTAAATTATAGTTTTGTATATCTATGGGATTTGTCAAATGCTTTCTTTGTTTGCAATAACAGCAATTTACACTAACACTTAAATGAAAACTTATATCTATTGCAAGTGTTTATTTACCCCACAGAAATTAATTTCAGTCATACAGCTTTAAATGGTGAAATTTTGGGCCATGGGGATACATAACAAGCAATTTAATTTAAATTACTATTAAGAAATATCCAATCATCATACTAAAATATGTTTTGGGATAGTGACAAACAATGAGGTCTTTCTGATTGTAGTTGTTCACAACCACCTCTACACATTGTAATAAATGTATTTTACTTCCAACACCAGCAATTAGAAGCCAACCACCAGATTTTGACAAAACTGTTAACAACATTTTGGAAGTAAAATTAAAGTAGTTAGTTTAATTATTTGTAAGTATTGCATAATAAGCATAAACTCTAAGTAGTGTACAATATAACTGAATTATTAGCAAATTGCAATATATCTGTAAATCTAAGGATTGTTTATCTTTATTCCTACATTAATTGGCTATAGTTATTATTTTATTTCACTAGACATAGATACACAAATATTAAACCTTCTATATTATTCATATCTTACATTTACTGCATATTAATCAGTATATAAGATGTCATGAGATATTTTTCAAATATTGTACGTAGTTTCTTATATATTTCTCTTGAAAAATATAAATTAATACTCACATTTATAATATTTATGTATAAGGAAAGAGAAATATTTAGACAAAGATATCTTCTGGTTATAGAAAATTAAATAAAACCTAGGTTAGAGTACTTAATCTATGAATAAATATGCTGTGCATGAGGATGATTTGGGCAGATGTGATATTATAGCTATAGAATTACGGCTAAAACTTAACCTTAAATTGTTTTTCATTTAAAAAAAAAACCATTATCCACATTTTCTGAGTGTAGTATTGGTACAGATGTTTATCTCATTGTAATCAATATTACAAAATATAAGAGAAACCAGGCTGTTGTATCAAATTCAGCTTACAGTAACCAAATTAAGAATGAAGGTTATTTATTGTGGCATCTATAAGAATGGCATGTTATTTTTAAGAAAAAGTAAAGATTATTACTTAAAAATTTACGAAATTTTCTATTATATTTAATTTAATTTAGTTTATAATTAGTTTATTTAAGTTTTACTGTATATTTGTCAGTTGGTAAGTAAAAAAGAAGTTGATAATATAGATTAAACAATGAACAGTGCATGGTGTATATTTGATTGCAATGTTGAAGGCCAATCATGCCATTGTAACTATTAAAAAATGCATTTGCGTATTTAATGTGCCCCATTTGATAAACGTCGAAAACCACAATCTTTCAAGAAGCAAAATAAGTTATTAAATCTTAATAAAAGCTTTATAACATCGAATATTTTTTTGCACTATACATACAGAATAGTATGATGTACGCATTACTTTATGTATCTGTAATGATTTATTGTTATAACTGTTAGAAAACGTTAAAAATTACACAATCGTTAAGCTTTACCTTTTTCTTTGATCTTTTCCTCCGGAATGTGATGCGGTTTAGGAGGTTGAGCTGGGGGGACCGGTGGCGCAGCTGCAGCAGCGGCGGCGTGAGCCTGCAATGCTGCTTGCTGTGCCGCCGCTAACTGCTGCTGGGCCATCATGGTGGCCCAGGGGTTGGGCCCCAAAAGATAGGGCGGCAGCGACATCGCTGCGCCTTTTTTCTAAAAAAATACACGTGGACGCTATACAAATTCACGAACTCAACACAACTATAAACAATATTTACCGGTAACCACTAGTCATAACAAATTTAACAAAGATTACTCACTTTTAACTTCCTATCGAAATGTTTAGTTTATCTATCCAAGTCACAAAAATACATTGATAAAAATTTAAATAGCATCTAACGCAATTAATATGAAAGCGAATATTTCAGCCGGCGGCCATTTGCTTTTGAATACGCCAAAGAGTATAAAAGTTTCTTACTACGCATCAATGTTGCCAACGTTTTCCCGCACTTGTATGAACTAAGTATGGCATTATGGATTAATATTTGTACCATAGATAAGACAGCCAAAGATTTTGCTCCAGAACAAGACAAAAAATATTTATTTGCTTATTTATATACAAGAATAGGATTATATAAGGATAGATTATACGCTTGATTAGAAAATAAAAAACTGGAAATCAAACTTTGATCTAACTGATTTTTTTTATTAATAATATAATATATTCCCTTTTTCATTATAGTTTTTTAAACTGTTATTTATTGTAAAACAAAAATATCGGTAGCTCATCTGATAGAATCCGTATAGCTATGGTATTATTTCTGCTAATATCATGTATGTTAACAAGTTTTAATTTTTTACAGAAAATAAATTAGATAACAAATATATTTTTTAGTGTATACCTTTAATTGCATTGAATTTATAATGAACATTATATTACTTAAATATGTAATTACGTATGTTTGTAATAAAAGTTATTTATTTAATGTTAACAATAACCAGCTCGGGCTTAATGAAGACAGCCAACTGCACGAGCGATATAGAGAATAAATGTGTGTAAATAATAAAATACAGGCCCAGTCTTATAATTTAATCAGACTAGGGTTTCCAGGGTCCAATAGCTTGTTTCAAAGCTGAAGCATAAAATTAGACCCTAAACTTTTATTACCAGGTCATCTACACTATAGTTGCAGTAAAAGAAAGACCTAGAATACGTCGTTTTTAATTGTAAACTAAATGAAAATATTTTAGCTAATTTCGTCTTTAGCATATTACGTCGTAATAATAATCATAAATCCGTAACAATTTATTTTATTTATTTATTAGCTACAGGGTCATATCTTAATTAATTTTAATTTCTATTAATTAAAAAAGGGACACATATTTTTTTATATAACCCAACACATTGTCGGTTTATACAAAATTCGAATTCTTATCACACTATTTACCTAAGATTTGTTTTATTTAGTCTACAACATAGAGCTACTATTATTTTCTTAAACGTTTTAAATAATTAAGTAAATAAAAGTGTTATTCTTTTAATTGTAACAACTCTTAAATTGTTTTGACGATAATATATAATTTATAGTATAATTTGAACGACATTTATTTAGTTAGAATCACGAAATTCTAGTGGTGGGGTAAGAATGATTGTGTCCATTACTAGATCACAAGTCATTTTGTTAAGATCTTCGTTAATTTCGTTCAGCGTTTCCCTCATTAACTCTTCATCGATTGACATATTGCTGTCTTGTTCAGAATTTGTGCTTTCCTCTGAATTTTCTTCAATTATTTGAGTTAATGCACTTGCCAGATCTGATTCACTTTCGTCACTCTCAATTGATAATTTGCTGTCATCATTTGTGGACTTTTCATCTTCATTCATTACATTATCATTATCATTACCATTAAGATTTATTATTAGTTTGTCTGTATTATTAGTTTTACTTTCTGTGTTCATGCTATAATTTACATCAATAACTGTTTCTATTTCATCATTATATTTATGAATGCTAGTATCGCTAAACGCGTTAAGTAATTCATTAGATGATTTAACAGAAGTATGAATATTTTTAATGTTGCTTTTGGAGTTAGCTTCATGCGAATCATTGGAAGTTAATGCTTTAGTCGAATCTGATAAATCATGTGCCCTTTGTATCGTACTTTGCTTATTGCTTAAATCATTAGATGTAATCAAACTCTTTGTATTTTCAACAATAGATCTTGAATCTGATGTTTCATTACTTTGTTTTCTTCTTTCTGCACGTATTTTTGTTACTATTTGAGGATTTTCGATTTTGAATTGACGTATCATGGTTCTTATCAATTCATCGGGTTTGTAAGTTTTACGAGACTCATATCGAATTTTAGCACTTAAGTCGTATATTAATTGATCATCAGTTTTAAAAGGTGACGTATAAACCTGTGGCTGAGAAAACAAAAATAATTTAATATTAGTAGTATAATAATTATGTGGAATATTAAAAACAATGTGTTTGAACTGATTGAATGGATTTAATTAATTCTAACTAATTCTCCGTTGAATTGCAAATAAGATTCTCTGGAAGAATAATTAATTTGTATAAATTTATTGCAATAGTTTAAAATGTACCTATTTCATATAAGCGTTCCCACAAATATGTAAAATTACCTTATTATTTCTACTAATGAGTTCTGCGAGTTCTTTGGCCAAATTAATAGTTTCGGTGGGTAAATTTGTTCTAGCTGCTAAAGCTAATCCATAATGTTCTATTTTCGTTATGCCACTTTCAATCCTGTGTTCGTACACTAATTTCTTTTCGGAGGGATCAGAATTCGTCACCACTTCTTTCACAGTTGTGTGGCAGCTGAAAATTTTGACTAATAAAAATAACAACTCTCAAAATTTTCAGTGATAAGCTAAGGCCTTGCATGAAATGATTTGAATATTTATTTATTTTATATAACAAATGCATTTTTTTTTTATTTTGAGACACAATAAACGTACGTTTATGAATTTGTGACTAGTTATGAATAATCAAAGGATCGATGGTTTCAACCATTAATACAGTATAGGTATTAAATAAAAATAAAAAGATACTTATAACATTTGCTGCAAACATTTATGTTTTACAAGACTGAAAATATAATTAGAATTTCAATGTTACTTTACTTAATAACGTTGTGATACAAGTCTTGCAGTCTCGTGAGATAGATAAAGTGCGTAGTAAAGAAAGTAAAAGCTTCACTCATTAGCAGTTCTTCGCAAATGGCCCACGCCATACTTGTTCCTTCCTCGATATTTGTCCCTCTAAAAATATTTTAAGCGAACGATTGGAAGCAAAATTCTTTCCACTTAAATATTATAAAATATCCATGTTTTGAATATTTGACTCACCTGCACAGTTCATCTATGATCACTAAGCTTGTCGAAGTTAGACCGTTTAAAATATGCTGAGTCTCTTTCATCTGAAATAAAATCCTAAAGCTGTCTTTTGTGATTCACACTTAAATATTTTTTACGAAAATCTATGCTTGTTAAAATAAAAAAATTACCCATGACTAAAGAAAAAGTATTTTATTAGTATGGTTTAGGTCTTTTAAAGCGTGCGCTCAATGATGCAGCACCGTTTACATGGGTAAATAAGTTACGAATGCACCAGTCTTTAAGCCAATATAAAGAAAAGCATTTCCTTTATATTGTACAAGTATTGTACACCAAAATAAATAGTACTATATTCTTACTTAAAAATGTATATCCGCTGAAATTTTTATGTAGGGACAAAGAACCATTGCAGTACTTTTATTTTTAGGTCACGATACATTCATATATGTAGTTATATACAAAATAGATAACAAATACAGCAGAAAAGTTCGTTAGTTTTAAGATGGATGATGGGACAGAAAACTTAAAGTTTCCGCACTTCTCAAAACCTACGTTTGATTAATAATTAATATCAAAGTATAGTGATTTTAACCTTTTTTTTTAGTGATGTAATGTAAAAATCAATTTTATGAATCAATGTTTTATTTTCTTACGTATATTTATTGTTACCTCGATCACGTAAGTAGAAGCATTAAATTCTACGCTGTCATTGAAACCAATTCTCGAAAATATTCGATCGCACAACCTGAGGACAGCGTTCGTCGCTGGTAAGAAACAACCCAACTGAAACAAACGCCGAATATCTATTACTCTGACTGAGAAACAACTGCCTCAAACCTGGATCAAGAATTAAACATTCTGTCCTGTTTTTTGACAACTTATTTGACAAATTGTAAAAGAAAACGTTTTATAATTTATGGTTTAAAGATACAGTAGTAGACACAGCATGTATCTAACATGTCTTGCAAATCTAGATTTCGACATGGGCTTAACGTGCCAAGCTTCTAGCGTCCATATCATCCATCCATTGCGTTAGAGATGACGATAGCCGTGCATATCACACGGATATTTAATCCAATCCAACCGTTACCCTAGTCCAAAAATTTTGTTTATAAATAATATTTCCTATAAATTTATTTTGATTAATGGAAAAAAACTTTCCACACTAACTCTCGAACTTTTTTTTACTACGTTAGATAGGTGTCATTGAAATAAATTTAGCCAAATAAGAATATTTAAAATAATTCAATCGCGTTCTTATTCTAAATTGCACATCTAAATCAACTTAAAACCATAAAATCTTAGGTTATCTTTAAATGATGGTATAAAACTTATTATGTTAGTAAGTCACAATTTGATGCAATAATGTAAGCAATAAGCGATCCAAATATCTAATAAGAATTGGAACGTCAATGACCTCTATATGTCAACTGGCACTTGAAAAGTACAGTTTGCAAAATTATGTTTTTGTTTATGTACATATTATATTTGATATTTATGTGTCACACGTAACATGTTTTTTACATTGTTTATTTAACTGATTATGATGAATTTATAAATATTTTAATCTGGTAATTGATACTGTACACTATTATACTGTACAATATTAGCAAATGTTGTAACACTAAATAAATGAACTATAACGATTACGTTATATTTTTACGTTTAATTCGTTTTAAAATAATTTCAACTGTTTTTGTTTCTAAGTTTCCCTGCAACTAGCAGCGCTCGTATTTTTTATGAAAAAAAAATATTATGTGTTGCTTACCATACCTATCTAGTTTATATATTTACAGCTATGAACATACAATAAGTTGAAAATTAGTTTTAATTCTATGCTTCCTGTAACTCTTATTCGGACCGCATAGTAACATCAGACTCTTGTTATTGTAGATGTTTGTTACGACATCAGAAGTGGTAAGTTTTTTTTTTAATATTTTTTTTAACTAGGTAGGTAAATATTATATATATTCAACAAACATTTTAAAATAACCCTTTAACCTAATTTAGAATTATTTTTATTACTTTAACTTACTTGCGCCATAATTTGCATAATAGCAATTTGTTTTATATAAATACTTTTGCCTCCCATATTCGGCCCAGTTATTATTGTAAAATTTTTCTCTGGGCTCGCGTACTGGAATGGAATGTAAATGGATTGATGGATTTTTTTTAACTCAATTGAAAATATGATATATTTGTGAAAAACGTCCTTACTATATCGTTCGGGATGGGCATAGCCTGACTATTGTAGTCTAAGAGCGGATGCACGCTGTTACGTATTTCTAAATAATCATTAAAATCTGGTCGAATATATGAACCTATTGTGCTTGCCTTTAAAACAATATAAAACCATTATTATTTTACTCGTCAAGGTAAAAGAATGAAATGTTTTATAACAATTATCATTACATGAGCTAAAGCTAGCAAAATATCTAATTCAGCAACGTCCTCGCAGAGTGTGTAAAGACTCGACATGAAAGGACGAAGTTCCTTCAGTAATGAAGAAATAACACTGAAACAATATAGGTATTATTTTCATATTAGTTGACATATTGAAAGAAAATGTACCAAAATGATGCAACATAATGGTGGTCTAGGTTTGTGCACGAGTAGGTACCAATCTCTTGACTGTTGTGTATTTAAAACCTTTTGCCGTATCATTCTATTTGTTACATTTTGAAAACTGAGTGAGTGAAAATTATTTCTTTTATTTTTACATTAAATTCCAAAATGAGATTTCTTTTATTTATTCTTATACAATGTTTTATAAAACTAATTTTTTTGAGTACTTTTGAACGATACTTTTATGAGATTTTAGTTTACACGAAGTATAAATATATAGTAATTTCTTTTTTATTTAATCATAATAGCAAAAAAAAGATATCACATATTGCTCATCTTCTGTATTTCGTTCAGCGATTCCTTAGCCTGTTGGTCTAGTACGACTAGTTCTTCTGTGGTCATCGTTACACTCGCCCCATTGAACACTACCTATAATAAATTAAATTTATTATGTGTTTACATATTGAAAACTTCAGACACACTGGAACATTTCACTATTTATAATTAATACCTCGGAATGCTCGCATATATATTTAATACACATGGATTAAGATAGATGAGAGTTAAGAGCGATAAAGAAAAAACACTTTTTATCCTAGGGTTTTAGTAATAGATATATATTACTACTAGAAAAGTTTATGTTGTTATAACTTTTGATAGATTCAAGCTTTTTTAATGAAATGAAGACAAAACGGTACCTTTGAAGAATATGTTTATAATAATTTTAAATGATATCATCACATTACATTAAATACTTCCAATAATATTTTCTACCAGTTTTAAAAGTAGCCTCGAAAACATAATTGAGAATAGTAATAAATATATTTACTTATTTATTTTGATTAATTAATAAAGCATTCTTATAGATTGGAACATTATTAATTACGATAGATTTTGAGAAATTTTGTTCGAGATCTCATTCAACATGTAAACTACTATTTTCATGGGGACCAATTTGTTATTTAAAACATATAAGTGTTATATTTAATACATTTTTATAAAATTCCAATAATATATCGAAATGATTTATCATACTAGTTAAATTCTATAGGTTTTATAGATAAGATAATCTATGCGATCATTAAACATATTATAGATATATACAGCCAAAAATATATATTTTATTAATGTAAGAATAAGTCAGTTATTTTTTTCAAATAAAGATACCTGGATAAAAATAGGAGGTAGATCTTCGACTATGAATTGTCTCCTATTCTTTGGAGCAACGGGAAGGACGACATGGAATCCTTTCATGACATTTTGATTGAGACGTATCGGCAGGTCATATGTTTCACTTAATTGTTCAACAATCTTTTGGATGTCTTCTATTAGTTCGGAATAAGTCCTCCTCGCTACGTCTAGAAGACCATTTATTTCTGGTTTGACTGCAAAGCAACGTTGCAGGCTACCCATAGCGCCTTTCTCTAAATGTGCGTCGTCTTGTATTACATTGCGAATATGATTTGCTATTTCTTCGTAATGTGGATTTTCGAAATCCTTTAATGATAATATATTTTTTATTTATAAAAGTCTAATTGCGACTCGTCATACTATGAACTCAAATTAATAACATTTATAACGAACGAAGCTGTTAGGTACTGTGGTCGAAGCTGTAAAATAAAAAGTGCAAATATGATGCTCAACATGTCCATAAACCGCACCAAGCAGGATAAATAAAATAAAGTATACCTCTTTATACGTTAATATATAAAGGTATATAGACGTATCAGTTATATACAGTAAGAACACACTCCCTTCTGTTTAACCCTAGTATTCTACTATCGTGATTAATATAGCAGTATAGATTTACCATTTTAATTTTTCTTAGTCTTCCACTTTCAACATTTTTTAATGATTCCAATAGCTTTGGTACCATTTCCATTGTAGTTTTCAATAGTAGTGTCTGATTTAATTGAGCCTCTCCCAACCTGTCTATGTTCTGATTTGGTGATTCGATGCATAACAATAAAATCTTGTCTATATCTGACAATTTCTTTATTACGTCCTAGATACATACAGGACATATACTATTTAAAACTTTGTTTAGGAAATGAGTGTTTGAGTGAACACAAAAACAGTTAGTGTTTAGATAAACACTTATTACATATATATAATATGAAATCCAAAACGTCAAACCCCACCACTGGCTTCGTGTAAGTCCGTTTGGGTAGATAGGTAGGTACCATCCTCCATCACATTCTACCGACAAACGACAATACTTAGTATTGTTTTTTTTTCAGTTTGAAAGGTGAGTAAGCCAGTGTAACTATAGGCACAAAGGACATAACATCTCAATTCCCAGGGATGGTGGTGCATTGATTGTAAGGAATGTTTAATAAGTATTTCTTATAGCGCCAATGTGCATTGGTGATAGTAACCACTTACCATCAGGAGGCCCATTTTCTCGTCTATCTATATTTTAAAAAGGTTGATAGTTTTGTATATACAAAAAGAAAACTAAGCAAAATTTGTTATATTAGGACTAGAGCCGATTTTATTTTTACATTAAAAGTAAGATAAAACTTAGGAATAATATCTCCACACAACACAACCACTAATACCAATGTGTATTAGTGGTACAATTAATTAAAGTATCTGTACCTGTAAATCAGCCATTAAACCTGATTCACTTTCTATTAATTCTTGCACAGCATCTAATCTTGCTTCAATAAATTCTTTTTTACACGATGGCTGGAGTATAGCAGCTCTTAAAGCTCTAATTCCTCCAATAGTATACGTTGGCCCTAAGACACCTAGTAAGCAACACGTAGGTCCAGCCGAAGGCACTAATGGTTGAACTAGTTCTAACTGAGTTGCTGTTCCAACATCTATGAATAAACCGAGAAATTCAGACAACTCAAAAAAAAGGCACCCAGCATATTGGGAAATAATTTACCAATAATCATCGTATTTTCGGATGAATGATATTCGATCTTCAATGATTCTCTAGCGAATACTATGCATTGAATATATTCTACGTATTTTAAAACGGCAGCTGCAGCTGTTAGTGCGTAAAACCTACAAATACAAGTACTATATTTTAACGCTTATATTTTTTAAAGATAAAAATTCAGTATTTTATCGTACTTATGTAAAACTTGAAGATAAACGGCGCTATATTGTGGAGCACAAAGGGTTTGTATATTCTGCCGACCGGCCGCATCGTTAAAGTGCCGCCTTTGTACGGCAGTTAGATTTAACAAAGGGAAATGATCTTTTATCAATTTATAAAGTTGATTCACTTGAGGACCTTCGCAGAAAGTATGGGGCACTATTATCTAAAAAATAAATACAGTGCATGTTTTGTGAATTTGTCAATTGTATAAACTTCATAATTATATTTTTACGTGCGAATTGGAACAAGAAAAATAAATAAATAAATAAAGTATATTTATATGTACCTCAATAGGATTAAAAAGGTTAATTTTCGTGAGCGTATGTGAGTACAGTAGAGTATCACTAAACTGACACAATACCATATGAGGATGGCGTAAGTCTATGGCTGCTATACCTATTTCTCCACGAGCCATCCCACGCCCCTCAGATATCGCTGAAATTCACCACCATACTAATATTATAAATAATATATTCACCAATATAAATACTAGCCATTCACGTAAGTCCTTGAAACTTTTTATATATTTTATCGAAATAACGTGATATGTTAAATATGTTTAATACTGGTAAAATTAATCAGCACTTAAAATATTACAACAATTAAAAATATGTTTCTTACCTAAAATTACACTAGGGTCTACAGCTGATGTGCTTGTAGACCTTGCAGATCTAGTACCACTATAACCACCTACGACATTTTAATTAAATGGTGATAAATTAGAATTTCACGATTTCAACCAAAGATTTCAAATTTAGGCAAGTACTGCTGAATCTTCATGTTCTTAATTTATGTTTATAAAATATAATCTCGTGCTCATATTATATCATCGATTACGTTTCTGCTATATGTGTATCCGCTTACTTGTATAGTCGTTGAAAAAGCCCTGAACCTTATCTTTAAAAGGAGAGGTGGCTTTGATTCAGTGGAACATTTAAGGCCTGGTAATTAACTTTATTTAAAATTATTAGATGCTGTGAATTGTGTAGTTGTTTATCAAAATATTTTTTTAATGTAACATTATTTTAAGGGATTTCCCGTTTCTATAAGGTTGTGACATACCTACAGTAAAAACGGGAATGAACATGTAAGTATTTTATAAGTAATTACCTTATGATAAAAGTTAATGATGCAGAAAATGATTACAACAAGGAAGGAAAGTCCGAGATTATTATTACCTTATGATGATAACTTCTAAACTGATATTATTTTATAATTTGTCCTATATACGCTTAAAATTATCTTAGAAGTTCTTTTTATTATGATTATATGATGAAATATTATTGTTATACTTCCATCCCTTAAGCTAAGATTTTAATTTAATTGAATAATACTTGAATTACTTCTTATTTACAAAACAACAGATATTTATCAATAATGTTTATTTTATTTGGTTATCACACGTGATTTAGTCCAACTTTGCTATTTTTTTTAATTCGTTGTTCTGTGCTTAAAAAGGCAGCAGATCTAGGAACCCTCGCATGAAGGGTCAATAAAAGGTTTATGGGTATAGCTATGGTGAAATTCTTGGAGCCTGGAAGTTGGCAAAGTTTATTCTCCCGTGCCTGGGAAAAGAAAGTTGATCCAGCGCCTGATGTCCTTTCAGTGGTGTCGTCTTTGCCGTCCCATCAGGTTATGCGAATGCAATTGTGTACGCACATGCTTGAGAATCGTCGCTTGAGCAGACATTGGTCAGATTTCAGATTCATATTTTTTTTAAAGACACTATTTACCTAACTGTGTATTGTGCATTATTTGTCTCGGGCAAATCCCACTTATCCCATCTTACTAGTTATAATATGATATACGATACGTAAATATTAAAATTCATTGAACTGTACCTCTACTACTGCTGCTAATGTATCTCAGCGTAGACGGCCGGTTTTTTGGGGTACAAAAGTCTGAGGTATCAACAACAGCTGAATCATTGGCTAAAATGCGAAATGGAACCTGACCACTCGAAGATGATTCAGGCTTAGTTGAATTTGAGTTCGATACAAACCTGCGCGGATAAATAATATATTAATTGCTTAACCTCAGCCTGTATGAGCGAAAACTTCCTAACGGACACGAGTTTTGAATCTTTACCGAAGATCGCAGATGCAAATCTTGGCATGAACCATTGAGTTTTCATGTTCTTAATTTAACTCGTGGAAGCAGGGCCGGATCTACCATATGGCTTTTTGGGCTTCAATCCAAGGCCCCGTGGATTCAAGGGCCCCCTAGCTAAGTCAAGTCACAGTCAAAAATGCAATTAATAAACCCCATTCAAGTAATTTAATTCAAGTCTGCGTTCAGATATATCTTATGTGTGCCCCTAAGTAGTGTTAGTCCAGGGCCTCCTAAACTTATGGTCCGGCCCTGCATGGATGGCATTGAATAGTAATAATAAATAAGCTACAAACATACGTAAAAGGAGACAATTACCCAAGAAGTGGGTTTACGAGCTGTAACATATTTGTGTTCGGCATTGTGTTTCTAAAGCATATCTTACAATAGCGTAATTCTTATTTAAAGTTTGAAGAATTGACATAAAATATCTTAAGCAGATTATGCTTGTATCGTTTTCAATTTCCGCAATAGCACTTACTTTCTTTTAAAACTCGGGGGTAATCCTGAAGGAGGTCCCATAGATGACCGTACAGATGAAGTAAGTTTTTCCATATTAAATTGATAACGGGGCGCTGCGATTTTGCCTAATTTTCGAATTGTACTCATCGCTTTCTGTGGTTTCGGAGGAAACAGGGATATTGAACTGCGTATACCTTACATTAAAACAAAATAGAAGAAATTATACTTATTCTTTTTTTATAATTTATTGTTCAATAAATATGTATGAGAACAAGGTCAGGTTGGTAGAGTATTTTCTTATAGCAAGGCCTCGTTCTCCTTACGTATAAAAATGTAGGTTAAAAATAACAACAATTATAAGTGTCCTAAGAGCACAATGTAAAAGGTTTATGGGTTGAAACCGTTGTTGTATGGAATAATGCTGGTTTATTCGAGAATATAGCCGTTTACATTTATATATACACACTTATATACACTTTAATTATAGATTAAAATTCGTTGCTAGCTACCGATGAATGATCACGTACTTACGTAATCAAACACTTATGACTTAAAAAGAAGGTGACCATGACCTCCAGCATGGATACGTAATATTATTATCATCATACTAAAAGTAAAAAATATCAACAGTGGGTTCCTAATTTTCTGATTTTTATTTAAAAATACTTTTTTAACACGGACTTAACTTGAATATGTTACTAGTTTTGGCGTGAAGATTCGCTTGGTCCTTCCTTGATTAATCTAATTCGCTTCAGAGGTATAGCCGTGGAAGCGTAACAGACAGACAGTTACTTTCGCATTAATAATACTAGTATAGATGAGTTATCTTGTTCTTAAATATATCACAATCAACATATTGAGAATAATGTACTGAAGCGAATAAAAGCGGTTTTTTCGGCAAACGTAAATTAAATAAAATACAATTATTATTGTCAATGTAAATTGTTCCTCATTATTTTATTTTAAATTTAATTTATATTATAATTCTGTACTGTGATTTCTTGAACCCTTCATCATATATCTGATATAAATCTAATTCAAATGATATAATCTATGTTACTTGATCACTTTTTTTTCAACTTACCTCGTGCGGCATCTTTTCGAACTAATTCAGTTTTACATTTAGATCTTGTTGTTTCTTTGGAAGAAAGTATTTTATTTTGAATAACGTTCATATTTTCTTCGTAATTTATGTATTAAGTATGTCCAATTATATCTTTAAAAAGTATATAAGTTACTAATTCGAAGTAGAAGGAATGTTAAATTAAAAATATAATGTAAGTATTTTATTAGGAACTTATATAGTCAAATCATTTTCGTTTTCCCGCCATTTTTTTATTTTTAATTTACATAACCACTTAAAGGCAAAAATCGTAAATACTAATACAAACATGTTGACATTAAGTTATAAAACAAAATTATAACATCTAGTAAACATTTATAAAAAAACATCCTTAAAAATACTAATTTGAATAAGTACTAAAAAACATCGTATAAGTTTACTGTCATTATTCTATTATGCATCTATGAGGATGCAATAATATAAAGATTTGTATTGTATTTGTGTTAACGCAATTTAAACTAGTAAAAATGTTGAACATACATTTAAGGATACGAATGAGGAAAAACGATACAAGTACATACATAACAAAAGGCTTCATTAAAAGTATAATAAGATAAGAGAGCTAGTTTTTCTTTTGGTGCCAGAGGTTCAGAATTGCGATTCAATATTTCAACGGGGAATTGCTTTTTTTTAATTGTATATAGTTAATGACTTAATGATAATAATAATCTTGTGTAAATAAATGTATGTATATTCACGTATTGAAAAAAGTACATAACTAGCAGTGAATTAAGCAAAAAAGTAACTAATAGCTTAGAATATTTTTATTTAAATCTATAAAAAAACATGACAATAATATTAGATTCTTACAAATATCCTTAAACATTTTACAATACACTGACAGGCGTAAAACGAACTGAGTTTGTCTCAATTAGGTCTAAAGTTTCAATGTCAAAATCAAAAGTCAAAACTTGGATCTTGCCAATGTGGTTGTGATTGTAATGTAAAATGTAAATAAAAACAGCTGTGATTTGTTATATATAAAATATTTATTTATTGACTGTAATTTTACATCAAGTTGGTTTTGAATTGTTGTCCAGTTACTACGAAGTATAGAGATTAGTCGTAAGTAACACAATTGCTCAAAATGATTTCATATTTCTTGCAGGAATATTTGAAAGTATGAACTTTACTATGATTTTATAATTTATAATCTCATATTAGTTAATAATGTACAATATTTGTGCTATATTTTAACAATTTTTATTTATTTCGAATCCGATTTGTGTATTGACCTTGTTTAATAAATTGTTATGTCATGTTTTTTTTGTGGTAAGTTGAACTTTCAGGAAATAAATAAAAACGATAAGGTAATATTATTTAAAAATCTTGAAAATATATTAATTAATATTATTTAAGAGTCTTGATTAATATTGAGATTTACTAGGTTTCACTCTAAATATGATAAAGTATCTAAGTAGATATATCTGGTTAAATCTGGTGTTTATCATTTTATGCAAAGTCATTGAATATCATTTTATTTCTTTTATATGACTAAGTGTGTATTGGTCACAATCCTTCTGTTTATTGGTTATCTGTAAATCCTTTTTTCTTTGATCAATTCTTGTTAATACCAAAATTTTAAAAAAAGTAAGTTTTGAAGGGAGAAAAAAAAACTACATTATATTTTACATTTATCTTTATTTGGTAAACTTATAGTAACTAAGGGTATAAAAGAGTTTTATATAGCTCTTATACAACATAGTCTGTTGAATAACCTTATCTCATTTTTCGGGAAATTGCTTATCTAATATATAAAAATTACTTCATGAATAAAAATATAATTATATTATTTATCCTTAACTTTTGCCGCTTTTAATCGTTAGTTACTTCATAGATTGTAAATATTTTGTAACAACTATTTGCACTTTTTATCCTAAATGATATCAGAGATACTCATAAAGTGATGTGTATCTTTAAATAAATTTAATGAATTACAAAAACATATGATTTATCAAATATTGGTAAACATACATTTCAAAAAAATGACCTAGCCGCCTTAATTTCAAGTAGTTTGCCTTAATAACTAATGCTCTAAAATTGTATGGGATAAATTATGTTCGAATTGACACGCAATGTTTGCATGACAAATACAAATGATAACCTTGCAACATATATACTGATAATATTAAGAATTAACTGTTCTCAATGGCACGTTGAAAATGACTAATTTATCAATATCTGTTTGATAACCTGATTTTAATAATCTTTTAATAAAATGACATGCCTTTTTTGTTATTGTTGTAAAAATTAAAAATAGATAATAATTTGTTATATAATTTTATTTAGAAGAACCTTTTTTTATTTTAAAAAGTTATGTCATGACAAGAATATTAAGTTCATAAATAAATTAATGGCAATAAAAAGTTAAAATAATATCCATATCTACAAAAAAAAACTTTGTTATTGTTATTATTAAAAATATCTTGTGATGTAATTAACTTACATGTTGCGTGTATAGGTATATTTATATTTTCAATAGAAAAGAATCTAAATATCTTCTATTACCTCATATATATAATGAAAATATACTTTGTTCAAGTAGGCTCATACATTTTTCAATAGTTTTATTACATGTAAAGGTTACCTAAGTTCAGAATATTTTTAATGATATAAATGTATAATTTAATGGTTATACTACCAATAAACTAAGTAGGTAAAGTTATGCTTTACAACAAAAAGTAACTTCTATGTAATAGCACTTTTGGACATCTGTATAATCTTCATTGAATAATATGCCTTGATTATTAAGTGGTAAATTAAAAATATTTGCAGAATTGTAGAAACAAATACCTTGTCCCAGGAAGGATTTATTGACTTGGGTGTCAGAAGTGTGTTTTTATAAGTTTATCATAGTTATATTTATGTGTAAGTACCTACTTAATTATGTGTTAGTATTTTTATTTTTCTACTATTGTATATGTATTTGTTCTACAAACGTATCTATACATTGTACTCAAAGAAAAAAAAAAGTACATAAAACAGAGATATTTATAGGATTGGAAAGAATTAGGATATATAATATTATAAAAAAAAGTATTAAGTTTTGTTTTCTTATGTTTACTTAGAAACAAATTCTTTTTTTGCATCTTTTAAATAAAAACAAGTTTATTATCATTATCATACTACGTCGCTTGCGGTTGATAAGGTGGTTTTGCGCTCGACGCAATTCGCAAAACAAGTGTTTCCACAAACATTCCATACTCTTATATCGCGAGTGAGCGAGATAGCTGTCGTTTCGACGCCCTTACTTTAAATATTTCTCTCGTCTGGCCGCATGTCTTTAAGCGAATATGACGTTGTGACGTCATTCATAGTACGTAGCTCTCAGATAGAAGTGTTGTAGCTCGCATCATAGTCTTATCTGAGAGAAGCTGGTGGATATAAGGCGATAAAAATGGTCCGAGTACACTGTACTATATGATATCTAACTCGACGGAGGCGTGTTCGCGATAGTTTCCGGTTAAGTGGGTTTCATTTAATTGTATCTTAACCTTAATCGAAAGATAAATAATTTTATTCACTTAGAACGTACCGGTTAAAGAGTTATACCGTTTATTGTTATATATTTTTTTGAGAAGACATCGAAAATGGCTTTATACAGGTTTAAATTTTATTATTTAGTAAAGAAATTTATTTACTGCACGATAATATGCATGGTATATTAATCATCATTTTCTTGTTCGTATATTATTTTTCGTGATGCGTGTAAGGGTAACATGTTTTTTTCCTTATTCCTTGTGAATGGTGTTAATTTAGATCATGGTTAAGGCTGATGACGTTCGACGCCTTCAGTAATACTAATCGTGAATAATATGCATGATATTATAAGTTGTAATTTACAAGGAAAATAATAGACAGTTTCATGACTTATATAAATAGGGCCTATAGCGTTAATACGATTTAAGTATCATTAGAAGTAACAATGCTTGCTGCATGAAAAGTTTAACTCAGAATAATACACTTATAAATTAAAACGAAATAATTTGAATACAATTATTTGCAGCTTAAAAAGCAATCTCCAATTGGCAACATTGAAAACTCTCTCGCTGGTCTCCATAAGCGTAATGTCACCACAGCAAAGTGTCCAGGAGTTGTTCCGAACAACTGATTGTATATGTTTCGACGTTGACTCCACTGTCATCCAGGATGAAGGCATTGACGAACTCGCCAGGTTCTGTGGCAAGGGAGAGGAGGTGAAGAGATTGTGAGTACAACTTTCCTTATTATGCTCGCTGTTACTGTTTCTAGAGACTTCGAGGCGCATGAGTCATTCTCGAAGTATCCATGAATCGAATTTTAATTTAATTGTTAATGTAGTGTTTTTTTTTTTAAATAATTCTTTTATTCATAGTTACTGTTATTGTATTTTATGTATATTTAAAATTTAAATATAACCGAATAATTATTCATCACTAGAAATTTTAGACAGAAATATATTAAGTAAATGGTATAAGAATTTCGTTAATATCGTGATCAATTAATAATTTCTAAGTAATTCGGTGATTGTCTTCTAAATTGTTAGTTTTTAAGCTATTAATTAATTTTTATAATCGTTTGTCCTGACTATTAACGCACAGCCAAAACTACTGACTCTCGAAAACTTTAATGTGTAAGAAAATAATTTAGAAAGTTTAACTTTACTCTTTCGATGTTGGGATGGGCGGCTAGTCACTTAGTATATTTTCTGAGGACGGTATATCGTATATTGCTAGAAATGCGATTATTACTAAGTTTCCCTTCCTACCCTGTTGTAAGGCTCGTACTATTGTCATCTCTGAACAACAAACAATCTGTGAACAAATATAAGCACCAATAAAGACTGCGTTAAGTGGATAGAGTACGTGAATTTTAACTGAAGATCACGTTTACAAATCGAGGCATGCTCATCAGACATTCTACCGCCATACAGAGATACTCAGTATTGTTGGGTTCCGTGCATATTGGTTATTCGATTCCGCATGTAGGTACTTGTAGGGACGATAGGAATATAATAAATACTTTTAAAATATATATATATATAATAATAAATTCTCATCGGTTTAAATGTTTTGAAAATAAGTGACCTAGTAACAGTGAGAAAATTATCTATGATAAAGATTACGTAATCATTAAAACAATTGTTACGCCCAACAACAATATCTTATCGTATCTTTTGATTATTTTAGTTGTATAATAAATGTAAGCGCCAATCTTTTGACATATATACCCAAATATATCATTACATATACTTTATTAATTAATTTATTTATTTAATAATAATGTACAGAAATAGCTAAGTATAGAAATTTGAGATGGGCCGAGTGTGGATTGTATTGAATATGAAATTCGGCCGAATATTCGGTGAAAACAAAAAGTTCGGCTGAAGTTCGCCCGAACTTCGGTTTCTCGAGTTAGGTGCGCTTTTGTGAGATTCCAATATTACAACCATATAAAAAATTGTCACATTTGAGCACTTAAATTAGTATCTAGAGCTTATACTTGTTTCCTAAGTAAACTTAATTAATTATATTATATATCGGAAAAAAAAGATACTAATATTTTTATAACATTGTATGTTAAGATTTACTTGTTGCTAAAGACGTAGTTCTATTTTACGGTTATGATAGATAGTATAGAATGACGTCCATTAATTTCAGTTAAAATAGTGCAAGTTTGCATTTTATTTTTTTTCTTGCACCGAATGTTCGGTATTTAAAACGAATTTCGGCCCATCCCTAATAGAAATGCAAAAATGAGTTTATTAGATAGTTTTTAAATGGGTATAATTATTTATATAATACTATTGAGTGACATTTATACATATTTTTACTAATATGTACACCTGATTACTAGAAATCCAACACGCGCCAAAATAGTGCCGATAATATCAATTATAAAACTATAAATTACGTGTCATGTTAACAAGGACGTAGTATTTAATGATAATGATATACAATAATAACTAATTATTTTTCGTTACGTGAAATAATTGTCACTTCACAAAAAGATGAATATTTCTTTCTGAAAGTTTCGAAACCCATGATGAAGGTATTTCGTTAAATGATCCGGACATTTTTCTCTGGTATCATTCCATTTGGTCTCTGTGTATTATTAAAATCTTTTTCATTAACAAACTAGTTTATAATATTTTCCACCCATAAGCTCTCCATGCAAAGAATCCAATGCTTCGAGAGAGCCGGACAACTTAATAGTCATTCTTTTGTATTTATTTGTAGTATTAGTGAGGACAGTATTATCAGCTATGATGCGAACACTGTAATGTAAGTTTAATATTTATGCCGCTACCAAATTATTGGTTTTTTTTTTTCGATCGGAACAAGAACAACAAGAACCGGTTGTCTGAACAGGTTGACTCTTTGCTCAGGCCAATAATTTTAAGCAGTGCCGAATTTTTAAGGTCGAAACGAAATCAAATGAAAGATTTGTATTTGTTGTTAATGTGACTTAACAATCAAGTTCTTAACGTTTTAACAAGATGTGTTGAAGATAATATAATATTAAGTATATCTAAAATTTAAAAATGAAGAATAATCACATTAATAGCAAAAATAATTTGCCTGGGATTTATTCTCTGTTGCCTTTAAATTACATATGTTTAAGGAAAGTTTTCGATACAACTCTACTTTTGTCAAATTGAGCACAGCAACGTTCAAAATCTCGTATCTATTTTATAGTTTTGTCACAGATAACAGGTTAACTATCACAATTTCAAAGTTTTATAGTTCATAAATATTCACGATGCTTATCACAGACGAATAGATAGGTACGATAGGTACGAAATAATAATTTGATCGTGACATTTCTTTTAGCGTAACCTTTACCTTGACGAATATATAATCTGTATTTTACACACATGATTTTCGTTATTGTTTTTTTTTTTGTTTTTAATTTTAGAACTGCCGAGGCAATGGGTGGTAATATGACGTTCCAGGAAGCACTTAAAAAGAGGCTGGATATAATAAGACCTAATGTCAATCAGATTAAGGAATTCTTAGAAACTTTTCCCATCCATCTGACTCCTGGTATCACGTAAGTTTTTCTTTTTTTGCTTCTTTATTATTGTATTATTATTTCTACATGATAAGGAAAAAAAGAATCTGAGGGTAGATTTTAAAAAAAAAATATTTCGTATTTCTTAAAAATAATAATATCAAGAAAAAAGATTAGGTCTTGTTTCCTTAATAAAATATACACAGATAAATTGATAAGTGTAATCTGTTTGAAGATTAATTATATTAACAAGGGATCTTCAAGGTCATTAATTTGCCAATCAATATATTCAAAACTTACGTTTAAAACAAGAATAGATTTTCAACCAATCTCAACAAAAGCTTTTCTACGGTATTTGAAAATTTCCATGCAAGATTTGTAGAAAACCGACAGTCGGAATACCATCTATTCACAAATCTTTAATTCATTCATTGGTACAAGATATGGACCAATGATATAATGTCAATTCAAGGTCAAAGTTTTTATTTGTCTTTAATCCTCTATTGGAATAGGCTATAGAATAACTAACAATCAAATATGTCTTGATATAAGACGACCTCCGTGGTCGAGTAGTGTACACCGATTTTCATGGGTACGCCACTCCGAGGTTCGATTCCCGGCCGAGTCGATGTAGAAAAAGTTCATTAGTTTTCTATGTTGTCTTGGGTTTGGGTGTTTTTGGTAATTCTGATTTTCTGATAAGAGTAATGTATGTGATGTTGTCCAATATAAAAAAAAGTCCGCCTGCCTAGCTTTTTCTACCAAACTTCTATTCAATTTCCACGATACCCGTATCAAAGTTCTGCAAAGATTGACCGCAATATATCAACAATCATACATGATTACCAAATATTGAGTACGTTCAAGTAAATAATGTGCAATTGAACCGGTTATGTCCGCTTCGTTGGCTATCATTGTTTGACCCGACCGATTTCAAAGTGTAAATATAGAGTGATAGAAATTCCAGATATGTCTCTGTATGAATTTAAAGAAGGTTTCGAAAAAGGAGGTCATATTTGTAATCGACCTAATTAAAACAGATGCACAATTAATAATTAATCGTTATAAGATGTTGCAATTGAAGTGTTTTCTACTTAACTTTATATTAAACTAAGTATTATAGGGTCTGCTTTAACTGTGCGATTTAAATGAATATCCGTATATTAAGTGCCAAGTTAGCACAGTGGCTAGAATGTGTGTTTCATAACCAAATACTACGGATTCTAATCCTCGCAAGCGACAGTGAGATTTCATATGTTTAATGTGTGTTCATAATATATCGTGCATGAATTCTTAAGATCCAAACGTTATATGTGTATAATAAGCAATAATTTATATATATTTATTTTTTTAAATTATCGAAACTTCTGATGATTGATGGATAAAACGAACTTGTTGTTTTCAGTGAATTAGTCAAAATGTTACACGAGCGTGGAGTTGACGTTTACCTGGTATCCGGAGGTTTCAGAAGTTTAATAGAACCGGTGGCTGTCAAACTGGGCATCCCTATATCAAATGTCTACGCTAATAGACTCAAATTCTTCTTTAATGGTAAGTTTAATTTCAACAAATTATCAAGTTTATTTATGAAACAATAAGAGTTTCCTTAAATTTTGTCGTGTTTAGTTAATTAAGTTTATACCTGCCGTTCTTTCGAATAGAAAGTTTCTAGCAATAGAAAAAGAGATAGCATTATTTGTTGTATCATCTATACTAATTTTAAAAAGGCTAAGCTTTTGTTTGTGTGCTCGTTGGTAAAGACTATAACTTCGCGTTAGAACACACGCGGGCAGAAACAATCTCGTAAACCGCGACAAGCAGTTAGTATGTTAATATGTTGAATAAAACCTAATTATTTATTACAATTCACAACTATTAACTTCTAAATTTATCTTCTTCTATTCGTCTTTGAGCAGATATATGTTCTTGCGTATTTCTTTTGTGTGTTGCCATATATAAATTCAATAATCATTTAAAATGTACTATGATACACCTAAAATTACTCAAAGGTTGTATATACAGTAGTTATAAAGGTAAACTTAGCTATGATGAAATATAAGCAACGAATAACAATGAGTTTAATTATAAATGTTTTATATGATATCATAAACAAAAGCATAATTTCCATGTTGATAAACAGCGGGGCACGCCTCCAGAGAATGAGGTCGTTGTGTTATCATTCAGTATCGGTGAAGCACTAAGCATTGAGCTAGAGCGTGCTTCGAAACGTTGACCCTTACATCATATACAAATAAAGCACACAATTCACCAAAAATTTTTGACGTATATAAACAGATCTTAAGTCAGATGTTAGGTTTTGTCTCGAGGAATACCCCAATTACAATGTTTTGAATTTATATAAATAACACAATTATATATATATATATATATATATATATATATAAATAACACAATTATATATATATATATATAATTGTGTTATTATATATATATATATATATATATATCTGTGATGTTTAGCCATTTTTTTATTTGAAGGGCACTTAGAATAGCCCTTACGATATTAATAAGGCAGATTAATATATATTTATATTATAAGTTATCAATTTAATCCAGCGTTGATAAGACAGCTATCAATGTTATTACGCATGTTCGATATGTGCAAAATATTTATTGATTTAAATATAGTATGTAATATTTGTTTATGAAAAATGATATACTTTTATATAAATTGGAGTCATCTCGTGCTCGGCGGGGAAGGAAAATATCGTGAAGAAATTCACGTGCACAATTTCACCAGATGTGATATGTCCCACATGTACAGTTCCATAGTAAATGTACTAAGTGTTACTTAAGGTGTACAAGTCCGGTTGGGCCCCACCCAATCGTCATATATTCTACGAGCAAGCAGCAAGCACTTAGTATTGTTGTGTTCTGGTTTGTAGGGTGAGTGAGCCAGTGTACAAGCATTAGGGGCATAACATCTTAGTACCCAAAGTCGGTAGCTGTATGTGCCTGTGACTACCTATAACATAGAACTTTTATTAATAACTTATGCCAATGGTTTATATGGATTGATATATTTATTTATTTTTAAAGTGGTTCTTTTAATATATTACTTGAATCCAGATCTTTTTATTCGTTCGAATACATGTATGTTTTGAAACTAACATTCAATTGTTTGCGAAAATTGTTTTTGTCACTGTAAAGTATCAAAACATGTTATTTATCCTTATTTAAACAAATGTGCACGATCATATTTCTTGATAACGATTTGATAATATAAAGATTACGATTGTTTTTTGTTTTTTAAAGGAGTTTTCCTTTATTTTCTTTTCAATTTTAGATATCATTAATGTAACGTAGATTGTACTCGTATCATTCTATTATCTAGTATCTAGGTCGCTTTTATCATATTTGTGTGTTAATTTATCAATTTAGTTTAGTTTTGATTGTATATTCACTTTGAAATGACATACTCTTTATCTGATAAGAAAAACATATGTTGATAATGAACGCAAGGTGAATAAACTTTGATGACTTTAGTGCATACTGTTTAAGTGTTGTAAGAAATTATTGTTATTAGTTACTATTGATAGAAAACGACTCACCATGTTTTGTTTTCTGATATGCTACCGTGACCTTGGAGGAATATATTTGGTTTACTATTTCGGAATTTGGAATTACTTATTTAAATAAAAACAACGGCGAGTAATTCTTTAAATGCGAAAGTAGCTGTCTTCTTAGTCTCTCTGTTGCTCTTTCACGGCCAAACCGAATCAAATTTAGTATGAATTAAGTTTGAAACCCAAGGAAAGATTGGCTATTTTGTTATGCCTAAACCTTAAACAAGAGCTCAGCCGCGGGCGACAACTATTAGTTTATAGAAAGCACTTTTTTACCACAAGTCTTAAACCGACTAGTTAACTTAAAAGGTAACATGCCTGTTGTTCTGTTTTGTAACCCCTGCTCGATAGAAGTTACCGTTTTGCTGTCAAGTATTCGTCGGTAGCAGCGTGGAATTCGATTAGAAATTAATACTCCATTGCATCGGAAAACGCAAAACCGTTGGCTCAACGCTTAATCTTACTACGGTCGTGTCGGATTGCGTTTCCAATGTTTTAATAGATAATCAATATTATTATTATTTAAATTGATCTTAGAACACAAGTAAATTCCACATATTTTCCTCTTCTATTACATAAAGGTAATCCCTAAATGTAATATTCCTCATTGATTTAATAATAACAGAACTGAGAGAACACAAAATTATTTTTCGTAATTATGTATTTTTTTTTTTATTTATTTACAAGCTTACTCCTTTAACCAATATTTTCTGTTGCTCCTGAGATATTTTATTTTGAATGACTTGGTTAGCTTATAAGGCTGGTGGACCCGTGATTCTGTCTTAAATTCAAAAGTTATTAGGTTTTTCTTAATAGAAATTGAGTAACAGCTCCGATTGATCTGACTTAACAGTGATTTAATTTCCGTGCCTCAGAAAACAAGTAAAGCTGTTGGTCATTCACTCGAACTCTCTGTTCGTGTCGTGATTGTCGTATCGTCGGACGATGAGGACGAGAGAAAAGAAATTGCACGTGTTGGTTTTTTTTACACATTTGTGCACCTGTATATTTGTGCACCAATAGCTCCTGCGCAGTTTGCTAATCTCCGTTGAAAATGTTGATGGAGACATTATTGATTATTTAATTTATTTAACCAAATTTTTGTTAATGGTATATACACAGTTACAGAAATTATTAATTGCTTCTAATTTAAATTATAGTTTGTTTCAGATTTACATATTAAACATTTTGATTATACATTATATAAAAATATTTTTGCAAATGAATGGGTTTATGTGTGTGTGTGGTTTGGTATAGTTTTTGGAGTTGATGGACGGTTAATAAGAATTTATATCGGGTATCCTTTATTGTTATTTTTAATCGTAGAATGCGTTACTTATAATTAGCTATCTTGAAATTTTGCATTTATAACTTCAATTTTTTTTCAATCTAAATGTATTTTTACCTCTCGAAACATTCTGAAAACTTGAGTCACTATCCAACAGTTAACTCAACCGTGTAATATGACATTTATAGTTCCAATGATATCATTTAGTTATATAATTAATCGATGTTATATTAGCATTTGACCCATCTAATGTACATGTGTAATTGTTAATTATAGTTAGCTTTTTAACAAATAATCTGTGGCGGATACGCGCTAAACAAGTATTTTTCATAATAATTTATACATTTAACGAAACTATTTATCCGATGGAATTAATATTAAGAATTTATTTAAAACCTAAGTAGTTAAGAGATTAAGTCATGAATTGTGTTTTAATTAAATACTTTAATGCCGAATGAAAAGAAAAATATTGTAAAAAAGCAAATGCATGCAAAATGTTACAGATAATAATAAATTAATGATATATATTGTTTATTTTCGAGCCTCGCGTCGTTTTATTAATAACTTGTTTAATTAAAATAATTTATAATTTAATACGTAACAGACCCCACGGGATTGACATATGACCTGACTAATGCAATACACTCAGACCATTTCTCGACGACGTGTTTACTGTCACCGAGAGAGATAAATTCGAATAACGTTCAATTGAAAATTATCCTTAATCTTACGTAATAAGATTGTAATTCCGTTAACGTGTTATATAAATGACTACAAAAAGATTTAAACCGTATGGGTTTAGCAATATAGCCGATTTTCATTTGTTTGATAAATCAGTTTGACAGAAAAACAATAGTTCGTTATCGCGCACGCAATCAGTGCGTGCTCATTGAGACGTTCTTTACGCAAATGGGAAGTGGGCCACGGATTGCGTCTTGTTTTTGCATGCATTATTTTAAAAATAGAATCGTATTATATAGAAGTATTTTTTTTGTTTTTGCAATACCTCACATTGTCAATACGCTTTTTACTTATCATAAGAGATAGATAATGTATTGATTTCAAATTTATTTTATCGAATATTGATAGCGGCGTGCCCTTTGTACAATTTAGTATTTATTTTTATCAAATTATTTTCCCTTTTAATAATTCTCAGCTGTCATGGTTGGAATATCTTATGGGACTAAATGATGTAAATGGATTTCAAAATTCGAAATATTTTCCTCTGCAGGCGAATATGCTGGTTTCGATGAGAATGAGCCAACATCGAGGTCTGGTGGTAAGGGTATGGTGATCAGACGGCTGAAGGAACAACACGGCTACCAGCGGCTGATCATGATCGGCGACGGTGCCACTGACGCAGAAGCAAGTCCACCCGCCGATGCATTTATAGGTAATTTGTTATCACTAATCAAACCGTAAATGTACTTTTGAAATATTTACATAAAATCCGGTCTCTCTGTTTTAATGTTTAATTTAACGTTAAATAATGGTGTTGCCACACTGCCGTTTTAATTTTAACTTAAACTTTACTATACATTTATTAGTTATCATTTTGTCGCAAATTAAAGCAAACGTCATAAAATGTTATCATGCTATTTAACGAGGGTTAATAAATAAATTGCAATTTTCAATATTGGTCTTCCGTTTAGCAAATATCTTTCAAATTAAATTCAGGATTAATTCAAAGCTGGGTGAAAACTCCGATCGGGCTAATTTTTTTTTCTATCAATAGCAGTTCAATACTTAAAAGTTACATTAGCATTACATTAGCAGCCCGTAAATGTCCCACTGCTGGGATAAAGGCCTCATCTCCCTTTGAGGAGAAGGTTTGGAGCATATTCCACCACGCTGCTCCAATGCGGGTTGGCGGAATACACATGTGGCAGAATTTCGTTGAAATTAGACACATGCAGGTTTCCTCACGATGTTTTCCTTCACCGCCGAGCACGAGATGAATTATAAACACAAATTAAGCACATGAAATTTCAGTGGTGCCTGCCTGGGTTTGAACCCGAAATCATCGGTTAAGATGCACGCGTTCTAACCACTGGGCCATCTCGGCTCTCTTAAAAGTTAACTTAATATTTAATCATTGAATGTGTTTAGTTTCTTATGTTTAACAAATTAGTGGTAACTTTATTGGTTAATGTTCCATTTGTGTACAGTTAGTTGTTAAGGTTTAAAATAATGCTTGTTTCCCTTGAAAAAAAATAATCGCAATGTTATACCATCTTAACACAGCGAGGAAGTATAGTGTTTACTTGAATTTGCTCATCGTATACTATACGCACTATATTATGTCAGAAGAACATAGTCATTATAATATTAATTATTGTTTAAGGTTTTGGCGGTAACGTAGTAAGAGAAGAGGTGAAGAAGAGATCTGCCTGGTACATCACAAACTTCCAGGAACTAATTTCTTATCTAGCTATCCAGACTAAATGAACGACACGTATAGAACAAATAAATGTTTAGGGAAAATCGACTTTATCACACTGATATGAAGATCAAATATTGCATGACAAACCGGTACAAAAGATTGACTCAATCATGTGACAATAGAAATAAAGATGAATTTTCTTTAACTTTAATAAAAATGTCTTCCGTCTTTTTTATAGGAAAATTGAACCTTAAGTTATTGGACTAAGTCGCAATTTGAATGCATTTAAAAATAGAACTTTTATTTTGTTGTCGGTACTTTGAGTACAAGTTTTAGTATTTTGAGGACTTGGTCCTGAGTTAAGGTGCTTGAAATAATTGTCGTTATAGTTTTTTTTTATGTGTTAAAATAATTGGATTATGTCGTGACATGTTCCAGCTCAGAGAAACAATAATGAAAATTATTAAGATTTAAAAGAGAAAATCATTTTTAAAGTAACCCCGTTACATAATGTTTTGATAAGATTTTGTTTTAATTTCATATTCTTGATATTCTCTTTTACATTAACAGTCTGTAAATTTCCCACTGCTGGGCTAAGGCCTCTCTCTTTGAGAAGAACGTTTTTGGAGCATATTCCACCATATGAGCTGCTCCAATGCGGGATGGTCGAATACACATGTGGCAAAATTTCGTTGAAATTAGACACATGCAGGTTTCCTCACGATGTTTTGATTCATCTCACCTCCTCACCTCCTATATTATATTATATTCTCCTTTAAATCTTAGTAATTTTTTCACAACATTGTCTAATTGTATTTGTAAATAATAATTATTGAATAATTCCGTTTTTTTGTATGTTGTCTAGGTAATTGTTAGTACAATTTTTAATTATTAGATACTTTACGGTATTAAATTTTATTATAAATTAGGTTAATTCAATAATATATTTTTTTAGCTCGTTATATGAGGCAATGACCTCAATAAATGATATATATGTAGCTTTTTGTACTATCAAAAATGGCTGTGTACTTCCTAATATAAGAAATAAATCTATAAAATTCAAATGCATATTATGTTTGTTTAATTAAATATATGTTTTTGAGTATGATTTGTGTTTCCTTTTAGTGTAGTGCAAGATTTTAACCGACTTCATTGATAGGTGGTAATATGTTTAATGCGGGTGTTTTTCTTTTTCATATATAGTTAGCGATTCCGGCTGGAGCGTAGCGTTGTTCAAAGTTTATTCTATTGGGATCGGTCCCCAGGTGATTTCTAGTTTTTTTTTTTCGTTTTGACGTAAAAATTACCTTTTTCATGAAATTTCAAATCCATCTTAGTATGCTGTCTTTAACATAATAACATTTGTTTTAACATAAAGGAAGGGCTACCTGATTGTAAGTGCCCACAAACATTGGCGTTGTATGAAATATTAACCATTACTAACATATTTAATGTACCAATCTTAGGAAATAAGATGTTATGTCCCTTGTGCCGGTAATTACACTAGCTCATTTAAAATAATGTCTTATGAGTGGGTGGTACGTACGTGGAGCTACTTCATTATTAAAGACACTCACTTAAATCTTCTGATTTTTTTATTTGAACAATCGGATTTAAAGGGTTGATGTAAATCGAAAGAGATCTCCTGGGACTCCAGTTACTGGGGGGTGGGGTCTCTAAAAGATTAATTCTTGGGCCATTTTTCTTCCTCGTTTATATAAATGACAAGGCACATATTTTAAGTAATAATATATCGATAGAATTGTTTGCTGATGAGACTTTTTTAATTTTAAAATATAAAGCCTCTTCTCTCGTCCTTCAATTTGTAACGATGTGAACAAAGCTCTAAGCTCAAATGGGGCCCCCATATTAATAGATTCGCGACTAGACTAAAGCTCAGCAGCCTACGCGGTTAAAGAATCAACAAATAGACGATTGATTGATTTAAATAGACTATTGATACGGCTCGCCTAGAGTATTATAAATATTTCCACAGTATAATGTCTTATGGCACTCTTTTCTGGTTTAATTTAGTTTAATACCATTTTTGTATTGCAGGAGAGGGCTATTCGTGCAATCTATAACCGGGGCCTAAAAGATATAATAAAAAGTAAATTAAAAAAATTATTAATCATTGTCGCTTCTTAATTGTTTTTAATAATGTTATTTATGTACGCAAAACCATAAATGACTTTTCGGAAATTGTGAATCATAGTCCAATACATAGTCCAATGAAATGTTTCATTTCACCTTGCGTTTCTCAGAGGACGCAATTTTATTTTAGGGATGTGTGGTGTCAGTAGAAGCTTAACCCTAAGTTTGTCAGGTTGGGAATTTTGTCCCGGGGCAGCCATCTTAGAAAAATGGGTGCAAACGCCTTTTTACTATATCTCTGTAACTACTGAGGTTACAGAAAATTTGTAAAGATATAAATTGTAGCAAATTGCTTTGTCAACAATTATGTTTATATTATTTTTCACCGTGAAATCAAAAATAAAGAAGTTATAAGCAAATCGTGCTAAAATATCTTCAATATTTTTTTTTTATGCTTCATAACTTTTTTCTTTCACTTTAAAAAAAAATTACATTAAATATACTCTTTAGAGGATCTCTTGACGAAAATTTTCCTCTACAATTTCTAACTTTATTTTTAATTTTATCGAATTTATCGTTTGATTTAATTTTATACATATATTTATTAAACATACTTTTTCGCATTTTTGCAACATTCTTGTAATGTATGGAAGTTGTATTTTGACTATCAACAAGTGTAACGCGTTCTATATTGAATAGAGGTAGATTCTTGACTTTGAATTCGCTAGCTACAAAACATACGGGCTTGCACAAAACCCTACCACGTAAATAACGTGTCATATAACTTCGATGATTTATACACCCTTATATTTATACAGTCATAGGCCAAATTGCGTATTACAATCGGTTCAGTAACTTTACCTAGTTACATAATAATGCAGTTTATGTGATTGGAGCACTAACGATCACCAACGACTCCGTCTTCATTTAGTTCAAATTTGAGACACGTACCTATTATTAATACTTATAAGATACTTATTTCTTACATCGCCAATGCGCCGCCAACCTTAAGAACTAAGATGTTATGTCCTTTGTGCCTGTAGTTACTGTGGCTAACTCATTCTTCAAACCAGAACACAACAATACTGAGTACTGCTGTTTGGCGGTAGAATGTAGGATGAGTGGGTGGTACTCACATAGACAGGCTTCCATAAACCTCTACCACAAACTACTTGATCCACGCTTTCCTCGCTAGTGCGTGCGATAGTGCTCCCTACCACGATACGTAATATCCCCTCCTCAAGCATCCACGACTGCAGCTAAACGATACCGAGGATTAACTAAAATTATGCCAATATATAGCATGTATCACGTTAACGCATTTGCTTAATTTTTTTGTTCAGGCGTTACATATAATTTAGGATTTTATTTGATTCTGTTTAATTTATGTTAGTAATATAATGATTTAATATTATTGTACTTATTTTTTTTTATACAATGGAAGTATTAAACATGATTAAGCATGGTTTTTGATAACGCTAGGCCTAGCTGGTTTCCCGTTTTGTTATATAATTGGAAAATCCCTTATTTATCTAGGCAGAGTCTTCAAAGTTAATTTATATAGAAAGGTACGGCCGATTCGAAATGTATCTTTTCACTGGAAGAACCTTTAATTTAAGGCAAACATAAGTCTGTGATTACTGTGTATACGACAGTTGGTCTACAATTGAATTACCTAATTTAAGTACTCTAAATGAACATGTAGGTATATCTAACGATACGTAAATAAATTAGCGTTGATTGAAATTAAATGATTCAACTTATTTCGGTATATAAAATATCACTTTCTCTCTATCAAAAGTTAATTTTATATTTTGTTATAATATAATTTAGACATTTGTCCTTTCGTAAATAACTTTATTTATTTAAAGTATTAATATAATAATGAACGATTTTCAAATATAATAATTAATGTAAGTATGGTCTTTAATTTGTTTTATAAAAATCAATGTTTTTTATTTCATATTTATTTTTAGAGTAATGTTTAACATGTTGTATAAAGTTTCATTCGCTACTAAATTTTTAAATGTCAAAGTCCATTTAGAGTTTTGCGTGCGCCGCGCCGCTCTATTGCGAGTTTCAGATTCTCAGAACATTTTTACACAGATTCCTTTTACAAGTACTATTCACTTTATAGAAATTTAATTAAATGTTATCAATTAAAGTATCTAGCAGCCGGTCAATTCATCTGCGAAGTTAGGTAGCGTTTGTTAAAAGGTCAAGCTTAACAATTTAATGGCAGCCGTGGTTGATAGAATGTTCGATTACATCTGACCTTTACACCAAGGGGTCGAGCAGGCACGAGCCAAGTCTATAATAGATACCACCTGAACACACAATGTATACTGAAATTATTAAGGAGTGTGTTTGCTGTTTTATTAAAATGTACCTAACTCTTGTTTATTTCAAACGTATTTTTTTTAAATAAATAAATACTGAAACTTTAAGAACATAAATAAGAATTATACACTTAAAAAATACGTTTATTTAAATAACGTAATTGTATAAGTTACTACTTATAATATTATAATTTTCAAAGTATTGTAATAAATAAAACACATTTGCACTGAAATGTAGAACTTTTGCTAATCAATAATATAAAAAAAAAGTTTAAAGTCCTTTTTTTGTCTATGCAAAGAACATATTTATCTAAGTTTCTCCAGATATAAGCGGAAGCTTATGTAGCTAAGGAAAGACGCCTGAAACGATGTATTTCGAACTTTCAACTCTAAAAATAATTCGTTTGTGACCCCGCGCGACTCTCGCGCAGTCGCGCTAACTTCTGAAAGGTCAGGCCACGCTGCATGTCGGCATTGTACCGGTAATTTATATTAAAACGAATTATTCGGCCATATTTAAAACGTTTTTCATGACTTCATGTGATCGAAGTGAAGTGTTACAAAAAGTGAAACTAGTGTATTTTTTTTCTATTTATTGTTCCAAACATTGGCTTAACTTTGAATAAATGTAATCGTTCTTGTTATCAAATGGTTACGAGGATATATTTCCTTCAAAATAATGTTGCGAAGCTGTAAATTGATTTTCAGTTCTTCATTATCAGTTGTTAAAACATAATGTACTGGATAAGTAAGTATTTCGCTCATACATATGTTTGATCATGAAGAATAAAAATTGAACTAGCATACTGAGTTTATTTCAATATTGTTATTTTACAAGTGAGATTTGAAAGTTGTAACTTTTCAAGCTTAACAATGTTTTTCTTAGACTTTTTTTTTTAATAATATTATTTATTTTGACGAATCAGTACTTCCAACTTTATTATAATACTCGAAACAATCAATGTTATATAATTATTTTTTTATTATTGGCATACATATGACGTATGCTTTATTATTATTTTTTTAAAAAATAGTTATTTTTCTAGTATCTTAGTCTTATCTTTCTCTTAGAAAACTACTTTCAAGAAATGTCTGTGAGATACTTTAAGCGATAAGATCGCCTATGCGCAGATTATTATTAATACACTTTTTTGTTAATTAATATAAATTAAATTATTTATCTTTTAAATAATCTACAGTTCGGGCTATAAACATAGTTGTGATCTGTTCTGTATATGACGTAAACTATATATAAACAAAATGTTCCTATACTTGGTCGAATTATATAATGAATCAATGGCAATTAATTTTAGGTACTTTGATAACAATTTAATTTTGTATTCTCATCAAATTTAGCCTTACGATTAAAATACTTATTGGTAAATCTTTTCTATTATAATATCACTATTATCACGGAAAATATAATTAATTTCAAAACTAAATATACTCCTGTTAATGCTATAAAGTAATTATAAGGTATTACCATATCTCACCTATTAATTATAGGAAATAATAAAAGTCGAAACGAACATTGGCGAACATTTTTGGACTCCAATTGAATTTATCAAATAATATATATATATATATATATATATAATATATATATAATATATATATATATATATATATATATATATATGTCACGAAGTACATATTTCGTTATATCTGTATGATTAATATTATCTTTAAAAAACTTAAAAGTTAAAGATCGTAATATATTTATTTTATGATTAAATTAATATTTGGCAAAATTGTATGAAGTACTACCCACTGTAGGTCGCAAAACCAAATCGTTATAAAAATATCTTCCTATTTTACGTCCTGTATTATCTCTTAAACAGTTATTTCTAAGACATGGCTTCTTTCTTGGGAAATAACTATTTAACAATAATTTGCCTTCATCATTATCTCGATAGGGAACCGTTGACTCCGATTCCCTTTTTATTGTTGTTGCTGTTGCTTCTGTTATTGTCGTATTAGTAGTGGTTGTATCATTTTTATTATCCTTTTCATTATCTCTATCTTTGTCTTTATTTTTGTCTTCATCTTTGTCTTTGTCTTTGTCTTTGTCTTTATCTTTATCTTTGTCTTTGTCTTTATCTTTATCTTTGCCTTTATCTTTGTCTTTATCTTTGTCTTTATCTTTATCTTTGTCTTTATCTTTGTCTTTACGTTTATCTTTATCTTCTTCATCATCATCATCATCATCTTTTCCTTTTTTTTCCTTTTTACTTTTTTTATGTTTCTTTTTGCCACTTTTTTTCTTATAAATTTCGTTAATTGTGTCTTCATCAATCGAAATGACTTGTTGATAACACTCCAACCAAGGCAATGATGGACATAAGTTACCATCTGATTCATGATTCGTTTCAGTAACCGTAGTGGGAGTCGTATATTCGAAATCATATACATCATTTTTATTTGAGCATTTAATACAAAAAGATACACAGCAATCGTTTTGTTGGTCATAGTATGAATGCTTATTTTTCCTACATTTTCTACAAGAGCATTTGCATTTTAATCTCTTCGATCCATAATCAAGCTCGGAACTGCCAGAATAATAATTGTATTTCTTTCTTTTTCTATGTTTATTGCGATTTTCTGTGGGCCATGTATATTCCTCATCATCATATTGTTCAAAATATGCTGCCCTTGTATATGACTGTGGTCGTTGAAAATATACAGTAGGTGCATACTGAGATAGTGTTTTATGAATGAATATAACAATTTCAATGTTAATTAGCTGAAAAAATATTGAACTTGATTTTTATGCTTTTAAATAATAAAAAAAAAAAATAATTATATACAAACCATGAAAATTGGTGACAGTAACGGCATCGAGTATGTTGTAATTAAAATATTTTATTCATTCCACCGTCTCAAGTCAAATTATTGTTTGACTCCATTTATTGTAAGCATTTATATTATTTATTCAAATACTAAATTATATTTTTTCACAATACTCTATGGAGTTTTAAAAAAATAATTTTATTACAAACATAAAATTATATTTTTATTGCAATTGCAAATAAAAAATCTGAAATAACATAATCTATAAACCTATATTATAGATAAATTATAAAATCAATATTAAAAATTATTGTAAAACAATATATCAAACTGCTTCATAGAAATAACAATTATATTTTAATAACATATATTAAATATTGTAAAGCGATTCTAATTAACAAGTTTTATATTATCAACATTACGTAAATAATCTTTACGCGGATGAAGCAGTTTCATGCTTCTTAGTTGTAACATCAATTTCTCCGCAAATTGGTCAGAAATTGGCAGTATTCCATACTTGGGTACCCAATTAGGCTTGGTTCGTCTTAATGCCGTCATCATGTATTGGCTCTTATCTTTCACTTCGAGTGGTTTAGAGATGATGTCAGGCACTTTCGAATTATCTAATTTGTCAATTAAAGCTACATCATTTTGTTCTTCATAATGAAGCTCAATTCCCTTAGTCGTTTTTTGGGTTGTCACTTCACTTGTGGTTATTACTGTAGATGTAAGTGATGTTTTTGTTGATTTTTTAGAACGAGGCTTAGATGTTACGGGATATGGATAAGGAAACGATAAAAATACATAGCCAGGTCCTGGAAAGGGTGGTATTGAAGCACAATTGGGACACATATTTCGGCAAGATGGTTTCAGATTATCACAATCGTCACACACACAAGTATTATCTTCGATGTAGTCATTATAATCTTCGTAGTTGAAATTTTCTTGTAGATTCCATTTGTTGTCAACGTACGCTTGGTTAGGATACTGTTGATATATATTTGGAACGTTTGTGTATGGATTGTACTGAAATTGTTGCATTTCACCGAAGTCTGGATTGTTATATTGTGTCATAGTTTCTTTTAGTAGAAGACAAAGCACAATGTTTAAGTTTCGAACCTGAACGAGCATACAAATAAGAATATTACAAGGAATGTATTTTTAATGCTATTTTTATATCAACTAGGTCTTTGACGTAATTTTTATTAAAAGTAATATTTATTTATGATCTGCTAATATGTATATTTTATAAATATTTTCATTTGGAATTAGAATTAGAAAATTCTTTATAACACAAATAAACACTTACCAATTTTCTATTCATTTTAAATTGGGTAGGTAACGAATTTGACGAACGACTCAACTAGTAGTACTTGTAATTACACAGGTGTACATGAGGAATTGTTTCGAATTGCAGAATGGAGTTGCATTGTTTTCCATTACGACTGAGACATTTTGTTTCTTTTCAGAAAAAAATATGTGTTACATAAAAACCTCAATACTTTTTTTTATTTTTTATTATTCTTTTTATTAATTATATAAATCAAATACTGTAATTTAATTTGAAACGAATTCCATCATCATTTAAATTGGCAATTAAATCTATAAAAATAAATACAAAATAAGAATACTATTATTATGCCAGTATGGCAGAGAAAAACAGTACTAGTGTTCTTAATAGGTTTTTATTGGGTTTAAAATAAATTATATCTTATGTAAATAGATATATACCATTAATCTTAGTTCTCTGGCTCTTTTGATTATCACTGAAAAACTCTATCTTAAGTCTTTTCAATATGAATTATTCTCAGCTACTATCGCACACAAGCACCCCTCAGATGGTGGGTCACGACCTCGGCCCCTCCTGAAATACATCTAGACGTGGAACCTCGCCAAACACCCAAACACATTACAAATAAATACCACACATCGGTCACCCGTGAAGAAAAATATGCTAAAATATGTCACTGACATCTTATGTATCTATATCATTCGCATTTTCTTATAAAACAAATCATAGTTTTATATTTAGAATATCTTATGAAATAGTTCAATGGACTGAGATTTTTACGGGTTTTATAGATTAGAATGTTGTTTGAAAATGATTCGCTTAATAAATACGATCGATCCAATATAAATGACATAAGTAGATTTATAGAATATTCGTAAAATGTGCATGTTTTACTATAATTTATTATGTTCTTATAATAAGATTGCGTTAAACTCTATAATTTTATTTTTTTCTTTTTCTCTTCTTATTCTAACTAGTAATAACTTGTTATATTTATTTCCTAGTATTTTATAGATTTCTCGTTTTGATTGACATATTACTCTATAGGAAAAAGTTATAAAAACGAACTCTTTTAACTTGATGTACATACATATGTTTCTTTAAATAGTATTCAATTTGATGCTAACATGTAATCACTACTTTATACGTATATAACACAAATGTCTGAAACATGCGACGCAGGGCGTCGGGTCACGACCTCGCCGCCGGAATTAGACGCACGCTGTCGACCGCCATCCAAACTGGTGGTACTTATTACAATCCCGAAAATATCTTCGAATGATCTAAGATTATTCCTATTATATCTCACTGTTGGTTTGCTTTCTATTTTTTTGATACATTTTAAAATATATGTAATAATATAGATAAATATGCATATCTATATATGTCAGAGATAGCGGGGACGTACAGACTGTTTTATTCGCTCAGCAGAAATTGTTCATATATTAGAGCTTATATGAAAAAATCCTAGTTTTTTTTTTGAGTTCTAAAATTAATGGTTATCAGAAATTCAACGAATTTCATTAAAAGGTACTTAAGTATTTTTAAAGAATAGACTATTTTCGAGGCGATGTTATCTTTACTAATAATATATAGCGAAAGTAATTCTGTCCGTGTGTCTGTTTCCCTTTCACAACTGAATCTGATGAAATTTGGTATGAGGTACGCTTGAATTCTAAAGAAGGACGTAGTCTTATTATGCTTACCAGCTGTCGATCAACCCATAAAACACGAGCGAAGATGTGGACGACCACGAGCTATTAAGATGTTTACTATGCTAACTTAATATTTTTTCGCTGTACTGTATTTGAGTCACATTTAAATAATACTATATTTTTTGTGTTAGGTTTTAAGTCGCCGATATTGTCGTAAATTATTCGTCGTTGTCATGTAGGTTTCGTTATTGCTATCGATGTTATAAGGAATAATGAACCTTAATGCATCCATTTCCTAGAGGTAAAAGAAATTATTAGCATCGATGTGTGCAAAAGGGCGTTATCAGCACAACCACGACCTCACATTTGCAATTATTACAATATTATCAGTAAGAACGTGTGTAGGGCGCCGGGTCATGACCTCGCGCCGCCAAATTTAGCCTATGACGCTTGTGACGTTACTAAAGACTATAGTTTTCTTGCCAACAGCTATAAACCGACTTGCATTGATCGCACTTGTCTGTGAATATGTTGTTTATACAATTGTTTAATACCTCTTATAATTTGCAATATCGACATCATTTCTTTTGTATTTGTATAGTTAACTTTGTTGTATCAAAATAAAAAATTACGCAGATCGTCTAATCGATCGATTAATAATTATTACTGGTTATGATTCGAATAAGTCACAAATTGTATAAATTGATAACGCAAATGACTTTAAAATCGTATGTGTTTATGTCTTAAGCATTTTGTATGAACAACTACTTTTTTTAAATACGCAATGATCGTATCGTATAAATAGATCGATACATTTATCAGGCGCTTTTCATATAAAAATCTTGTAGCTAATATAACATGGGTTTCTTTCAAAAGTGCTCGTAAGGTACTTAGGGCATTAATTATATTTTACCTCGAATTTATTATTTATTTAGTATGAATGCTCTTAAGAATATTTAACATGATAAAACTGTATACTAAAAGAACACTTATCTGATTCTTTAGCATCATAGTGGTAGCACCCAGTCATCACATATTCTACCGCCAAACAGCAGACTCATTATTGTTGTATTCCGGTTTGAAAGGTGAGTGAGCCAGAGTAACAACATGCACAAGGGAATTAACATCTTAGTTCCCAAGGTTGGTGGCGCATTGGTGATGTATGGAACGTTTAATATTTCTTACAGAGCAATTGTCTATGGGCTGTGGTGATCACTTACCATCAGGTGGCTCATTTAGTAGTCCGCCTACCGATACCATAAAAAAAATTTACCAGCCGCCCATGAATAAATGTTGAATGAAAAACAACATCTTGTGTAAGCTTAATAAATGATTGTTAATAGTTTAATTAAGCAACTTAAGCATTTGCTTAATTTATCAAATAGTATACATATATAATAGTTACATAGTAACACAAAATTACGGCGGAGTCTTCATATATGTATATATTTTATTAATGACTCCTACATTACAACAAAGTCAGATGTTTAATTATTTTATAACATTTGTATATACTACCTACCATCAGGTGGCACATGGGCTACCTGAGAGTAAGTAGACACCACAACCCACATAAACGACCATACTAAATTTTAATCATTCCTTACATCGGTAATGCACCACTAACCATGGGAACTAAAATGTTATGTCCATCGTACCTGAATTTTAGTTACACTGGCTCACTCACTAAACTGAAACACAACAATACTAAGTACTGCTGTTTGGGAGTAGAATATGTGCCGAGTGGTGATACCTACACAGGCAAGTTTACACAAAACCCTACGAGTAAATTAATAGAGTGAATAATAGAAAAATATATTAAAATTATAATTGTATTAAAAATCTTTTAAGGCGGCTTTATTTTCGTATAACTCTTGGCAAAGCTGTCGTGGAGATCACGGAGTATCTTTAGAGTGAGATGTGATTCGCTAAGCAAGCTAGCAACTTCTTCCCGATGGTCGAAAGCCTTTCACACACGTGTAAGGCACTGTCCACAGCAGACTTTATTTACCCCACTAAAACAGACAGAAATTACATGCTCGTGTGATTCTTGTTGTAAACATACTAAATACTTGTAAAACAAACATTTTTGCAGTCCTCGTTCGCCAACCGATTATGACTGCTAATCTACATCGATCTGTTGGTTCATTGAGGATTTTATTTCAGAGAGGGTATCGAGAATCTAATATTCTTTTTTTAACAATTTTGTTGTTTAATTATGTAATTTATTTATAATTTCCGTTACACTTTCTAATGTTATGAGTAATACCTAGTCAGAATTCTTAGTTTTTATATTTATTTTAAGACCTTGAACATCGCTGTCTCTCTGTTATCGCTACACTTATAAATAACACAATCGGCTAAGAATTATTATAGCAACAATATTCTAAAACCGGGGAAATAACTCCATCCAATTCGAAAACGCATTAGTTTTTATTTCAACGTCTGAAGCCATAGTAGATATTAAAAATGAAACACACCAATACAATTATATTGTCCCAAATCTTTACGCAAACATGATGATGCTCTTTTAATACGAATATTATGTAGTAAGTTTTAGTCGATAAATTCGTTAAATGTACGTATACGTGTATGTAAAGGGTCCATTTTTGTAAATAGCATATTTGATAGACATATTTCCATATGTCCAAAAATTTTAATTCAAGGGTTTCTTTAGTGCATGCACGTATGCCCGTTTTTGTTTTTGTCGTTTATTTAAATAATATTGATTCGATATCAATTGTCTGTGACGCATAAAATTTCATAAAGATATTACGCGTCAGTGAAAGCTGATAAGTTTTCAATTTCATACCAATACTATTTTTAATAACAAAAACCAATACCCTACTTAGTGGTAGGGTTCTGTACAAACACGCAGGTAGGTACCACCCACTCATCATTTATTCGACTGCCAAGTAGCGGTGCAAGGGTGAGCCAGTGTAACTGTTGGGAAATAACATCTTAGCTCCCGAGATCGGTGGCGTATTGGCTCTGTATCTAAGGAATGGTAAATATTTCTTACAGCACTAATGTCTATGGATAATGGTGACCACTCATCGTCAGGTGGCCCGTTTGCCCATCTGCCTACCTATACTATATGTTAAAAATAAAAAATATATAGACAATATTTAAGGGTTAATGTTAATTTGCAACATTTTATTGACTGAGTCAGCTCATGACCAGGATAGGTGCAAAATTGTCGGAAAAAGAATAAGCTAATTTATCGGAGGGTGTATGATTTTAGCCGGTATAGAAGAAAGTTTGTACATCTGTTTAAATAGGGTGTCCTTAGAAGCATCTTGGTCGTCCGCTTGTTATATTGTTGTTAGGCTATGTGACGCCACTGTGAATTCAATATGACATCAGATACTAAGATTTGTTAAGTCAACAATCGATTTTAAAGTATTACACAATTTTCTACAGTAGTAAGTGAATCTGAGGACAAGGTTATATACGACCATGCGGATATGTACTCGTAAGACGGCTACTTAAAATATGATAAATATGGAATATAGTTTGTAGATAAGAATATCAGACAAGAATATTTTCTTGTATCGTACTTTTCAGGGCTCGTGTTTTTCGTTACTCAGGTTTTAGATTTTGCACTTTATTTTTTTATACATTGGTTTATTTATTTTTATAGAATTTTTGAGTCGCGTCTTGGATTCCGCAAGCAATGTGCATTATCGGCGGTTTTCCTTGAACACGATACGTTTCGCTTTGTCCGCGGTTCATTCGTTATCAGTGTTATCAGCTTATCAGCAGTCACGACGCTATGACCGGTCGCATGTCTGTACTTGTGCCCTTTCATTGTATTTACTAGGTACTAACACTGTTACAATTTATAACATCTTTTGGATATATTTTCCTAATATAGATCAAACTATATTAAAGATGCCTTGATGCTTTAAATTTAGCCACAACTTTGGCAACAGAGTTCTTTTTTTAAATTGTTTATTACATAATTATAAAAATTACTAATTTATATAAAATGTTTTAAAATGACATTATTTATCTGTGACGCAAGAATATATTTATTAAAATTTCGTTTCAAATATTTCAAAATTATTTTATAATTTAATAAATGAATACCAAATAAAATATTTTCTAAGAAATTGTATTAAAAAATGATGAAGGGAATTTTTCAATGGATCGTATGATCCCAACCTCCCGGGTTACGCTTGAATTCTTCAGGATACGAAGCAAGTGGCATCGGAAGGTTAAGAGCCCGTTATCGCCTCTTATCAGTGTACGTAGCATGCCCCATTTGCTCGTTTGACCTGACACCACAGTTATCAGTTGAACGCGCGATAAACCGAACCGCCATACCTGTTGAATTACCTTTACAATTTTTTTTAAAGTGGAAATTATTTATTTCAAAATATATTTGTGTTTCAAAGTGATGTGTCATATGAATTAAAAATAATATCATACATGGGATTTCGTTAATATTTGGTATGATATTTGAAGGTTTTGTTTTTGAATAATTGATATATTATTTCCGTGGCGTTTCATAGCATTCGGTAATGAAATATGATTGACCTTTACAAGCAGGTGGTTCTTATAGACAATAGAAGGCGTGATCGGTTAGAATTTTGAATGATACATTACATTAAAAGCATAGTCTTGTTTGTTGTGTACCTATCACGGGTGATTGATTGCAACATCGTGTACCGAGTTTCATAGTTGTACTATTGAATACAATCGCTACTAATGCTGTGACGACTTCATTACTTGTAATAAAAAACATGGTTCGTTCAAATATATAATATATTCAAACGTTGTATGTATAACCGTATACCTTCGTATTTAAAAACAATCTTGATCTTTGCTTAGCTGTGCTTAGTTTATGTTTAGAAATGGATTTCATGTAAGGAATGTAATGAAAACATTTTTTTTTTATATTCGTTGCATTTATACGCATGTCACAGCGTTAAGTATTTTAATAGGGTTTCTGATTTCTAGACGATTTCTTTAGTTTAAAAATACTTGAAAATAAAACATGTAGATAAAGGTAAATTCACGTAAGTCATCTGGTTGATATTAGATTGGATCTTTTGCAAACGTATCAGCCCACCTGAATGTATTCCTTTACTTTAACTCGACATCTTATTATCAATTAAAATACATAAAATGTTCCAACGTAAAGGTCATAGTCACGGACATATAGTATATTTATCATTTTGATTATGTTGTGACTAATCTTATTCCGTTCAAACACTTATATGATAACCAATGAAGACAGATATCGCTTTGCTTGTTTTAAGTTATTGTAAGAAGTTTTTTAATGTGAACAGTATTTAATAGTATTCATAAACAATATGTCGAATGGATTTCAGTTTTTTTAGAACTATCACCTAACACGTGTGCCTTCGTATTTTTGTAACATTTATTTAAAAAAAAAATAGATCATACATTAGCTAATGTATGTCTGCGCGCTAATTCGAACGTTTGAACTTTGAACATGCAGATAGTGTTCTTGTTAATCAATTCGATTGAATTTGGTAGAAGTTTTTAATACTTTTTAGCGTAAACATTATCAGATATCATTTTAATTAATAAAATAAGTCATTATGAGAAGTTCATTTTAATTCATTTATTTTTAAAATTAACTGTTTACAGCTGAACAAATTGCACGTCGGTATATTTATAATTTATTAATAAGATTATTGCGAAGTGCAATATATCTATATAAGTATGATCAGGTGATGTCTTTTACATTTAGTTAATAATGTTTATTTTATAATATTTATTGACTATTGTTAAGATTATGTCATACGTATGTATATTATGCGGATAAATGCAAAAGATTTTAAAAAGTAAAATAAAAAAAAATGGTTTTTTAATATTCGTTAAGATAAAACATTTTTAATTTTTTTTTTTGGTATATCTTATAAAAAATCCTACGTCATTGACACATAGTATGGATGCGTCAAGAATCATAAATGAACTGACAAAATAGTAATATAATATTGAGGAAGTGACAGCTTGCAAATGTCTCAAGACTTAACAAAGGCTTCTTACTTATCTTCAAGAGCAACAGTGTTTATTCTACCACGCTGCTCCAAAGCAGGTCTGTGGGTAACATGTGACAAAATTTCATTTTACTTATTATAGTTTCAACACAATGTTCGTCTAAAAAGTTAGTGGCATTCGTCGTGCTTAACAGAGAGAATAAGGCTAGGCTCCCAATGTATATCTAACACATTGTGTGTATTCGTACTTGACAATCTTAATAATTAAATACATCTTCGTTATAATTTACAGTTTAACCTGATGATATTACTGTTCGAAATCATTTGAGCAGCGTATGTGTCTTAGTGGTAGGTCTTTGTGCTAGTATTACTTACTGATATGCTGGTTTCCAATCATAATCCAATTCCAATCATAATGTTTCTTGGTTAGTATAACATAGTATATACAATTTATGTACATACTGTTATATATAATAGTATCTATAATAGTATGTACTTAATGTCGTTAGGTTAGGTTAGAGAGCTGTGTTAGAATATTCTAGTGCAAAAATGTAAGCATGTCGATCAACATAACAGGGGGGAAGTGAGGAGTTGGACTAAAAGTTTTTTGTGTTTTCCGAGGATTGCCAAGACATCAGATCAGGAGAACAACCCACGCTGCTCCAATGCGGTTTGGTGAATATTTAATTGAAATTAAACACGTGCAGATATCTTCACGATGTTTTACTTCGAAAGAGTAGTTTGTACGTGAAATTTTTGTTTATTCTATACGTTGCTAATGTTTCTCCAACCGTATCATCTATTACACTGGCTCACTCACCTTTCGTAGCGATAACAACATTAAATAGGTTTCACCGTAGCTGGTTTTAGAATAAGTGAAAGTTACATTTACAAATGTACTTTTAATGATCTTGTCATCCAATTCTCTTAAATTTTGTGTTGACCGAATGGTTTCAAATTAATGATCTAGCTTTATGTTTAAAGAGGTCGCTCTTTTTTTGAACGCGGTTTACGCAAAAGCTGGTGAATATTTTGCCATAAAACTTGTACCATTAAATTCAACGTGTTTCAGAGATGGTTTATGGCTAAACATTATCATACATCATAATTAAACGTAAAACGTAGCCATTGCAAGGCGTAGCCGGATCTGCTAGTGATTTAGACTTTTCTATAGCGCTTAAAGTTTCACGCAAATATGCGTCTTTTATTTAAAAAGTATATACTTATGCCTTTGACAGATTATAACTGGAGGAGGATATTATTATCATTATTATATTTGGCAGGAGGATGATGATGATTTAAAAAAAAAGAAAAGATTCTTCACCCAGACTTTATACCTCTATTGATGTCTAGCTTTTTTGTCAAGAGATCTGGAATTACGTTTGAAATGTTGCATTTTCAAAAAATCAAATAAAAAAAACTCATTATTGTATACCAAAGACACATAGTTTAGTCACATTTAAGAAAGATGCACGAGAAGCGGCCTTGTTGCTAAAACAACGATCTCTCATTTTCCATTCTGTATTACTGTGAATTTTGGTATTTTTAATTAAAAATATACATCACGGGAATAATATATTGCAATTGTTTTATATCATAAAATACTCTTTAGATGTAAAACATAATTTTATAATTAATTTAGGAATTATTTCATTAAACATGTCTGAAACAGTGATTAAAAGTTTGGAACAGCAAACAACGATGTCGTTGGACCATGATGTTGTCGAGAGAAAGTGTAGTGATGGTGATGTGATTAAAGATGATGAAGTGTTGAAGGAGGAAGGAGATGAGAGCAAGAGTGCCACCCACAGGGAGAACAGATTGACGAGCATCATCGATCAGTTACGCTGTCAGAGTAAAATGAAAGGTAAGAAAAATGTGGTTATTTTTTTAAATTTTATATTCAAATAATGGGTTTTCAAATTATTTATTAGACAGTTTATATTTCTTCTAGTTTTGGTGTGAATATATATGTAATAAAAAAGCATATCATAGGGTTGTTTTGAAATATGAAACCCCTTCAAAGATATTACGTATGAACGAATAGTAACATTATTGGTAAAAAAAAATATTATATAAATATACCTAGTTACAAGAATTTACAGATTGTAATAAGCTTACAATATAACGTTATTATTAAAATTCTAGATAATGTGGTAACCTTAATTTTTTTAAGTGAAATTTCTTCAAGAGCCGTGAGAGTCAATTTTCAAGATCAAATTTGGCTGTAATATTTTTGCGTAAAAAGCTTCCGCCCCAAAAATGTTTTACTTTTGCCGCTTTTCACGCACTTGAATTTAGATTTATAGTTTTTATGGTCTACATCTGTCACTGAGGTTCATACGGATAAAGGTTAAGCAAACTAATTCAGAGTGCAGGAACATCGTGATCCTGTGATAGCACTATCTCCCATCTCGCTATTGTTGCCGGAGTTAAGACTCATTGTGATCACCGCTAATTGCGCGCGCGCACCCGACGCGTGCCTTTTGTCTCGGTAATCTGTACGTGTTACAGTAACATTGTTTGTACATTGAAATCATTTAGAGTATGAATTTCTTTTATAATTTATTTTATTCTTACCGTGGAAAAAATTTAATAGTTTTTTTTATATATTATTTTACATTTTATCACACTTTTTGGCACCGTTTTAGTATTTATATGAAACTTTTTTTTAATAATAAGAAATAATAACATGATATAACGAATTACATATAATTTTAATAGAGACTTCGACTATAGAAGTTGTAGTCGATGTTAAATTTCATGTTGTTGCAATAAATGTTTGCTATCTTGATTATCAAACAAAACCGTGAGGCACAACCAGTGTTTAGATAAGTATAACATTTATAAATCTTAGCGATTTACATGTTAAACGCGATAACATCACGGCAAAGGTTGCGACTGTCGGTGTTGTATTCGTTCCGGTTGAAACTCTGTTTTCTATTAGAACGGAGATTTATGAACTGCTAGTCGCTCTTTGTAATTATAACAGATCTACACGTAATTATTATTAGATTGCTTCGCAATAACCTTCATTGTTCCGATATAACAATTAGAAATTAGCTTTTAGCGTTATTTTTGATTTCTAATTTGAATAAACGCAAAATGAGAAAGTGTTCGGAGTTTTCATTCGTTCTTTTCGCAACTCATTCAGTAAAAGTTACTTGTATGGAACTCCATTGTATTTTCCTTATATTTAACCTAATTTATCAAACCGTGAACATTGAGTTCACGGTTCAATTAAATAAATTGAGATCAGTTTTAATTCGACTTCAGAAATACTGTAATTACGCCAGTGTGTTTAATCTAGGAGCCAAATATTCCAATGCTTAAAGTTACAGATTTAATTTATTAAAATATTTGTAGTGAAGGAAATACAGCACTTAAAAATACTTCATCATGCAAAGATTTTAATAATTAAATTAGCATTAATTTTACTTAAAATGTTTCATGACCATAACCAACATAAAATGTAACTCACCCACAGTTACAAGGCTTTTAAATTTAAGCAATTATCTTTATAAAAATATATTCGTAAATTAGATGTAAAACAAATATTATGATGTAATCAAATGTTTGACAATAAATTGCTCAATAAATCTAAATTGAAGAATAATTTGGATTTATTGAGCAATTTAGATTGAAACAATAAAAATACACTAAAAACTGAGTTTAAATAAGGAATAGTAGGAAAAGATTAACATATACATAACACATAATTAATACTTGATACAGATTAAATATAATGGGTAAAAAAAACATTAAATGTATAACAGTACCTTTATGATTTATGCAATGGAACTTGTTTACAAAAGTGTTTAACTAGCGTGAAGTAAACATACTTAAATAATTTTAATATTGTGTTTTTTTTTTTTTTTTTAATTTTAACTCCTATCTTATTACGAGATTTCATTTAACTTTATTTGCGAATATAAATCAAGGGTTGCTAATAAATTTTGATAAAGTCAAACCACCCAACCGGTTGAATTAAAATGTTAACATACTCGCTTAAAGCTCGTGATTATATTCACCATCCCACTGACTTACTAATAAATTATTGAATTTATTTTTGATAATTCCCGTATAATAGTATATAGTTTTTTAATTAATTTATTGTTTTAATTGTTTTGGGGTTTATAATTAATATATGTTGTATAGTTTTAGTCAGTGTAAGAGAATCTTAAGGTAGAAAACTTTTAAGAAATACATTTCGAGATATAAACAAGCGTCTGTAATCTTAATTAAACTCGGGGACCGGTCACTGAGTTACGTTGCAACTTCGACCGAGCATCGAGACTAACATTTTAATTCTTAAAAATATCTTTATCAATCCCCCAATTAGCGGATAAAGCGGTTATTTAGCTAATGAATGAATAAATCGCTGTCGGAATGTACTTCCGATGCGATAGTGTTTAATCAGCGCGTGCAATTTATACAGCGACGCCACTGAAATACGGCAAATGCTTGGTGCATCTGTGGATCATGATTGACCATTCGTGAGTTTAAATTACGACAATTACTTTGGAAATTTCTGTTGTGTTTTTTTTTTTTTTAAAGGTAGGTAATGCACTATATATACTGCCTGTATATATATAGTTCTCACGCGAACTATACTTAAAATAAAATTAAGATAATGAACTTTATGCAAACGTTTATTAGGATCATATGATAAGTACTTATTCCACGAGAGTTTTTATCTTGCAATTGATTGTTATAAGTTATGACGTTTACGGTTGTTGATACGTAAAGTGATTATAATTCATATCGATAAGGAGGATGGGATATGTAATACCAAAAATATTTTATCGTCGCGGAAAATGCAAATAACCATCCCAAGTCTTGGTCTCTAATTTTAAATTATATCTTTCGACTTTTTCAGTTGAAACACAGTTGGGCCTTGTTTATAAAGAGATATATGTATATATAAAATGGTTTCTTAAACGTGTTACTCCGTCTTATTGCCTCGATGGTGATATAAGCGCTGGCTCTATTTCGCTCAGAAAATTGATGAATTTAAAAATTCTCGACATCATTTGTTGTGGTATTGATTTCTACCTCATTTTTTCAATTTTAATTGTATTTACTTATTTAAATGCTCAATATAAATAGAAGTTTTTAAATATATTTACTTTGATATATTAGTCCCTAAGGTTGGTAGCACATTTACGCTGTAAGGGATGATAAATATTCCTTAATGCCAAATCCACTAAATAAAAGATTAAATTAAATTAAAAAATAATAATGAAATAAAAATACTTTAGTTTTCAAATAATTAAAATATATTTTTTTTAAGGAAAATACGTTTAGTGTCGAATAATACTCTTTACGTATGTTCAATTACACATCAACTACGACCGATGCATTTTCTTTTAAAAATGCGATTTCATTCTCACTCACACTGAAAATACGACCATGTTGCAATCTAGTAAAGAAGCAATTCATGAGTTCGATTCTCGTGTTGTTAATTTCTATCCGTAGTGAGTAAGTATCGAGAGCAAGCGCAGTGATCTATAGATCTTAGAACATGGAGCAATCTACGAGGTGTAATGGTGGCAAAGATTATGCATGTGTCGAAGATATTCTAATACGTGAGTTGCCATTTTTAATATTTAAAATGTCGTATTTCTTAGAGTGCTAGTCGTGTCTCTCTCGGAGGTTAATTAATAATCTGAGGTTCAATTTGCTTCTTATCAGGAGTGTATACACTATTTAACAGAATGTTTTCAGTCTGGACCAAATTTTCGCTTATGCTGTTGTTCTTACAAAACTAAAAATATAATGAAATGAGAAAAACATTTAGTACTATGAAATCAACGAAAACTTCGGTTAGTGGAAATAGCAATGGATATTATACACACTATAACCTATATCCAAACATTGGTGATAGAAAAATAGGTGAGTACCTGCCCAAGGCCTCCACTGGTGTAATTCAATGCAATCCACTAGCATACGTAAAAATACTTTGTATTGCCGTATTCCAATCTAAATGACGATTGAGTATTTATGGTGCAAATGCTAAAATATCTTCATTCTTATAATTTAGCGTCACAATAATTAGAACAGCAGTGCATTGACTGTGTAAGACCTATGTGATATATAAATTAATATAAGTAACTGTACAAATCACAACACACACAATTACTTTAGTTTTTTTCATTAAGATATTAATAAATCTTATGTAAATATAATTTAATTTATATTATGTATAACATTTATTTATACTTGTATTTGTCATATTTTATCTATGTTTATTAAAGATATTAAAAGTACTTATAGTAACGATAACACCAAAGTTATTGGTCGTTTCGATATCGATGACCTAATCAGCAATAAACAACCTTGACAAGTAAAATCTTTGATTCCGTAATAGATTACTTGTAAAGCAATATGCTGGTGTCAGTCTTAGTCAAAGGTGAAAGCTCTGTTGGTATCAGAGTTTTAGAGTCAGTTATAATCATTAGCGAATCATCGAAAAGAAGAAAATTATTGGTGTCATGAGACACCTAGTTGTAAATAACAGACACATAAGTTGAACTCTGGAGCCTTTAAGAGTAGAGTGAACAGGTTTCTTATGGATGGGCGTGTACCACCTTCGTCTTCATCTACACTTTCCATCGGGTAGGATGGAAGACAAAGGCCTATTCCATTACAACTATATAAAAAAATAATTTATGACAATAGCAAAGTTATTATTAAAAATCCTGTGAATTAAAATACAAATAACAATAAATACGTTTAAATATTATAAAAACCGTATAAAATAGAAAGGTAAAGGTCGCTTAGGTGGCATAACGCTTTTTCGATATGTGATGATTTCTGCCAGTTCACTCCACTGTAAGACGCGTAAAACAACTTCGTTCCAATATAATCTTACTAAACCTTCATACCAAAACTAGGTGGTAGGGCTTTGTGCAAGATATTCTACCGCCAAACAACAGTACTCATTATTGTTGTGTTTCGGTTTGAAGGGTGTGAACCAGTGTAACTACAGGTACGAGGGACATAATATATTAGTTCCCAAGGTTGGTGGCGCATTGATGATGTAAGGAATTATTTATATTTGTTACAGCATCATTTTCTATGGGCGGTGACCACTTAACATCAGGTCGCCCATTTGCTCGTCTGCCTATCTACATAATAAAAAAAAAACACAGCAATACTGAGAATTAATAATTGACGTACATTAGATTTCAAGTTATCATTATTATTTCTCGTTTGTCCTGCACTTTGACTCTTGAGACTCCATTGAGAATGGCCGAAACTGGAATGGGTTATTATTATTGCATATGCATTTTTATATAAATAATTAAATGTATCAGGTTTTTAGATATGTGCATATCTTAGGTATATCTTAGTCTATGACAGAGGTCGCGTGCGCGTGCGCCGTTAGCGCGCGCTGGATATTTATAATGATCGATATTCCTCTCATTTCTACTGGACCTTGCTCCGGTTACAAGGGTCGCCATTTTACTTCAAAGCCTGTTTTGTTTGTATGATTAATTTTGTTTCAATTTCTTTTTATTATTTTCTAATCAAATTATATAATTGTATGTGTAAGTAATAGTCTCAAATACCTTGCGTCTCTTTCTATCCGGTTTTGCTATCTTGCATTATTTATATGCATAATTTATAAAAAAAATAATAGTAGGCAATTTTATTTTATTTTTGGTATATATGAAATGTAGTCAATATAATTAACTTTTAATATGGAGCCCATAATAATAACTAATCTAGAGTATTAAACTATTGTAACTATTTATACTAGAGGTGAAATTAAATTTAAAAGTATTTCTATTTTCTTACAACTGTTTTCATCAGTGCAACAACGTGAGCTGTTTTATGTTTGAGAAAGCGTCTACAAAATGTAATTAATTGTAGGCACGCGTTCGTAATTTTACGATATAATAACAGTTACTGTTGTGAATCAGCGCAGTTCACTTATAAAATAATACAATTATTCATATACAAGCTCGGCCCGCGACTTATTTTTTGTCTGAGGATGATTTTATTTAGATTAAAACGACGCGTTTGGCAAAGGTCTCAATGAAGCAAAAATTTAATTATTAAATGAATATTCATATACCCATATGTGAATTTATTTAGAGGAAAAGTTTCCTAAGTAAATATGTATATAGATGTCGTAGTATCGATATAAGCAACGTAATTAGCAACTAATTATGCTATCCATAAGTTTTCCCTTCGTCATCAAATATCATAAGTCTGATGTTACATTAGTGAAAAATCGACTATACTTTCAAAAATGACTTTGTATCTTTCAATTTTAATGCCCGTTGTACTGTTAAAAAAGCTTCGTACACAAACTATAATTATATTGTGAGTATATATAATACACTTTTGTGTATTTGCAATTTATAGGAGATAATTTTAAAGACCTAAACAGTAATATGACTTGACGAATTTTAAGAAAATTTTGTTTAAAAGACGATTTTATAGAGAAAATTCGGCAAAATGTTCTTTTTTTTAAATTAAATAGAAATAACTTAAGTTAAATATAATTAAATAAATTTACACAAAACAACAGAGCAAAGTAAACTTACCATAGCTAGTGTTTCTATGAACTGTAAATATACTAAAACATTTTATACATATATTTATGAAAACAGGTCTTATATATGATCTACCTTGACCAGTTATTTGTAACAGTTAACATGTAAGATAAATAAAAAAGAAAAATAAATATACTACTGTTTTGATACTCACAAATAGTATTCGACTTTTCAAGAATGAAATGACTTTACATTGTTGAATAAGAATTATTTGAAAAGGCAATACGATTATGTAATGGTATAAAAATCTGACATTAGTAAAAGCGTGACCGCAGAACAATTAGTTATATATAACAGAATCTGATAAGCAGGTGAGGTGGTACCACTGAGACAATAGAGCTTTGTGCTGCTAACTTATCTCCACCGTGTTTATTGTTAGTTTATGCTGTGATTTTACGCCCACAGCGTTTTAAATAGATGACTTTGTTAAAATCTTTTTGTTTATACGAAGGAACGTATAAATTAGACTATTAGCTCAATAAACAAAAACAGCCTGGAGAATGGAAAATATATATATTTTTCAACAAATTCTTGTATTAATTTCTTTAATATAATATTTCATAATTTAGTTAGTACTTATGAACTTAAACTAATGAAACTGAGTACTTTTAATTGGATTCATATATCCACATAGCATAAAACAAAGTCGCTTCCCGCCGTCTGTACGTTTCGATCTTTTAAATAACGTAATGGATTTCATGCGGTTTATGCCAATAAACAGAGTGATTCAAGAGGAAGGTTTATTTGTATAATATATGCATATTACAGTGGAGAAAAGCCTAGTAGATCAACTTACCTAGCCGGAAAAAAGTATATATATACATATATTATAACCTTATTATACCCGCCTGGTTGCTACTATTTAATAAATTACAATTATTCGGAAAAAGATTTGAGCGAATGTAAGTTGTTTCTGATTTGTAATAGCTAGTCTCCCTCGTTACCGGGGCATTTCTTAATCGGCAATCTAATTTACAATATAATTAATTTAAGCCTCAAAGCCCAGGATCACAGTCTTGATCCAGTCATAGCCAGAAATTAGTCTTCGTTCACCCCAGTCGTATCGTCACAGGTGCAAATTGTACCAAAAGTCAAAGTCAAAGTCAAAAATCTTTATTCAATATAGAAGTGTTTACACTTGCTTATTGATTGTCAAAAATCTACCACCGGTTCGGAATTTAGCACCTCGGACCTGAGAAGAACCGGCGAAAGAAACTCAGCGAAAACTCCCAACATTAGTTATTAAAAAAAGAGTACAGTTTTTAATGCCAGGAGTCACATGGCAATACAATTATTCTTTTACATTTTCCACTATATATTTATTGATGTTCTTAACGCCTTTAAGTAGCTTAGAGGTAAATAGTATCTTTTTTTATGATAACTAATATATAGTTATGATAGCATATAATACAAAAATTAGTTCTGCGTAACTGTCTTAGAGTTTATGCACGTCTTCTTCTGTTGTATGTTTTTGATGTATTGTATCAAATAATATATTGTGTTCAATTTAAAGGTTTATAATGATATACAATTATATTTAAAACTTATTTGTTTAATACTGTTGTCCATATCATCGGTTGGTAGTGACTTCATACTAGAAAATATTATTTTTACTTATTGTTATAGTGTGATTAAATGTTTATACATTTATTCATAAACTTTTAATAAGATATATGTAATAAAAACTATAACAGATACTTCGTACAAAATAATATCATATAGATGTTAACGAAAGGAGTTCGAGTTGACTAGAATATTACGCTCGACAAAAGAGTACCTACTGATTTTCATTCAAGATTTCGGTAGAAATAACATTCTGAACCTGAGGCTTTACTTTCTGTAATATTAAATTTCAAAACTCATTCGAGCCTTCTTGAATATAATATATTTTGATTTTATTTAATTTGAAACAGTGCTTAACGTAAGCAGCTACTATGAAATCACATTTGAAAATGTCCATTATATTTGGGGATATATAGCATACGAAGTTATTATAAAAAATAGGCGAGAGTGTCAAACTGCTTTGAACGAGATGAGTTAAATATGGCGCTGAAATTGATAAGAAGCATCATTATGATACGGGTAAATTAGTTTAGATTGAAGTAAGGTCTCTCAGTTCGTTACCACGAGTCGCTCGTGCGTACTCTTGCATCTATGGTTGGATGTACCGCATGCGCGGTCGTGTGCATCTCTTCTTTTTGCTATTCGAGAGTAGTGGGACTTTCCGCACTGTGGGCCATTGTTCTTATTTACGTTCGATTAGATCGTACCGTTGTTTCAAGAAATAAAACTAACAAAGATAAAACCGCATTGCAATCATACCCTCAATTATTTAAATATAATATGTACCTACTAGTAATAGCAATTTCCATCCAATAAAAAAGTTATGATAAAAAGCCATTATGAAAAATCAGTGATTGAATAACAAGTTCACTGAGCCCAATTCATTTCAAATTAATATATATATACATGAAGGTACATAAAAGTATGTAAACTTTATAATGTGAATTAATAATATTTAAGCTAAAACGTTTGCTCATATTAAAAAGACATGCTAATATTTGGCACTAATATCAAAGTCTTTGCCTGTGATTGAAAAATACTATCGATGAAACATATATGTACAGATTAAAAAAAATAAGATCAGATATAGATTCAAAATTATGGAACTCTCTCGATGGAAATCTCTCGTGAATAGTATCGAGAAGTTGATAGATGATTACTCACGGCAAATAGATTTGAAAATTTCCACTGTAGTGCGTGAGAAGGCTTCTGATTGCAATTATTAATTACTTAGAGATGCGAGTCCACTGAGTACAGGTCGTATCTGTCGGTGAATGAGACCGTAGCGTGACTTGTTGCAAGCTTCATTGCAACATAGATGTTATAAAGATACACAGATAATTAATTATGTTACTGTATTAACTTTTTTTTTTTATTAAGTTATTGCCTTTTTAATCTATTTTAAATTAAGAATGTTGTGACATTGTTGATCTAAATAATTTTAAAAACATTGTAAAGATTAATTAAAGTTTCGTTATTTTTAAATTATTATTAACTCAAGGCACCTACTTTCTTATTTTTATTATTTTATCTTTTGATTTGAGTGTTTTAAAATGAGAGACCAATAGCGGTCACGCCGGCTATTCTCAATAGAGAATGTTACGTATTATTATGCTGAAGTGATTTCACGCCCTTTCCCCTTACACCTATAATTCTTCAGGCTATCAGATACGACCAGAGTTTGTTCACACAAAGGACAAAAAAATAACGTATTTTTGAAGGTCGATGGTTGTGTTAGCGGTTTGCTATCTTTCAAACTTAAGGCCGTCAACTTAAAATTTTTATCAGTTCGACTCGAGGTAGCCATTTTCTCAGGATCTTCGACATTATAAGCCAGCTGTAAAACTCATGAGACAGTCAAGGATGTTAAATAAGCATTAGATAGTAATTAACACTAATTTGTTTAGTAAATTAGACGTTTTTTGGTAATATATATTAAATTGGTGGTATGGCTTTGTGTAAGCCCGTCTGGGTAGGTACCACCAACTCATCAGATATTCTACCGCCAAATAACAGTACACTGTATTGTTGTGTTCCGGTTAGAAGGGTGAGTGAGCCAGTGTAATCACAGGCACAAGGGACATAACATCTTAGTTCCCAAGGTTGGTGGCGCATAGGTGATGTAAGGAATGGTTAATATTTCTTACAGCGCCTTTGTCTATGGGCGGTGGTGACCACTTATATACTCGTCCGTCAACTAATGTCATAAAAAAAATGCAAAAGCTTATTAAATAAAAAAACTTGCTTTTATAAATGTATAGATACAGCGTTAATTATTTTGTTTAAATAGCGGAAATTCAATCGTCAATTAATTACATATGTAAATAACATCTTACTTAGATGTGTTTTACATAATTAATTAGTGTACTTATTAAATGTATAAAATACTGTTGTCTTAGATTTTCGCGATTATTACACATTGAAATATTAAGAAATCGTTGGCGGTAGTTGTAAATAATATTTCTTTTTAATTCGAACAGACAAATGTCACCTTAGTCTGCCCGTGACCACGAACACTGCAAAGTGCTCGAAACGTCGGGATGTTAAAATAAAATAATTAATATACGCGATTAAATCCGTTAAAAAACTAGTTTTATTTCAATGTATAAAATACGTCATCTCTCTGATTATTATTTATTTATATATATTCAATTATATATCTGTTAAAGTACATCAACATTAAATTAAGGAATTGAAAGAATACCATAAATTATTTTCGAACACACCCAAACATGTCATGTTAGTTCAAGGTCTAAGTTGGTTATTTATCTGTTCCCCTTCCATTGGAATAGACTCTAAGTACTAAGTGAAGTATAACGACTATTACTGTATATGTTCGTATATAAAATATAATTTGGTTCGCATTCCAGAGACAATGCAAGTGTCATCGAACATCAGCTACTGCTCGGCACGCGGCTAATATTTTATCCGGCGGTCTTCATTGCGCCGTGATCGAGTTTAACTTAGGGATGTTCGTTATAAAATTAACTGCAATATCGATTCATATAATATTTATTGCTAATTATATGCTACAAGCATATTTAATAATTATGGTCGTAGCGGATGTACGTGATTAGGTAAAAAATGTAATACGCGTGCTTAGACGCAAATAATTATAAATGAACATCGAAAATTGACGTTCATTTTTTAGTACATATCATTAAATGAAGATTATTAAGACGTATCTTTAAAAACCTCCCATAAATTTGCAGCAAAAAATATTGTCTAATTTTTTACATGAAAGTGCTTACTTTGTAATGTATTATCACGAATTTCGATCATTTGTTATATTGTAAATTATTTTAAAGTATGTGTCTGACGGTTGCTTTTGAACGAGTATATAAATATATGACACAAGAAAATTTACAAAGAACTAATTATATTTAGCTGTTTTTTTTTATACATGATTGAGAAATAAATAATAATTATATACAATTAATAATATAAGAAATATTTACAATAAAGAATATTTCTATGATATTTTTATAAATTATAATAGTTGAAAAAAAGCTTTTGCACTTGTGTTAAATACGACATATTTTGATTAAATCGATAGAGCCACGTCGCATCACTAAGCCGCGAGCGAAAGAGGCGTGCGCGGGTTGCTCTCATTAATCTTTCATTTCTACGTTATATTATTAGAGGAACGGGTTTGCACGGATGCTGTGTGAGGGGGAAGGGGACGTGAACCCGATTGAACCCTCAGTAGCACCTGCCGCGTCCGGCCGCTATAAAGCTGACTTTGTATCATATCATTATATACATAGCGCCAGGTAGCGTTATATAAGGCGATACATTCAATTTGCAATTAATCGATTTTTTAATCGAACGTTATAATATCATATTTTCTGTAATGGCAACATTGGATCGTGGATATGAGACCCAACAATTTTAATAACAGCATAATACACTACATATCGTACATCACAATGAAGTTGTCATTGCTTTTTGCGGCAAGGTAGCCAATCAAGATGCCTTCTCAAATAGGAAAAACCACATTGGTCAGTAAAAAAAAAACTATTAATTATTTGTTGTGACTACTTTCTCTGAATACAACTAATGATTATATAGGGAATTTAATTTCTTTTAATGATTAGATTAATACAATTCATATTTGCGCTTATTACGGAATTTAACAAATAGGCCTGGGATCGATAGGAATATATGTATATATTGTATGATGTATGGGATACGACGTGACCTACAGACATAACTGGAAAGGAGTCAAAGTGTTAGCTATCATAAAAATCAAGCATATTGTAAGGTATTAAAAAAAGTTGAATAAAAACCTAACATACGAATTAATTTTATAGATATATATGTAATATTAATTTATACGTAAGTTGAGGTAAATGAAAATATCGCGCCAAACAGTGCTATGCGACGCTATATAGCGACGAATGCTGAAGAGCTTTGCTTATATTGTATGTAAGGACTGACTAGCGTTTTACGTTTACCTTAATAAGCTTATGTAACTTTATGTAAGCTGACTTTGTTAATGCGATTTTCATGTTCATGTGTGTAGATTTTAATTAATTGGTATTTTATTTGTATTGCAATTGGTACGTAAATATGTAATTAAATCAAATAAAGTGTGGACGCTCAAGAGGCTCAAGTTTAGTTTAAATCGGATATTTGGTGTGTTTTAAGGTTATTTCATTCATAAATTTATCTGTAAGAATATTAATAACGACTTCTGCCTCTCTCTGAAGTAAAAGTGACAACTTTTCCTATCATATTTTTTTCGTATTTTTTTTATGAGTTGCTTTGCGCAGTCTGTCTGGGTGGCTATCACCCATGCATCAGCTACTTTATCCGCAAATATAAATACTTTACATTGCTATGTTCTGTTTTGAAGGCGAGTAAGCCAGTGTAATCAGTAATAACAGAAACAAGAAGCTTAATAACCTTAGGTTCTATGGTTAGTTTAACTTCTTATAATAGCGCTGGCTACAGGCAAAAGTGACGAAGCCTAATATGCGAAAGCATTATTTATATATGTAAAAAGAAAAAAATTAAAAATAAAAGTATACGAATAGGATACCTTGTAACAAAATCCAAACACTGTAAGTTAATTTAAAATAAGTTAAACTCTAATTATGAGTGAAGAACGGAAACTCGTTGGAACTGTAAAGTAAATAGGAGCATAGTAAATCATCAGTCCTAATACTATCGGTTTGATTTACACCATTGCACCGTTTTCAGCTTGAGGCTGCGAGCCATTGTTGACCGCCGGTCATTATAATCAACTGTTTATGTGTCGTAGCACCACGCTCTAGGGTATGTGAGGATATTCCGGGTTCATCTACAATGGTCTTAGATACCTCATCTACCTAGAATAGACCAAACGAATGCACATTGGTTTTTATGTTGGGTTTAATGTTTGATGAAAAATGTTTTAATTATTTTATTAGAAATACTAAATATCGACAGTAGAATATAGGACGAGTGAGCTGTTAGAGCTTACTTGCCGCTAATGTGTGTTGTATAAAGTTAAATAAATTATCATTTTTAATGCTATGTTCTTACCTAACCAATACAGTTGTTTAATAAACTTAGTATTTTTGTGTTCCGGTTTGGAGGGTGAGTGAGCCAGTATGATTACAGGGACAAGGGATATAACATCTTAATTCCCAATGTTGTTTCCAACGATTTGAGGGATAGTGACTTAAACCTATGTGAAATTCAAAAAAATAATTCAAATATATATATTTATGAAATGAAAATGTTGTCATACTATTGACTCTATGGTTATTTGTCACGTGATCGTCAATTGCACAGAGTATAATGTAAACAGTTGTTTATGTTTAAGTGTACAATCGTTATCAATTCAACGATTCAAGACGAATGATCATAATGAAAAGTCACTATTGTTTCCGTTTGTTTATCGATTGATATTGTTTTGTAAAAAATGTTAATATGTGGATGTTTTGTTTTAGCCCGCGTAGGCGTAAGTTGTGTAACGTTTAAGTGACATTATATATTTGTAACTATATTATATATTAATAGCCTAAACCAATTTTTGTCCCAGTGATAGGTGCACGAAAAAATCGGTTACGGTCTCATTTTAAAGAGCTCCAGTCGTAGATGTGCAGAAAAATAATGAGGGTTCTTGATTGCAATTTACTAAATTATTACGATTTGACAAAGAATTAATTTCAGTGAACGGATAAAAGTTACTGGCCGGTTAGAGAGCGGTATTACGGCTGTATAAGAAAAAAAAAATTACAAGAGGTTTTATATTTTGGCCCCAAATGTGAATGAGTGACTTGCAGTTTACAATAAAATAAAATCAAAATAAAACCCGTCATAGGTTTCGAACTTCCTAAAAAACTTTTGAATAAACGCAACGTTTCGCGGGATATTCACTAGTGGTTTATAAATTCCCATAAGAACTTGAATATTAGCAGCCCGTAAATGTCCCACTGCTGGGATAAAGGCCTCCTCTCCCTTTGAGGAGAAGGTTTTTGGAGCATATTCCACCACGCTGCTCCAATGGGGGTTGGCGGAATACACATGTGGCAGAATTTCGTTGAAATTAGACACATGCAGGTTTCCTCACGATGTTTTCCTTCACCGCCGATCACGAGATGAATTATAAACACAAATTAAGCACATGAAAATTCAGTGGTGCCTGCCTGAGTTTGAACCCGAAATCATCGGTTAAGATGCACGCGTTTTAACCACTGGGCCATCTCGGCTTTTAACTTGAACTTGGTACTTGAATAAATAAATATTAACTTGATATTTAAAATTGTAAAAAAAATGATGTATACTAATTAAAACATTATATGTGTGTGTATTTGTGTCATGTAGGATTTAATTTAGTTCGTGAATTTTAATCGGTGGTAAGGAAAACATTTTTATTAATAAAAGGAATTCTACATGTGAGATTTAACTCTGGGTATGTATATTTCTTAATCTAAATTAAAAGAGCGTTTTAAAATACGCAAAACATTTTAGAGGCAAAAGGAGTCAGCTGCCCAGGGGAAAAGTTATCTGTTAATAAACTAAACCAATAATTATAACGAGATTTCATATTAAATTATTTCCCGTTTTCCCCAACTGAAGTGAGGGTTTTAGGACTCGCCGGTACCTAAAATGCCTGGATTGCCCGAGTTAACTGGACTACACGTTAAAAACAGAGGTACCTACTCCGTCTCTTATGACGTCATAAGTGACGCGCCGAGCTCAAGTATAGAGTGCATAATAATAAAAAAAATATATCCTTATTTGAACATAAAACATGGCGGTACTACATACAAGTGTTGAATTGTTCACCAATTACCGGGTGTGAAGGTGCTCTGATAATTGAATGCATTGTTTATGGCTACAAACCAGACAGGATTCAATAGGATTACTTCTGTTTATAAGTCTTGTGGTATGAGTTTTACATCTATTATTTTGTATACTGGTAGCGTTGAATAATTCTGTTTCTAATAATACACTCATTTTTAGACATTGTATACTGTAGACATTATATATATATAGTAGTAAAAATACTAGCATAAGTTGTGACGTCTTATACAAGACAAGTGGGAGAAGAGACATGCAGGCTTCGTCAGAATGTTTTCCTTTACTGCCGAGTAAAGGAAAATTTAAATTCATTGGTGCGTGCTTGGGCTTGAAGCCGCAATCATCGGTTAAGATGCAAATGTTTTAACCACTGGGTCATCTCGGCTCATAGAAATAAGTATAGTATAAATATACTAGTTGTATAATTTAATATATTTGTAAAAAGATTAATAACGATTAAAAAAAATGATTTTAAAATAAAGTAATAAAAACGAATATATAACTGAAAGAACGAAGGAACCCTTGTTATACCTACAAACCATAGTAAACCTACCTATTAAAAATAATGAATTAGAAGATATGCCTTTCATTGGAAAAGTTTTTCTCGCGATTTTTTTTTATTTCGAACTTAATCTTGTTCTTTACAAATTACGACTTAAATTTATGTTGCCAGTCTTCCTATTAATATAGTAAAGTAGTTTATGTTTAGTTCAAAACATTAATGAAATAGTGAGGCGAATAAAATTATAGATAAAATATAATTATTTTTTTTATTTTTTATTTTAAAAGAATAGTAGCAATGCCCCAAATTCCAGGCCAGGTCAGGATCGATCCTGCGACTATTTACATAGCTATACGGCCCGTATATAATTACGGTATTGACGCTTACAACTATTTTATGTTCTTAGTTTCGTTGAAAACAGATACTTATCATTATAATACATAACGAGGGGATAGGCTTCAACTCGTCATTAGACATGATGATATTCGAAAATATAAGCCTAGTCGTTCAGGTTAGTGATATATTTTTAATATTCACACCAATTCTGACACTTTTCGGTTGTCACGTGTTCTTCTACGTCATACTGACATAGCTAGCACGTACGATAAAAAAAATCCTAATTAAAATTTTAATTCTTCGTACATATGTACATATATTTAGTGTAAATGTATTAAGCGCAAGTGGTTTTCGTCATCTTTTAAGCTTTAATGGCTATTTTCTAAAATCAGTCTATTTGTTTTTTAATTATAAAACAAATCGATATTTTGGTTACATAATTTTGGTAATTTTGTTGATAATTTTATACTAAAAAACTTTACAGAAGATTATCAACAGACACAATCGTGTTACGATTTTATGATGAGAAAAAAAAAGTAAAGAATAATTATAATTATAGCACAAAGTTATCGTTTAAATAATGTTGCCAGTATAAAAATGCGCATATCATAAACTTAAGCAAGCGTTAAGCGCACGCGCCATGCTTACGGTCTAAGAAAAAAACCGTCTTAATGTTTAATTTGATGGAACCACGACCTTTGTACTGAACCACGAAATGGTAATTAGTTGCAAAAAAAACTGAATATCATAAATATTACTTGTCTATTCATGAGGTTATAAAAGCTTCCGTATAGCGGGGATTCGTTTCTTCATTTTATAATAGAGTTTCGTAATAAAGGGTATTGTTATATAAATAATTAAATTAAGTAATGTTTTTTTTTGCTATTAATTCAAAAACAATTGTGTGCATTTACGTCAATAATACGTGGAATTAAAATTGCTTTTTCGTATGCAATACAGACATTTTTAAGACATAACATTGGTCTTAAGGTCCGTACCTTCACAAGTGATATGGTTATCATTTGGCTATTAATTTGCTTAATTGTCATGTAATGTAATTATAATGCAATGAAAATAGGAGAATAATGCAAACTTTTATTGAAAGTATAAATCGTCGTACGTTTGCCACCACTAGTGACTGGAGGGCTGGTTCATTTGTGCAAGGATCCTCGCTTCCATTCCACGCAACCATAATTATACAGCAGCAATTTTTAAAATTTTGTTTTTAAATATTCCATGTCAACAATCTTTTGTTAAAAATATAATTTAAAAAAAAATATACTGTACTAAAACAGAAATTATTTACCACACATAAAGCACGACCTAGTGCATTTAAAAAGGAGCTTTAAAAGAAACGTTTCTTGGAAAATAGCCTTTCTTGTTAATGATTTCATAAAACTGATAATTATCAATATTATCCACTGAGGGTAAAACCATGGCCGCAAAAACGCAACCGTAAAAAGTATTATCTCTAAACACAGTTATCGCAAATACATGTTGACTACACGGTATACACGGTACTGTATTCAATATTACATAAACGTTAAAGATTATAATCGCTTGAATCAGCAATTCAATGCAAATTAATATATACTGTTTTAATTTAATGTAACAAAATTTTTTAAAATCTTTTATCGTATATATTTAAAAATTGAAATATTTTCGTGTATCTGTTTGAGATTAACAGAATCTCAGAACTTTGACTACTTACCTCTCAATGGCGTTGCGGCACTTAACCTTCTATTCCGGGTTTTGTTAATTACAATAATCATTATTTTACAAATATTAAATTATGAATGTTGTGTTTAGATGTTCGTTATTTAGTCATGCTCGAACGATGGGACAGTTTGAAAATAATGTTGGTAAATTATTTATCATTATTTAACTATTAAAAGCATAGCATTACTATTTACGTCGATCGAAATGGTTGGTTTACATTTTACAGCTAGACATAGAGATATCTCTATGATTGAGTGATTTTGTTTCATTTTAAAGTAATAAAGTGACTGTGACGTTTATTTATCTATAATTATATAGAAATTACGTATAGAATCATTAGATAGTCGGCCTAAGAAAATACAGATAAGCAATAATTGGAAGTTTATGTGTTATTGATCCTTTTTATAATACCTACAGATTATCCAAAATATTATAACGTGTTTAAAAATCTAACCCGCTGGTTAGTACAGGTGAATGTTAAGTTGGTACAACTGGTGTATATCCCTAACTTGTGTTTATTGGTTCGTCGATTAAACATGTACTTGTCAAATTAAATTCTGCCATATGTATATCTAAAATTCTCCCTTGGAGAAATACGGTAGGATAAGCTCCGAAACCTTTTTTAAAAACTTTGAAATCCAAATATTAGAATATAATTTTTTTTTATTACAAAAGCATAATGTTATGTCAACTATCCGCTAGTGCGGTGTGACTCTTAGCCGCGTGGCTGGCGCGTGCCAGTCAGCCAATTACACTTCTCCACCTTATTGCCGTCAGCATCAGAGCGATTGAATATAGGCAGCCAACTGTATCGCCTGCCAGGTCGCCATCAGTTAGGACTACTACAAACTAGTAACGTTTTAAGGAAATATTTTCATTAAATATTTAATTTTTTTCTATTTGTTTAATTCCTAGTGAATCCTTACTAGTACGAGTATAATAAAGGCGAAGATTTGTATGTATAGATGTTTGTTACTCTTTCACGCAAAAAACTACTGCATGGATTTTAATGAAATTTTACATATCAGATATATATATATAGCATAGCTTATATATCAGAACAACACATAGGCTATAATTTATAAATATATTGTGTGAATAACACCTAACAACCAAACCCTAAAATTCGGGCGGAGCCGCTAGCAAAATCTAGTAGGTATACCAATAATCACAAACAATTAAACTTCGCTTCTTATTGGTGTTTATATATATACAGCCTTTTAGTGCTGGTGCAATGCAATCTAGTATAATTAATATCTTTTTTTATTGAACTTTTTATTTGTAAAAAATATTTAAGTACATATTTCAATAAAATTCAAAGATGAAATGTACCTACTGAATTTCCTCCTTTTTCTTCTTGTTATGATTGAATTTGAACTTGTTTGTAAGACCCCTTATGTTTTTATACAAGCTACATTTATTGACTCCGCTTCTACTTTTTGCGAAGCAGAATGTGTGAAAAATAATTTATTTATACTTGTACAGTAATTTTTTTTTTAATGAATACGTTATACGCAATGGTTTTTTTTTATTTCTGCTGCTACAAATTAGTACTTTGCTTTAAAAAGGTTTTTTTATATTTTAGTTTAAATATCTTAATTAGATTTAACCGGAAGTTGCCTAGAATAAAATTATGCACAAAAGTAATTTATGATATATTTCTCATCCATATCTCCGGATAACTCTTGGCGTGACTAGTGTTAAATTAAGTCACCTAGCTGATTTAGTGGCTAGGCTAAAAATCCGTGTCTCGGATTTGAATTTAGGAGGAAACCAGGAACGGAACCCAGGGCCCTGAGATCTGAGCCCATGAATCTTGACAATCAAATATAATATATAACTTATTTAATAATAAGTTATATATTATATTTGATTGTCAAGATTATTTGAATATTTTTAGTCGATGTAGTGAATTTAGCCAAATGTAAAGTCAGCTATTTTCGACATTACAAACAAACATACGTCCAATCTTTCGGCTATATTAGTGCGTAGTAAAGCGAACATCTTGTTTGTATGATTACCGGTTGACAAACGTACAAACGTAGACGTGCACCGACCCGTAGCGGTAAGTGGCGAAGTGCTTCCGGTACCTAATGTACTCGTGGCTGACATGCAGTAATGCTATACAATTAGACAAACATTACAATGAAAGGAATGAAGTCACTTTGAATCAATGTACAAATTGATTTCAAAATTTTGTACCTCGTACGTAACAATTACTATGGTTCCTTATTAGCTGTTTTGGTAACTATTTAAGATTGAATCCCCTAATGACAAATATAAGTTAAATTGGCTATAGAGGAAGAAGTTTCTCATTGTTCTGGTTATTCAGCGAGAAAAATAAAGGATGCTTCAGTGTTAAGAACACAGACCGGCGTGAATTTAGGGTAAGATGCGCGAGGTCTTGTTAGATGTGACGTCCTTCTTATTTTATATCACTACCAGGAAATATTATTCTCTGTCTAGCCAGCTTCATTGTTGAAATAAAATTATTAATATTTGAACCATCACAATGTTGCGACGGTTATTGGAGAGATTACTTAAGTTTCTTATTAATAATCTTAATATTTCTATTAATGTCGCAATGTCTGAAAAAACAATTATAAAATGCAGTAGAACTATTAATTATGTAAGTAAAGATTGTAAATCACCGTATAATACGATTGTGAAATGTCAAATGTCAGAATATGTTAAGCGATGTTGACACTAATAATTATAAGATTTAAATGACATACGTATAAAAATAGCGTAACACCGTTAGTCGATTTTTAACGTTTCACGAGTAAGGTTCTTACTGAATAGTTATTAATTATTGGAAATTAACTTCTCTTACCATAAAACTTAGTAATATTATCATAAAAATAATAAAAAACTTATAAATATTTTTATTTCATATTTATGTAGATTAGCAAATATTAAACATTACATTAATCGACTTTCAAATGTAATAAAAATTAAATCACTGTTGTAAAATATCTGACCACTGAGCCGAGATGGTCCAGTGGTTAGAACGTGTGCATCATAACCGATTATTTCGGGTTCAAACCCAGGCAAGCACCACTGATTTTTCATGAGCTTAATTTGTGTTTATAATTAATCTCATGCTCGGCGGTGAAGGGAAACATCTTGAGGAAACCTGAATGTGTCTAATTTCAACGAAATTCTGCCTCATGTGTATTCCACCAACCCGCATTGGAGCAGCGTGGTGAAATATGCTCCAAACCTTCTCCTCAAAGAGAGACGAGGCCTTAGCCCAGCAGTGGGAAATTTACAGGCTGTTTGATACGTAAAGTCACTTAATTACTTTGTAATAATTTGTAAATAAGAAAGTAGAAGATCTTAATCAAAAAATTTAAAGCATAATTTTTTTTGCATTCCCAAATCCTACCAGCTCCGATTACACACGTCTTGAATAAGGGTGTACGTAAAACGCTTGAAGGTCAAACATAACCGACTTACCAAATTATTATCACCAACAACAAACATTCAATTTTATGTATAAAGAAGTCAATTACATGACTTAATGATTTCGGTAGTAATAGGAACTGAAATCTGCTAAGAGTTGGTCTAAAATCATTTATTCATTTCGAACGAGTCGAGTGCTATTAACATATTTTCAAGTCAAAAGTTAAAAAATTAGCTTTCATTGAATCAATAATCATTTTTTATATTGTTGTTCAATAAAGTCATCTGTTTTGAGACGTTCACACAACTTTGTTTTAGTTGATCCACTACAAAATCGAAAGCGATTTGAACTATTTGTTTACTTTAGTGTTGAATGTTGAATATATGTTTAATTTTAATACTTACCTAATAAATGCGACCAATGCTGTGATCTGTAATCGTTATAATTTAGAAAGACCATCAAGTCAAAAGATTGGTTGTTATCGAAAGAGATGTAGAGAGCTGCTAACGGAAATGGAAAAACAAACGCTGGACAGCGGACCGCTACACAGGACTTACAGTTAAAATTGTTTTGTAAATAAATAAATTGCTCTTTTTATTAATCAACTTCTTTAACGTATAGTATAATAGTATAATATATACGGGATAGAAGGTAATGTACTGTAACGCATCGTGCGAGTTTCAACAAAGTGAATAGTATAAAACTTATAAAAAAAAACGCAAATACTATCTACTCTCGTGGTGATCATTCAAACGGAAGTGAAATATATTAATTAAAATAGATTTTATACGTCGAACTTGAGTTGCTTAGCACTGTTATATATATTTTTTCCCTTATATCGATACATAGGATAACATAAAGTCGCCTCCCGCTGTCTGTCTGTCCCTATGTATGCTTAGATCTTCAAAACTACGCAACGAATTTTAAAGGGGTTTTTTTATAGATAGATTGATTCAAGAGGAGGGTTTATATGTGTAATACGTGTGTAACAATAGAGTAGAGAAACACTCATCATTTAAGAGGCTTCTAATATCATGTCCTAAATAAACACATTTTTTGCACTTATTACAATGTATGTAATCGCTGGCCTACGAGATAGATCAAAATAATACACTAAAGTATTGTAAACCTTAAAAAGGTCTACAAAAAGGCGCAATGGTGTATGTCTTTCTCTTAGGGATAACCCACAACAACCATTTTTTATCCCTTAATTTTCCGATAAATAATGGCATATTTACGAAGAGATTTTAAGCAATACAGCATTAATCCTCATCCAATTAAGCACCATGTATTGTGCATTCAATAAAGATCAATTTAATATTTTATCAGCAATTAATAATAAATAGGTTTGTACTGACAAATCTGTGAACTTTGTATATTATATATATAAGACATTCCTTAGTATATTTAATTTATGTAATAATTCTTAAATGCATATCTTGTATCTATTAGAAATACGCTAAACTTTTAATTGGTTTAAATAAATAATAATAATATTTAGGACTTGGCGTTGGTACGGCTCGATAGTCGATCGATCCAGCCAAGCCAAGCACAAGCAACTATCTTTCTTTTAAGATCCACTGACACGGCCCAGATGCGTGTCTGTACCATTTGTACACTGTGTGTTTAAAAACTATATTAAATATTTAATATGAAAACTGTAACAACCATTTTAAAATCTTATGTTTCGTCTTGACATTTGTTATTCATGATGCATTATGCACCGTAACAATTATATGCTCTTTGTATACAATCACGACGGTATACCTTATATATATTCTAGCTATTGGGCCGTACGGCTCCGTGGTAACATTTAGCTTAAGTTGAAAATTGTTGTAACAGGTGCTATATCATTTATTGAAAGCGAACAAGTCAGCGGTTCCGTAGGAAATTTTCTTTCACCGTTTATTTATAATGACTTTATGTTACACGGTACTATTTGCAAGATGTAATGATTGAAAGTGGTCCGTTTTAACTGTTAATGTTTTATTATGTTTTTATGATTTTTATTATATTGGTATTTTACGGTCCGGAAACTTTTTATTGTAATAATATTATTTATTAATTTGTATATTTATTAATAGGTACATCAAAATCAAACATATTAAAAACTTACATCTATGTTACACTTAAAATAATTTCTTAACATCATTTGCTTCAAAACTTATTGTCTATCTTTTTAATTAATTAAACAATTTATATTATGTAGGTAGTATATTTTTTTTATGGCATTGATTGGCGGACGAGCATATGGGCCACCTGATGGTAAGTGGTCACCACCGCCCATAGACAAAGGCGCTGTAAGAAATATTAACCATTCCTTACATCACCTATGCGCCACCAACCTCGGGAACTAAGATGTTATGTCCCTTGTGCCTGTGATTACACTGTATATGTCATATTATTCAAGTTTAGTTTTACATATACATATTACGACTCTGCTCTAATCTACTTACATGAGTGACCATTGTGATAAGGCCTGGCCGCTTTTGAACAGTTTGATACACTTTTTTTAAGGGAAAATTTAAATATATACGACGAACCTTCGTCCTCATATTTTATTTCATTGCTAATTTAATCCTAATTATTTTAAAAAAAGTACGATTATAATTCCTACAGTGCCAGCAACGACGTCGCAATTGACTACTTAGTATTAGATTGCTCATTTATGTTTCCCTAAAATAAATTAAAAAAAATATAATATTATATAAATAAGGTAGGAGGTAAATGCTAGTTATTCTATAAAGAACGGTTCCCCTCCGCTAGGCAGGGGATACTTGCTTAAACGTACTCCTTTGTTGCTATTACTGCATAATTTGCATGTTCATATATCACTCAGACAGGTTGTTGGATTTCCATGTTGTCCGATTTTAATGCAAACAAAATCTTATACTTATTAAAAATATTTGAAAGTGAAAAAATATTTCTATATAACCCATTTTTACTATTAATTTAATAAACCAAACTTCTAGATGGGAGGGAAATTTCGAAATTTAAATTGTGTTTAATAGGAACAAACGACATACACAGGTAAATTAAAACTATTAAGGCAAAAATATTTAGAACAAAAAAAAAAAACACAAAAATTATAACTTTTAAATTGGCGCCTTTAACTGTGATTTAAAAATAAATATTCTTAGTTTGTGAAGTATTCGCGAAGGAATATTCGAATTTCGAATGATAAATAATAAGTGTCAATGAAAGATTATCCAAAATAATATCTCATATTGAAATTCTAAATGATAAATTGATATGATATGATTTTATTTAAATGCGTTAAGCCAATAGCATATTAAAAATATATACATGTCATAAATGTGTCGACAACAGTGGCAAACCCAGCCGTGCGTGAGAATACCCGCCCGTCCGGTTTTCTCAGAGCCCTGTGATTACTGTTTGCAAATATGTGTCTCGTAAACATCGGTGACAGTATTGTGATGTTTATGAAAACGATACGCGTCAGCATTTATAAACGCATATATATTTCCGAATAGATAATAAAAATGAAAATAAATAAAATATTTGGCATAGACAATATTTGTCATTAGCTAAAAATATTTCAATTAAGAGTGATAATTGTAATCGATATAATATATAGTAACATTTGTCTATACTATGTGTAACGATAAAAGTGATGTAAACTATATTATAATATAGTAACCAGGAAGCGAAATCAAGGTTTTAGGACACTAATTTTAAATACTTAATTCTCATCTATTTATTATAAGAATTGATAACATTAAGTGCTTAATTCTTCTTATTTTATTACTTAGAAAGACAATTTTTTAACTTTAAAATATAATCTTGATGTAACCAAACAAAAGATCGCCCGAAGCGCTTGGATACTTAAAGTTACAGAGCATAGACAAAGTTCAATCACGAGTATAAAATGCTTCTCATCAATAAAATAGTTTTGTCAACTGATATCACTGTGAACAATCAAAATCATTTCTACTCATGACGGCATTCATGAATAATAACTTAATTGAATTTAAAAATATCATACGAAAACTACCATTGCGCTTAAAGAAGCAGTAACTACTGAAATAAATACGCTTTCAATATTTAAATATCTGTGGCAAATTTCAATTATTTAAGTGTGCTAGAATTTGTATGTTAAAAATCAATTTATAATATGCAAATCCCTTTTTTACGTGTAATTAATTTAAATTACAGTATCATCCGTCGTCATAACAAATTGTATTCAACACGAACGTGTAGACCTGTTATTCGTTTTGATTACGAGTCGTGCTTTATGCTCCCGTGATTCGCGCACACGCACTCTCCCATGACGCCATCTTGTTCTTTTGGGCGGGAAAACGTAACTACGTAATGAGCCACGGTACACGTGAATACTTAATAAAGGCTGACAAATTGGTTCATATTGTTCTGTTTAAGGATTGAATATATTTTCGAAACCAAGCGAAACGATAGCGACAACGAACAACAAAAAGTTATGAGAGCCTACTGCAATTTTTTTTTTATTTATCATTTGTAAGCACAAGTACGATCGTAGAATTACTGAAAATATTTCAGTTGAAAAACCCAATAACAATTTATTGTTCTTATACGGGATTTGAACCTAGGAATTTGAGAGCTACACCCTTACTTCGAGCCACTAGAACAACTAGGCAGCAATTATTTGAGGTATCTGCTTACGATATACTTTTTACTCAATAACGCCAGAGCGGCTGAAGGGCGGTTTGATACGAGTAAAATTCGTACAAAGTTAGTCCACCTCCTTGACGTTAGAATCTCAAAATAATATTTCTCACTGAGCGTCTACGTCGCGACGGAGTAAAATAAAGTAACGGACTCTTCTCCTCCTTTGAGGTGAATGAATCAGTGGTTTGGTGGTTATACAAGTGGCAGAATTTCATTGAAATTGAGACATGCAGTTACCTCGAGCACATGATTATTGAGGTGCTAGGCTGGGTTTGTACACACATTATCGGTTAGGATACACGCGTTCTTATGACTGAGCCATAACTTTAAAGTTAATTAACCCGGATGAAACGAAATAGGTTCGGATGTCTCGTGAGGAGTTAGTAGTATTTCGCATATACGTTTGTACTCATATATTAGGTATAGATAGATTTGAAAACATATATATTATTGGAATACGAAAATACTACGTAGCGTGTAAAGTATATTTACAACAGACTTTAAAACCTTAGTCTAGTGTGACCTTCATATACCACAGGGCACGAGACTATAATTATACTTCTGTCCCCTGACATTTCTCGTCAGTGGTCACGGCGTCAAATCACTGGTTATATTGCGCAGATTATAGGGTTGAGAGTACTGCGCGGGCGCACGGTTGGTGACCAGAGGTCTTGAGTCAACTGTGTTGTACTAGTTAAAGTGCATAATATGTTATGTAATATATAATCTTTCTAATATTGCAAATGTGAAAGTATGTCTGCTCATATCTTTGTACTTCAATCACAGACGATAGATGCTAATTATTTTTGGTATATATCGATTACTTATGTCATGTAATAGGTCATTTCATTATTTTAGTTAGTTCCCAAGGTTGATGACGTGTTGGTGATATAAGTTATGCTAAATATTACTAGTAGCGCCGATTCTAATTAAGATTGTGGCGACTTACATTCGGGTTTATTTGACCGTCCGTGTACATATTTAAGAAATAAAAAATAGGATACGTTACTAAAATGACAATAAAATACTAATTTCATATAGAAAATGTGCTTCGTAATCAAATATTGTGTTTATAATTCAGCGGTGAAGGAAAACATCTGCCAAGTGTATCAACACTGGAGCGACGTAGTGGTGCAAGCTCCAAGCTTTCAACTCAAAAGGCAGAGGAGGATTTGCCTTGCAGTGACATAATCAGGCTCTTACTTACTTATCAAATATTTGATCCAGGGGGTTTTCTATGTTCAATCTATGTTATAATATATCTCGCTCTCTGTAGTAAATAAAAACATCATTAGATAATAAGAAGTTGTCGGACGAGATTCTGATTGGTGTGATCATGTGTGTATATATTTATATCCAAAAACCCGCACGAGAGATGTGATGGATTACGATCATATAATTTTTTCTTAAAACTTTCAACGCAACGGTAGAACACTTACATGCGATACTTAAAGTTTATAACACATTTGGATTTATAACTAGCCTTCAGGATCATATTGAATCAATAACGATAATATAATATAAGAATAAATCAACGTTTTAAAGTTAATTTCGCATCGACAAACTTCTCCGTAAAAGAAAAAATATGTTTCTGTCAAGAAATTAGCAGTCCGTTATTACTGTTTATATTCACGAGCTGTGAAAAGTTAGAAAGCAAGTTTAAGCCGTAGTGATGTGCCTGGACTCTACGGTTTTGTCGAATTTCTTATCGAGGATTATGAACATGAAAGAATAGAATAGCTCCTGTCTCTGCTCACACTAGCGCACTGGCTAATCTCACTCTACAGTGGCTTCCGTAGCCAAAATTGGTTAGGGAGACATCATTATCACTTTATTTATGATATAATTGAATGATATTAATATAACTTCAGAAATCTCACTGGATTAATGACGTAAGAACTACAATAACATTAATTCAAATATCTCACCTAAGTAATATAAGAACTACTATAAGATTCAAATAAAGAACTAAATTCCGTATAACGGAGAACAAAAAATAAATCCATAAAGAATCTAAGTCTAGCGAAACTGACATATTGACTTCTGTATGTTGCGGGAAATCAGTACGTAAAAAATGGAACGGAAACACCCATCGCAACGCCAAGCCCACAGCCGTACAAGACTGTAATTATTAGCTTCACCGGATACCTGGCAAAAACTTGAACGGACTCTATATCTTGTATGGAGCGCAACACGCATCCGCGCTTAGAATAATTGCGCAAGCCATTTTACATTCTATCTTAGGACGCGAAGAGGTCATAATCCCGTGTTAGTGTTGTGATGTATTGGTGGTTATAGTAAGAAAGTACTCGCTTCCGTAAGCGACCGACTAATAACTGGCACGAGCCAAACATTAATATGATGGGAAGAGAAAAACAAAATTACTGCTCCAGCGCATACTGTATCATTAAGGTGAACACAGACGTATTTTCTTTTACTTTTTATTTGACTACGGCTATCAAGGAGGATAATGTGTTTGACATGTACGTGGCAATGTTTAATTTATACTAATATTATAACTGCGAAAGTAACTCTGTCTGTCTGTATGACTGTTACGCTTTTACAGTTAAACCACTTAACCGAATTTGATGAAGTTTGCTGTGAAGTAGGTTGGACCCCGTGGAAGAATATAGGATACTTATTATACCTAAAACCTACGGCCGCTGCCACTACTAATATGTATATAAAAATGTCATCGCAGCGCTATGTCACAGCGAGTAGACTTACTTAATATTATATTTTATATTTATGAAAGGGGTTAAAATACAAGGAATAGAGTTTATTATTACTTTGTTATTATTATTTAGCTTACAAGGAATTCGGACATTCATATATATCAGTAAATTACTGTTATGAATAAAAAGGGACGAGATTTTTGCCCAGCGGTGATACTAATAATTTAATATTACGTAAAAATGATTAGTGCCACTATGCATATTAAAGTAATGCTGTTAAAAATATTACGTGAATTAAAATGGGGCTATGATATTAAACATTATATTATGAGTGTAAAAATGTCCTTTATATATAAAGATGCTGCTAGCATTCTTGCCACCATTCCAAGCGGTCAAGATTTATACAGTAACTATTTTTAATTCATATTTGTATATATTTAAGCACTTAATGATATTAATTCTTATATAAAGATAGATATATTATCATTTAATTAAAACATATTTCAGTTCATTTATATAGTTTGCGTAGTATGTTTTACGTGTTAAATTGAGTTTATTATTTCATTTTATAGTTCGATTATATACAATAAAATTAAATTGTATGAAACGTTGATTTTTCATATAGATTAATATTTGCAATAATAACAGGTATTTTCTATTTCATTATATTTAAAAGGTTACGTGGAGTTAATGCCATTACAACTTGAGTTCCATGGTTGGCAGCGCAATGGCAATTCTAAGTATGCTCAATATATAAAAAAATATATTGCACGCAGTGTACTTTCAATCACAATTTAAAAAAACTTTAATTAAGAAGACGTATTACGTAGCTGGTAAAAAGTGTGTAGTTAGTATTCGTTGATTTTCATTTAGGATGAATATTTAATTATCGATGTAACTAATTATTATCGGAAAAGAGTAACTACTGAGTTTAGTGCCGGTTGTTCTCTGTAGAATCTACACTCCCGGCTTTATGCAAGCTCGTCTGGGTAGGTACCACCCTCACATCAGATATTCTACCGTCAAACAGCAATACTCAGTATTGTTGTGTTCCGGTTTGAAGGGTGAGTGAGCCAGTGTAACTACAGGCACAAGGGTCATAACATCTTAGTTCTACAGGTTGGTGGCGCATTGGTTAATAATTTTTACAACACCATTATCTATGGGCAGTGGTGACCACTTACCATTAGGTAAGTACATTACGAAAGTATTTGATCGTCCAAACCATAAAAAAAAATCTCATTTTTATTTTTTAAATTGATTTTATTATTTCGTATTGTAAGTAGTTACTTAGAAATTCTTAACTAAGTATATAAAGTAAAATAAATCCACACATCGTAATACCATGTGTCGAATCATACCACTTGTTAAGCCAGCAGTCAGCGCTCGTCAAAACATTGCCACAAATCATCGGCTATTAGACGAGGTGAATCAATTTTAAAGTCATCAACTATCTCTGTATATATGCTGTTATGGTTCGTGCCGTGTTCGTCTTTTGGAGAGTTTCATAGTTTTATAACTTAATTGGTTTTTAGGGTCAGGGAAAAAGTTTTATTTTTTCTCGTCTACTTTTAAGACACAAAACATCTGTTATGTTTTTATTAAATTAAATTACACCGTTTAGTTGTAGCATTAGGTTGTTAGGTGATATAGTGATACCATTTTTTTCATTATGGTTTTTATTGAGCATACATTTTGATTAGATCTAATAAGCATGGCTACAGGCTGCGTAGCATAGAAATGCAAAGCAAACTTTTTTTATATTAAATCTAAAGTCGCGTTTGCATATTAAAAGAGTATTTAATGTTATGCTGAAGTTGAACGAGGAATAGACTCACCGACCACTAATGGCAAGAGCGAGCGATAAATATTCATCGCAGCAAAAACACGGTGCGCGCACGCGCCGACGCCAGACATCGCGCTTTCTTCTCGTTGACTAAGGATTTGTATTTCATGGAGAAGGCTCTTTTATTACTTTTAATCACTATTTAATCTAAAATCTAATAATAATCAAAGAAAAGGGAACCTATTAAAGAAAAAAATAGGTTATCGAAGCTGTTCAGATTTCGAAATAAAAAAAAAATTAATTGACACTCATTATAATTTTAAAAATAAACTTGAGAATAAATAAAAAAACGTGTCACAAAAATTTCTTAATGATGTAAAAATTAAAATTTAAAATATCAACATAAATTGAATAAAAAATTCGTTTTTTGTTTATTATTAGATCGATGTTAGTAGTTCCACGGTCTAGCCGTGGTCGGTGTGGACGGTGCGCTCTCGATCGCCGCAGGTCAGCGCTAGAAAAAGTTACGCGTCCAATGTATGTGTGCGTACGAACGCAGTTTTACTTTAATACGTGTAAGTTGAGTTGTAAAAGAAAATAATATATGTAATGTTCTATGTAAATAATTATTAGAGAAACATTTGATGGAAATTATGTTCCAAGTTGTGAATATTATGTTGAATGAGAATTGAACATGTTCGAATGAATGTTCTTACAACGATTTAATAATGTTTTTGTCTTGACCTTGGATACCTGACCTGACCTACAAATATTTACGCGATAAAATGAGAAATTTACGAAATCAAAAAAATATTAAGCAATTTATTTTCTGTATATATGGTAGCTGGGTTCTATGCAATTTAGTTCATTTACTAGGAGTGTTATTTAATCATTATTCATGAATCTAACGTTAATATTTATGTTATTTAATTAAAAGTGACAAATAAGACAAGCGTAAAATTACTAGGTATTAAAAACCGAAACAGCGTAACTAACTTATCAGCAGATAAATCTTATACAGAAATTGTATACTTACATGTACTAAACTATATAAACAAGTTTAGTTAGTTCGCAAGATCTAAGAAATAGTAGGCATTGTAGTTCTAGATCCGATAATATAAGTAGAACACGTTTTAGATTAGAAAATTATGCAATTAATTCATTTTTATACAATGTTATTCTTCTTGCATTTAAAATGCCAACGAACCAGCTATCAATGAATATTGAACCCATACTCGTACGAAAACACCTAATCTATTCAAGTGGCTAGTTGTAGAGGTCGCGACATGTGTGACAAGGAAACATATATAGGTAAAACATGCGTTAAAAGAGGACAGTAAGATCGCCGATGTTTGGGTCATAAGGCTACCGATATGTCATAACCTGTTAAAATGAAATGGCAATACGCTTTGTGCCGAACGCGGGAAAGGGAGCGCTACTACAATGACGTGAAGGGTTAGATGTCAAGCAATGTGTCGTGGCCTGTGGGAGGAGGATAGAAATATATTTTTATCGTTCGAAAGTGAAGGACAGTTATATAGAGGTCAAAAGACGAGCGTCGGCAACCCTGACCTCTGAAGCCGAGTTGTGGGCCGTACTCGGGTTTAAGAAAGGCGGTAAATAAAATGTTTAAAATGTTTCTCGGGAACGCAGATCGGATTGTTCGCGACTTTCAATAGCATGGGTCTTTGGAATAGTTATAGTTTCCTCCTGTCGTTAAAATAACTATGGGCATTGTATTGTTTTACTTGTCTGATGGTCTATTTAAATTGTAAAATATGCTTGACGGTAATATGTTCTTTATTTAACCTTGTGAATTTTTGGTAGTTTTGTACTACTAACGAAAATATTATTTTAATAAATTCGAAAGTACTGTGTAGCAACTGCTATAAATGTAATATTATATATAAGTACAGTACGTGCGGTTTTGTCTGTTGATGTCGGTTCTATAAAAATATTGTAAGAAGTGGAATTGGATAATTAAAAGTATCGCTAATAAAACCGATATAGCCCAGGCCGTCCCTGATCCCTGCACTAATGAATCGGGACAGCATAATTAAACACTGCCGATCCGCGCGTCGTTCAGAAACTAATATGTTACATTGTGTTACAGTAACGTCACGTTCCAAAATATTTGAAATTGGAATCGTACGTTATAAAACGAAAATACAGATTATTAATACCGCGTGTTATATTTGAATTTGTTGACGCGTGGTATATGAACTCAACCTTTTTTATGTTTTAAAAAATTAAAGTGACAGTTACATGAAGTACAAAGTTTGGCTACATGTACGTCGTGTTTTAATTTAAGTTTTGTGCGTATGAGTTATCTAAAAGTAAGAATTAAGTTACGATGATTAAAATTATCAAGTAATGTTCAGTGTCTTAACGTGTTTATATAAATAAAAGTGAATTTGTTTGTTTGTTATTATTATAAGTCGTAATTTAATAGCATAATAATGCATATAGAGTGATGAGAATGTTCACACCCGAGTTTCATTTTTCAAGCAAATTATTGGAATTGTTAACAAGAGGTATGTTCATATGTCCTTTGACATTTTAATTATTAGTTTTTAAGAATCAGAAAATAACTCAAATATTGCAAAACATGAATTTAGTGGAGTCACAGCGCTTGTGTTGTAAAGAACACAAGTTAAGAAAAATATTATACTAAAAATTCCACGAAAAGAAAATTGTTGTATATAATTGCACTTTGTATCGACGACAAGACGCAATCGAACCAACATTTTCTAAAAATGTATTTAAATGACGGAAACACATATTGTTATAATTTTATGAAGAATGTGATTACTATTTCAGTGAATCTTTACATTTTAATTACCAGTAACTAAAAGAAACAGCCCAGAAATATACCTCTATTCATTTTTGAGAAGAAGATTATTAAAGCTCAATCCACCAGGCCACCAGATTTGAGTTGGTGGATACACATGTGGTAGATATTCCTGCATCTTCGAGAACGAGATAAGTTTCAAACACAAATTAGACACTAGCAAAGGGACACAATAGTTCACACACACACACAACAGCTTTAAGTGCTTTTTGGGCATATAGAGTCTAGACTGCTAATTTGTTTATTTCTATAATTAATCAGTGGATAAAATAAAGATTAAATTAAGAATGTGCATGTGAATAATACCAAAGCCAATTCTTGCCTTTTTTTTTAATATAACTAGCATTTATTATACAGTTCAATATTTTAAAAAAATAGAAGCGATTTCACTGAATTTTGGATGTATCATAGTTTAAGACACAAGAAATATTTTTCTATATATCAATAAAAATAACTAACCAGAAAAGGATAGAGCATGCAATGTGTTTTTTTTTTAATAATTCGAAAAGGTTAAGGTCTCCAAAAATGTTATCTTTAAATTGCTCCATATAATTAATTTATACCTGTTTCGGTTGAAATGTAATAATGCTAGTCAATTAATTAAAAAAAAAAAAACAACATGCGATGAATTGTGAAAGGTTTTACGTGATATAAATTTACTTGAATAGCTATCAAATTTTTTTTAACAAAAATTACATCAACCCATTTGATTTTTTTGTTAAGTTTATAATTGATAGGTTTCCTAAAATTGATTTGCATTTTAGCGAAATCCATAAATAATGTCATTTAGTTTCTCTTAATTTTCTTTACGGTATTGAATATCAAGTTCGAAGTTCGTAAGGCCAAGTAAATAAATCCTGTGTTTGTTTCAGGAAATGCTCAACGAGATAGCTTCACCTTCGCTCCTAGTAATGGTGAGTTTGATCGCAATAAATAATATTGTTACCTAATAAATAACATTATGTATCGTACACTACGCTTGAATGATATTGGTACTAATTCCGTTGTAACAACAACACGAGTCGTTATCCTTTTTAACCAAATACGTTAGAAAGAGAAAGCCATTTGTTTTCTACTTTACTCTTTTTCCTGTTATTTTGGTATAAGCTTATTTTTTAAAGAATATATTATAATATTTTATATACTCTGTATATATTTAAAGAATCGTCGTAATCAATAGTTCTGAAGTTACCAGTGTGAAATGTTAATAATTTTTGGTTGAAACGTTTCGAATAAGGTTACGTAGACTTCTCTGGAGATTTTAATTTGGTAAACTCGAATATAGTAATCGGACATTTGTCGATAATCTGAGTAATCACATGGCCGTCTGTGTATGTAAATTAAGAGACCTCATAGGCAATACCATTTAAAAAAAGACGGTATGATTTGTATTGAGCTTCTAAATAGTAACGGTTTTTACCAATTTTTGTTTACAAATAAAATAACCTTTGACTAAATATTAAGGGTAGGTACAACAAATAATTTCATTATATTAATGTTAACAACGACTAAATTAATAGACGTTAAATATATGTTATAACTTAAGATACAAATTGTATTATTTTATAGTTTATTTATATTCTTGCGAAAATTTGTTTTAAGCGACATAATTTTCGCTATTTGCCCTAGGGCGCCGAGTTTGCTCGGGCTGGTAGTGCGTAATCATACTTACAGGAAGGTTCTAGTGTATTAAATGCTAAGATAGTTTATCTTAGTAGTCTTACGAAATACAACATAGCTAATATATAGCAGGTTATGTTCGTTGATTAATAAAATAGCTATATTTTTAAAACAACGTCGTTTTTCTAGTGATTTGTGGCTCAGGCTGCAGAGCCCGAAGCCTTGTCTTTTAAATTGTTTGTTGTAATACGAATTACACATATTTTTTTGCCATAAAATTAATAGCAACTGTTTTATTCACTTCGTTGTTAGTGTGAGCGTTTATTTGTTTTGGAAAAAACGATAAATATCTATTTTTGTTTTATTACGCAGTTAATTACAGTGTATTAAAAATGCTACAAGATAATTACCGAAAATAAAACATTTTAACGAAATTTTACGACAGTCATTTAGATTGATTTTTTTATTATAGCAATATCGAAGTCATGTTTATTTTAATCAATCACTAATTATGTACAATTAAATGAATAAAATACTATATAATTATTACGTATAATATGTATATCAGTATAACTATCTATGCATGACGTGGATCTGTAAATATGAGAACTGTGAGCCGAGATGGCAAAGTGGTTAGAACGCGTGCATCTTAACCGCTGATTGCGAGTTCAAACCCAGGGAAGCACCACTGAATTTTCATGTGCTTAATTTGTGTTTATAATTCATCTCGTGCTCGGCGGTGAATGAAAACGGTGAGGAAACCTGCATGTGTCTAATTTCAACGAAATTCAGCCACATGCGTATCCACCAACCCGCATTGGAGCAGCATGGTGGAATATACTCCAAAAAGGGGGCCGGCCTTAGCCCATCAGTGGGAAATTTATAGACTGTCAAAGGTATGGCAACCGCTAGATTTTGACTGTTACAATTGTTTATTTCGTTTCAATTATATATATCATGTTGGGGATCCTAAAATAAATAAATAAACATACTATTGTTAAAGGATAGCCGATAATACATCTACTAACTCGTCAGTATACAAGGTTACCGGTAAAAAGGGCAAAGGCGGTCAAGTCTGTTAATGATAATGTTTGGAGTTCAGCCCAATATGCTGCTTTACAATAAACATGCCAGCTAACGTATATCTATAAGTACAAGTTTAAAATTGAGCATGACTTAAATTATAAATGCAATTTTTTGTATATGATTTTATTTGATGGGCTTTGTCCAAGCCCGTCTGTGCAGGTATCATCTATTTAACATACAACCAAGCAGCTGTTCCCGTTTGAAAAGTGAGTGCGCCTGAGTAACTACTGGCACAAGGGATATAACATCTCAGTTCACAAGGTTGGTCGTGAATTGGCGATGAAAGGTGTTATTACCATTTCTAAAATCGCCAATGTCTATGGTTGGTGGTGATCACTTATCTTTAGGTGAACTATTTGAAAGTTCTCTTACTTATGTCATAAAAAAAGCATGAAAACTCTGTTTCAACTTCCTTAAGCGGCACTCGTTGCTTCATTTTTATTTTAAATGCTGACCATCATTACCATTGTCACTTAGCGTCACAACCACCTTTATGGTAGAACATAAACCAACAACGAGCACAAGAATTCCCAAAACGGAAAATTTATCAAAGACAAAACCTGTATCGGCAATTTTAAATTGCTTATTAGCAATGAGTAATTTTAATAGATAGACTCAAAACATAACACAATTGAATACTAAAAATATTGTCGTACTCAATACAAATAAATTAATCTGTTTTTCTATATAAACTACTATCGTATTATTAATAATATAATAAGTATAGTATTAAAGGTGTCGGTCGAGTCGTATAGAATTGATTAATAAGCGGTCTCAATTACTGTCAGTGAAAATGTGTAGATCACGTTGTTAAATGTCATGTTGCAATATTCTCACGTGTGAATTTAAAAATCACCTGCATAGTATTTTATTGGTACTAGCGAGCCGCCCTGGCTTCGCACGTGTACAAATTAATTCATAAAGAAAACGATCTGATATATATGTTACTGTAAAAGCTCGAACTACGGTAATTCTTAAGATTTTCCAGTAAAACCTAAAATATCTGACCTCTTTATAATATCAGTATAGATATATCGTAATAAGCATATTAGTTAAAGTATTAAAACCAAATACAATTAATAAGTTTTAACAGAGACAATATCCTAGCAAGCAATGGTTATCGTATCCTATCAGACCGTATCTCGGATCAGCGAAACAATAACGGTATCCGTGAATTTCGCGTTCATTTATTTACAAGTATATAAATGGGCGGCCGGTCGTGACACCACAATGAAACCTTTCACCCACTTACCGCTACCGCTGCCACTACCTGTTGCGTGCCTACCCAAATGATCTAGATCTGGTAAAATCAGATCAACTGCACGCGAAATTTCGATTGACTCGCCTCGTGCACGGTCACGTGATTTAAGCTACTTATAATGATTATTGCCAAATTAATGATATCGTTCAATTGTGAATGATTTTAATGTTAATAAGAATAGATTTTTTTATTTATAGATTGCATTTAGTACATATATATTTATAAGTATATTTTACGATATATTTTTTCTGGTTTAATACAATGTGTACGGTTTACTATGTTGTTGTCTGAATTTTAATTCCTAAATAAATAATTATGATATTCTAATGTTGTCAAAACATCTTATTCTATATAGATACTAAACGTAAGGCTGTCCTTTGTCTAGTTATTCACTTATTTTTTCTTATATATAAGAAAAAATAAGTAATATATTTGGGAGGCCGATTAATTTATATTATACAAAATAAAGCATTAAGAGGTTATTAATTCGTTTGACATTGAGTAGTGTTATTTATTTAGTGACACTAATGACGCAGTCTTTGTATGTGTCAGTAATTAATTTAATTTACTTTCATAAATTAATCAAGACACCGTCTCTTTTATCGAAACTACTCGAAATGGGTTATATATTCCTATATAAAAAATGAAATAATGATGAAAAATTCAAATGAGTGAATTATCTTATATAAGTGTCTATATAATAGTAAATCGTAAATACAATAAAATTTGATTTAATCTTCTATATTAAGTTGTATCAAATGTAATGTATTTAGTATTATGAATATTCTCTCCAAATGAAATTTATGAAACGCAATCGTACTGTTTTTAAAATTAAAGGTTATTACGATAGCGAGTGCAGCGAAACGATGGTATTTAGTATTATGTTAAGTTTAAGCCTTTTATATAATTATATAAAGAGTATTTTGATATTTAGTAACTGTAATATTTGTTTGCCTATCACTATATTTATATGGTATCGGTGTAGTCTTTTTCAATATTTCCATTGTATATCATCTGTCTCTGGTCATTCCCTCAGTTAATTGCTTTTTGCCGGAGTCATCACTCACACGGTCCATTCTAATATTTTCGGTTTTCTCTCGTCTTCTAGTCTAATAATCATTCCTCACATTCGTGGTTTTTTTTTTTTATAATTTAGTACGTATTAAATAATAAGGCAGTTGATACTTACAAATGCTCTTTGATTACGATTTGTTGTGAATGTAAACTCCGATGCGACTTACGTAAAAATACTCCGTGGCTTACCAGTTGTCATACTGATTGGTCGAATATTATAAGTTTAGGTGCCGCGTTTACTGGCGACAAACAACAAAGTCGCTTGTGTAAAATCCATGCCATTAAAAAGTACAATCTGTCAATTTTCAGACAAATACTCTGGCATTCCTTTTTAGGGTTCCGTATTTATATATAAAACTAGTTGCCGTCCGTGGCTACTCTCGATTAATGGATTCGTTATCAGGTATTAGGCTTAAAAAGTAGCTGATATTTTTCCTAGTTCAAAAATGCTTCATACAAAATTTAAACAAAGTAAGAAAATATTAGACAGACAGATTTACTTTCGCATTAATTATATTAGTATAGATTTACTAGGTTTACATTCAAAGCCTGCAACATGACGATTAAGCAATGCCTACTTGAATGAAAATTATCTTGATATTATTTCTGGTACATACTCATTTTTTTTTATGACTAGGTTTTGTTTAGTTGTACTAAATAGTTAGGTTAATATTATTTCCGTACACAGGGTAAGGCCGCGGGACAACCCTAGTCGTACGCCTTGACATGGTACTATAAACACTATATTATCTCGGAAAGGAAACTTGAACCGTTAGATCTTTTGGCCGAATGGCCGTAAGGTCATTTGTCACTTTATCTGATAAACCACGAGACTGAGCACGATGTTACTAAATTTTCATATTTCTATGTTTATTTTAAGATTATTTTTAATTTAATTCATTTAAATTACAAACGTTTGTGTTTTTAAAGCTATATTTCTTTAGGGACGTTATTAAAAATGACGAGAGCGCATTTTTATGATGCGCGCGCACAGGGCGACATGAAAACTACATAATGAAGTTGCTCACTAAGCCGCCAATCAAGTGTCAAACCGCTCGAAATAGACGACTTCACACCTATCTTAGTTTACAATATTTATTTTATCACAGATTTAAATTGTGCATGTGTAAATTTGTGAGTGAGTGTTGCAGTAATGGCGAAATAAGGAAAAAGAACATTTATGATATTTATTATTATTTTTTTGTGATTAACTATTTTCATACAATTAAAAACTAATTTTATTTACGCTAAACTTAATTTTACATGCGGGCACATAAACAGGTACAGGCACATTTTTGAAGTGCTTAAATATGAAGAGTCTTCGAGGATGCAGCAGTTCAGTCAGAGTAAACTATTTATGATACAAATAAATAGGGTTTAACGATTATTTACGCGGCTGTGTTTGTAAATGTACAATGAAAACCTATTTCACTCTCAAAGCTCAATATTTCCTTCCTGTATGGCTTATATAGTGCATAAATGGTATCAACTGTCCGAGTTCTCACCATTGACACGATGAATCCAGCCTATTAGCGGGCCGGAGCATCGTACAAGAAAACTCTAAGGTTAACTATGCCCAAAAGTAGTAGTAGATACGCCATACAATTTGTATGAAACGACCTGCAGGCCGCAGTTACCAGCTTTGCGATCTAGATAACGCCACGGCTGCCGCGGCGCAACTACTTCGATTTTATCTTAACCAACTATATATATACTTTTGTACGCAGCACATACCGGCGATTGATGGACCAATAAGAACAATGGAATGAAAAATTATTTGATGGTTTTCGAATTCAGTTACGTTTTGATAAGCTGGGAAGACTCCGCGTGTAGATTGCATTGTGCCAACTGGTGATATCTTCGAAATAAAAACGGCTATGTTTCTCTGTTTATTATAATCAATTCAAATAAAAGCTTTTACTAAATCAATGACTAAGATTACGATTATTGTATGATTTTAACGAATTCAGAGATACATTTTTATTTATTAATTTGTACGGTGTATGTCATATGACTTTTTATATCCAGCTGGTATTGCTCATCTTCTTCTCATAAATTGAGAACTGTAGTGATTCTTTTATAATTTTTAGACCAAATATCTGATACTCTGCGTGATTTATGCTACGCTTTACACTTTTATTCCCAATTTCAGACATTCAATGATGGACAGCAGTAATAATTGTAGTGCTATCTTTTTCTTAATTATGTCAAATCTAATTACAGAACGAGATAAATCGAGGTTTAACTATTCACCCGTCAGACAACCTTTATTACCAAGATTGTTAATATATTTTTAATTTGAGTCTTTCCTCTTTTTTATAACATTTATTAAGATTTTCTAATTATTTTAATTGATATTTAAATTAATATAAATAAACATAATAATATATAGTAAAGTCACTTCTATATCTGTGTGAGTAAAAATACTTTGAAAAGAGGAACCATTACGAAGGATATTATTGTTAACAAAGAGGCCAAAAATTGCCAATATATTTAAATAAATTGATAACCTTGTTTATTTATGGAAACCAAGTACGCAAAATTATTAAACTCGATTAAAATTCAGAATAGAACAAACTAAATTCTTAGCATATGATCTGTGAATGGCTCCTAATACAGAATGTGCTCTAGAAGATTACCTCATGGTAGGATGGATTAAACATTTATTCTTTGTATTATGGTTTTGTGAGGGCCGGTTGCGTAGGTACCAATCTCTCAAATTTGTTCTTCTACTAAACAGCCCTACCTATCGGCTTAAAGAGTGACTGAGCCAGAGACATACAAAAGACGTAACTTCTTAGTTTCCTATGATGGTTGCACATTCGTTATGTAAGGAATGGTTCATATTTCTTACAGAGCCCATGAGTGTATTGGTGGTGGGACATGTTACCAAGAGGTGATATGATAATAGTTTAAGAGCCACCAAGTGATTTCAAAGGTCGCAGGTTTGATCCTGACATCTGAGCTATTGTCATCCCCACACAAGCTTAAAGCTTAATTGGAAGGATAAATATGAATATTAGTTATTTCTAATTTAGTAATTATAAGGTATAATGCTACTAATTTTTTTTAAAAACTATACCTTTTCGCCTATTTTCGATTCTCGTCAAATCACATAAACAAAGTAGGGTACGCGGCAGCTAGCTTTATTAATATAACACGCGTTTGTCCCTCTTCAATCGGCTGTGGCCTGCGCAGGAGTGGGTGTTAGTGGGCGAACATGGTAAACAAATGGTGTTGTCTAGTTTATAAGAGGCTTTGAACAGAAGTCTAACAATGGCCTCCATTATAAGAGGACCATTTATAAATAAGTGGTCTTTAATATATTTTTTTAAGTGGTCAGCTTCTGCTGGTCGTTGAGTTTCTTCTTGTTTACATTTTGTAGTATTTTTAATATCTTCAGTTAGCTTCAAGAGGTTAATTTTACTAGTAACGGTCTGTTTGTCTTTGCTGGGAATAATTTATGCTTCGTTTCCAGTGGATTTACGGCAGTGCTATAATAATATTATATAGTTTATTAGATAAATAAATGCTTTTCTTTTTTTATTAATTTAATAATCAAAATTAAAATATATCTGAATCGTCATTTTACAGAATTATATAAAGTAAAGCCATCACCGATTCGGAATGTAGATTCTACTGAAAAGTACCGGCAAGAAACTCTGTACTTACGTCCAACATTTAAAATAGTAATTAGTTATGTTAGTTAAATACAATATATACACATCCTTCCTGAAAGTCAACAAGTATAATAAATTAATATTATAATGAGAATTTAGATATTTATACAAATATTACAAATAAATAACAGAAACTGACAATATCCATAATGATAGCAAAATATATAAATTGTTGTTGAAATGTTGTTTTAACTTGTACTGACGTAACACCTCGATGTCCGTATCCTGTTAAAACTGTTATTTTAAGTGCTTAGAGCTAAGTCGATGGTCTACTTTCGACTAAAAAAATTGAAGGTAAATGAGATGACATGACAATGATATGACAATATATTTTCATTGTCCATAAATCTCAGTTAATCTAATGTGAGTTTTTTAAAACCTGAAGGTCGCACATAAACGCCGAAAATGAATAAGTATAACAAAAAAAACACGTCCATTTAAAGGTTTATTATTCATAATTATTTAGAGATTTATTGTTAATATAATCAAGATTTTATTTAATATTTGAATGAGAACCAAATAATAAAAAATCAAAAAAATTATTCTTACTTATTGCGTAAAATGAACTAACTAGTTGATGAAAAGTAAAACTATTAAGCAAATAATTAATTTAAACGACCCGTAAATCATAGCAGCCACTTTATCGCACATCTAGTTGTCATTAGTGCAATACTACCCTTATTTCATCAATAAATAATCTTATATTGCAATATTGTCAAAAAAAATAATATTATATCTCTAATTACAAAGCTCGGATTGCATCATCGAAGCTCGTTACTTAGAACTATTAAAGTGTCCATTCCTATTCGAAATCTTAGATTATCTTTGAAAGATACTAGATTATCTGGACAAAATGTTGCGTAACATTCAGTTTAGTTCCTATAGAAAGGATAAACAAAAGTAGTTCAGCGATCTCTTTTAAATAACAAATAGATGTTGGTAGAAATATTAGGTAATAGTTATAAATTTGTTTGTTTATCATTCGCGACTAAATAAAATTTATTAATTTTCCTTTGGAATGATCTCTGCAAATTTACTATCTGATCGACTTTTTTAAACTAACCTAACCTTTAAATACTGACACGGTTGAAGTATATATATGTATACAAATAACAATTCTTACATGTTCGTCACGTCACCTATCATGGGATCAAAAATGATACACGCTCATTCGCTCTATTGTCGTATTGATGTTTAGTGGTAGTATAATTTATGGTAGCCACCCAGACGGTCACAACGCAGTTATTATTTGGGCTTTAGTTATAATAAACTATTAACGACGTCTAAAACAATAATTTAAATACAACAGATTCAATAAAACGAATGTTATTATATTTATGTAAATTTCAGATATGCATTTATTAAACGTTAAATATAATTACGTAAGTGAGTATTTGAATAATGCTTATATTTCAATATTATTAAATTAATTCGACTGAGAATATTGAAATATAAATACGCCTAATCATACTTTATTTTTTGATAACTTAATTTAAGCAATTTGGATTTCGAAAAATATTGAGTTTATCGCCAATCATCGTCAACTTAAAAATGAAAATAAACTCAAAAGCTAAACTAGAATATTCAATAGTATAATTAGCAAAAGTACAAATCAGTATTGTAATGGCTGTAACTATTGATAGGAGAAGGCCTATATTACGTGGAGGGGTAATTAGGATAATTGTTGTTGATTTAACCTCTCATCACAGCGTACGTAAGGTAATGATAATAACATTCATTACCACGGGTCCCATGACACGGAATCGATAATGGCAGTGTGAGTTGCTGCGTTTAATTTTAGCTATAAATCATGCCCTTTCCCCGAACGGAGGGCCGTCCGACCGGTTCACCCGCGCAGCCTCATTTAAACTGTAGCACATTCCAGCGCTGACCGGCGCTGACCGGCGGCTATAGACTGGCGCTTTTACATATTTAAATATATATTTTTTATTATTCTTTATTTACTTATTTTATATAATTTTCGAAATTAAATTTCTTTACTTTTGTTGTTAATAGATAATCTTTGTAATTCTTTATTAGTTGCTATGTAGACGTTGAGGAATTACAAAAACAATGTCAGGATAAATACCAGCTATGCAAATATATTGCTAAATAAATGACAACTTTTAACTGTTTTTATGGGACATATGAAACCTAATTAATAACAACAGCTGTAATTCTATTTTTGTATTGTTAAACATATATTAAGTTTTTTGTGTATTGCAAATTTTTAAACAAATGTCGGCCCGACTATGAATACCGGAGCGCGCGTAAGTGCAGGCTCTCTTTTATCTCTCGCCGCCGATACACGCACTGCGCCCGCGCAGTCATATTTATATACGTTTTTATCAATATCCACGCACACAACCCTATCGCTTACTGTTCCTCTGCGACATTTACGTTTTTATATAAAATTTTAAGTACGGCATTTAATGCCTATTAAAATATTACTCTCCGTAAATTAGGTTATTTTATTATTCAATAGTTTCAAGATGTGAGTTTCTGATTGCCCGTGACAGGTTCGTTTGTTTAAGTCCAGGTTTCATTAAAACCTGTCGAAGGATTCGGAGAATACAGCCTCGAGTTATCACACGATCTACATCGGAACTTCCGTGAGAAAAGCACTGATTTTTAAATTAACATTTAAAGTACAGAACTGTACAATGACGATTTACATATAATATTATAGATGCGGAAGTAACTATGTCGGTCTGTCTGTTGCTCTTCTGATGAAATTTGGTATAAAGCAAGCTTCAACTCCATGGAAGCCTCCATTTTGTGCCTTCTATATATGCCCAACAGCTGACCTACCCCTAAAGAGCGTAGCTGCGGGCGACAACTAGTAAAATATTTATGTAATCTTTGCTAAATTTAATTTTATCGATCTGATGACGTTCTCGTACATGTTAATTAATCAATTACGAATAATAATGTTAATGAAACCTAAAGTTATTATTGGATTTGGATAGTCGATTCGCGAAAAAATGGAAAGACAAAAATCAAAATAAAAATATTATTTATTCAAGGTTCATAAAAGCAACTTTGAACCGGCATGTTACAGTGTTGAATTAAATGTAAAGCTAACACTGAACTATTATTATTATTACAACTACAAATTTTGTATAGGGAGTAAGTAAACGGAGTAATTAAGTAGTTAACAACTCTATGTCTCCTTCTCTCGTATGTCTAATTAATGATTTCCGAAAGAGATAAATCATATTGCTAAGGTATGTTTATAAATAAGTCCGTAAATTTGTACTATATTTCTTGATATTGTTTATTGAATAGCAATTCGAAGTTTTGATCATTTGTAATCATTTAACTTGGATATAAGAAATAAAACATTTATTCATACGGTGTTTCATAAAATATGGCAACGACTAACCTGTGATTGTGGAGAGTAAATTATAAGCTTTGATATCCGCTATAATCCATTCTGTTATAACAAGACCCGCTTATCTTCGCGACTCGATACTATTCAGCGTCGATGTTTCCTGGTAATCAAATTTCACAAGTGGACCTACGGTAGCAATAGCCCTCGATAGCATTGGGCAATTATCGGACAATTAGTTCACATTTAAACACGTAATTAATAATTATAATTATATATATTTATGTATATGTATATATAAAATAAAGGAAAAAGTAAATTTGTTTTAAAAGTTTTTGACGTGTTTATTGTCTAAGAAATGAGATGGCCAGTGGTTAGAACACATGCATGTTAACCGCTAATGGGGGTTCAAACCCAGGCAATCAGGTGTAGAACCAACGGCTACCTATGTTCCGAGGCACGGAAGTGTACACCGTCCCCATTTCCGGACTCCGGGCTTTTATTGAGAATTTTTCGACTAAACCTCTAACAACTTTTTATTTTCATGAAGTTTCAACTCAGAACCTTGGCATCTTTGGTCTTATCTATCTAACCTTAGACCAACGAGGCAGTCAAAGTTGTTTTTAATGATAATTAAGAATATATTTATGCAAACGCAGAATACGAACACATACGACTCATGTTATATTAAAATATGATTTAATTGCCTTCAGTTAAACCACTTGCAACTTTGGAATTAATAAATTATAATGAGTGAAAATTCACTGGACAAAACTTGAAAATTTTACTCTAATCACATATTTCAATAAACATATATTTTATTGCATAATAGTTATATAAAATTATTTATTGTATAAATACACAGCTTTCATAAATTACTCAAGCTTCACGATTCAATGGAAAATAAAAACGTGGGTTAGAGCTACACCCACAAGTCACAAATGCCCCGGGCCGAACGCTACTTTATTCCCCTTGGGTTCGAGTCGCTCATAATTTCGACAAAACGGCGATTTGCTGACAGCGCAATCCTTCGCCCACGCTCCAGTCTGTCAGGGCGATGTGATAAGCCTAGATAATTGCGAGATAACCGCTCGCCTAACAGATGAGGCCTGCTGATGTTTATTTTAAATTATCCGTATAATATCTGAGATCTGAGGCTTGAATAAGTTATGGATAAGCTCTCAGAGTTTATACTCGTTTTACAAATGACTTATGAAGTCGACGTTTGTGTGAAAACGCGCTAAATATTGTCGGTGAAATTTTATATCATTTGAATATTTATTATTTGCACATGAATTATGATTGTTATGTAATTTACTATTTATTTACTTAGAACATTATATAAATATTCATTTTAAAGATAATTGTTCCAATATATGTTCATATATTTTCTATAGTGATAAGCTACGTCGTCTTTCGCTACAAGATAAAATCATAAAATAAAAAAGCGGCCAAGTGCGAGTCGGACTCGCCCATGAAGGCTTCCGTAGCAGCAATTAACAAGGTTTATGTTTATGAAATTATTTTTTTTATTTTTATATCTGTGTTGATTGAACGGTAAATTGCGGTTTACGATTTATGACGTATTAAAACACACACATCTTTTACCGATTTGGAAGTATCTCTTGCGCACACTATGAAGTTTAGAAAAAAATGATTTTATAAACTTCAACATCCTAGTCCTAGAAGTCCTATCCATAGATGTATATGGTATTGGTTTGATGAACAAAAATTTTTGATCTTCTATATATAGATGTAAACATGTAAACTGTGAACCGCATTCAGGGTTCACAGAATACATCTTCTTACCAAGTTTCAATAGTACAGTTCTTATAGTTTAGGAAAAAAGTGACAGACAGACAGACAGACATGAGGAATTTATAAGGGTTCCGTTTTTTCCATTTGTGTACGGAACCCTAAAAACGGTTGTAGCCTCCAGTTGAGCATTTTAAATACACAGTGTACAATCTATCGAAGCAGCGATTCTCTTGGTACTGTTTGTTAAGATATTGATATTGCACGGGTTAATTTACGGTCAGGAGCTTGCATGGAAAATTGCAACAATGCGTTCACGTGTTTACTTATTATATAACATGCGAATGACCAAAAGCCGGCTTCAGTAAATCAAAAAATATACAATCGCGTTTAAAGTGTGTCATAAAGTATCTTAACTGAATATATAATTGCTGGAGTTGGATTCAAGAACGGGAATTTTGAAGCTTGCAGGGAAGACGGAAACATTAGGCACTGCATTAATCATGCTTTTTCTAAAATGATTTTCTATATAATATGATTATGCCGAGAGGGCCCTACGGTTTGAGCACGTTAATCTTAATCTGAGATTCCGTGCTTAAACCCGGGCAAGCTCCACAATTTTTTTATATGCTTAGTTTGTGTATATATGTCATATCGTGCTGGGCGGTGAAGGATATAATCGCGAGAAACCTGCACATGACTATCACATGAGTATTGGGCATTCACCAACGTGGTGCCTTTTGCCCACCAGTAGAACATTTTATATAATTTTTACTTAAAAGCTTTCCTTTGTACTAAATAGTCATCCGATAGTTATGATCTTGATAGAGACAATTTGTTACATTTTAGAAAGTATTGTACAATTTTCTCGTATATACTGTAATGTCTAATTTAATTATTATTATTTTTATAATTTAGACGTATCAGGGAACATATGTGATAAATATGTTCATAGTTGTTGATTTGACGAATTTATAAAGTTTGGTATACGTTGATTGAGACGTTACTCTGTCCAAAATTACAGACTATCTGCAGACATAACTCTATTATATGAAACATGCTAATATATACATACAAACAGCTTAATCGTTGGTTCGACTATAATTTAAGTCATTGCTTCGCTCTCTTGCATTTTCCGCGAAAAAACCTGTGTTATTCTCCAGTTAATAAACCATCTCTGTGTAAAAAATTACATGTTTCGGTTGGTCGATGGTCTATTGCTGCGTGAAAGAAGAACCGACAGAAAATAAAACATATTTTCGCATTTATAATAACAGCAGAATATTAGTGATATGTATTGACTGATGACGACGCTATCTTCAGAAAATATACGTTAATAAATTTGCCGAAGGAAGTATTGGAATAACCTCTCAAATATTTCCAATATGTTAAAAACATAATACTAATTATGCCATGTAATACTAAAAAGGTGTGACATAAAAATCATGTGATCATTACATTCAATTTAAAGAAACAAACAAAGTTAAAATATTCATTTATAAAATTAATCAGTATTAAAAACTCTTCCAGTAATTATAAGAACTTCGATACCGAAGATACTAAAGATAAATATTTGAAAGTATTAAATTAGTTATCGATATCGTTAACACAATTCTAAACCTTAATTCTAGTCGTAGCAGTATTGTATATGCTTAAAGTACTTTCTTGTAAATGTTTGTCGATACTATGTTTATATATAAAATATGTTTGTAGTGTGTTTATAAGTTATCTATGCTAGTCCAGCACAGAGGACAGGGTTGGCTATCTTATAATAAGAGTAATGAGACCGGTGGGCGATGGTCACCCGCAACCCGCACCACTTTCCTATCTATCGGCTGCGCTCGGCTTTGTTCGGCCTCGGTCGGGTCACGTGAAAGTTAGATTGTAAACAATGTAGAGCGGTTTTCAGATCGGATTTTGTTAATTTAATTAATTATTATTACTATTAATTAAGTTTAATTTAATCTATTAGAGGAAATAGTAGCAGAAAACGAGGCTATGTATTAATATTATTATGTACTCATTTAAGTTAATTTTGTATTTGTTAAATTCGAGGTTTGAATGACTCTGGAAGACTTTTGTATGTATTTACAGGTTTTTAAATTGACAAACATATGATATTTGAATGTATAGGATGCCGTACGTACAATGCACTTTTGTATCCACAATATAAAACGGGATGAATGGTAAATGTTCAATGGATATAAGGGCATTTATAATAACCTTAACTATTCCAAGGGAGAGCGAGTTTGCTTATTTGTTACACTTTCACGTCTTAAATACTCAACCGATCATCATAAAATATTACATGCACGCCATCATGGGTTCAGAAATAAACATAGGGCACCTAACACCTGCCCGTACATGTCTATACACGCGAGCGGAGCCGCGGGCAGGAACGAGTAATTCATGAAATCAGTCGATTAAATAACTGATTTTATATAATATAGTTTGTTATCACATATAAAGTCGTTAATAATAAAAAACTAAAATAACAAATTTATTTCGTTACGTTACAAATCTATACATAATTTCCTGTGGTGACGACAAATTGTTAAAAAATTGAACAATACACAGTGAGACGCGAGGAAGTCGTTAGCTTCATGTAGGTGACACAATGGATTAGATTACTTATATTTTATGTAAGGACGTATGAATTCCATTTATTAGGCGCAAGGATTTTGAAAAATATAGAATTTATTGAACTTTTTTTTATATTAGGTATGTATATTAAGTGTTTTGATGTAACGACTTCTTGAGAGCGAACTCTTTTAATTTTCATCACGTGCTTCGCGTTGAAGTAAAAAATAGTACGGATAACAGCATGTGTAATATATAATAACATTGTACTTTAAATGCTGGAAAAAAGGCTGGATATTTCTGGTAGAATCTACATTCTGAATAGGTAACAGATTACATTTAATACAGTTCTGTAAAATTACTATTCAAAGGTGTTTGATTTTATTTGATTTATTGAATAAAATCCTGCTACATACGTTGTAGCTTCAAACGTTTAACTAAAAAGAGTAGAATCCCAGAATTGTAGCATTTATGGGTTATTATATTGCTCATTTGACGAAATTAAACAAATAATTAGATTATTTATATAAATCCAAATACTGCCATTGAACATTATTTGTAGATTTAAATGTAATTGCTACGTGTTCTGTATGACTTATAATAAAACCAATACTACATAATTTTTCGAGCGACACATGACACACATGCGCACAGAAATTATTTTTAGAAAAAATAAAAAAAAATCAGGAAGTACAAATATAGAACATTGACGAAATGTATTTTTTTTTTTTAATTAAGGCATTACAGTAATATTTAAACTGGAATAAAAATGAATTTAGCCTGAATTCATTTTTATATTTCAATTACATACATGGCATCTAGAACGCCTTTCCAAAGGCGATATTAACAACAAACAACAAGTCAAAGCAAAGAAATTTCGCGCCGTCTGTTTGCTTAGATTTTTTAAACTGCGCATCAGATTTTAATGCGTTTTTCATCAATAAATACAGAAAAGAGTCATTCAAAAGAGATGTTATAGAGAATTTAAACTTTTCTAGCATTTTTTTTACATTTGTTCTTCAAGTTATAAGTTTATTATAGACCCTCATTGAACCCGTGTGAAGTCGGGACGGATAGCCAGTTAACAATATTATCTGGTTAATAACACGGAGCTCTCTAATCGTGCTATTGTAATTGATATGTTGGGTTACAAGATAAGTTCCATAGTAGTTGAGCTCTGCAGAAGTCAGGTACAGGACACTTAACGTAGAACTATCTGTAATTACTATCGGTGCTAGCGATGAACGATATATCTTACAGGAAAATCGAGCGGTTATGTATTTATGACTAAGAATTACGGTTGAAAATTTCGATTTGTAAGATTTCTTGTTAATGACAGGATTTGTGACAGTAAGGAGGTCCTATTGCATAGACTGCATACCGAGTTTTTTCAACACCTAATTATTTCATCTCATAGTCAAGGATGGAGAGGCGTTCTAATTTTATTGATGCTACTTATAGACTATGAGAGCTAAATTCCTTTGAAGTAATACTATAAGTACGGCATACTTCTTCTCTCTGTCATTTATGATATAAGCTGCCTCGTTGGTTTGTGTGACTCGTGAGGCTGGAGTTCCCGTAGTCTAAGGAAAATACACCGTGATAATTTTTCTGTCAAGAAAGTTTTGGAAATGTGCAGTATCGATACCCTTGTGACCAAACAGCAGTCCCGTCCAGTTAGATTGCAGTCCCTTCGGATAGATATGAGGAATATCGAGTGCATTTGTGTTTGCTCGCAATATCTCCTGCAGATTTGGTTATTCTTCGATGAGAATAGACGTCGCGATCGATATCGTTTCGGACATTAAGAAGATTACTAATCTTCTTCTATGTATATTTATAAAAATATTTATGTTTTTATTAACAGTCTACACGCAAAAAGTATTGAATATCTTTTATAAAATTATAAATTTTTCACTATTATACTCCACGTGTTTCAGAGTTTGTTTGTAGTTAAATATTATCATATAATATAATTCAACGTATAATGTAGACACAGCAAGGCTAAGCCGGATCTACTAATTAATTAATAACTATACTTATTTATTTATATGCTACTTCTAGTACAAATGTTTTCCTATAACATATTAGTCGAAATCGAAGTTAAAAAAATCTAATTACTTGTGTACACGCCTTTATATACGAATTGTGCAACCTTACGAGCCTATCCCGTTCAGTACCATACATTTATTAAAATGCCATTCGCCATTATCGTATAATTTCAATTTGCATACACAATATCATGAATGCGAACTTCATCCATACATTAGGGTCTATCTGCACTCCAGCATAATGATTAAATACTATCAACCCACTTTACTTGAGGGCAAATACAAAACGTTACCGGACAGTAGCTCGATATAATTATTATAAAGGGTTATACTATGTGGTTCTTGCGGCTTCGTTCTTTGTCCGTTAGTGAGACTTTTACAACTGACATTGTTTCCATTACACGCATATTTATCGCATTTATTGAATAAGCGAAGAGACCCCACTGTGAATTATCGAAGTTTGGAAACTCGTAAATGATGTGTCTGTAAAGAAGGTGGCGAGACCCGACTGGATGCAAAAGGCGGAGATCTGGATTCTCTTGGCAAAGCTCTATGTCCAGTTGTGTGACTGATTGATGATAATGATGAATTTGTACTTGTCGCATAAGAATGTTTAGTACCAACGATAGAAGTTATTTTTTTAACCGATATTACGATATCGAATAACTAGTGACCAGCTGCATACGTTTATGAATAATGTAGCTTTCTGACAGTGATTTGTTTTTGGAATTGTACCCCCTACATACAAACAAACAAATTTTAACATTTTATAATATTAGTTTTGTGCTCTGTTTCTGTACGACAGTAACAGCGGTCGAAATCGAACGTCAGTGTCTTTGTTTGAAGGTGACAATTTATAGTGAATTGTCCAATTTGCTGGACGGCGCGGCGCTCCGAAATATAAAATAAAATATAAAATAGATCATTAAACGCGGAAGGTAATAGAGAGATGTAATTTTATTAAATTGCATCTAAGAATACTTTCATTGTCCACGTAACCGGTTGCGAATGACTGTTGCTTTTATTGTCGCCCACTTGTACACATATTACGTAACCGTTGTTGTTGTAACAATGGCAATAACTAATACTTTATGTTACGGTGCACGCGGTGACGAAAGTTTCTAGTTTTACGCGTCTCGTTACATTTTAAAATTATGATGAATTAGTAATTATAATGAATGATGGATCGCTATAAACGGATAACGCTTCCTCGTGTATCATGTTTTTGTGTCAGGGACGTTTAATAGGGTCCAAGGGTGAATAGATATATCAACCAGATCCATCATGTCTCTACGAAGTGTCGCTTTCTAACGAAATAATTAAAAGTTGATACACATTTTGTTTTGTTATGTTATGGCTTGGAATACTTTATTTTAACCACGTGTTTCATGAATGAAATTCAGGTATAATTGGTTTTATAATCCTGAGCGATACTAAATCCAATCTGCTGTTGATCGTCATTGTGGTATTTGAATCGATATTCCTCCACATCACCTACAACATTAGAGGTCGTTAACTTTTTGTTTTGGACTTCTTTCATGATAAGATTTTAAATTGACTTGGTTATTTTTTCGATATTTCGACATTATCTACGAATGTTCGTAAAACTTCTTTCATGATCTTAGAAATATACGTCTCAAAGAACTTTTGAAGTTTATAATTGAAAAATAATGTTATTTTATACTATCGAACTTGAGTACCCATGTTGATTATTATTATTATTATATTTGACTAGTACGCTCATAAAGTCGTGTTACATTGTTTAATTCAATGTAAACGACCATCGAATCGGATGTAATTTTAGGCGAAGTTTTAATATCCGAGAAGAGTCAGAAAGACAATTTTTAGTTAGTCTTTTCCTTAACTTTTACAAACAACATTCAACCTACAATTACATATATATTATTAATCTTGTATTAACGAATACTAGCTCCACGTATTTCTTATAGCATGTATAGTATTTAAGTCTGTAACGTGCTGTATTTATTAATGTTTTTTCGACAGTAGATTTACATTTATTAACAGGTTAATAAATACCCGTCAGTCTTAGGCATTGTTAGAAACGAATACCGCCATGGAGGAAGTATTAACTTAGTTATGTTATAAATAAATATTTTTATTAAAATCTGACTTAGTTTTACTAACAATATATTTAAATATCAAATTTTATAATTCAAATGTGCTTAATAAATTAAATGTTATTTCATTTTCAAAATAACATTGAGGTCATTCGGCTCTCGAAACTTTAATAATTTGTAATAGATTCAATTAATTTCACTCCACTTACTACTGGTTTTGTTACTTTATTGTTTTGTTAAATATTTAAATTATTTCATAAGTCCAGTTACTTATACCAAAAGGTAGTAAGTATATTTTGCGTGAATATTGATTATTCGTGTTTTCACAATGTTTCCCGAGAAAAAAGACCCAAAACCAAAAAAGATTATCTATATAAACAAATCTAGGAAGACTTTTAATTTACTTTAATGTATGAAACTAATGTATTATATTTATATTTAATATATGTATTTATTATTCAGATGACAAATATTTTGTTTTATTTTGCAGCCACGAGGTTTATAGTTTTACTCTTCAATGGCACATAGTGATAACCTCGTTTATTTTGTTATAATAAATCGTTAAATCCCATACATTATGCTAAAATAATCGTGCTTTTGATTTTAAAACGTACTTCGTTATCGTCATTCTATTGATTGGTGAATATAGAAATGTTTATACAATGACTGGATGATTCGTATTTTAATTACTTAACAACATGAACGTGTGTCTATTTATCAATAATAAAACGAAGTTAATCTCCATAGGTTTAATGAAGTATAACGTTATTATTTATTTTATTTTCATTAGGACAACCAACAGTAGATTCTATATCACGTCCAAAATAAAAAATTACATTTCAAAATTATCAAGGCAAAAGAGGTAGTCTTACCATGCATTATCATATTACACAATGTAATTATTGAAAATATGAATTAAACATAAGCATAATAATTAAAAATAAGAAATACAATACATTTTTTAAACTATTATTAATAAATAATAATTAATAAGATAAACCATATGATTAGAATAGAAAAGAATCGTCAACTTATTATTTATTGTTAATGAAATTACTTAATGCACTCAATAAAATAGTTTTATGCCTATAGGAGATTTCTCTGGCCATGACGGCTTTGCGTGCAAAAAGGTTTTTCATAAATACTTACGATATGAATGTTTTGATAATTACTTCGGTTGAAGGTTTTATGTAAAATTATTTTATGAATGTATGATTGATTTTTGTAAAGAGTAAAAGTTGTATCAGGAGAGGATTTACTTGGTGGTAGGGCAATGTGCGAACAGGTACCATCTGCTCATAATATATATTACATCCAGGGCCGGACCGTAAGTTTAGGGGGCCCTGGGCTAACACTACTTAGGGGCCCATCTAAGACATATCTGAACGTAGACTTGAATGAAATGAATTGAATCGGTTTGATTAATTACAGGAGTCGCAGGGTTGAAAACCATACGATCTGTTTAATTTAATAAAGTTATGGATTCTTTCTCATTATTGTCTATTTTTGACTTTGACTTGACTTAGCTGGGGCCCTCTTGAATCCACGGGGCCTTGGGCTGAAGCCCAAAAATCATATGGCAGATCCGGCCCTGATTATATCGCCAAACAGCAATACTTAGTATTGATGTGTTTAGGTTTGAAGAGCGAGTGGGCATGTGTATCTACAGGCACAAAGGACACCGCAAAGATTCTAAGGTTGCTGGCGTATTGGTGATGTAAGGGATGGTTAATATTTCTTACAGCGTAATAAATAATAAATAGATAATCTATTGGCGGTAGTTGCCCATTTAATCGTACGCCTACCTATCTAAAAAAAGACATCCCAAAAAATCAACATCCCTGAAAAAAGGTTGAAATAAAAAAAGAAATTAACTATCGGCCTTATCTTTCTTGATTCTTTTTTATATCTCGTGGTATTAATTAACACGTGTTTCGGTATCTGTAACGATTAAAACAGAAATACTTTACTTGTTGAAATGCAATAACTAGATAAAGAAAATTCATAATAGTATTGGAATCCGCTCGTGCCACAGTATCGTTGTATTAAAAGCACATTCATTATCAAAGCTTAGAACTAAATAAGAGCCGTTAAAATGTTGCTTGGGTAATTAACTTTATTTCATTGATTTATTTATGTTTTAAAAAATTATGTACTCCTATGAGATGTTCATACGTTCATTTATTTTGTTAAATTGACAAATATGTTTTTATGAAAAAAAAAAAATATATATTTATTATTGAAATAAAAAAATAGTCATATTTGGCGGTATAACCCACGGGGTAACATCGGGCCTAAAAATTTAGTTAAGTCCTCAGCGTTCGTCAAAAACTTTTGTTATGGAGCTGGCCGCCAGTTTCAGCTTTAGCAGCTTTAACAGCAGAGAATCTAGCAGGTAATATTTAATTGTACATGGTAAGCATTTTACCATCTTTATAAACTTTTATTGTTAATTAAATATATAATTTTTAAATTTTAAATAGGTTGACAGTAATAAATATGAATCACTCACACTACATAGATGCGCCACCAACCTTAGAAAGTAAGATGTTATGTTCCATGTTGCCTATATTAACATTTATGGAACATTATTTACATTAATATATAAATTAATTATCAATCATAACCAGGTCACAGATAAAATAACAATAAAGTTAAGGATAATCACGTGCAAGTTTGAAATGCGAATACGTTGAAATTGAAATGACCTACAATAATTATTACTTTTCAAGGTAAATAAATTACCATAGTCCAGTAATAAATTACGACAAGTGTAATTTTAGCGGCGGCGTGGCGTTGTAACAGCGGCTTGCGCACGCGCCGCTCCCGCCATCTTGTTTAATCTAGTGCCGTTGATCGCGGAAAAGCGCGCCAACTACAACCTTCAACGACCTTCGCTCTCCGACCGTATTTACGAACTTAGAACGACGTAACAACCCGTATGAATTTGAACCTTAATTTAATTTGAAATCATAATTAATAGGAGCGTTATTCCTTTGTAAATAGAATAATTATTAAACTCTTTTTGTTGCATACATAAACGACCTGGGTTTGTTCTACAAACGTTGTACGTTTAATTTAATGCGCAGGACTCATAAATCGTTCTGCTCCCCCAGTAAAATACTTTGTCACTTTTAAGCGACTTATAAAATTTGAATAATATTATTGTGACATTGTTTTATGACAGCAATAACGCCTGTTTAATACCAATGTGTATTTATATAGCCGGTAGTCGAGGATAATTAGATGTTTGACTGGAATGTGGTCCAGTTGAAGTAATACGAAAGGCCGTGTTGTAAAGATCAACGGTAGCCGAGTAATGCCATATTTGGATGTCGGTTTATATCATAGCTTTAATATTTAGTCGTTTTAGACTGTGGTCAGATATTTAAGGCATGAGAACTAAGTCTCTTAAGGTATAAAGGCGACTATTTATGTGTTGTGATGTACTTATGCTCGTAAATTGATTTTCTGAATCGTTGCTCTAGTGTGTAACCTATAAGGCTACAGAATTGTATATCTTGTGTTAACACTGGGCCAAAAAAAATCATTAATTCTTCTGTCAAAATATTCTCCGTAGCAGCCTGAAGTTTGAAAGTCAGCAGTGTTTACACTACATGTTTACAAGGCACGGCTCTTGGAAAGCATCAAAAGCCGTTCTTAATGTGCCTAATCTCATCGCTTTCGTGTCGATTGCGCCATCGGATAGTGACAATGAAGGAAAACAGAGTGCACCTGTGCGACTTTGACGTGTATCTTACGTAAAAATTTAAGAGAAACGAAATTTGGGAGAAACGTTTTTTCTTAAAAAATATTCTTTCAATATTTCAATATAAACATTTTATCAATAGACCGGAATCAATGGTATTCATTTCAATTGTCTTAAATCTAAACTTGCAACTCTAAGACACCTCCGGCAACAAATGCCTATAATTACAAGCACGCTATGTTCCAACACGTTATCGTTCGAAAATAAATCGTTCCCGCACATATCATCATGACACTGTATCGAGGTGCACATTTTTCACTTCCTGCTACTGATTTACATGTTAGTAGCAAACTGCTACCCTCGGGTAGGTTATTACAAAAGATAGTTCCTGAGTACGACGTGTTCCGATTAGCGATTGAAACGCTCAATTTTGTTCGGTGTTAATAAAAGCTTTAGATAAACGATTTGAATTTCGAATTTTTAAATTATCATAAAATTATTGTGGTGTTATAAGTTTCTGTTTATTTTATGGGTGTTATTTAGTTTGAGTTATAGGACTATGTTTTCAAATGCTTATATAACGTTCGGAAATTATTTTCGTTTTGAGATTCTAAATGTTTTAAGTGTTTTTTTTTTATTATAATAAAGGCATAAGTAGCAGTTGAAGAATAAATTGTAATGTAATAACAAAATATCCATTTTAAAATAACAGTAAAGATTTATTTTATACGTTACTCAAATACATTTAATTGTTATTCAAATGAGTTTTATAAACCTAGAGCAGTGAGATAAAATAGAAGCTATTCAAATTGTTGGCTTATCTTGGCGTAGTTTAACAACAACACATAGAAACAGATCATAAACTCGGGATGCATAATGTTATCGCTCGGAAAAAGAAGAAATCGAAACAATGCGATCAAATAAACGTTCCACCGACTGGTTTGCGTATAGCTAATAAATTATAATTTTTGATTAGGCAACCGCTATGCGATAGCAGTTAGGAGCGGGACAGGTCGCGTTGTTCCGATGCAGATAGCCGAGTTTGCGGCGCAATTGTCCCATCCGCGCCCGCGCACCATTGTGCCAGTGGGAACACGGCCTTAATTGCGGTCCTGAATAAATTAAAAGCGGAATGCTATCGTATACGGCGTGTAGTTCATAGATCTACGAATCTTAATAACGAAATAAATAAGTTGTTTAACCTTTAATTAATCGTCAACATGTCTCTTCTGCCAATAATACGCGAATTTTGACGACTCTTATCCTATGATGATCCTGAGATACTCTAAAAAACTCATGTCGGTACATACGCATAATTTTACGTACGCTTTAAATAAAAAAATGTAATTTTCGTTCCAAAAAAGTACTCGCGTAATTTTTCTTCGTAAGTATTCATTTAAGTGACTAGATTTGCCGAGTGCAAATAGATAATGAATAAATGTAAAATGAGTTTATATATAAATTCATCAATCTAGTTCTGTTACTCGCGTAGAAGTAGTGTGTCAATATATATATATATACATACGTAGCTATCATATTGAAAATGTTTGAAAACGCACGCGTTATAATATATTTAGTCTCATTTCTTTAATAAAATATAAGTGTACCTGTCTGTCTGTCTGTCTGTATGTCTGTCTGTCTGTTGCTCGTTCACGCCCAAACCACTGAACAGATTTATAGTATGAAGCAAGCTTGAACTCCAAGAAAGTAAATTGGCTACATTTTTATGTCTAACGCCTTTACACTAAACCAACCCTAACCAACTATACCGTAGAGAGTTAAACGCGACATCAGAGTCGCCGAGGCTGTACTCTCTCTGATCGAGCACGGAGCAGAGCCCGCTGGATTGCAGTAATTAGGATTTAAAAAAAAATCTACTATATACAGTATTTTTATATATTACCATATATTATTTATATATTATTTTAAATTAAAAAAAAAATTGTCAGTGTGGGCCACGTCTTCCAAGAAGACGACAAGCTCGAAGTCCAGCGAAGATCTGCTGATATTTAGTAAAATTATAAAATAACGCCACAATTTATAAAAATTAAATGAAAAAAAAGGCACGGGCAACTGTGAGCCAGTGGATGTTGTATATTAAATTAAAAAAACTATACCGTAGAACATGTATAGTAAAGACTAGCGGCAAAGTTACAATATATGTGTGCAGATATATTAGTTATAATATATAAACTAAAATTAATGTATTCTTAGCTCCATGTTGAATTTTGCGCATGGCTTATAGTTATCGCATGTTGTTCAAGTTGTTTGTTAATTGAAATGCGTGTAAATAGTTGTGGCGTTCACAAGGGCCTATGAAACCGCTATTACACTTGCATCGTCTCATGATTCTTCCTGACACGTCCATCTCGAGTGACTTAGATCAACGGTATTTTGAGATTTTTACGTCGTTATGTAACGGTGATTTTTTTTTCCAGGACGTCGGGAATTTCCTTTATTAATTCTTGACTATTTTTGATTAGGTAAATATGGTTGTAGATCATAAGTTCAAATCCAATTGAGAAAGTAATGCTATTGAGTTTTCTGTCAGGATCTTTCTACAGCTGTATGTGATAATTAGAAGTGCATAAAAGTTTTCGCAAACTTTTGCGCACCTAAGAAAGTATCTGCTACTACAGTAGTGCATCTGCTCAGTTGGGTAAGTTATGAAATTGGCCTTGCTGCTTGGAGTCTACAGAAGAACACAGAACAGTTATCAAATTAGGTCTAATAAACACAAATTAGGCACATGAAAATTAAGTGGTGTCTTCTCGACTTAATCCTAAAACTTTCGGAATGATCTATAATATCACGAAATCGTAGTAATAATATTTAAAAAAAAAAACAAACTTAGGTAAAAAAGTGTGTTATCACTGGATTTGGGAAAGCCAATCCTCTCATATCGCGGTTATAATACAATGTACAAATCATTTGTTGTATCATCATTATTGTCGGAACTTGTTGTGGCTTGTGATGAGTTAATTCGATTAGATAAATTCTTATCAAACAGCGAGCAGAGTTTGTGTCAATAGGAACCACGTCACATATATCCTATAAGAATATTAGAAATATTTTTAAAATAAATTTTAAGTTATTTTTTTAAATATATAAGTGCCATGTGTCAATGGCACGTACACTTTGTTAATGTTTTTTTTTTTTATTATCATAGATGCTTGGGAACTTATATGCATAATTATAAATGGAATATCAAGTTTAATTAACAAGATGTAAGACACATGAAACTTCGAGGAGGGCTGTGTGCAAGCTCGTCTGGGTATTCGCCACCATCACCACCATAAAAATGTGTATTTTTCTAGTTTCTTTTAAATGGGATAAATCTAAAATAGTGGATATAGAATCAAAAACACAATCGTTGCTTGATTTAATGTATTCGTAGTTGAATGATAAAATAAATATGCTTCGAGTAATGACACTCTCTTAAACCTTAGTACATTCTGTATGAGTAGTATTATAATGGCCGAAAACTTTACGGTAGAATTAGATCATGTAACCAAACTAGTTGTTTTTAATGTCGGCATTCAAATAGGTATTATATAATGATCTGTCAACAGTGATGTGAATGCCTAAACTAAAAACGTCAAGGCAGAACAAAAGATATGCAATCGGCCACGCACTGCCTCTTATAGCCGATAATCAATCTAGTTTTACATCTGATTAGGTGCAAATTACAATACAAATAGATCAGTCACGACTTGGACTGAACAGAATGTATAATGCCTTACATTATTATTGAAAACATTTTAAATTAGACTCTATACAGATTTAAATAAGTTCATTTTACCTTGTCAGAAACTGTCGATAAAACGTTTGATACCGATGCGCTTATTTACCTTAAAAGGTACCTACCGACTAGTTGTTAGTTAATTGATTACAGTCTTTGTTATCTATTGAATACGATTGAAATTTTATTTTCTTAAATGGCGTTTATTTCTTTTTGGTGTTAGTCAAGAACATGACAAAGTCTTTGCACTTACGTCAAGGTGACATAGGATGCTAATACCTATTGTGTTAGTGCTAAAAATCCGTGACCTTACACTGTATAAAGTTCACTAATGTGCAGATGGCACGATTTCGCGCACACATACAAAAGTACTTGGTACAAAACATTCAGGAAAAGGAAGCGGTCGGAATTTTTTCAACGATTATATAATTTTCAGTAGATTTTCACACGTTGTATCGATGTGTACCAAGTTTTGACGGTATATTAATGATTTTAACTAAATTGTGTGTGGGTGTAGGTTTTTATTATGACTATACGTATATAAAATTAACTTTTAAATTATGACAAGTTTTCATTTCACGTCGATCGAACTTAGTCGTTCGTTCTAGGGCCACGTAAAGAAATGTTTAATGAAAGATTATTGAAACCAGTGACAAACTTATATTTATTCCGTCATGTTATGACGTAAGTCACAATTTCAGTAACCACAATTATGATTATTGAAATTGGAAGTAGTCACGCCGTTTTTCTCACATTAATATTAATTTATAATATGTATGTTCCGTTAATAAAAAAAAAATCTTTTGCTATAATTATAGTTTTTTTTTTTTTGGTATTTATCCATAGTATTTTTTACAGAATTAAATTGTAATATTTTTTAAGGTTGATTGGAGGTCACTGATCATGGTCACTTGTAGCCTTTCGACTTACGAAGGTTATTCCAACTTACAGGGATCAGTAGAAAACTTCCCACCAGGAATTTTCAGTCACTAATACTTATGAGTAAAAAGTCATAAAGTCTTATATTATATTTAATAATTACCTATTAATATATGTTAATATACTTTTTAAACAATAAACAACATTTGAAATCGAAAGTTATAAACGTACACGTGTAAATTGTAATTGTAAATATTCGTTAATTTGGTAATAAATAAAAATTAAGTAATAAATAAATATATTTATACAGTAAGAGTTGCGACCTTCTCGAAGTGTGAATAAAACATTACATGATGATAATAAACAATTAAAAATAGAAAAGGTCATCGTCTCGTATCATTAAAATATTTGTAGAATGATTCAGAGTTGTTAGGCTAGGTCGTTACGAATTCTGACCGGAATACGTTACAGTCAGAATAGTACTTATCATATTAAGAGTTCGTCACTGAAAATATATGGAATTTTAATTTAATGGATAAAATACATTGATCACGTAAACGTCGACATTTGTCAATGTGGATGTGGTGTGAAGACAGATGTTCGTGTTTTACAACAATATAATTATACGCCGTTTTAGGACGATCGAGTTTGAACAGCTTGTTTACAATTATTAAAACGACTACCGACCGACTTGAAACAATAACAAGCGAAATGAATGTCTTATAAGATAATACGTTTTCTTACACAACCCTAAAAGAACAAAACTAATAAGTTGCGGGGGCACAACAGGTAGGCAGCACACATATGCACGTGACTTGTGACCGTACTTATACAAAAGAGATCACCTGTAAATATCACCCACACACTCGTCTATCTGTAATAAATCTGCCTAACACGAACGAAGTGGTTCACTCGCACATGCGCACGCTCGAGTCAAATCCACACGGTTCAGGTCGAGTACGAGTGACACCACACTGTTGCATTCTCACCTGTTGAGTGCTAGGTGTGAGTGTGCCTTGTGAATGTGAGTCAGCGAGGTTCAGTCGCGCCGACAGTTTCGCGCGTTGAGGTCGTACGTTTTTGCCTCGTCAGTACCACCACGTGTGTCGAATCGGTGATAAGTGGGTAGACATTTGACGATAACGTTTCTGTGATAAAAAAAAAAAACAGTGGACGGTGTCCAGTGTTTTGGTGACTTAAGCAAACTGTTCCTACCGGAGAAACTGAGGAACATTTCTGCGGTGGAGGAGTGTATTTGGAAACACCTGAAAGGTAGGTCTTTAGCTATTTTCCGCGGAATTCGGTCCAAGTTTTCATGAGAATTATACGCGTATGAAGTTAGACGTAGTACCCGACCTCGTCGTCCATCAATTTCATCTCGTTTCTGATATGTGTAGGAACCGAATAATAACAAAAACCGATCGATGCGCATTTTCATACGCAACAAGCGTTTCCATTTGGTAGTTGTATGTTAAGCTATAACTCAGTTTTCTTATTATGTATATTTTCAATTTCCTAGCATTTTTGTATATTTTTCTAATGAGTAGTTTAACTATTAATCAAAATAGAATATAATATATATGTACGTTTAATTTATCAACTACAGTATCAAAACGTCAATAGTTCAAGGTATAAATTAAAATATGAACCTAATTTATCGTAGAAGTGCACATTAAACTGGTTTGGTAAATAGATTTTCTTTTTTTTTTAAACATTCGCTGTGAATATAGCCAATTATTTCGCAAATAAAACATTCACGTGATTTTCTTTGAAATAATTGTTCTATACGATGATTATTTATTTATTATTGTTTGTCGTGTACTGTGGACGTTACGAAAATGCGTCGTAATAATATTTACTTAATATTGAATGTGACAGAATATGTCGAATAAAATATATAACTTTACCAAACAGAAAAACTTAGTATTGTTTTGTTCAGCTTTGAAGGTGATAGCCAGTGTGACGGGCACAGGCGACATAACGTCTTAGTTCCCTAGGTTAGTGGCGAATTGCCGATGTTAGGAATGGTTAATATTTCATAAAAATCTTTGGTCTTCGATGACCACTTCTACCTACGCCTCCCTATTTTATAAAAGAATACAACACGTAATAACGACTGACACGCGTCATTGATACCGATTACAGTTGTAATTGCTTATAATTAGGGACATTTGTACATTAGCTCCTGTCGTGACGCTGATACGTGTGAACGGTAATTATCCGACTCATTATGGCTAAGAAAGTACGATGGCTAACTGTTCTGGTAAAATTATATCGATTATCATTGCAAGAAGTGGGGTTATAAATGCACTATTTTTTTATTATTATTTATTAAGATATCTAGATACGTAATTATTATTTACGTAAGTTGTATTGTGAGACATATTTTAAATATAAATAGTGTATTTTTATTGTCTCATAAAATATGTTGTGATCTAAATAACAACAACAAATTCAAAAGTATCTTAACAGAGATTAAATTATTTATAACTTAATTTATCTACTTAAAAACCACCTATGACTTATCGTTTTCTCAGTTAAACTTAAGAACTTTCTTAATAGAAAAGCGATCGTGTACTAAGTTATCGAACATTTTATTTGCATTTTTATTTTGTTACTAGTTGTCGCCCGCGGCTTTGCTCGCTTTCGTCAGTTATGTAACATGAAAAATGTCCTTGTTTGAAATCCAAGCACGCTTCTTACTAAATTTGACCGAATTCAGTTCGGTGGTTTGGCCGTGAAAGAGGAACAGACAGACAGATCGATTTACTTTCGCATCTATAATAATAGTATAAATTATTATTTAATAATAGATTTGCTAATAGATGGGCTCGGATTTAATGGGCTATTACGGCTTTTAATACCATAGCCCTGTAACAGACATAGGTTCAGTAAGGAGTCTCTTTGAGTTTTAATCCCTAAACAGAAAACAGATTCTGGCGCGTTAGGTTTTTATTTTTTTAATATTATGCTATCGAAAGCGAAAATCGAAAATGCGCATTTTTTTATTTAAATTAATACAGTTTTAAGGCGATTGCTTAAAAATATACAGATATGTATATAGATTTATTCTCTTATGTCTGAAAGTTAGCCATTAATTTCAAGGTTTTAAGATTTTTTTAGTGTACCGCTACTATATCGGCAATTATTCACATTTTATTTTATTTAAATCGTGGAGCTTGATTACACAAGTATTTTTTTTTTGCGTACACTAATTGTAGAATTTTGGTAAATTGACGTTTTGGTTGGTTTCACTGTTTTCGTTCGAAATTCGTAACGAATGTAAAGTTGTAAATATAATGAATGGATTGAGAGATTTTCTTTCGTGCGTAAAATTTTACACTTGTATATTTATATTTAAACATTTTAATAAGTGTATATGTAAACACATGTGTATACATGTGTGTGTGTATATATAAACATATCAACTAAACTTTTGTTCGATATTTAAAACAGACGATACCTCCTTATACAAATTTTATAACATCTCAGGTTCTATGGTTGGCGCCGCCTTTACTGTGATTAATTAATATATGTGACAGTCTGTAAATATCTCACTTCTGGGCTTAGGTCTCCTTTCTCATATTGGATAAATTGCTTGGCAAATTTATAAACTTCAAATATTTCCCTTTAGGCACGAGATTAATCACAAACATAGATTAAGTACGTGAAAATAAAATGCTTCTTGCGCTCACGCAATCCGCACAGAACCATCTCGACTCAATAGTTCTAGTCTCCATAAAAAAGTGACCCTCGTCTTCGTAAAAACAAAATGATACAAATCTCAATTTCGACATGTCGGTGAGAACCCAAGCGACATATCTTTTCTTAATAAAGTCGTCCATACCTTTTCTCGTCTACAAACTTAATTATTAAGAATTTTCACTAATTATATTTCAGACTTATTTCATTTTAAGTATTTCGCGTAGACATTACGTAAGTACATAAACGCTACAAACGGTACGAAGAAATAATTTGCACTTTGCACAGTAAAAAATAAATATACATTTGACCACATTTGGCCTTTCCAGACGTGTTGTTAACAGTTAAAAATGTGTATGTAGAAAAACTTACCACTTTTTGATTGCGTTATCTCACGTAGTATAATTTGTCAATCACAATTTGTAAATATTATTCAACTACATTATTTGCTTAATTGATACTGATAATTTTAAATTAAATTATTAAGTCTGTCGAAAAAAACTTAAATTATTAATTATAACTCAATATCAGTCCAAACATTTTCGTCGTAAGATTTGACATGTTATTAAAAAATGTAAAAGTTTTATTAAATTTTAAATTATTATGTTTAAGAACTTATTCGTGTATATCTGTATGTTTATTTACTAATATTTTAAATGTCATTTGTCATTAATTTACCAAATCAATCAATCGAACAAAAACACTTTTAGCTAATTTATTGGTAACTTATATACATCCAGATATATTTCTGCCGATATTAATATTGTTTTAACATTGCCTAACAATAAATTTAAATTTTGTATTAAAAAAACATTAATTTATAATGCTAATACACGAAAATATAGATAGTAAAATAAGTTGGAGTTCGTAAACGTTGATTTACATATATAATTTATAAATTTTATTGTGTATAGTTAACAAGGTATTTTATGGAAAAAAAAGCATATACTAAGGTAGATTCTACATAACGTACGTACGGGGTGGTAGCTTTTATTTTGATTTATTTTGATTGTTGACATGAATAATGTTTTGATATTATTTCGAATCTTAAACGTTTGGATTAACAAAAATCGAACGCATAGTATAAAAATATATTCTTTAATTTCCCGACTTATTATCGTGGCTTTGTCGTAAATGTGGATCAATTTAAACGTTTTCAAATTGTCTAAAGTACTCGCATTATAATATACCCAAATTTATAATAAATTGTAATGACAAAAACATATAATCGTATGTATACTAAGCTTAAATATATCGTGAGGGATTGGTCTTCGTTAATACACGTTTGGAAATACGGTAAACTGATAGTCGCGGACGTTCACGCGTATTTAGATATTTGCTTATTATCGATTACAGATATCGTTGCAAAATCAGATAACTATGCGTTAATATTACATTCCATCGATAGTAATCTTAAATAATGATCAATTATAAAGTGTACAGAGACTTTGATGAGGTCCTAGTTTAATGTTAATAGTGATATATTTAAATTTGAAATCGATTATTTGTGAGTTCCAATCGAGTAGATTCAATTTTTTTTTTTTTTATCTCAGGCCACGCTGGTCAGGTGGCAGAATTTCAACCGAAATACAAGTTGCCTTTCGATGCTTCTCTTCGTCATCACAGGCGAAATTAATCATAAAATGAGTTTCTCGAATTTGACCTGTTTTTTTGTAAATGTCTCCTTGGTCTTATGGGCAGACTGGAAACAACATATATAAATATTCATAGACATAATGAAAAAAATAATTTGAATACATGCAGTTTCCTTTTAAATACTTCATCGACACATGCCGTCAATACGTTCGTATTGTCACAAAACAAAGCCTTTCGCATGAGACGCACGATATGTAAAGTGAAACATTCCTTGGGTCGGGCGGAGGCAGCGCGACCTCGGGGACCCATTCCGTACTCTGCGCACGCGCACCGGCATCCGCATAACCTTAGGCGACATCGCTTGCACTCTGCCATGACAGACGGACTATTATATGTGTGCGTATGTACTTGGTACTTTTTATAGCTTAAATTTCTAATCTTGATTTTTTTTTTTATTTCGTGTTAATATTATTTTGCCTTTTTTCTTTCTTCTATAGTATTCGTCATTATTAGTGCCACACGTTCAGGAAAAACATATATTAAAAAAGAGACTAAAGAAATAGCAGTACCTTAAGGTACTTGAAAATGTTATTTGTCCGTAGTGATCCAAACAGATCATCATTTTCGTGTGTAATTCATAAAATCGATTTAATACTGCTACGCTTTTTACGCTATAAATGTGTAATCGCCTTGCATCCACAATGTGAAGTAAAAATCGATGAACCTGACGATCAATTCGTATAAAAATAAAAGCGTTCTACGTAATTTGAGATCACGAGTGCCTTTTTACTGATCGTTCCGAGCGGCGAGGCAGGGTCGCGACCGGCGACCACGGAGACCACGGCGACCGCACTACGTGACAAACTGCTGGGAACAGTGGAAAGACGGTTTCCTGGTTCAGACGGAGTAATGAGGATGGATACTAACGAGTGGGACTTCGAATTGCTGCTTTGTTTCCGATAAAAAAACTTTAAATTGTCTCATTTATAAGAGCCAAGCATTTTATTAAACATGTCTTTGATCTTAATGTTTAAAAACTTACGGTCCCAAATGAAAAACAGTAGAAGTTGTTACGGCGGGTCAGAGCTTTTTTTTTATTTCGAGACAGCCGTATTCTTTTTTCTTAAAGGTGGTCTCATAAAAATGATGCATCATATTAAAATTTGCCACCAAATAATACCATCTGACAGCAGAGGCCGAGTGCGGCTGGGGTTCGAGTGCTGCACGTGAGATTTTGAAATTTTTGACAGCTGCACCACATTATTTATGTATTTATCAAGTCGAATGCAAAACATGGCGGCGGAGTCACGTCGTGCATAAAATTGACAGTGATCGCGATCTCGCATTTCCATTGAGATGTGTCCGTTAAGTACAAAGCTGACAGCTGTGCATTTCTGATGCTTTATAACTATGCCGTTCGATGGCGACATCCACTACGATATTTTTCCTCGTTAAATGACTAAGTATCCCTTTGTTTTGTTTACTTTATTTCCTTATAAAATTATTATCTTATTCTTCTTAATATTATTATTATTATTTTTATAGCATCGTTAGGCGGATGGTAAGTGGTCATCACTGCTTGGCGGTAAAACATATGATGAGTGGGAGGATTTTTTAACCTACCCAGACGGGCTTGCACAAAGTATAAACTATTTATGAAAATAAAGAATTTGATACAGAATGTTTCAATTTAATTGTAAGAGGTAAATTATAATATATGTAACAAAATCATTTAATAAGCTACTTTTCATTCTTGATACTAAAATACTTATTACAGCTTAAACCCGTGTCGAAGCGATGGTAGTTTTCTCGTATAAAGTTCATAAAATATATCGATATAAGAATATATTTATCATAATACACCCGTACATTTTTTACGAAACTGCAACGCCTTTATAAATTACTAATGTTCTCGTAATTTTGTTGCCTATATTTTTTTTTACTGGTTGAAAATATAAAAAAGAAAAAAGAAACAACATTGCCTTTGACAAATTTGATCTTTGATAGTCGAGCACGTCGGGACAGATACAATTTATACGATTGACTGGTTTCTATCTACATTTTTCCACTTGGACAGGTGTGGGTCACGTTTGCGCGTCACGTACTGCAGCATCATGAAGTTACAAGTGCATTTTAATCATTTACACTTTTTACTCTCCTGTACTTTGAAATTGATTTGCTAATGGAAAATTTGAATAAACTGTTCTGTAATTTTGTATATTGTATTCCAATACTTGTGCGTTCGACCGTGTTAATATTATCTAGATCAATGCGTGTTTTCTCTGAAATGAATTGTCATTAATATTTAATATGCGTTCCATATGACTTTATAGTCTTTGCCATTTTTGGTCTTGTCCCAAATTTTATTTTTACTTTTTAATTGATTTTGTTAATTTTGAATAATTTTATGTAAGCACGTGTATATTTTTATTGAACTAATTTGACTTTTGATGATTAATTGTTTTGATGGTTTTATTGGTTGATGGTGAGCTGAGATATGGATCTATAAATAGACATCAATAAAGCGATACTTCTTTCAACTATAATGACCGTGCTCGTTTTTTATCGTTGATATTTTTTCGTCGATAATTTCTCTGTATTTGACATCGGCAGGTGCGCGTCACGTACTCGTCATCACGCCCGTCCCCAACTGGAATCTGACAAAACGATCTCTTGTCGCGTGAAGCCGCGATTAGTCTCAGCTACAGGTGGAGGTCGACAAGTGGCTTCAGTCACGAACCTCGCACAGGTCTTTAGGGTTCCGTCGTTTGGACCATCTCTTCATATTGATATTCTAGTCTTGAACGTAATGTTAAAAGTATAATTTCTAGAATAATTCGAAATTTGTATTCCAAAAAAACCGATGCATAAAATTGTAATTATATGTATATATATTTTTTATAATTGGATTTTATGTGAACCAGTAACTTATAAGTTAAGTAACAAAATAACTTATTAAAAAGTTATAAAGAATATCGAATAAATAAACGATATATAATTACCGATTATAGCCTTAATTTGGACCGATAACGCCGGTAGCGGCTTGAGAACATTATAATTAGTGCTCAAAAATATTGACGAAGAAAAAAAAATATTTCCTGCAAAGACAGGTTTTGTCACCCGATATGTTTACCGCGTTTAAGATGGGCGAAGCCTTTTTACAATCACTCTTGACCGCCATGTTATATACTTTTTTACACAACACTGCTCGAATTTCGTGTGCTCTTTGAACTGGTTTAATCGAAACAGTGTAAAAAATCCGTCAGACATACCTACGGATCGCGTGTTCCGGAACAGCGCGTTGTGCTCTATTTTATTTTATTGCTGTTAAAATATTTTTAGTTATTTTAAATGCGTTAACGTCGCTCGTGATATTGAAGATATTTTTTTACAAATATGATTGAAAAAATAACAACTTCTTCTGACGTTCATTATAAGACACAGTTTAACTTTACGTTTACAATTGAAACAAAACGTTACTAGAAAAAGTGCTTGGATTTATTCTTGTGAGGGTTGATATACATATGTTATATATAATATGAAACATGTAAGAGAATATAATTCGAAACATGCGAGTTTTAAATTGCAACGAATTATGATATAAACATTAATTTAGCATGTGCAAAACTTTATCCTGCGCCTTTTGACTACGTATGCTATTGAGCAATCTTGAATATGTTTTGATTAAAGGAAGTTAAAAGTAATAGCTATGATATATACTTACTTAAATTTATGTGAATGCAATTGTTGTTATTTAAAACAGAGAACGTGTGTTATGCGTTAAGGAATTGTTGGAATGAATAAAATATTCAATGTTATAGTTTTTTTACGAAAATAATTATAGTTTTTTATAATCGAATAGAAGGCGCGGCGGACGGCAGGCAATTTGATACGTAAGTTTTGCACCTTGACCGCCGATCGAGCGGTGCGGATTCAAAGCCCCGATGTGTTGCAATTTTTTTTGATACAATTTTCAAATTGATAATAAATTATAGTCTTCTGATCAACCTAGATAGCCATTTAAGTAGTTCTAAAGACCGGTTACATACTTGAATATACGCGCTCGCTCGTGTAAACCAGTTTGTGCATATAAAAGCACGCGGGACTGCGAAACGGTAGCGCGAGCGAGGAAAACCGAAATTTCGACTTGTTTACGCGCAATAGTGAAACGGCATCGCGAGCAAACCCAGTGTGACTTATATTATTTATTATTTTTAATGCACAACTCCTATTCCATTAATTTCAGAATAGCAAACTTTAGATACCTTTAGCCTAGCTTTTTAACACACCGTATAAAAAAATACAGTATTTAATTTTTTATAAACAACTTGACTGCGTAAACCGGACGTAGCTAAGTCATTGAGTATGGTCGGACCTTAAGTGTTACAAGTCCACGATGACCTGAGGTCATGAAAAACTGGAGCGAAAGTAAAAATGAGCGACTGGCGGAACTGATCGAAGGTTATAAACATCCAAAAATGGATGAAAGCACACCCAGTGAACATTACGTTTTGTAGAGCGACGTTGCGTCAGTGTTCGTACGGCTGCACCGACTTGCAAGGCCCCGTAATAATTATTAAAGGTATAATTTAATGTATGATCCAATTAATTTAAACTGGAGCAGTTCGTATGTTTCGTCCATAAATTATATTTCGGAGTTTCGGATTTTTATTACAAGTAGGTACGAGTTTTTTTTTTTTGTACAGGATTGAGCATAATGCGTTCGTAAAAAATAATTATTTTTTATGATATCTGTAATAGTATTGACGTATTGAAATGCTGAGAAAGCTGAGGATAGGATACGTGGTTTTTAACCGTAGTTTGCGGGTCTGAACCTGATGAAGCGGAAGTGAGTATTCATATGCTTAATTCTGCCACAAATATGTTCATCACAACGTGTAGGATTAGCATCATTGAATTAGATCAAATCTTTCTCTATAATAGGAGCCTTAGCCTACCGGTCGGACATCCCACCGGTGAGCTAAGGCTTACGGGTTGTTCCATTTTTATTGATATAGTTTGACTTGTTTATTTATTTATATTATAAGACACGTTGTCCTGATCGAGATAGTAATAAAATCTATTTTATAATATCAATATTTATGAATTTAAGTTTGTTATCTATAAATAATAGATTTAAATTAATCAAGTTTAATTTATGCTATCTCATAAATATACACATAAATACCTTCATTGAGTGTGTATATTTGTGACAGAATTATGAAATATATTTTTAAATAATGTGTATATTTAAGTGCTAATCTAAATAGTATTATGGTATTATAAACCTTTTAAAATATATGTCACAAATAACATCGTTTAAATTGAAAAATATTTTTTAATATATGTACATTTTTTTTTTCTTACTGTACATTTATCACTCAAACACCTCAGAGTATATAGAACGCGGTTATAGTATGTTATAGCAGATAGGTTATATTAGGTATTCCAACAGTTTCAACTGAATGCTACGCCGTGCGAAGCCACGGTCTTAGCTTGTATAGTCTTAATCTTACTATTCTGTCCTAGATTTAAACTTGATTAAAAAACTATTAATCAATGTATAAATGTAATAGTTTTTTTTTTATTTTTATAACTTTTTTGAATTAATAATTAAATAAATAGCAAAGGTGATTCTTAACATATTTATATTCGATAATTTCACTTTCAATATTTTCTTGTTGTTGTTTACTCGTGCACCAGGAAGTTTGCCAGTTCACCTTCCTTTCACAAACTGTAAAAGGTATGTCATCGTTGTTGTTGATAAAAATTGTGTTTATATTTAATATATAAAAAATGTCGCGAGGTTAACCGAATAGTTGAGTTGCTTTTAATGTGGATTATTGTTTGGTAATTTTGTGTTTTTCTTAAGTTTCTATTGAATGTAGTAGTAAATTGAGACCGATTGTATTTTAGCAGTAAGTTAAGGGACGGTATGACGGTATGATAGTTGAAAGTGCTTTTTTTATAAACGAATTTCAGTTAAACAGTAATGATATGAATTTAATTTATGTCAAAATTAGTACGAGAATAGCATCGAATAAGAAAATTTTTACTAAAATTAGGAAGTTTAGGCACACGATTTATTTACACCTATATAAGTACATTCAAGTCACCCTTCAACTTGAACGAATTAAGTTGTTTCGAAAATATAGATTGGTCTGTCTGAAACGAACTTGGATGGAAATATCACACATCATTTGATTACGTCATCAGTTATGTATATATCATATAAATAAATTCATTTGATATAATTATAATAATTTCTATCAACTTTAAGTTAAAAAGATTGTGTAAGTAAGTAGCGAACCTTATAACTAACCCGTAGAAATAGGTAAGGCAATAGAAAGTATTTAAAAGGGTAATTTCACGGGGGCCTGCCCGTGCCGCCCAATTCTATTGTGAACCGGTAATAGCTGACAATTATCCACATGCGTCTGCGTCTGTGCCATGACACACACTCATGTTTGTCTTCGTTGCGAGTTACGACACAAAGATGTCGCGAGATCTGTTCTCGAATGTCAATCATTACATAGATCTCAACTTGTACGTAATAATTTACAGCTAAATACGAAATCTAGATCGTGTCTTTCTATCACCTGTGTCTCTTTTAATCTTTAGTTTCTAGGAAGATAGCTAACTATTAAATGGATTTCTATGGATAAATCGACTTTTATTCTCTCCTAAATAAGTTTTTTTACATTCGTTTTATCCTGTAACATATCTAACAATTCAAAGACGTAACTCGTCTACATACGTGGGACCAAATACTACATTCCTATATATGTATGAGATTTATTTTCAGTAATTTTCTGAAAAAAAAAACACGACGTTAAATTCCTACGTAATAAATGAATACGTAAACAGTTTACTGCATACTATAAGTATGAGTGTACTTTGTTGCACGATAGGTATAGAAAATTCATAGCATTGGTCACTTGTTTACTTCGGGTCATATGGAGGTCACGCGTGTCAGGCCCCAAGTGATCAGAATGCCTAAGTAATCATTTGCTTGAATTGCACAAAAATTCGTGTTTTCAGGTCAATGAACTGTACCTTCACGCAATTTCCCATAGGATCGGCTATGCATAATACATGACATGACCTTAAGGCCAATCAACCTACGCTCCTAAAGGACAAGCATTTCGAACCATAGATGTAATAAATTGTTCGTTACATTGTTGTTAACCATTCCACTGGCTCCTTCATACTGAGCGTAAACTTCCTCTGGTTTCGCACGAGTACATGTTAGATCGTGTGTACCGAGATTTTTTGTTGTTTCTAAATCATATAAGCTGATATCATCCTTATTCTTTGTCCAAAACGCAGTTGAGTCAATTTGTTCTTAAAGTAAATATTTTTAACCCATGTTCACAATAATTTTGGAACATAAATAAGGCAATATATATTCAAATATCCATCTGCGGAAATAAAAACGAATTCTAGAAGAGTATAATAACAATATGAAATGTTAGACTATGAATTTAACATAAGTTTAGCACTTTTCCAATAATATTTATAAGTAATTATTGACTTCCAGGCAGGATATATTACATATATAAATGTATTTAACTAACATCACTTTGTATTTTATATATTGGAAAAGAGTAACCGCTGAGTTTCTTGCCGGTTCTTCTCGGTAGAATCTACATTCCGAACCGGTGGTAGCTTTACTTAATATAGTTTTGTAAAATAACAATTCGTAAGTGCTTGTAAAAAGCCTACTCGAACAAAGTATATTTTGTTTTGATTTGATTGTTAAATATTTGAGAAGATAATTCTATCACAAGTAATTAACACTCATAATACGTTTAAGTATGTTAAGTTACCATTGCACGTCGACAAGTCCACCCCCTGGGTGGTACGAAAAATAATAATTCAAGTTAAACAAGACGGCGACGCCTCATTTACTTACGTCAACCATCAGTGTCAGATTCGAGTTCAACTGTTCAAGTCATTATTGCTACGAAAACTGGATCCGGCGGTCCGGTCCGGTTATTTACGGACGCCGTGCGACAATGGGTCTAATTGACGTTTAATCGCGATCGAAACACTAACGAACCGGGGCCGGACCGAGCGGGTTCCGTTGAACGTGAGGTAATCACAAGCAGATACATGACCGAGCGCCTAATTCTATTTTACGTTTTACATATCTTGATCGATCGAGATAACGATTTTCGATTTTCGGACGATGTTTAATTCAGAGTGCTAAGTCAACCGAAATATTGCTTTCAATTAAAATTGTTCAATATATAAGTACATTACATACTCGACTCCTATAATCTCTCATATAAGACTCGTATAATAGAAAATAATCGCGGAATCTCTTAAGCTGGTTAAGAGATTCCGCGATCAATTTTAAACAAGATCCAGTTCGATACATAACTTTATAAAGATATAACAGAATTGTAGTACATACATATATGACATTTTGGTGCTGTAGACACACATGAGGCAGATTTTCATCTGATACGTGTTGGGTTCCTCACGCCATTTTTCTTAACGCCGCAGCACGAAATGAATTATGAGTCCAAATTAAGCATACCTTATACAATTGACTAGTCACCTGAGTTTGAACTCACAAGCTCCTGCTAATACTCGTCATATTTGTAATTTGAAGAAATTCCATTCAAAGTAACAATCAAACGGAAAAATAAAGGCTTTTTTATTAAAAACATACTGATGTGATTAAGTCAAATATAATTTAAATATATATATATATATTCGTTTGATAGTTCTTGTAGTTATTTAAACGAATTCTTTATTAAACAAGAACATAACGTAAACAAATAAATGTACTGCATATTTCTACCGCTAATGAATTAGTTAGCATTTTCTACCGGGAGCACTGGAACAGGACGCATAAAGCAGACGCTTTATTACGAAGTTGACAGTGAGTATTTAAACAAGGCAAGTGCAGTAATCAATGCGAGGCGGGCACAGACTACAGACAAAATATATAAATAGTATTATCAAAAATAATAATACACATATTTCATGCCGGGGTAATAATTATTACAGTTAAGACTGCCATTTGTTCGTAAAATATATACGTACTCAGACCAAAGAAGAACCGGAAGGAAACGTAGCAGGATAGTATACATGATATGACATCGATATGTCATACATCAATGGTCTAAAGCATATTTTTGAACATTCATGAATATAAATATATTTAAATTTAATGTTCAAAATTCAATGTTTGATAAACATTGTCTGTCTGTGCACGCCTCGTGGGGTCGCCTTGTTGTGATAATTCCTCTTCACTGTGTAGGACGTGGACTGTTTGTGCAGGCTCGAGAAGGAGTTCTCATCTAAGAACCTTAACTACAGTTACCCGGTGTAGGGGAATTGAAACAACCAAGACTGTCTGCTAGTGCGTAGGGACGGACTCTTAAGTGGACTGACAATCTTGTGCAGGTCGCGGAAAGCCACTGGATGTGGTTAGTGGACCGGCCGTCCTGGAGTTCTTGGGAGAGGTCTTAGTTGACTTCCAGCTGTGATAGTGTTACGTGTTGAAACGTTTCTCGTAAATAATCTTGTGCAAATTTATTTGTTAAATAATAAATATATTTCGATCGTTTTGAATGTCTTATGTCTACCGTTATAGAGAAGTTTTAAAATATGAGTTAGGAGAACGTAACTTTGCCCGACGAAAGAATTATTTGCCGGTGGCTCTTTATGCCTAATATACATACAGATTCCCGCCGTGCTGCATGACATCTTTTAATATTTACTATTATTCATTTATAGTGTAATTTTATGTATTTATACGAAATAACACCGTCGCTGTTGGTGGCGTTATTAACATTTGTTACTTTGTCCATACATCTACTGTTTGAATTTGCAAATTGTATGAACGTAAATTGTGGGAATTTTATAAATACTTGTCTAATGTAGGTACTTTTATAAAATATATACAAATGACAATGACTTTACATAAGTACTAAGTACATTTTTTAGATATTTTTCTTAACTAATATTAGAGATATTATTTGAATGAATCACTCTAGTAGGTATAGTGTGTTATGTAGTTTATGGAAAGCAAGGTAAATGTCACAAGATATTAACGCATCGTAAACATTTCCAGCGAATAGCGCGTACATCACGCCCTGCGTATTCCCCGCATAGTGCGGAGTGAAAACGTCACATTCCTCTGGTCGCAAGAATCTCATCGTGTTCTGTTTACCAAACAGTCTGCGAATGCGTCTCTTTGTGACCTTAGCGGGAACTTGTGTTGCTATAACGTCCACTTCGTTTGAAATGACGTGCGTTAGCGCCTGTCGTTTATTGATTATACAGCTCCGTTTCGACGCTGTGAATTTTAATCCGACTATTTGTGATTGCATTTTACTTAATATATTTTGTTTATTTGTTATGCGCCCCATTTAAGAAGGTGATACTCAGATTAATGAAGTATTCATACGAATTGTTTTAAAACGTGACATGAAATAACGATACAGATTTACGTACTATGTCGTTACCACCTACTCCTCACATATTCCACCGCCAAAAAGCAATACTTAGTATATTTGGGTTCGGGCTTAAAGGGTGAATGAGCTAGTGTAACTACAGGCATGAGCATAACATCTTAGTTCCCAAGGTCACTACTCATTGATGATTGAGTTATATCATTATTTCCTACTGTACCAATATATATGGGCAGTAGTGACAGATTATATCCGTCAGATGGCCGATTTGTCAGTTCAACTACCAATATGAAATTTAAAAAAATATCGTAGTAATGAATATACAAATGAATTGGTATCTGAGGTACACGCAATTGCAATGCATGTTATGTATAACAATATATATATATACACAAATTTGGTTATTATAATATGTGTGAAATATGATTGTGTAATTAGTTTTTCATTTCTTAACTAAAAAACATGGGTATAATTCTTCTCCAACGCCACCTCTTCCCATCGTTCTCCATGTTTCAAGAGGCAGTCTACTGTTAATAAACTTTAATGATACACCCCGTGTTACAGTAAATTAAATATACAGGCTTCGTAATGTTTTGTTTTAAATACAAACTAATGACTTTTATTTGATACTATAAGAGTATAAATATAATGATCCTATTAATTTAAATGAGCTCGATACAGTGAAAGTGAATCTTAATGGAAGATTTCAGGTATGAAGCTCAAGAAACACTATGTTGCAAAAGAAACACTATGTATTTAATTTGCCTTAACCTTTGCCGAGCAGAAGAACATTTGTAAACTGCTGCTATATAAAAAAAAAAATCATGAAAAGTCAATGTTATATTTACTCTATATAAATTAAATGTTAAATATAAACAATAATAATATATAACAGTATAAAAATTAGAAGATTCAAGGTAAAAACGATATTATTTAGTTTTTTATTAAATTTAGTATTCTTGTTGCATTAAGCTGGCGACTGACCTAAATTTATTATCGTAACGTAACGACCGCAACGAGCATGATACATTACAGCGTCTGTTAAAAATGTGCGTAACGAGCCCGCCCCGAGCACAGAGCTCAGCTGTGCTCTGCTTTTATTCACGAAAGATGTCAGGCGGTAATGTATAATCTACATTGTAGATATTTCTTAGAAATTCAAAGCGGTGTGTGTCATTTCGAATCGACCTTTCGTAGGGAATCGTTTGAGTGTTATGTATTAATTAAATAACTCCGAAAATAATTCTCCACGTGCTCTATGAGCTCACACATTACATTATAGTAGATATTATTCAAATTACACACTCGACAGACACATACACACACACTCACAACATTATGTAATTTAAGTTACACTTGAAATGTATTTTAAAATAAATTATTATTATTGGTAACATTTGTGTTGTTATTCGGAGGGGTGCTTTGTTTCAAAGTTCTCCTTGGTTTATAATGCTTTAATTGCTACCAAAAAACTACTAAATAATCCATTTCATTCAAAAGAAACAGGTCAGTTGCTACCTTTACATTGTTTATATTTGACCTTGCAACATTCTTATAAAGAAAAATATTATGCAAATGGCATTTGTATTGCCAATAGATCTACCCAAATAAAGCAATGCCAAGGATTAGTGATGTTTTATTTTGATTGCAATACGTATCATCTTTGAAATCTTTAATTGTTAAAATGCTTTTTGTTTTTTTTTATTCTTTTAATATATAAGTAAGTTACTTATATATTGTTTTGTATGAAGTGTATACACACTTTCTGTCGCAAACCATACGGTTTGCGTCAGAAATGAGTAAATTTTAACATTATTCAATCATTAGACACGTTTCGCTCAACTTAACATGAAAATATGACGCTTTAATTCCTATCTGTTTTACATTTGTACACTTGCGGACAAGAAAACGTACCGTGAGATATTTATTTACGTACAACATTGTCATGTAACGTGCATGTGTTTGAACGTTGATATGTTCTTTGCTTTATTTCTCAGAAATAATTATCGGTATGTTATAAAATCAAATTTCGATAAGCGAAGTTGTCCTCCTAAATGAAACGCTTTATTTTTGTATACATTTTATATTATGCTTGCTCGCATTTAATAAATTTTTAGTAATATTATAAAATGCAAATTAAGTTTATTAATTTGTCTATTTGTTAAGCTTTTGCGAGTACAGAAATAGACACAGGGTACCTATACTTGTTGACTTTCAGGAAGAATATATTATATATGTATTTAACTAACATAATATAATTCAAATGTTGCGAAAGAGTAACTACTGAGTTTGTTGTTAGTTCTTTTCGGTAGATTCCGGACCGGTGGTAACTTTTCTTTTAATATTATTCTACAAAATATATTTTGATTAATATGCCCCCTCCTCACACGCGAAGGGAGTCGCGTGCGGAAACTAGTTTGTTATAAATCAATAATAATTAATAGTCGCTATTTACAAAGTGTCGAATGTTATGCAATAAAGCAACGATTCAGCCCTTATAGGTTCGGGGACTACATGAGCTAAATGCAAGTTTTATAATGCAAAAAAGTATATGATCCAATGCAGTAAACCAATTGAAAAAAATATATGATAATCTTCAGGATACATGCTAAGTATTTGTTATTTTGAAAACATGATGTAATTAATTTGGTACGATAGAAAAAAATCACAAAGTTACCTCTAAAAAGATCTTTTAATCAATAATAACTATACTTATATACGTTCCATAATTCTGGTTTTTTGTCAGATTATTCCACAAGCAATATACTATTTAACCTGGGTGTCACTTTTTTAGTAAAATCAATAGATTTTTTTTAAATCCGATATTCTTATTTTCGAACAAAATGCGTACGCATGTGTGCGTAAACGCCGTGTACAGACAATGCCGGCCGAGGCCTGATGCCATACAGACGTGTCGATCTTTTCGCCGCATCATTCATTACGTTACGAGATATTTTTTTGTAATTTTAATTGTAAATTCATTGTTTTATGTTTTCTTATAATAAATTTTGTTCTTTCTTGTAAATAAATATATTAAGTTAAAATAGTGTAGTAGTAATTAAGCATTTGTTTTTTTATTATATTATTTGTTATAAATTTTAATTGTGAAAATATGGGAAATAAAGTGAAACGCGTGAGGAAAACTAAAAAACGTTTATATAAATCAAGCGCCGAACATACATATGAACGATATTAAAAGGTAAGAGTATTTAATTAGTAAACATATTTTTTTTTTATAAATTATGAATATTGAAAACATCTATTAGAAAAATGTGCAATCAGTTCGCATATAATCAGATTTTTCGAGCCATTCTTAATAATTACGATAGAGTATTTGGTCAAAGGAAGGAAAACATGAATTGACTTTCATGGGGATCAAGTGACTACATTCGATCCCCATGAACTCGAAGCATTTTTTTTTCATTATAACTACTATGACATATTAAGATACATATTTTTTAAATACATAATTTTATAATTAATAAAAATGTAATTACTAACATATATTTATTTTTTACAGAATAAAGAAAGTCGAAAACAATAACACGGAAGCTATTTATATTGCGTAAGAGTTTAATTTTATCGATTGTTTATAATAAGAATTAAATTTATGTATGAACTAATTTTAATAATAATAAAAAAAAGTAAAGTCTTAACAAAAAAAATGTAATTGTTGTGAACCAGAGAACTAGAATATTTAGAAGTGTCATTTGTACGTAATTCATAAATTTAAATTTTTTTGTAACGTCCGCCATATTGGATTGAATATAGCAGCAATTCATGAATCATGCATTGTCATCGAGATTAAATATGTGTGCCAACTTTCAGCTGAAAGTGGGTGCAATATTTATTCCAAGATTCCAGGACATATGTAATAACATTAATACATACAAGTGAAATTAAATAAAAAAAATTAAAAAAAAATTAACACTAAATGTTTTTTTTTTGTAGTACTAAATATAAATAAAAATATTTTAAGTTTAATTAAATCAGTTTTATTTTTTAATCATTTTCGAATAACAGTCAAAAGCAATACAAATAATTCTAATATCCTATCTATTTTTATGAGATTTATGATTAAACCTATTATGATTAACCTTTCATTCATCAATGATTCAACCAAATTGAATTGACAACATTTTTTTCTAGTAAATATTTAGATTTTTTTTTTTTAAATTGAATATATATCTTTTCTTTATGAACCAATATTAATAAAACGAACAAATACTACGCTATATGTTACCCCACGGTCACTACACTACAGATTTCGAACACTTACGATTTTATTATATAAATAGATCATTAAACTTTTATAAAATGTTAAAAATTGGTATGTTTCAATATTAAGTATAAGAACTAATTGTGGTATAATAATATAAATAATAGAAAAAAAGGTTAAAACTAACTGTCTATTTTATTGTATACAAAATATAAATAAAAATATTGTAAGTTTAATTGAATCAGTTTTATTTTATAATCATTTGTTAACTAACATCGAAAAAAATAAAAATAATTCTGTTGTCCTATCTATTTTTTTTGAGATTTATGATTGATCTTACGTCGCTCGGTTTGGCGCCATCTATTAGAATATTTGGGCGTAATCTCGTTACCTCGCTTAACCCTTAGTACACGGGCTTGCCGTTTTTGTCGATTTTGTAAGTGTGTGCGTGCGATTCTCAAGGGCACTTAGCTCTTGTAGTCCTCTTAAATTAAAATACCGAGCGAAAGCGCTCCAATCAACGAGCAGGATATAACCTATTAGTGTGTCAATTCCAATACGTTTAATTGCCAGTATATACTTATTTATGTCATCGGGTGTACGACAGGTAATTATCGTCGTATACTGCGTGACAAATGACGGTAACACCTTTGTGTTTTGACCTTGCGAGCGACCCCGTACGTAGTGACTGCTAAGTCGGGTCAAAACTGTATATTATAGTTGTAAAATAAATTGTTGTAAATATATATATTTTTGTATATATTTTTGGGCACTAGTATATACAGTGAGTGGTTAAGTCAATCAAACTTTTTTTGAATTACTTTCATCATTCTATATATCTGTTTTCTTGTTTGGATTTTGTTTGTTGTGAGTTATTTTATAAATAGTAGTAGTCTCGTACAGTTTCCGTGGTTTTCCTGTTAGCTACCCACACTACTTAAGTTTTATCAAAATAACTAGTATCTCTCTTTTTATGGTTTTTAATTATACGTTGCAAAATAGTATGACTAAGACTGAATATTGTTATATGTAATGATGATAATGTCCTCCTGACCGCTTTCGACCATAGCGGACATTCTCAAAAGAGGCTAGCCTTCTGCGCACAACATTAGTGCACAGCTTTGTGCGCAAAATGAAATCTATTCGTTCAATCACACAGTTTGATAAGACATGACCGGAGAGAGAACAGGCGCAGGACAAACAGCTATTCCAGACTTCGGGCTGCTAATGAGAATTCGACATTTCGGCAATTACGATAGAAAGATCCAAAAACTTTGTTTTTTACTCGGCCCGGGGCTTGAAACGAAGACATCGGGGTCTGCTGTCGTATAAACTAGCCACTGGACAGTAGGAAATATTAATTGTAAAAGGTAATAACGCAATCATTACGCAACAACATATATATATTTATCAATATTTCGAAAATCAAACTCAACAGTTAATTTAATATCGACAGTTAAAAATGTATTACAATTGAATACACCTTAAACGCAATAAGTTGTAATAAAAGTATTGAATTTTCAAATAAACTTCTAAAATGTGTCTCATATAATTTACCTTCTATTCGACTCGGCGATCGCATTACACGTCTGCCGCGAGGTGCCAGGGTTTCAAGTGTCAAATGTTTTTGTGACCTCCGCAAAGCTTGACCTTAATCTGACACGAAACGACCGCTGTCTCTTTGTTGTTTTTAATCTGTATATAGTAATTAAAGTTTTCATTTGCGAGAAGTTTGATATTTAGGTTATGAGGTTCGTAAATGTGGTGCTTGTTTTATATTTTTTTTATTTTAAAAGAAGTCTTTGTTTATTTCATTATTATAAGTAATTGATTTGGAGGTTCAGTGGCAATTTTATGCAACTGTAGTTTCTGGCGTCTTGGGTTATTATCGTAGATCAGGAAAATTAAATTAATTGGGTCGGATATCTCTGTCGTGTTTTCCTTCAACGCCCAACACAAGATGAATTATTATTAGCACAAGAAAATAGAGTGTCGCTTACAAATGCGTGTATTTTCAATTTTCGTTTTAGATTCCTGTGTTAAAAGCGCTGAGCCATCTCGTATCTACGTGTTTAATTCGTGTTAATAATTAAGCGGTTAAGGAAAATATCTTGAGGAAATCTACAAGTGTCGGAAAAATTGCTGTCATATGTACATATCTGCTGGAATACGCTCATGATATTTTCTTTGCTCAAAGACGATATTTTCAGGCAAAGACTGTATACTTTGTATCCACCAATCTACAATCGAACAGCATCGTGAAGTCAGCCCTAAAGTCAGTCTAGATATCAGTCTAGATCATTTTGTCTTATCAGTGGACTATTTACATTTACTAATTCTTAGAATCAATGAAAAACCCTGTATATATGCTGCTAATACAGCAGTGGCTTTATTATGTATAATCAAAATCAAAATGTCTTAAAAGCAGTTATGAATAGTCATGATGCAGTATTGAATTAAATGTAGAGCTACCACCTGTTCGGAGAGTAGATTCTACCGATAATAACCGGCAAGAAACTCAGTTGTTACTATTTTCCACCATTTTAATTCATAGTCTACGAGTTTAATTATTTTATACACTCACCGTATTAGTGCTCAAGTATCGGTATATAATTCAAAAAGTTTGGTAACTAAATACCAAAATAGACAGGCGTCTATTAAGTTACCTGATATAATTATTTAATTTAAAAAACAATTATGTCATTTAAAATCATATTTTTAATATCTGAGTATGCTGGGAATTGTCGCGTTGATAGCAACACGTAAACTATTAACCATTGAGTTATGAGCTCGGTGACACGAGTGCTATTATAGAGACGAGTTCAGCTTTATATTCCGACCTTGCGCCCGCGCCGAAGGCTGAGCGTGTCTCATTGTGTTACGGCGTCTGTTTTAAGCCGCATGCTCACTAACTTAATCATCTATTTTCTATGTAAACCTTACTGAATTTCCCTACTCGGATTGCAGGAAATATATAATATAACTATCATCAATATCTCATTATATATTATGCAAATAAAATATAGCACATTAGTCTTGTAAAGTAACATTAATTATCACAGCCAGATTTAAAGGTCTGGAGCCAAAAAAGAATGGTTGGCCGGAGCAACAGAATAGTGGAGGGCCTATAAATTGTTTTAAAAAATAATTTGAACATTTTCATTTCTGTCGGGAAGCAATAAATTATGTACGCTTTTTATCGGTAACTTTAAAAACAGCAATTAGTAGCATTATCATAATTTGATTAAATCTAGACATCTAAACATATATTAATTACATTAAAATTTAAACTCATCGAAATCTCTGTCGTGGGTGCTCTCTTTTGAAGCCCCAGGACAGTTGCCACGCTTGCTTTCCCCTAAATTCGGCCCTGTTAATTATTATATTCATTTTCCTCAACTATAAAGAAAAACTGCTAATATTTTTAATAAAAGTATGTTTTTTAAGTGTGTGCACTAAACCTAAGCCGAAAACTGTAGCAGTGTTATTCTTTTTGTCACATCCCATGAGTGCTAATTGACATTGCGAGGCCAATGTCTCGGTGACCTCTCCGCTAACATCGCAAAAGACGTCGTGAACTGAAAAATGACTCTACATAAATTTTCTCGAGTTTTCCATATGGATAAACATCGGGTCGGGTAAAGGTCGAGATGTTTTGTTAAGGTTTACGTCGTTTTAATTACGAGTTGACGCGGTATTGGATAAGAATACACTTTGTGCTGGTCTTTATTAAAAACTCGTTTTGTTCTGATCGAGTATTTTATGTTACAATCAATACTATATTTTATGTTTAAAATTCTAAATGATTATTTGATGTGTGTTATATTTGAATAAAAAATATCGTTTGCATTTTACATTTATCAGCGTAACTGCAGTCGCGAAGGACATATCCATTCACAAGGTTGGTGGCGCATTAGCGATATGAGGAATTGTTAAAAAATCTTAAAGGACCGATGTTTATAGATAGTGGTGACTGCTTACTATCGGATAGCTCATGTATCAGCCCATCTAGCTGTGATACAATAATTAAAGATTGCTCCTGTTTTTTTTCGGAGACAATATGTCGTGTAAAAACTCTTACTAAAAAAACGAGGAGCGTACAGGAGGGCGTAATATCGAGTGAGTACGCTCGATACGCTCCATGGGCTCGAAACCGATTATTATATTTTATTATTTGTTTAACAAATTTGAACAAGTCAAAAAATATAATCGTGAATCCCGGACGGTGTGTATTTTCATAATGACGAAATATTTATATGTATAGTTTATGTTTATGTTTTATATAAAACTTGTATTCTATCAACCGCATAGCTTGTACGTGATTTTACAATGAGAACGATGAAAGGAAAAACTAAGAATACCATTTTCAGCAATAACAATTGAAGTCGTAAACTCTCGATTTCCACGTGACCTCCGATTGAAATGACGTTTCTTATCACATGACCTCTTTTTTCACCTTTATCTGAAACGTCGTATGTATGAATTGTATACATTTGAAATAAGGTTTTATTCTTAACACAAATAAGGGCTGTTTTTAATTGTTATCATTGAAATGTGTTTTTCGTCGTTATCGTCCGTCCTGCTTAAGTCATTTTTGCTGTTGCATTTTAATTGAATACATACGTTCTTTTTTGGTTGTAAATATATTCTTAGAAAAGAATTTAACATAAAAATGGTTGCTTAATAGACTTCGTCACCTTATCACCGATTACTATATAATTTGATACATATAATGTATCCACTTTATTATAACTCGCCACTAGATGGCGCTGCAGTTCGGAATATTTTGTACATTAAAATTTAATATGTGTGCAAACACAAATCCGCAAACTCTTTCCCTGCACACCGATGGGACTGAAATCCGACACCAACTCAGACGCGGAACCAGCGTACTATCCGAAGCACGGGATTGTAATAGTTTATTACAAATTATAGTTTCCGGTCCGGTATTATAGAATATCTCGACCGAAACTCAATATTTTTTATCCTCCCGACCCGGGATTTCATCCCAGGTTTCCGTTGTCTAACCTTCTGAGCTACCCACTACACGTTAAAGTGTCATTATGGGTACAAGAATCATAATATCATAGATGCCATGATTGGTGGCACAAGTGATTTACGCTTAGTACAGTGTCTATAATATGTATGGGCGAAAGTGACTACTCACCATAAGGTAGCAGTCTCACACCTGACACACACCCATAAAGATTAATTAAATAACTAAATATACGTATCCTCATAAAATATATATAAAGTGATTAAAATATATTTACGTATAGACTTTAGCTTATGTGTCGTATCAGATGCGGGCACGAGCCACGCGTGGGGCATGTGTACGTGGGCGTCCAAATAAACATGTCGGGGTAACGAGCAATGCTCGTAAACTGCCGCAGCCAGGTTCAACGTCTTCATTGTTTGCCCCTTCAATGGTCATATCGGGAGCCACTCTATGGACTAGCTGGACATTTGCCTACGGTTACTGTATATACATATATTATATCGAAATGATTTAAGGTACACTCGCCTTCAAAGTCCCTTTTTCAATTAAAAATCGCGAATGACTGAGAATACCTTTTCAATTGTAGTTTTAAGTTTTAAAATATTAATGTTTTTTTTTTAGAAGCAATTTATTATAATTTTAACTGTTTTTTTGGTCAAATTAAGCATTAAATAAATTAGTCAATAAGTCCACAATGTCGTTTTTTCAACAACGATCAAAATGACTAATTTAAATATTAAAAATCTGACTTTTACATTTGTAAGCATAAATTATTTTATCAATCTACTAGCTTTTTTATCTTGTAATATTTATTAAAATATGGGTAAAATAACAACGACACGACTAGTTGTTGTATAATTCAAAACAAGTTTTCATTTGAGCGTGTACGTCATTTGTTTTGTTTGATTTACTTTTTTCTAGTCTAAAACAATGTTTGACCTGCCGGGATTGACCGATAGTTGCAATCAGATAGGAAGGACTAATGTCTGACGCTGTAAATAAATCTCGTACCGACCGAGTACCTGTTATTGAGTGAGATAGCTTATCTTTCTTTAGTTATTGCCCATATAAAACGATCAGGGCTTTAGAAAGTGTGGAAAATTCTATTGCAATAAGGAAATGTTGTAGTTGAAACAGATTAAAGTGACCCATTAATGTCTTGTGCTAGGTTACTGGCTCGTTCATTTAGTGACTGGGTTAAGAGGGTGCAAGCTAAGAGGTCTTAGGTTTTAACTCTGTTCGATCAATTTTGAATGATTTTTCTATGGAGAAATTCTCCAGAAGAAAATTTTGGTCATGTGCCTGGACTTTTACCGTTCTTTCGAATTTCCCGTTCCATTGGATTGTGAGAATTAGGGAAAATAGATCACGCCTGCGCTTGCAGGAAAATACGGATAGAAAATTGTATATATTATAGACAGAACACAATATACTTTCATAAGACAATCTAATCTATAATTTTTTTGCTTGTCAAAATTATGTAGGCATTGTTAGTTGTGTTTTTAAAGATGAATCATAACAATGTATCAAAAGATTATACTTTATTCAAGTTTGATTTTACAAGCACTTTTGAATAGACATTCATTTAGGATACATTTACGTAGACGAACCGTTATGAAACTCAAAAAATGAGGTAACTACTCTCTTTCATTAAATATAAACAATTTATTAAAAAAAAATCCATACAAAATTCAACGAATTCAAACGCGTAAGTTTTTCTATCGTCTCTATTTATGAATACTTTTTTAACATAAGCTTTGAGTTTATTTATTGATCAATGGAAAATGGAATGTGGAATTTATTATAGAATCGAATACCCTGTCCCAGGAAGGATGTATTGACTTAGAAAACTCGAAAACTTCGCGTCAAATTTTATTTAAACTTACCTGTGTTTATACTCTGTTTCCATGTTATCGATATACTTGAAATTGCTGTATTTGTGACGCTTCTTAACATTACAAAAACCCTATTCTATCTGCTACTAAAATATATGCATTATAATTTATAATTTAAAACAATTGTATGAACGATCCATAAATAAAATTTAAATGCTTCAACTAAAGATAAAACAATAAGTCTTAACTATATAAGTATCTTCTCGGATAATTCGTCGTAAATTTAAATCACAGGATCAGAAATCGAATACACCATTGTATGTAGCTGTATAAATAATTAAACTTCAGTAGCTTCGAGATAATAAAATCTCGTACCGAACGAGCCATAAACAAAGTCTTAGAAGTCATTACGGGTTAAGGTCATAACTGGTATATTCAATGCCTTTGACACAATTACAGTGTTACATAAAGGTGACACCGGTGCATTCGATGCATCTCGTGTCATCGGAGGCGCTAATTGTAAAGAGTTTGCGTGTGAAATATTTCATAGACAATTTTTTTTTTTTTTCAATTTAAATATTTAACTCGTTCAATTTTTTTTCTGTACACTTGCTCAAAATTGGTTCATGATGCTAAGTGTTCAACACCGTAGATCCTTACATCGCCAATGCGCTGCCAACCTGAAACCTTGGAAACTAAGATTTTGTGATACGTGCATGTCATATGATCACACTGGCTCACTCACTGTGTTGGGATAAAATATATGTCCAGTGCTTGGTACTTACATGGACTTGCACAAAGCACCAAGTAATAAATATTATAAATAATGTTATTAATTATTAAAACATGTTATTAATTATTATTATTAGCTATTTTTTTAAATCTTCGTTTAGTAAAAGTCTATAACTTACACCGTACAGCCAAAACCAGTCGGCTTACTGTCAGAGCGACCTTCGGCCACAGGTCGCGAAGGGTCGCGTTAGTAATCCTCCTGTTTACGCCTCTAAGAAGTTCCACTGCTTATGTCCGTACGTAGTTCATGGTCGCTTGGTTACCAGCTAGAATCATTAACGTTTAGTTTAATTGTTTATCTGTACATCTGAAAACTATAAATAAAATTCTCATATAGGATATAAAGATTTTATAACTGTTTTAATTATTAACTTACAAATAATTAACCGTCAAATCAGAATGTTTATTTATAAACTAGATGGGTTTAAGTAGGAAGTCACCTAAAGTCTGTTTAAAAAGTAATCTTAATCAAAACGATCATAGACGAAAATCATTTCCAACATAAGTGACTTCGAAATACGAGAACTAAATCGCAATTGTATTTCGAAGAATTCGATTTCGATATATTACAATAAAACATTTTTCGCTTATCATGTTCAAGTGCAATATATAATCTGTAAAGCGTAATTATTGGCTGTTTGCCGAGTGCGCGTGACCGGTTGCGATCCGATCGTCGGGCATATTACGAACGCGGGGTGATGCATGAATTAGATGAAGGGTCATGACCGAGGCGAAACGCACTTAATGTGGTTTTGTTGGATGTATATATATATATACATACATACCTGTTTACCTTTGGGCGTTTAAATTTATATTGTTTTTCTATTTATTTGGATTTAGATATACTGGATATAATGTTTGCAAATGAAATAGTTTCTCACGCAAAACTATTCTTTTTTAATTTATTATGCTATAATTGTATTAAAATTATTGTATGTAAAAAGCATTGTATGTTATATTTACCTATACATAGATAATTATATATTGTAGCTTGCGCTTCTTAATTCAAAGAATAAAACATAAATATACGTAGTGCAACAGAAAAATATCGCCATTTCTTTTTTTAATTATTATCAATTTTCCATAAAAATCCAAAGGTAAGTTACGAGTGAACACGTGGGGCATCTTTGTTTTTTTAAATGCTTATTTTTTTATAGTACACGGACGGGCAAATGGACAACCTCACCAGGTCATCCATTTGCCCGCCAGCCGGGTTAGTCGTTAACACTATTCATAGATATTACTGCCATAAGAAAATTTAACCATTCTTTACATCGCCACTGCGCCACCACTGAAATGTTATGTCCCTTATGTCGTGGTTATATTTATGATAAAGTTTTTATTGTTCTTCGTATTCAAATTCATACGTTATGACGAGCTATTTTCAGTTTGCATAAAAAGCACAAAGTTGTATAGCAGATATTTTGGATAACAAAAATGAACGGATGTTTAAATATTGAGACGCGACAAAGGTTGACTTATAAAATAAGTAAAGTAATACCTGTGATGTCCCATAGCTAGGAAAGGCTTCGGTTTATTCAAACAAACTGTTTCAGTATCCCATACTTATTTGACTTAAACACGTAATAGGTTTTAGTAGGATAAATAATTCGACGTGTAATTTTCATTTAGAAATTTGGTATTTGTTTTAATTTTATTATCTTTTCTCGTTCGAAAAAGACGATTTGTTCTGCCTCCTTGTTTTTCTTTTCTTTCTGTTTTATGTTTTATTAGGATTGTGTACTTTAAATATATCTTTTCTACTTTTATTTTAAGGATTTTTCTGCCGTCCTAGAAAAGTTAAATAGTGTATCTGGATAAATTATATTCTAATGACTTCGTCTGTGTTATATAGAAAATATAGAATCAATTATGCATATGAAAATTCGTTTCCTTATTCTTCATTTCCCAAGACTGTGTTTTCTTTGATATTTACGAGCCGTCATCTTGCGTTGTCATTAAAATCTAACAAGATATTTACGTACACACGGTCAGTCGGACAAAGTTTTCCTTTCATTGGCTTGTATTAATTTCTATTCCCTAGCAAAATATATCCTAGATATTTTATGATGGTGACAGAATTTGTTGCCGCGCAATATGATACATAATTTTAATTAAACATTAAAATATAACAAGAAATTTCCGTACGGTGCTTGTAAGAATGCTCAATCGGACAGAATGTTATGTTGTTTAACTAACTAGTTTCGATTATAAACCATCACCAATTCGTTTTAGTTATTTTTTTTTTCTCTGAACATATTAATAATAAACACATCTATTATATACTTTATCAATGTATTTTTATTTAAGTACATATAAAGATTCATAAATTATTGAATTATACACGAGAACTTAAACTATTATTACGATCTGATGCCCGCGATTTCGTCCATGTCAAATTATTTTTTTACGTCAATCCTGTGATTTATGTGCCTCATCCAGGACTCAGGCTATCTCTTTGTTCATTAAAAACGCTTTAGTGGTTTAGTTGTGATGAAGTAACAAACAGACAGGCGGTTACTTTAAGTAGGATTAGTATGATTCCTAATCCGTAGCGTGTTTTCCTATAATCTTTGATCTTACAACAAACGCGTGTTTTAATGAAAATATCCTATAAATCGTTTGTTTGTTAGACACAAACACATGTCGACCTCTTAGCTCAGAGGTCAGTTACGAATGTTACGACCGAGAGGTGCTAACGATGTTAATGTGTTTGGTTACATAAATATACATACCTACGCAGTGTTTACATATGCTGTTAGCGCTGCATATCGCCGAGTACGTGTCGATATGGAAACTAAAATAAAATTGTAAACAGGTTGATTGCTTGCTACTTAATAAAGTAACAGCCGGTAAACGTGCCACTGCTCCGCTCCGCGAGGCTTAAAGTTCACTCCACGACGCTGTTCCAAAGAGGGTTGTTGGATTGATATGTGACATTTTCATTTAATGCGCATGTTTCCTCCGGATTTCAGAAGTAAGCTTAACTTTCAAATAAATTTAGTGGCTCTTGTCTGAGTTTGAACCTGAAACTTTCGGATCTAACCATTTTCTAACCATTGGGTCATCTGGGCTCATAATAACATTAAAATACATAATTCTATTTTCTGCCTTAAATTACAAGTAAGATAAATTAATGAATATTTTTTTTACAAAAATGCTATAAAGCTATAAACTTAAAAATATATGAAGATATAAATGTCTTAGTGGACGGAACGTGTGAACCTTAAACGCAGGTCGTGTGTTAATTTCAGGGCAACAGTATTTTTGATTTATCTTTGTACATCGCGGGTAATTCTTACACTTGGTAAAATAGATATTTAATAGAACGTCTTCACCAGTGGGAAATAATAGATTTCATTATTTTGGGTATAAACCGCGTGTGCTCGATATAAAAATAATAATAATTTATTTACACCCAAGAAACTCATGTACACAATTTGTTTACAGTTTTATCTAAATCTAGTGTTTTACATTAGCAACTCTGGTAGTGGACTTCTGAACAATTCAGCGATTCCTCGACAGTTCATTGGAGACTAGATTAATTTTCTAATTGGGAATACTTTTAAAGGTGTAGCAAAAAGTGTACATATAGAAAAATGAAAAATAAAAAGCAAAATTAAACAAATAATAATAAATTTGATCCCATCACTAAGGGCCACGGAATGTAACTATATTTATTACGCATGGCAATTATATATATAAATATATATATTGTAATAAGGGATACTTTAAGTATTATAATGCTTGTAAAAATTACCTAATAAATAAGGTTGGGCAGTTTATATTTTTTTTACTAAGCCTTTTAAAGTTAATTTTTATATAAACGAGAACAGGCCTAAGGCAAATGTCAAAAATAGTTTAACGTAAACATACATGTAGCTCTCTTTCGCAACTAACTTTTTAGTGTCATGTTTTGACGTCATTTTCATTCCATCATGAAACTTTACTCCCAACATGCCTAAAGAGGTTAATCTTCAAAAATATATATTAAGTACATACAATTTTTACCAGAACATTGCTTTAATTATCACATGATTTTATTTGCTTGTTTTAAATGTTTATTATTAAAAATAAATTATACGTGTAGCACCGCCTTTATCAAGGCCGATATAATTTATATCGTAATGCTGGATGCATATTTCAAACCGCGAGTACGGAGTGCAAGGTCGGCGAATGTAATTTTGCGATAGTTGCAGTGCGGTTTGTAATTACGCATCCTGTGACGTCACTCGTGTTTAATAAGAGTATTTATTATTTTGTCTTGTTTAAAATTTACTAAACGTGACTGATGATCTTCAGCAGTGCTGTTAGTTTTTATGTAAAAAAATAAAAATAATTTTACGTTTGTCCATGTTTAAGTGATAATTTTAAGATAATTTCTTTGAGTAAGTCCGATCCTTGAGATGTTGTCATCCCACTCTTGGGCACAAGCTTGACGCTCAATTGGAGGGAGTAAATTGAAATATTAGTTCTTTTTAAAGGGGGTCTTAGTATCTTTGTTTAAGGAATTCCACGCTTAACTGTAGCAGTTTATATCTGAATTAAAAACAAATAACAAACACAACACAACTTTCGCCTTAACATATTTATAGATAAAATGCAAGTAAGATAAATAAGATTCAAGAAATTTTACGAGTACCTACTATAAGGTATGAAATAATGTTAATACCGCTGAGTACAAACACATATTAGATGTATGCCAAATGCTCTTAACGTTGCCAATAAACCATTAGCCCATTAGCGTGTTGCGTGTTTTCCGTTAAAATATTGACATATCCACTGGTTAATTATTATGAGAGACCTAATTTTAAAACGTAACTGAGGTCATTACAAAAATCTTATTTCATATTATAGCGTTTTGTAATTATGCATCCTGTGACGTAGTTTCTTATTTTGATTAAGCTATAATATATATATAACCAGTACGGCATTGACGTTTTTATATTGAATATATATTGAAAATGTAATTTTATAGTAAAGCAATTATGATAGCGCTAATTGATTTACTTTTTATATGTGTTTTTTTATTGATATAGATATTATAAAGATATAATAAAATATATTATATTATTTTCAATACTGATACTGTTACATGAACTTTGTACATTTCAATGAACTGAGTTTGAATAATAAATTGAAACTAATAAAACGATATAAATGCACCTATAATTATACTTTAATTACTTTGCAATAATTGCTTTTTAAATACCTGCAAATGCTGTTTAAGGGATGTGATTAGTTAAAAATAGCTTCGTATTTTTCTTTCAAATGTCAAATCAATGATTTCAGAAAGAGAGAAATGAGTGCGTGAGAGTGTTGTTTCTAATATATTGCTTTTTTCAGAAGTTGTTTATAAACAACTTCTGAAAAAAGTAATTAGCCTTAAAAAAAACAACTTACAGGCTAAAATAATTATTTAATGGTTAATATCACACAGTTAAGGGTTCTACGTACATGATTTATATACACTTTGAAGGAGCAATATTACTCAAAATAGATACAATATTTTAATATAAAAATGTTGGGCAATTTGAAAAGACAGTCGTACAAGTAAATTAAAAACGGGATTGTCCCTCTAAAAACCGGACGCATGGCCACGTTATATATAGGTTCTTATTTACTGTAATGTAGCTAGAAATAAAAATACCAAACGCTCGGATATTTATAAAATTGTTTAAATTTAAAAATGACATGTACAGAAAGTAAAGCATTGTCTCTTTGAGAAATCGAGTCAGGACAAAAAGTTGAAACGTTTTACATGATAAAGGCTGCCGATTTAGAATGGTGGCGCAAAAATGACGCTTTGGTTCTGAAATATTTTATTGATTATTTACATTTTAGTAAGTAAATCATATTGAGTAATAAAATAGAAGTTTTACAATTTAAGCATACAATTTTCTCATATTAATAATATTTAAAAAGAAAAATGATGTAATCTTTTCAATTTGTACAAAAGAAAGATTTGGACAACATATTTTTAACAGAAATAAAACGTTTTGGCGGCAGAAAAGATTCACTCAAAATAATTATAGCGTTATGTTACAATTCGACCTTGAAATTTTTCCCTCATCCCATAGAAATGTAGATGATTAAAAGTAATATCTAAATTAGATTAATTATCAGTAAAAGACCAAAGCGGCATTTTACCGCTCATGTCGCACGTCAAGTTGTGTTTATTCATCGCTTTGTCTGTATGCTAATGAATGGCCGGTCACCGCAGCGACCTGGGAGCGAAGGTCGCTTGTAGGACGCACCGACCAATGGACGGTTTTTGTAACAATAAGGTAGATATGTGTAAGCGATAATGAACCTTCTTGACGTGAACATATGTATCTTAAGTGACATCATTAGCAAATTTTCTTATGTAAGGAATATGGTATAACATTTTTTGCTACTTTGGTTTCGCTAATTTAAGTTTTACAGAGATATATGTATGTTTGTGGCCATCTATAGTGTAAACGTCTTTTATGTGATGTTAGGTGACATAAGTGTAATTCAAATGCCCCAAATATTATAAGTGTTGTTATTTAAGAAGACATTAAATCAAAATCAATACGTACTCGATTCAAGTATAGTTTAAAAAACACTTAATTCTACAAGATTATATAAAATTTTTGGTCACATATGTAAGGTTATTCAGTAGTTGATTTTTTAATTTCTACAAACAACTGTCTGACAAATTTCTTATAAAATAAGTTAGAAAAAAAAGTCGTAGGTCCATTTAACCATAAGTATAACCTGTATCCGGTTACATGCCAAATGTCCTAGGGACTAGATCAAGGAGTAAATGTACACGTAAATACTGCACATCCATATTTATGATAAGAATTTACCACATAGAGATTGAACCTCAATCGTAGGTACATGGTCCTCAAAACAGTTCAAAATATGAGAACAATAGCTATCGTGCAGCACTAGAATACAAGGCATCTTTGAATAGTTCATAGCTAATTGCACGAGATGCAGACCTGTCATAACCTAGTTAAGAACAAAAGGCATCACCCGCCGTCGAACCTTGGCCCGACCTCCGCGCATCCTCGCTCTACATCCACCATTGTTCCGGTGATGTTAAATAATTATATAAATACGTATTTGCTTGAAAATAATATATATGTTATACTTGTTTTCTCTTAAACGAACCCTCTCAACTCTTTGTAGTATTTTTCCATTTTTAGATTTTCATAAAACTTATTTAGGTATAATAGAAGATAAACTGTCACAAGGCTGTGACAATCTACAACATTTAATAACAGAAATTAAGGCTCAGAATATAAAATCCTAGAGCTTATATAAAACAAAAAAAAATTTACACTATTTGAAATAACATCAACACGTTCAGTGAATAAAATCGATTCACGATAACAGTTACAAAATAACATTGACTCGCAACTGTTTGAATATATTATATGAACCAAGATAAAATGAAAATATTTTCTACATTCAATTTGAAATAACAGAAGGTTACCGCTGTCTCTAGATAATTAACAACTGTATTGGAGGCCTAATTGTCAATTTTTGATCACATCATAGATTAGAGGCAATCTCGGATAGTTCATAAATTGTACTGTTTACTGCAACAACTCTGTTTCCAATCATATCCTATAATTAATGATCACCGATACAATCTAACATCGGTCGAATAAACGAAATAAACACATGATTACATCGAAGATGAAGATGCTTATGCCGTCTTAATTAAACATTAACGTACAACGGGCAACACGGTACGATAAATCTAAATTAACATAGGAATTTAGTTTTTATTGTCTTATTGTAACGATCAATATCGCTTCGTAATATTTTTATATCAGAGATTAATTTTGGTTAACGATAATAACAAGGTCTACTTTCTTAACGGGAACAAAAAAAACTTTTATTACAATAACATAAGGACTATTACACATTTCGCGCCTCTCAATCATTCCCAGACGATTAAAATTTTGAGTGATGACGACACACTCGTAATTAACGATCGACTGTTTGATAAAGTTATTAATTGGATGAAGAATATCATTGATGTTATAGTTTGTTGTAACGTTAGACACAATGCGTTATTTTCTCTTGTTTAGCAAGTTAGATAGCCTTATTAGACAGTTATGATTTCCATCTGTAATTAATTTATGTCGATTAATACGTATAAGTATGAGAGGCTTCATTTGTATTTGGCGAATATAAAATGTATTAATAATGGTTAATAAACTAAATTATAAAGTTAATGTTAAATTATAATAATAATACGATTTAAAGACTTCGAAAATTCTTTTTATTAATGTTTTAGTTGTTGGACATACAAATGGGCCACCTGTGTTTAAGTGTCAATGGTGGTCAGAAGCACCCGTAGACATTGGCGCTGTAAGAAATATTAATAATTCCTTACATCGCCTATACGCCACCAACCTTGTGACTACTAACTAAGATGTTATGTCTGTTGGACCTATACAGCTTTATCACCAAGTAAGGCATGCTCTCCGGTTTATTTTCCTTAAATAAGCAAACACTACATAAGTGTTTTACGTGTCTTTGGTGTTGCTCTTCTATTGTTTCTAAGCAGCATAACAATCTAAATTTAAGATTACGGAGCATCCTCAGATTTAACTTTGAGACAATTCTTTAATATATTCCCGTGTGTGATATGCTCTATATTTATTTTTTATTTAAAAACATTCAAATGAAATTATTAGCACAATGAAATGGGTCGCTCTTTATAATAATATCATTTTATAATTTCTACGTTGTAGAAGAACATTCAACGAGTATTTAAAATAATATAAATACAGTACTCCTAGTCAACTCGTGAGGTCGCTTCAGAGTAAATGGTCGCAATATGAATCATTCGCCTCCCGTTCGTACCCAGGCACCGAGCCTAATAAATCAAATCATTAACAGACCACCTCTTTGATCTACCGCTTACCTTCGACCCTATCATTAATATTGGACATGCAACGAACGTTTCAACATTAATGAATTACTTGTAAGCGATTTTGTATAACGTGAGCTTGATGTATGGACGGCTTGGACTTTTAACAAGCGTTTGATCGTGTTTGTAGTGCGTTAGACGTTACATTTAATGCTCCAATCGAGTGCTGTTTTAGAATACTTATAAAATAAATATTTATGATATTGTATGAGAATCATTTTATTTTGTTAATTCGATTACCTTCTGAAAAATTCAATAGCAGTCATGTTCGGTGATTAAGTATCTCATAACATATGTGTACGTGACGAACATAATATTATCGGGGTTCACAATATTTCGGCTTTATTTTCTATTCGAAATATAATCAGAATAGTTCATTGATTAGGTAATTAACCTTTCACTCAGTTGAAAGCAAATAAATATATAAAACTGTAATTTAAGTGTCGCAAAAAAGGAACTCGTGCACTTATTGCTGTATCTTCTCATTTATAACTACATTCTAAGCCCGTGATATCACACTCTATGCAAACATTTTGATTTTTCCAAAGTTAGTTATTAGTCAATATTATAATAATATTAGTCCACCAATTGTTATAAAATTCAACATTAACTTTAAAGATTTATGTAAATATTACTCAATAAATCATTGCAGTATTTACATATAAACATATGAATAGATAACATCGCATCAGACGCTGTCAGTAATTATAGTTATTAAGCGCCTCGGCCGATGTCAAAGGTGAGTGCTAACCCACACTACCGAACCATTGCTATACTCGATTGAGCTACTCCATATAAAGAAGCTATTTGTGTATCATAAAATAGACTAGCTACCTGACCTGTCTTCGTGTGAAATGTTTTTTTTCTTAATAAAAATCTTTGAACCCAGTCGCAGGTCACCTACCCGCTCCAGTCTAAACAAACCACCTACTCAAACACTCACATCGTATGTATATACATATATGCCTTCGCTTATCTTCGGTTTCGGTGTCGTCATTTTCAGTCTAACTATTATGTATTAATAGCGTTTTTATGAATGCAAATGATTTTAACTGTTATGGTATCTACTTATCTTCGCCTTGGTCAGCTTCAAGCAAGCTTGAAGCAGCTTCTGTACTAAGCCACTTATTATAATATAAATGAATTGCCACCGCATCATATCCGTTACGTTCCTGATGCTGGTTATTATATTGGCTTACCTATATGTAGATTTTGGTGGTAGAATAACTGCTAAGAGGGAGGTACCCTACCAATTATTACAAAACGAACTTGAGCATAGCCCTCCCACCAATAATTTCCCTGTAGGTATATCAGCTATGACCATCGGATAAAAATGATTCGTATTTATTATAAAGTATTATATTACTTTCACAATTCTCTCTAAATCCATAGAAAGATAAACCCTTTCTACTATTTATATAAAGATCAACAGATAGATTGGAGGGCAATTTTATTTTATAACTCAATAGAGCTCCGTGAAAATATCTGTTTTGCCGAAGTAACTGTAGGACATGGTTTTATCTACAATAGCGGCTATTTCCGTGAAATATAATAGCATAAAGCTCTATCGACTATCGATACCCTATTGTTTCGCTTCACTAATCATTTAAAATGTTAGGGCACCTACCGCGGTCTCTGCACCATTCATAAATTTCGAGTCAGCTCTGACCGTTACTCTCAAACCGTTATCATTGATCGGACATCTAAATTGAAATAATAAAGATTATATCGGATTGCATGTGATTTTATATTTTAAGTTAACTTTAACATGGTACTAATGGAGTCACAAATAGTCGTGTAATCGCTTTTACTATATGATAAATATGATTAGTAACGAATTTTGAAGTTTGATTTATTAATCGGTAAACAAATTCAAAACTTTGTACGTGGAAAAGTGTTAATAAATCAAGAGATTATATAAAGGGTTTAAAAGACTGTTATGAGTTGTAAATTAATGTTATATAAATTTAATTGTAAACAATTAGTATAACTATGTACCTGTCTACTGTAATTTTAATGAAAGAACTATTGAGTGTTATATCTGGCTATAATTTACATTCCGTACTCGTGATTAATTTGTAAAATAACGATTGAAAAATGATAGATATTTTATAATGTGAAATCTAAATTTGTTATGTTTGAATATTTTTTGATAATATCTTAAATTAATATTAAACTATTATAACCATCGATTTAAAGATTGCCTACATCAGAAATAATGTAGTTCGCGTTAAAATATAAACGCGTAAGTAACTCTGTTACTTCTTACATAAGCTGCTGAACCGATTAAGATGAAGTTTGGTATTAGGATAGTTTGAGTCATGGGGTAGGATATAGACTACTTTTTTTAATTCACCCCTTGAAGGGATAAAATAGGGGTGACCGTTTGTGTTTAATAGTAAAGTTTTATAAATTTCGCGCGGGTAAATATGCAGGTTCGATAAGTTATACACAAAACTATTTGATTTATGACAAAATGATCAGGAAACCCAGCACGGATTATTATTAAAATGCACTATAAAAATAGTTGCATTTTTCTAGGTCGTAGATTTAAGCACGATGTTTTATTTTTATTAATACTAATTAGCAATTGTTTTTCGGGAGTGTATCGTAGGAGCCAACTAAGGGAAATTATGTTAAGTGCAACTGTATCAATAGCTTGTATGATGGAGAATATAAAAATTGTCAGCGAGCAAGTCGTTTCTACCAAATATTTATTCTTGCATTATTTAAAACCTAGCCGCTCTGAACGTAAAGATAGTTATTATCGGTTACATATTCTCTTTCAATGGGTGGGGTATAGGAAATAAATGTATGTATCTTATAAAATAAAATCATTGATTTAAATGTTGAACCTACTTTTATCTACTTCCTATTCGATCACAGTTAAAAGTTAACTAAATCGTCCCAATTGTATGCGATCTAGCTCTTTAGCTAGAAGTCGTCTAATTAGTTTGTGTTGCACGATTTCTATCCACGGTGAAATAGAGACGCGGGCGGGGCACGCAGCACAGGCTAGCGGTTTTATGTTCTTTTTTTTTATATTTTTATGTATAATTAGTTTTATAACCACGCAGACCAGGACCGTGATAAACTAGCTGTTTGAATAAACGTTTAACTAATTGATGAGTTAATTAAAAATATTTTTTTTTTAATTATTAGGAAAAATAATTTATTTCTAAACACGAACTATTCCAAAGCTGCTATTTAATCATAAATTTTACATCTGTATTATATTATTCTTCATTGAAAAGATACATATTTTATTCATATATTCATTGTTCATTATATATGTTTTAAATAAAACCATGTTACTTATTTTTCTCTTTTACACGGTCATAAAATGGTTAAAATAACGTGTAATGAGACCGCCAGTGTAGAACATGTTTAGGATCAGCGAGGTGGTGGTCCGGCGGCGGTGGTAGCCGAGCACGTAATTGGTACCGCTTTCTGCACATTGCCGTTCACGGCGTGATCTTGTGTGCGCTTGATTTTTTGTTATTTGTGAATTAGTGTCGTAATTATAGCTGTAAACGGGTCACAGTTAATGTTATGTAGTACTTAGTAGTTATGTGAATGATTGGCATTTGTGACTTAGTTCGCGTTATGGACTTTTTTCTGCTAAAGTTTTCCATCAAAGTTAGCGAAGAGCTGACGAAAAAACAAATTATTCATTCAGCCAACAACTCAGTTTTTAAAAACACATTAAATTTACACTTGTCTTATTCCAAAATAAAAATATTGTATTTTAATATCTTATTTATTCAAAAAACATAATAAAATTGTAAATCTGTATGACATTATATATGACATATGAAAGCTTAACCAAAATTCCGTAAATTGTTAGTCGTGACTAACGTGACAAAGTAACTGTCGGTTGGATTAAAACACACGCTGTTTACTATCACCGCTGCCTCGCGTGTGCTCTAATGGGCTCAGAAAAAAGCAACAATTGCCCGCAATTGATGAGTGCAACTTACGAACAATCTCGGGCGCACGACCGCGACACCTGCGCGGACGCAAGACGCCCGCGGGCGAAGGCAAGCTCATAGAAACGCGACCGCGTTTTTATTTGTACCTAGAGATATACATTTGAATAATTATAGTGTTTATATATTATAAAAAAGTAATTCTAAACTATTCAATACTTTTGATAACTAATAAAATGAACTAAAGAAATATTAAATGACAAAATATTCCTAGTCCAGTATTCACTATGGTATCCATACCATAGTGTAATAACCTCTGAAAACTGTCTGCATCTGATCTGAACCGTAAAATATCGATTTTTACGGTTCGACCGCAGCTCTGATTATCCGCACCCACAACCTGTCGCTTTGACGAAAAACCCACTAAGATGTCTCGAAATCGAACTTCAAAAAAATTGTTTCGTTGATAGTTTTTCTCGCCTTCATTACGCAGCTATAAGCAAGAGATAAACTTTTTATCGCGTTTTTATATTTTAAATTTTTCGAATAGATTATTTTAATTGTACTCGATTCAAGTCGCGGTTCAGTGGCTGCGTGCGTTGGAATTCGAATGAACTTGGACCGAATTCAATGTAAGTAGAATTTGATTTTTTGTGATCGGACATATTTATTAACGTTCCATTCGGATTATTAAGTATAATTCTTAACATTTGGAGCTCTTTTACGTCTAATTGAATCCTGTCTTACCGTGTTGTTAACTCGTAGGGTAGGGCGATGTGACGGCCTATGCGCGCGCGCCGCTCTGATGCTGGCTTCCCTGGCGCGTCGCGACCTGGACGCGGAGACGCCGGTCGTTTGGCCCGCATGGTGTTATTCAGGTATAATTGATTTGTATCCTTGTAGTGAATTGACAGATTTTTGCCAAGTAATTGCAATTATCATGGAACTCATTGTCCGCAACATTTACCAAAAGTAAATATTATAATGGCACAATAGATGACAGTATGTTAGACAAAGGTAACAAATCTCGGTTGAAGTTTATACATAAATAAACGAATACTATGATTTTTGCATCGAACATAAAATAGGTACCGTTGTTTATATCAAATCGTAATTCACGCTAATGTTTCTTTTGCATAAAACATCGTATCATTTGCTCCAAGCTTAACAAACTCGAGCTTACGAATCAAAGACAGGTGAGTCTAACTCGAGGGAAATGCTTGCATATCTAGTGCAGTCGCGGACATTCAATCAAACGGTAGCGAGCAGCGAGGAGGCAGCTCGGGTGCAAAGTGTTATCAAAGAACAGAGAGTGCTATGGAAGAGTCATATTTCATACAACATTGTCTACAATTTAATACATTATCTGTATTATGTTTCGAAGTAATATTTGACAGTTCGTTATTTGACATTAGTGTTAAATCTGCCATCTACCGCTTATGGCGATCACGTCATATTCGTCAATTTAATAATTCCCCAATTATCTTGTCGGCTACTATTAGGTGCTGCTAGGTTATCATTCACTGCTAAAATCTACCCGATGCTCATTCGGTCATGTGTGTCTTCGTACTCAATGAAAATGCTAGTAGTAGGCCCGTATTTGTTCTTAGGTCGCTAGTTAACTAAGCCCGTTTATCTGGTCGCAGTGGGTGGCGTGAGTGGCAGGTGCGCATTTCCATACTTCCGTGCTGCACGACTGTGTATTGACGGTTTTTTTTTAAGTGATTTGTTGGTTTACATTTGTTTAGACGGCGTTGATGTGTAACTGATTGTTGTTTAGCTATCACTGGAAATATTGTTTGTGTTTGGTTTAAATTGAATTTTTCATATTTTTGTTTTGTTTCCCATGACATTAAACGATATATGTATAAGTCGATTGATGTAGAAATTGCGTTTTCAAATGTTTGAGTTAAACACAGTAAGTTTTTTAAAAGAGCTTTCATAATTTAACACAATATGTTTTAACATAGATCAAGACATGATCAAAAATGCAATGATATATATTTTGTTTGTTCATATACAAGTTTTAATTTCATTTTATTATTTTTATTATAGTCATAAATCTATTAATAGTAAGTGCTGTTTTGCTAAGCCTTTAATTATTTCGAAGTTTGGGAATAACTAATATAATAGAACGGAGAGTGCGTCTTTGTTTAAAAGCAAATAACATTAAAAAAAATTAAAGAACTCATGTCATAATAAATAAATATAAAAATAATTTTGTATTAATGAAATACCAGTGTCTACTAATGGAGTAAAGCTCCATTAGTAGACACTGGGAGAGTACAAAATTAATATTATAGAAAATTGTTACTTTAAAGAAACGAGATTGTTGGAACTAATAAGATTGAAGTGTTAAAATACACATTTTTATATCGTCGTGATCAGCATTCGACGACTCGTAGAATATTAGGGCCCGAACGGTGTATTAAAGGTGTACGAAGTGATGAAAATTGTTTCAAATTGTGCGAAAGAACACTTCGCCGATTGACCGGCCACTTCGCGCTCCATCACGCTCAAATATTTGATACCGTTTCACGAATTTAACACAAAAACTTCATGTACTCTCCGATTTTTATCCGACCGAGGTAAAAATTATATGTAACTGTATCTCGATATACACCGTAAGTTATTTTTCTTGTAATTGCGATTTTAAAGTGTAAGTAATTGCTGATTTTTTTGTTGGTTCTTCTCTGCACAGTCCACATTCCGATTAGTAGTTTTAGGTCGAATTTATTAATATTTTGTTGTCAGTCTATCTGCTTAGTATGTTGACTGATGTATGTATTTTATTTAAAGTACGTTTTTATTAAAAATATTATGTGGCAGCGAAGCCAGAGGTGCGGTCTCATATATATTCTCATTAGAACTTTGGAACTTGGAATATCGTTGTGATTACATACCCGTGCCTTTGAAAGTATGTAAAACCGTTTGTCCTGTTTCTAAACTCTCCTCGACCAAACACGGATGGTCAACACTGGATATCTATTCCAGAAATCCTAAAAATTGAGAATGTTATATCGACTATACTATACTATGAACTATAAACATCATGCATGATATCATTTGTACTCATTTCGTAATTGGGTCTTGAAAACATACATACATATCTGAAATTGCTTTCCAAAGTAGGTATGTGGGAACTGCATATCCAAAGTATCCATAATTCCAATCCTCTTTTGCCCAACTGGGGTTGTTACTTTTTCTTATTTCTCTGTAACTTTATTGTTATATATTATATTTTAATTTTTAAATAAATATATATCAAGGAAATGATTAGTAATAGCTACATCATGGTGCAATAATAAAATACGTCTCCGAGTCTATCTTAATCCGGCTTACCATTGTGCGTGTTCGCGATCTAGGCTCAGACCACAACGAATTTAGACTTGTCATCCCGTGATTTACGATACGGTGTAGTCTGTTTAATATTAATGCTCTCAAGGTAATTGTTGATGCTTTAATCTATTGAAGTAGATATGGATAATATATAATTATGTGTTAATTGAATTTATTAGTTAGGGGTTATTTTTAAATATAATTTAAAATGAATAATACCTAAAATTATTAGAATTAATTTGGTGACATAATATGTTACTAATTTTGACTATGATGGTATTATATGTAAATTACATATATTCCCAGCCTCGTAAAGTACGTCGAGCTGGTAGTTTGTGTGTTCTTTTTCTGATCTCTTTGGACTATGAGAGTGAAGGAATATTGAATTCTCCTGTAATTAATTTACTATTAATTGACTTTATTTTTTTCAATGCAATACACATAAAACTAAAATATTAAGTACAATATAAATGATTCTAATGTAAAACAATGTCAAATTGTGGCATAAAATAAAAACAAAAATAATACGTTATAGAATTCTGAAAAAGTAAATTATTTTGCGCGTTAGGATCTTAGTAAATTGTGTGATTTAACTTTCCTCGTATTATTTGCCTAGTCGTTTGAGTTTGCAAGATTTGATTTGCAAACACATATAAATTCTGCAATGCTTTTTTTTCAATATATGCACTAAGGTTCGATAAAAGTTACAAAAAAATTATAATATGCAAATTGTCTGAAGCTTTATATATAATAATTGTTTCTTTTAAGGATAATATACTAATAATTGTTTCCTTTGATATGACGATATATATTTAAACGATTGATACCTTAACGAGTATTATTTATGTCAATACAAATATCGGTACTTTTTCATACAAAATACAGGAAACGTTACCCCACAACATTATGTCGTTAAAGATCTTAATTATTATGGCGCCAAGTGACATTTATAACGCACTAACTTGATTATTTAGTATTTGCGATAACTGTTAAGATTTCATTCCGGGTTCAAACCCGAGCACTGAATTTTCATGTGTCTAATTTGTGTTAATAATTCGTATCGTGCTCGACGGTGAAAAAGAACGCGTGAGAAAACCTGCATATTTCGTATGAAACTCTGACTCATATACATTGTTTATTTTGGAGGTTAGGGGTTGGTAAGAGGGTCGTTTCATCCCCTTAATCTTAGTTACATTTAATTTACACTCCCGTGAATAGGAATGTATGTGAAGTCGTTTCTGCGCTTGAACTCTCTGCGGTCGTGTAGGATTATCATTCCACCGGGTTACAAGAGGAAAGTGAGTTCACTTGTTGCGCACACGCTCGTACATTGTAACCGACGTGATCAATAATGACCACTGTGAACAAAATCGGTAATTTATAATTTATTAAAATACATACATACAAATTATGATCTGAATATTAAAAACGATATTGGTCCAAATGTTAACAATGACTAAAATCAAAATACACTTAACACACTTAAATTTTATAAGTCATTTTACAGTCCGTCTTCTCATTGCGACTTTTAGTTTACGATATTTTACCGCTATTTACAATAGCTATCCACGTTATTTTTTATCTTACTAATTCATGTCTCATAAATCAACGGAAATAATTACATCAAAATGTCTCCTTATGTAAGCGTCTTTGATCTTTAAATGTTTTAAATTTACAATAAATGAATATATCTCCTTCGGTCCAATTACATTTGCGAATATTAAGCGATATCGTGACTAAAGTCGGCTACGTAAAACGGTCCTCGCGTTTTACGGTTTGATATTTGCATATAGTTTATAATGTATTTAAAAAGTTAAGTTTCAAACGGGATTTTCTTTCTTAAAAACCGTTAGTAAAACTAAGAGACTGTATTTGTCCAAATGCTGGGCAATGGGTATCATTATGTGGATTGAGGTGCTGCTTTTTTTTAATTAGCCAGACTGATACGTAGCCTAGTGGTAAGTGGTCGCTACCGTCCATACACAAGAAATACTAATGTAATGTATGAAACTACATATGTATAATCAAACTATACTTTATAAACACTTTTGAATAGTTATTTTACAGAACTGTATTAAAGGTAAAGCTACCACCGGTTCGGAATATAGATGTACCACCAATCTTGGAAGCTAATCACAATACAATAATACTTCTACCACTATCACCAAGATTTACTTTTTAATATTTCTCTGTCACAGCCTTACGGTATATAGAAATCCCTTCCGAGAGACTCAACATTAATCTGTCATAACCTTTTCGCCAAAAATTTCGAACAGGATATGAATTTTAAATATAAATGAAGTACATAAATATCACTGAAATACAGCTCTAGTATTATTAGAGGAGCGGAGTGAAACGCCTTTTTTTGACGTAACTATTAGTTATGAGTATTTTTTTTTATGATTTCGGTAGACGGTCACCGGTGGTCAGGCAATGGTAAGTGATCACCACCGCCCATGGACAATGGCGCTGTAAGAAATATTTAACCATTCCTGTGTGGGATCAACCCAAACGAGCTTGCACTAAGCTCTACCACCAAGAAAATACTATGACTCACAAATATTATTTTAACATTGATCTGTTTATTCGATCATTTATTTGACAAGCTACCGTGATATTTCAGTCTGACGTCTGTTGAGTTGAACGGTTGTTTTATAAGAAAAATCACCTTAGCTACAGTCGCAAGATTGTTTCCTTCGTCGTTCACGGGTCTGACTTATTATTTTTCGAACCGATAGTAGACGCTACAATCAATAAGTAAGTGCAATTCTATGTTGAATAATGATTTGATTTTATATAAACGTTATATGGCCAATTCACAAATATAATATTAGACATTTTTTTGCGCAAAATTGATAAGTATTTTTCAACCCGAAAAGCACACGACACAGTTCCCTGATTTTGTTTGCAGTTTACGTAATGTACATCTTATTCTTCATCTAGGTATCAGAGGACCTCTTTGTCCAATTTTATTACGACGATTTCTATAGTTTAGTCGTGATGAGAGAACAAACAGGAAAACATTTTTATAATATTATTTTTGTAGCGAACTCGTCGATATTGTTTTTCGATTGATTGATCGTAATTGATCGATTCGTACCGACAAACTTCTGTTGGTTATTTATTGGATATGTAACAAAGATAAGTATGTATAAAATTATTTAATACTGAAGTACGTTACTGAATTATTATTATTTTTTATGATACTCTGAATGTTCCACCGTTGGGCAAAGGTACCATTTTCTTTTGAAAAGAAGGTATCATATCTTTCTCACGAATTTCATATCCTGCCCCAAATACGAAATAAAATTAAAAACACAAAGTTGCTGCGTACTTTATTTTCTAACCACTGAGCGGTCGCGGCTCTAAAACAATACTATCAAGTAATACTCCTATCTCGTGGTAATACAAGAGTCTAGTCTAATGAACTCTAAGCTAGGACGGAGCGCGACTCATTTAAATACGACCTTACCAGTAACTTATTAATATACCCTGTCGGAAATAATGTAGAAAATCATTTACATAATAAACGGTATTGTAATGTAACCAGTAACAAGGCGGTCAAACCTACCGTAAATAAATTCAAACCGACATATTTTACCTTTCGCATATTTCAAATGACATATTTAAAAATTCTAATTAGCATCATTCTAATGACGTGTCTATATCTGAATTAATATATCGAATAATTCGTGTTCTAATTTTAAATTAACTTAAAAATATATGGAACAGTTTTTTTGGTAACGGATTTTATTTTTTTATTTTAATATGAAACATTGTTTTATATAGTATATATGCAACGACTTCGGTAGCCTGTCCTAATCTATTCAGACCAACTTCGTAGAGTTTTGAATGAATACTAAAATAAAGCGATAACGCTATATCACGGCATACATAAAAAAAAGAAAAGAAAAAAACGGTTGTGACATATATATATCTTGATACATATATTAAAGATTAAATTTCTTTAGTAAGGAAACAATAAAGAATATATATATAGCGATAATAGGAAGGATTTTATTTACTGTATCAGTATTGAGTTTGCGTGTGTAAATCCGTGTACATTAGACTTGCTAATGTGTGCGTGGGCAGCGCACGCGCCACTTCTCTCAACTATTATCATATTATATGTCATCCGTGAAATGTAATAACACTTTATTATTCTTTCGAGGGAAAACCAAATAATAATCAGTAGTATACATTCGATTGATGATAAATGATAAAATAAAAAGCATGAGATATATACCATTGTACTATGAGATCGATGTGTTAATTGTCAGTAAGTTATGATTGCAACTTGTCAGCTGTATTTAAAGGTCAGATTTAAAATCTTTGACATATACCAAATTACATTATTAACTTATGGATGTGGGTGAGATCAGTGCACAATTTAATGCGGTTAATAATTAAATTCATAAGAAACGTGACTTTATTATTGATTTTCACAAAATTTATTTCATAATCGAAGCGTTGCTTGTATGAAAGTCAAATAGGTACCCTTCCCTTGCTTTTGTCGAATTATGAGATTGGAACATTAAATGATTTGATTTAATTTGGAATAAATTGAAAGAAAAAAATTATAATATTATAATAACGATAATATTAATATTAATTAATATTAATACCATTCAACAGGCTTGTGACATAAATTATATTATAATAAAATAATTGTTAAAAATATATAACTCTAAATAAAAAATAAAAAATCATATCTTGTAAAAAAAATAAGACTTCCTTATAACGCAAATCCAAATTTCCTCACAATCAACGCACCGAATAATTTTACTCGAATAATAATAATCGAATGGTATTTAAAATTACGACACAGATTAAATTAAAATAAGGTCGACTTCTGCCAATTTCAAAATGTTAATGTTTGATACAGTTTCACCTGATATCAGATCGGTAAGTGACCGTTTACATTCGGTAAGAACGGTATTATTCAGGTTTTCAATTATATGTTGTAGTTTTTTCTTTATTTTGTATTGTACATGTCGTTGATTAAAGGGGTTTCGTATTCGATGAATATCGATTGAACCATAAACTCAACACTCGTATAACACAAAGTTTGTCTTTGACGTGAAGTTTGTCTTTTGACGTCACAATATATTCTGGTAGAGATGTCCTTTATGTCAATATATGTAGAAATATGGATATAATTATGTTAGAATTTTCTAAATATTTTATAATGGTACATTTTTGTTCAACAGATAATAAACAAATCCCAAATGTCAAATTAAAATCACGCTCGACGCATTACTCTGTTACGAGGAAAATGTCTAGAAAGTAACCCTAATGACCTCGGTCGAACCCGTTTACAGAATATGGACGTTGTTTTTTTACATAAAAAGTCGCGGTCCCGACAAAGCGATTGCGCTGTTTGTTTTTACGAGAGTCGCGTTAATCCAAAGTGTTTACAATGCAAACATTGACGGAATAAGTAGCTTTGAATTCTTAATTTATTTCGGAGTAGGTGTTACGTATGGAATTATATTGGAAACTTTAATGCATTGGATATGAATAAAGTTATATTTATAAATAAATAAATAAATATTGGACAACATTACATACATTACTCTGATCACAATGTGAGTAGCTAAAGCACTTGTGTTATGGAAAATCAGAAGTAACGACGGTACCACAAATACCCGGCCGGGAATCGAACCCGGGACCTCAGAGTAGCGTACCCATGAAAACCGGTGTACATACTACTTGACCACGGAGGTCGTCTATATATATAATATTATAAATGCGAATGTAACTCCGTCTGTTACGCTTTCACAACAAAATCACTGAACCGAATTTGATGAAATTTGGTTGCTTGAGTCAAAGGACATGAGCTACTTTTTATACCTAACATCTAACGACCAACACCTAAAACGCGAGCGAAGCCGCAGACGACAATTATTAGCTAATAAATTGTTATATTTTTGTCATAAAGAGAGATATCAATAAGAGATTCAATACAAATTAGAACTAAGCTTGCTTCGGACAATATTTATAGAATTTTAGATCTATAGGTGTTCCATTTTCGGTGACAGGATTCGTTTACAGTTTTTCGTTTAATCTATGTCAATTATTAAGATTTTCTAAAACATTTTATTTGCATAAACATTATGCAAATAAAATGTCTATACTTATATTATAATTGTGAAAGTAACTTGGGCTGTCTGTTTGTTACTCTTTTACGGCTAAGTAACAAAAACAAATTTAGTATGAGACGAGCTCGAACCTTTTAATACCTAAAACGTAGGACTCTCCCTAATGCTTTGTCCGCACAAAGCCGCGGGCAATAACTAGTACATTATATATTACGAAATTAATTTTTCTCACCCTTTGGTGTTTTATAGTGTGTGTGAGTTTGTGTGGGTTCTTTGGGATAAACCTCAAGTCAATCTGTGAACGGTTGTTGGGACATGCCAACCTGCTCCGGCATTTCCTCACATGTATCACGCAGCATCGATTGCCTAGTATCTGATTCTATCCTAGAAGGTCATGATTTAAACATAGTATTTTTATGGTTTAAAGTTTTTTAAATTATTACAAAGAATTGACAGCGCTTGAGTTATTTTGGCATATTGTCAATTACGCAATTGAGAAATAATGATAATACTTTGATAATTTTATATAGGAAGTATATAATAACTCTGAATGATTAGTGGTAAAATCACTTACCCTTAACATTTAAAGGTCAGACGAAATAATTATTACACAGTTTGACAATAAACAACCGGTTACTTGCGTCATGTATATGTTCTGGGTTTAATCTGTGGCGAATAAAAATCTGTTGTTATTCGTCTTATTATCTGTACTTTCTCAACCTTAAATACTGATCGATATGTGATTAGATTGATTTATAGTATCATGAGATAACTTAATTATAGCCCGTGAGAATAGAATAAGTATGCTAATACACTTAACTACTTACTTAATACGTAAAATTTCGGACATTAACCCATTTCGCTGGCGACAAATTATGTGTTAACGATAATATTTATAACTAGTTTCAGCACGCAGATACTACCGCGTGTGATAGAGGTACTCCATAGCCTCTTCTTTACCTCTGATAACGAGTATGCAAAATGTCACGATAATCGGTTGAGTGGTTAAAATGTGAAATTACATTTTTATTTTATATTATATGTTGGTAGGCTGCCAGGCGAATGGGCCACTTGGTGGAAGTGGTCACCACCGCCTATAGTGATTAGAGCTGTAAGAAATGTTAACCATTCCTTAAATAACCAATGCGCCACCGACCTTGAGAACTAAGTCGTTATGTTCCTCGTGCTTCACTGGCTCACTCAACCTTCGAAGCGAGTCACAACAAGTATTGCTGTATGGTGGTATAATATCTAATGGGGTGCTACCTACCCAGATCTACCGCCAAGTATAATGAAAGCGTAACAAACACACTTTCTTATTTATAATATTAGTTAGGATCGAATGTGAAATATTTATTTTATCAAAAACAAATTCCTCTTTTAGCATAAATCAACTATACGGTAATTAAAATCTAATACCGAAATATATCGATACCATTAAAACGAGCAGTAAAAGATGAAATTGTAATTTATCATCGGCAATAACGTAAAAGATTTTGATAATTACCAAAACACGCCTCGGCTACTTTTATGCAAGATTCGAGAAAAAAAGCAATAATAAAAAACTGGCTCAGTTCGCGGGGTCTCGCTGCGGTATGAAAATAAAGAAATTATCGGGCCGACAACGAGCTGCGGACTGATATCGATAAAAACACGAACATTTTATCGACTTTTATGTCGGTCCCTAACGGTCGACGTAAATTCGACGTATTATGACTCCACTTCGCGTATGGCTTCATTAAGTGTAGTGTGGTGCTCTCGATCCGATACTATTATTGTACGTCTCGGATGACGCTTGTAATCGTATCGTAATCGTACAACAAGATGCTATCATCGTAAATTAAGTATAACGGACGTGAGTCTCGGCGCTCTTGTGACACGCGAGCCTACACCGTTAAGTTTCACTCGCATCTGTTGTTGCGACTGTTACCTCTTTAAATTTACTTATATAGAATCATATAAACGTTCGCCGCAATAAGAAGAAACGAAGAAAGATCGTTAACACACAAGCGACATGTGTATCAATTAGCTTTCTATTCGGAACACTCGGATTCGTCGGTATCATTAAGTTCAATAATGAAGCGATCGTAATATTCCGTAATTTCTTTCAATATCGATTATCGATGTAATTATGGTGCAGCACTATTTGTTGATTCTCAGTGTACTTTCTATGTTCATATTATCTTTTGAGGTATTAATATAAGATTGAATTTCAATCGGTAGTCTTTTTGTAGGTTGTTGCAGAAAAACGAATGTCAATCGGTTTACTTTATCGGGTCAATAATTTTCTCGGGCTTATGTATTTATCTATTCTAGAACAAGTTATACAAACGCCGTTTATAGATAACGTTACTTAATGTTGATGATAAATGAAGCTAATAAAGTTCTGTATTTATTCAATAACATACTTTGATCACACATTTTATAAAATAAAAAAAGCGAAAATGTAGTTGTTTTTTATTATCTCCAAATCGTTTTTTTTTTTAATTAAGTGCCAATCATTAATTTAGGTTTTGTAATAATAACGAAAAGTAAGTATCGATAGGCATTTGTTTATATGTCTTATTCTACCTCTTTTTTTCTGTGTTATTTTTTATGTTAACAAACGTATTTGTGCGCGACGTTAAGTCATATGTTCTGATCACTACCAAAACAACGCTGTTTGAATCCCGAAATCCTTCCAAATTGTATATTTTATTCTATTAAAGTGTACCATGGCTGTGTTACATTTCGTTTTTTTAGCATAAATTCTCATAGAAGATTGAAACGGTAATGTTCTAATATTAAATTGTTTGCTCAATTTTCGCAGGCGACAATATCTCACGATACATTATGGTTGGTAATTGTACCATCGTGTATCGAAGACACGCGTATCCAAATTTTGATTACCTTAATTTATACAAAACATCTTCGCATTATAATTAATCGTGTTAGGCGAAAATAAGTCTTATATCGATTGGTGTACATTATATTTTACCGTGAAATAAATAAACGTTTATAACCCACGGTTTTGCTAAGTTCATAAAATATTACGATTTAGTCTATTTTATTAGAATGTTTCATAAGCTTAATATTTATGTGGCAAGTAATCGGTTCATTCTTATTTAACGTACAATACCCATATATTCAGATATCACATTATAATGTCGGATAGAAAATATAATACTAAATATATAATAATTATTATAGTCGAGCATTTTTAAATAGAGATTAACATAGAACTAATCACTTTGTAATATACACTAACTGGGACTGAAAGTGATAAACGAGTTAACAAGTTGCAGGGTATTATTAAAATTGTCTTATCAAACCAATCAACGATCTAATAGCAAGGAAACCGATCCAATTCCCTTATTAATTTGAGTAAATAATATATTTTTCTATTAAGGCATTTTAAGGTTTTACTGAAACGCTCAGTTGATTGGTTACAGATCAGTTCTAATAGGAATATTTTTTTGTATAAAATTTTTAGATGAAAAATTAAAAGACGAATCATTTAAAGTTTAGTTTTCTATGATGTCCTATTGACCGATTTCGTCCACATCTGTTATTATCGAGGATGATTAGCCTTCTAACGTGAAATAATAGTGCAGAAGTACACTCTCATTATCAGAATCGGATCCGAAGAAAAATCCGACTCGACCGGATAGCAGGACCAACGGCTTTATATGCTAAACACTTCGAGCTTCCAAACTCCGAGCTGCTACTGAGAATGTTTCGACAGAAAAACCCAAAATGACATACCCCCTACCCACAAGACCACATACCCACCAGAAGTTTAGTTAGTTCAATAAATAATATAAAAAAATCTTTCGTGTATTACTTAATGTTTTCACAAGTATAGAAAAGACAATCGCAATTTGATAAATAACGTAAATTTCATTGGTTCTTGGCGTGATCTTAATTTATTTTTTTATGAATATATATGTGCGGTATTCCCATTATTAAAATAGTACCACGCAAGTAAACAATAAATAAATATTATGAACTCTACTCTAATAATTATCTCCTGAAAAAGTCATGAACGCTTCGTTCGTGTCGCTCATTCGCGTGATGACTAAAATAATTTCGTGACAATTGGTCAGCCTCCATCGTGAACAATTAAACGTTTTATGGTGTTCATTATTGATTATTCTGAATATTATGTATTTAGGTAAACGTTAATTTTAACTTAAAAAATACGAGATACAATAAGACCTTCATGAACTTTTACATTCTATTCTATTTTTGAAAAGTAATTACGTATACACGCCAGACAACATCTCAGTTAGGTTACGTATTGAAACTGTCTTAAAGAAGCTGAAATGTTTTCTCAAAAGGTAGGAAAAATGAATTAGTGATAAATTATACTGTGGCCACTAGTGCCTAGTGACCACTATGAAGCAAGTTTGATTAAATCCATTATATACACATATAAAATTAATAAATAATATAATAATGTTTATTGAATCGTTTTACTCCAATAATAGATTCGATCATGATTGTGTAGGTTACGTAATATTTAAAAAATAAATATCATTAAGGTGACCGCACGAATCGCGAGCTCTCGCGTCGCACGTCGCGTGCGCGGTGTTTAATCGCGCGTGTCTAACTGCTTAACAAATCATCGCCTTGCTCGTTATTTGCGTGCCTCGAGTTTTTGTCTGTCACCTAGTAAATAAGGGTTCGGTAACGGCTTCACGGGAAATTTTCGAAAAGTTGCGTGAAATTAATGTAGTTTTTGTCGATATGTTCGATAATCACCTCCGTACATTTATATTATATAAACTTGTTATTTGTGGTCTTATATTCAACGATCAAAGAAACGTGTATTTAAATTTTCAATATATAGATTTTAGTAAGAAATGAAGAGGGACATCTTTAACTACGCACTCCACAATACGTAATGTGAATGTTATTTATTATTAACGCATTTCCATCGCCAGCGCACGCCGCGTCTCGATTAGGCGCGACTAATTCACATAACGAGGTACAGCGGAGGCGTCGGGCCGGTCGCATTAGTGTGGACGCGCCTTTATAATGTTGATGTGTTCCGCTTTTGATGAGGTGACACGTTGATTGTTACATATAGTGTAGACGGTTACTGCAATAGCACACAGATCGAACCCGCTCTAACATTGAAGTTGTTGCGAGACCTATGTTTTTTCTCTTGCAAAAATATCAATCTCGCTACAATTTCAAAACATGACGTGATTTAAAGTAAGTAAATTTTATTATAATAACGTCCTAATCGGTAAATTACTCGTCATATATGATTTTATAATAAGGTATTCTAAAGATCTTAATTTTTAATTAATTTAGTCCTTTTTGCTTAGAAGCTGTTCTGTAATCTTGAAGCACTTAAAATACAACTTTTCCTCAATACGTCATTCGTAAAGCCACACACTGTTGACGAAATTCATTTGATGCTCGTCGTTTTTGACAATTACCGCTGCGTGCTCTCTCCTCTAATAGCTGTTATTACTGTGGACAATTTACCACATTTGTTCGCGCAATTGTTTCAACGCGCAGCTGCTGTGGCATCATTTTTTTAAACCAACAGACGAACGGTAGAATCGACAGTTTTTATGTCATATTCGGTCAGATTCCCGAATTCGATTCTGATAATAATGCGTATTCTCAGATCGAAATGGTAATTGTTTAACAGTTCGTTTCAGCCTTGCCTTTGACAAACTTACTTTAATTAAAAACTAACCGTATAAAAAAATTATAGAATATTGATCGGAGTATGTACATTGTACATATATAATAATACTGTTTAAGTTACCTTTGTTGTAAAACACGTAATCGATATGTAAAATCGCCTAATGTCAAATCGATTTCAAATGTATATTCGATAAATCGATGTGTTTCGATATAAAACAACGTGGTGCGGAATTAAACGCGATGATTATAATCGCGTCTTGCGAATTCGTAGTGCAACCTTAGCTTAAAAAAATATTATTTTATTCAATAAATAAACAATTCTAACATTATAAGTTAGTATTATGTTGATATTTATGCTTATGTAGTAGTTATACGTAGTTCAAAATATATTTTTCAAAATATTAACATAATATAATATATAATTATGTAGATATATATATGGCAATGATAATGTATTATAAACAGCAACATTTAAAATGGTTGTGTTCCGGTCGTGGTGGAAAGCATATTCCACCACGCTGTTCCAGCGCAGTTCACTGGACACACAAGTGGCAGAATTTTAGCGATATTAAACACATCGAATAAAAAATGAATTCTAATAACATAATGAATTTTCTTTAGTTATTCTATAATTAATAAATTAATTAGAAAGCGGTTTTTGTAATTAATGTTACGAAAGTTAACAATTGAGATTCGAATCAATTTGATGGCTTTGATTAAAGTGCACTTGTATGGTTATCATAACATCGCGGTAATTAGCCGTTGTTTATTTTTTTGCCTTCGGTCGGAGTCTGATCGTTAATTAAGCCGCAGTAGCCTAATAGTCGGGCGATTGACGGCTTGAGAGGAAGCCGGTCGGATTATGACTTCCTGATCCTGTTATTACGAGTCTCGTTCTCATTGAGGAAACCTAATGATTGTTATTTTAAAAAATTAGGCTCACAACAGCCCGAGACTGTTTCCTTTATGTCCTTATTCTTGGCTAGACTTAGAAATTCGCATTTTTTTACGCTTGTAACATTGATTGAAAGTAATTAGAAATGTTTTTTTTGTTTTGTTTCAGGTAATGAATTTTTTTCCGCCAGTACGAGGTAGTAAGTAACGTAAACTACTTAGGTAGATAATAAGTCGACCATTCAATGAATTTTTTATCCATTTGTATAATTTCGACGGTTAATAAAGTTCAATATTCGATGAGTCACGTCTAGTTTCTTCTAGTCTTCCTTATGTGTCCGTGTTATTTCTTATTTTCACCGAGCCGATGCTTTTAGAAAATAATGTTCATTTGTAAAACAAAGTGGCCGTGGAGCGATTTGCATTTTATCTCTCGGAGCCAATTAATTTTACACCATATTGCTATTAATTGCGAATAATTTATGCGTGGCTTAAATTTAAATTTTAATTAAGATTGTTTTTCCTATTTATGTACGCAGTACACATATGAGACATACTTGCATTATACGGCGTGTTATTCGAGCTTCATGCTGGATCAGACAAAGATTGTTCTCAAAGTTATTCGTTCTTATAATATTGTCAACGGAAAGACTGATGTCTGAAAATCTATTTATTATAAAAATTAATGACTCGATCTATTAATCATCAGATATTCTACCGCCAAACAACAGCACACAGTATTGTTGTGTTCCGGTTTGAAGGATGAGTGAGCCAGTGTAACTACAGACACAAGGGACGTAACATCTTAGTTGCCAAGGTTGTCGGCGTGTTGGCAATGTACGGAATGATTAATATTTCTTACAGCGCCATTGTCTATGGACGGTGGTGACCACTTACCATCAGGTCGTCTGCTAAGAAATATAGAAAAAAAAAACTGAAAAAAAATCACCGATTAAATTGAGATCTTGTTCCGACACATTGATTCAATAATAGCATTAGTTGATTTTATCCAAATTTAACTTCCAAAGGTATTAAAGTTTCTCTGTTTGTTAAAATGTTGTGAAATGTGAAGTCGGATAATGGCTGTTAGTTAAATTGCGTTAGAAAAATAAAGCGGTGAAAGTGATAACATTAGATAACTTTATTTCTACAGCCAGTAGAGCTATTCTGTATGAACGGACTCGAAACTCGCCGCAAAACGCGAGTGAAATATAATTATGTATCATGTGACATTGAAATATTTAAAGGATACAAGTATCAAAGAAGCGTATCACCGTGAGTCGATTTTCAACATTTCATGAGTGAGATACGAAGTCATCTCATTAAGTTTTAATTATCGTTGATTAACTCTGTCAAATATTGTAGACGATTGGCTTTTAATTGCTTTCAGCTATCGACCGTAAGTTATTATTATACAAGCAAATGTTACCGTTATAAAAAACTTTATGATGTCACAAGTGACGTAATCAAATGGACGATTGCTAACATCTTGGGTGGCAGTAATAGATATACCAAATTGCTGTTTATATTATTTCAAAGTCGAATTGATTTCACGGAATCTGTAGAACTATCCAGTATCCCTCAGATTTTCTCGAAGTGTTTTAATGTGATTGCACTCTCTGTTCTTTCCTCACGCTCTGGGGTCGCAAATTGCTTTTCGTGCTTTCCGAGGCACGGGACCAACTGTCAGACTCCGGATACGTGCATACAGATAATTTTTCGACTGAAAAACCCAACATTTTTCTCGTTCTGTCCAGGATTTGCACCTTACCTTATTATCTGCAACCTGACATCCACGAGACCGTGAAATTTAAAAGATTATATATAATCACAATATTGTATTATAATAAATAATATACGTACATAAAAGTTTAGACGTCAACAGTGGAATATAAATAAATTTCGTTTCACTACCGATGATCACAACGGATTAATTCTTATAATTACGTTAAGTTTTTATCTCAAGATCTGATAGTTAATTTGTTATATCTTATAATTTTATTACACGATAACTAAACGAGATAAGAGTCAGGGGTTGGCTTGTAAGATATTGTTGTGAACTTAGAGTAGTGAGCTCATTGGAAGTGACATTATTACTGAAAAATAATTCAATTTACCGAATCAAAAGAGAGTTTAAATTCTTTGACAAAATTGCACGTGAAATTTTATTTTACATGTCATGTTCACATATCTTTTGGCATAGTATATAGCTGTTTATACTTATGTGTTAAGCAAAATGTTTATATATTAGATTTATGTAATAAAAAAAGTGTATAACGGAACTACTTTGCTCTCTTTCTCTTCCTATCTGTCTCTTTCTATTACATAAGGTTCACATGTGATTTTTAATAACATTTTTATGCCTTGTCTATTTTATTGTGTCTGTTATTCAATACAACATATGGAAAACAATTTAATTCCTAAAGGGTGTTCCAAAACACGTCTCTTTTTTTTAAATAATTTGACTAGAGTTATAATAAATAGCTCGCGTATACTTGCGGCTTCAGGTTACATTTAATACAATTTCCATTACAGTGCAATGTCTAAGGTTGTTGTAATAACTAGTAGAGGTATTACCACCTGCTAGGAACTTCCATAACAACATCTCATTACGTAGTCACAGGCAACATTACCGCTCGTGTATATTGTAATTTTTGTCATACAAGTAAATTAATTTTCATTTAAAATTATCGAATATACGAATGGACCTTGATAATGGCCCTATAACAGTTTGCACATAGTAATGCCCGCAATTAAAATGAATATTTTATATAATAATCATAGTTGTGAATATTTCGCTTATAGTTTAGTTTGACAATAATGCGTCTGTTGCGTCATGCACATGTTCCCAAAGACATTGAATGTAATGTAAGCTTCATAGTGTTGTATTATTTAATAGGTAAGTAAGTTACAATTTCTTATTAAAGTGTTTGACAAGATAATGATATCACGATGATTTTTGTCACTGAATCTATCCTCGATGGATAGAAGCCGAATGTGAAGGAGCTTTAGCCCAAGTGGGAACATAAATTCAAAAGTACTCTCTTCTCATTTTTGTGTGACGGAATTTAGTGAGTTATCGACGCCCGGGAAAATGACTTATACTTATATTGTAATTTTAGTGTAAACGTTTTAATGTATACCTTTATTTTACCCGTGCAAAGTCACCACCGCCCATAGACAATGGCGCTGTAAGACATATTATCCATTCCTCACATAACCAATGCGCCACCAACATTGGGAACTAAGATGTAATATCCCTTGTGCCTCTAGTTACACTGGCTCACTCACCCTTCAAACCGGAACACAACAATACTGAGTACTGCTGCTTGGCGGTAGAATATCTGATGAGTGGGTGGTACCTACCTAGACAGGCTTGCACAAAGCCCTACCACCAAGTAAGGTTAATGTTTACTATTTATTTTCAGTTAAGATTTACGTGATCCATCCACGAAGTTATAGCCTCATAGAAATTTACGATTAACTGAAAATTGATTGTGCTCTAAACAGTTTTCACGTTAATTACTCGCCGCGAATGTTTCCTCGACTAAATTACACGGAGTCTTTCGTGCCAATGAAAGGTAGTTGTTTCTTAGCACATAAAACTAAGCACTTCCTCCGAGTCCGCTTGTAATTTCCACATTCTGTATCTCTAAACTGGTTTACTTCCAAGCAACAGGAAATCGTTCAATTGATAGCCTTCCAAAGCAACCTAGTCCATTTTTATTTAAGATAATTCTATAATTATTAGTTTACTAATTAGCTTTGGTATTAAATCATAGTACTTGTCTTATTCTTTAATTACTTGCGTCTTTTATAATAATTTATATTCTGTTGTGAAATAAGTGTTTTAATCATCGTGTAGTCGTGATTTTTTACAAAAAAGAAATAACTCTATGCTCTTTATGATATGCAATGTTTGAGAATTTAAATACTGTATGAAAATTAATAATAAAAAAAGAAACCCCGTTCCAATCTTTACAGTTGGAAATCTTTTTATTATCTTTACAGACTTGACGATAGAAATACAGTAGTTATTTATTATAAATAACAGTTTTTACCGTTAAAAATTAGCTTATATAAGCTTTTAATTAGCTCATTAATTTGAATAAGTGAAATTTATTTTATAAGTGCTTGAAATTAAAATATAAATTATATTCATGTAAAAATAATTAATCAAGATAATAATAATATACCAAAGTTTCTAATATCACACTTTATTAATACATCCACGCCGCGATGATCGTCCGTAGAGCGTAGATCACGCGTCGCTAACAAGATGCGCGCGCGCAGGAAGGCGTCCGTCGCGTCCGATCTCTATCGGCCTGATGCATGCCTCCGGTGTTAGTAGGATTGAAATAGTAGCGGTTAATGTGAATTTAATTAGTACGTTTACTTTCCCAACAATCGTCAATTAAAAACAAAACTAGTAAATAGTTTAGTTTAATAGACTCAATAAAAACTCGATCAAAATAAGTCGATCGACAAGTATTTTAAGTTTTTACGTCACAATATTATAACATTAGTCAATAATATTAGTAAAAAAAGTTATACTTATTTTTATTATTTGAAATAATATATATAAAATAAAAAAAACAATTTTATAAACATCTTATATATTAATAGCGTAAGCCGATCATTGTCCCCGTGATTGTGGGTCGATAGCTGCACATAAAAAGTCGGTTATGGTCTCATTTTGAAGACAGTCGTAGATGTGGAGAAAAATAAAGAAGATATTTATTAGAAGAATTTTAGAGAGCGGAAAAAAGTTGCTGGCCGGCTAGAGAGCGGTGCTACGGCTGTATAAGAAAATAAATGAAAAACGTAAACAAAATTAAGGTAAATTGTTATCGACAAACTCCAATTCTAACTGAAACAATGTATATTTGACATTAAAAAATATATTTAAATTAGGTTTGATCATTTTGACACCGAATGTAGATGAGAAACTTGCAGTTTACAATGAAATGAAATCAAAACTAGGTCTCGAAATTCCGAAAATATATTTTGAATAAACGCGAATTTTCGCGGGCGACCCAATCGTAGATAATAAAGGAAGACGAATTTTAGGCTTCTCACGTCACTAGTCTAAATTTAAAGCGGGTGGAACTGCGAAGTGCAACTTCTTATATTACTATACCATTGGTACTAAAACCTTAATCCAAAACTCGCCGATTCTTCTGGTATAAGTTTTATGTACACGAGTTAAGTAATTTTTGTGAGTATGACTTATTAGCATAGATATAATGATAAAATAATCTTCAAACTAATTGAATTTAAGCTTAAATTTATAATGTTAATTTAATTATTATAGGTTTATATCTCTCGTATTCCTTGTTTCGTCCTCTTTAATCATGATTCATACGATGTACTAACGTCGTATAGTTGTTTAAGTATTGTTATTGTGCACGGGAGATGATTAAACCGCGGTTACTGTTGCGGGCGCAGACGCGGGTGCTGGTGCGGCAGGGCATCGCACCTGCGGTAGCGGCAACCAAACGCGCCGTAAGATACTATATTAACGCCGCTTCTTTTATTTTTATAGCCATCGCCGCGAGCTAAAGGTTACGGCAGGGATGTACTTCGACTAACTACATTGAATCGATATTAAATCAATTTATTGAATACAGCAAATACTAATTTAAAGTATTATTTAATGTTACATTTATGTGTATTTTCTAAATGGTTTCTATTTTATATAAATGATAGAAACTTTATATTATATATAAAAACAAATAAATCAACGTCTATATGTGAAATATTGTGCTTACATATGCAAATATAAGCGTTAACAGAGTGCTTTCTTAGACCATGTCACATAAAATCTGAAATACCAGGCCTCGTGTCCGTATTTCTTTAAAAAGTGGATCATTGTTCATTGTTATAGAGAAAATAACATCCGTCTCGGAATATTTTACGTAATGTTGTTTTTTTATGGGCAAGAAATTTGCAAAGTTTTATAGTGATGGTACCGAATGTAAATTGCTCGTTTAAAGTCGAGCAGAGTGCGTACCTGTCGGACATCTTTCGGCATCTGGCCGGTCGGAGGCTGCGATCTTGAGATAGCCCGGGTCACTGTCCCCGCACACACACTACCCCGCGACCGGGAATGTTCCGCTTGTAACCTGTGAGCATCGCCTTTAATATGGTCAAGTAATTAATAAATTGTATGTTTTATTTTGAAGTGAACCAACAAGTGGAATCATAAGGGATATACTCGTAATACCTAAGATGTCATGTTTGACCTTAGCCGGAATTAAATTATATTTGAACTGTTTTCAGTAATAACAACGTCTCCGTATTATTTTTCTTATAACGTCAAGATCAGAGATAATACAAACCATCATTCAAGCTAGTCAAGTTTTGACCATAACTACAAACAAAAATATAATTTTAGATTATTATGATAATATATATTTTTAGATTATTCCGCAGTAAAGCTTTGCTTTTAATTTACTAAAATAACTGTCTGTCTGTGTTGGCACCAACCACTCATCAGATATTCTACTGCCAAACAGCTACTGAGTAATGTTGTGTTTTGTTTCGAAGTGTGAGTGAGCCAGTGTAACTGCAGGCACAAGGGACATAAAATCATAGTTAAAAAGCTTGGTAACGCATTGGCGTGGTTTACGGAATGGTTACTATATCTGACAGCGCCAATATCTATGGGCAGTGGTGGCCACTTACCATCACGTGGCCCATTTGTCTTCCCCCTAACTATAACATAAAAGAAAAGAAAAGAAAAGAAAATGTTGTAGTATCGATTAGATCTTATTTTAACTAAAGTTTTTTATATTTCAATTTGAATTGATACCGTAGAAAATTTTTATAATATTGATAATTTTAAATGGGTCCTGTGAGGAGTAACACAAATAACAGCCTCGGTGCTGAGCGTGCGATCGCGTACAGCGAAACTAGAACTATTTGTACAAAATTTTGTAATATCCGTGATTACACTCCATTGAGCTCTGTTCTGTTTAAACACACGGACCGTCGGAATATATCGTCACAGTCGCAGAGCAAAGACTGGTCTGAATAATATTAAATATGTTTTTACCTAAACATTAAGTATAGCGTATATACATATAATACACATATGTCATTTTAATGGCACTAGTCATTCAGCAATATAGGTATATAATAATAATAAAACCATTATTAAACTTTGAGACGCTGTATTGTAATATTAAATAATTGCAGGTACGTAATTGTACGCCGATTATGACTCATATTTATTTTAGATTGTGTAATATTATAATTGAAAAAAATAATGAATCTATTTTTAATTTAATTATAAAAATGGACAATTATTAATAGTTCATTACATTTCAGATATTTATATATTTTTTTATTACTCGAAAATTACAATATATGAAAAAAAATATACAAAAATAACATGAGTTATGTATAATATATACTACTACGGCTTGACCGACGCGAAATTTATAAAACACAAACTTCCAAACCCCTTTAAAACCTTAGGGTTGGAGTTTCGTAAAATCCGTTCTTAGAGGAATGTCTACACCCTGTAAGGAATCTTGTGGCAAATTACAAGTTTGTAGGTGTTATAGTTTTCTGAGATTTCGTCATTAAACAGTGAGTGGTACTTCGCTAATATTGTTCACATTATAGACCTTAAAACAAGCTTATTTTGTAATGGTAAGTACGTCTACTTACTATTAAGGAATACTTACTCCAGATTACACAATATATTAATCCGTATTATTACTAAGTTGTATTTGAGCTGGATGTACATATTATTTTTATCCGTAACGGTATTTTGAAATATGTGCTTATGACCTTGTAATGTAGTCAAAATTAATTATTTAAATTTATTCCAATGAAATAATAATATTAGTTTTTCATTATAGTTCGCGGAGTAACAGAGTGTGTCGTCAATTTAATTACTCTATTCTAAAAATAAGCTTTAGTGATTTGTATTTATTTGAAAATTTCAACATTTATAAATAAAAATTCCTTGATGTATTTTTAGATCCTATAAAACTCCAGCATTCCATTGTTAAATTTGTCGATCAAATTAGATAATGTTGACAATATTGGTCTAAACTCGAAAGCAGACGTACGTACGTACTTACGTACGTGTATTATACGTATAATACACGTTAATTTTCTTATATTGAAAGCGAATACAAATACTCATACAACACAACACCCCCCGCCCCCCGCTCGGTGATGCGTTATTATATATTTAAAGGTATTATAACAATCAGAAAAGATTTTCATACGATTAAATATTAAATAAATAGTGTAACCCCGCGCCAGCTAATATAAACATTTTTTCATCTTTACTAATATCATGAATGCAAAAGTAACTCTGTCTGTTACGCTTTCTCAGCTAAGCTACTGAGTTGATTTTATTTAAATTTGACACGAAGCAAGATTGAACTACACGCGGCCGAAGGGGTTTAACTAGGCTGTCTGTATACTTCGAACATCGATTAAATATCGATTATCACAAGATAATTAATTCAAAATGTTACACGTATGTTTCATTCCGTATTAAATTCTACAAGACAATTCCGGTTCAAGAACTAGAATATTTCGTATTCAATATAATAAATTCAGATAAAAACAATTTGACTATTGACCGGGACGTGCGTGGGCGCAGTTGAATGCGATGACAAAAACCAAGTGACAAATAAAGCACTAAAATAACAATGTGATGTGACTCTAATATTTTAAACGGAATGTGGACAGCAGCCATAAATGTCAAATTTGTAATTACACTCATATTTTACTACACAAATATGAATGTACTTGGAAATCCCGAAGCTACTGTGTAAGATGCTGTCTTGTCTATGTTCCTTGTCTTTTAACTTATTCTGTATTATATGGAAGTGTATTTATTGGTATGATATGGTAATATAACCTCGTTGGTCGCTCCCGGGTTCGGATCAATAAAGATGCTTTAGGTTTTTCTTTCGAGTAATTCTCAATAGCAGTTTGAAATAAGGAAGCAGTACTTTATATTAGTACTAAAAAAATATTAATAATATTGTCTTAGATTTTCGCGATTATTACACATTGAAATAAAACTAGTTTTTAACGGATTTAATCGCGTATATTAATTATTTTAACATCCCGACGTTTCGAGCACTTTGCAGTGTTCGTGGTCACGGGCAGACTTCGGGATGTTAAAATAATTAATATACGCGATTAAATCCGTTAAAAACTAGTTTTATTTCAATATTAATAATAATTTCTTTTTTTTTTCACAAAACATTACCATGCATAAGGAACGAATTTAAATATTATTAGTCAATAATGCTTGCCAAAAATTATTTATTATCATTTGTTCCCACTCTTCTCAATTATTTGTAATCGACGCAATGTGTTTCTCTCTTCCATTCAACTCCACCTTCTCGCCGTCTTATTCGTCTTTTTTCCTTCCTAATCTTGCTTTATAGCGATGCACGTCTAGCGAAACCAAGTTTATTAACGCACTCACTACTAGCACCGACTGCGCTGGGGCTCTCGACTCGCATGAACATTTAACATTTGACTCCTTGCCTTTTTTTAAATGACAGGTATGAGCAAATTATTATAAGGCATCCAGTATCGCCACAAGCGATCTCTCCTCTTAATCAGCCAGCCTACCCGATGTTCATATATATTTCTACGCGATCTACACAAACAAAACAAATATCTCAGCATATTTAACCACATACTATTATATTTTGTAATAATATAATTTTTATAACTAAATTATGAAGTCTAACTTGAAGACAAATTCTACATATAATTATTTCTATAAATCATACCAACAAAGTTATCATAAGCAAAAAAATATAAATAGTTTTTAACATACTCTCTAACTGATATATCGCTCAGAAGTACCGTTATGTGTCCCATATCAAAAGATAAGTAGTTTCTTAGTAAACAAACGAACAAACGAGGTAACGAAGTATTAACTTTAACATTATTTATAGATTTTTTTGTAAAATTGTTAATTTCCTTTAAGAAATCTAAAAATATAATCAAAGTGACACTACAATGACACATTTAGTACATAAATTGAATACAAAACTTATTAAATATTATAATCTTTAAATTTATGGTAACCCTAATTGTGGGTTTTTTCGCCTTGATCTATTTCACCTCTGCGCGACATCGCCGAGGTCATCGATGTCAGCCGCAAGCAGTCGGTAAAAAATATTATCCTTCAAAATCCACTAGCACGTTTGTCCTATCGTTACTTAAATTGTTTTTTATCCTTCCTAACCTTTATACTAAATAATAAAACGTAATTTTTTTTAACAAATAACAGACCAAAGGTTCTTTTTAACTATTAGATTCATTTAATCGACTTGTAACTTATTCCATTACGCTGTTTATCTGCTGGTCGGTGGCAGAATATCATCTCAATAGCAAAAAAAAATCCTTCCCCATGTAGCGTGAGATAAATTATAAACATAAATAAAACACATGAAAAACCACCGAAGCTAACCCGGAGTTGAACCTACGATCCACGAGCTCCTGCCGTGCTGTTGCCACCAATGTTGCCGGTCCATGTATATATTTTGTTACTAAGATATTAAAAAGTGAATTATATTATATTATTAGACACGTAATAATGTTTATGAAGGTATTACTCTACTTATAGTTTAAATGTCTTGATATCTTAATCGATTTCAATGTATTTTACGCAATATTGTTAAATGTCAATGCATTTAAAAGAAACATGTAAAGGCAATTTCAAATAAACTATAAATATATATTTTAAAATGATTTAGATCAATTCGTATTTAAACCGTACTTAAAATGGCCAAATATTTCACAAAAAAAAAAAAATATTAAATTATATTTTAGGTTTCAAACATAAAGATAAGCTATAAATTATTTTTATTTACGGTACAGTAAGGAAGATTTTTTAATTAGATCACCGTACTCGCAGCATGACATTCACGAAGTGTATTTAATCATTGAGACTGGTTTGGTCGCTGATATCCATCAACGTTCAGCCCAGTTTAGGTATGCATTGACAGCCCACACCTACTAATAATAATTAGAAGTATGGCGGCCGTATAATGTCAAATGTCACTGAAATGTCAATAGTTATTCGCCAACTATCGTGTACTTCCGTACTTTTTCTCGCTCCACTTGATTTTATTAAGGTGATTGGATTTTCTTATCTTGATAAAAGTGTGTATAACAAATATTTCTTAATATAATTTAACTTGTTTAATTACAATTAGAGTAGAGTGAATTAATAAAAAGACTAAGCATTTTGTATATGCAAGACTGTCTAAATAAATAGTACAAAAGGAAGTCGCGCGAGCGGCGCTGATATAGTTTAATGGTTCCAAATAGAGGACCATTACAAGGATATTACTGGTTGTCCGATCTCGGCGGCGTCTGAGCAGGAAGTGACACGCTCGTCGATTTCTCTGGTGTGCGCGCAGGCGATAAATAACCGCGGGTAGGTCTAATTCCGCCGCCATATTTACGCGCCAGGTCGCAACGGCGCGCATGCGCGTGGGCGTCCCGCGACACCGCAGAGTAATCAAATAGTAGTCCTACCTCGATATCGCCCATTGAACCCTTTTATAGCCTATCTAGAGCAATTTTCTTTTAAAGTGACGCCATCGCAAACGACATTATCGCGAATAAATTATCTCGGCCTTTATGCAATTACGTGAGTCGTTGTCTAAAATTTTAATTGAAGCTTTTATTGCGGTGACATGGATACGTCTAAATACCAAAGTGATAAAACTAATCAGACTTTAATCTGTATATATATGATATTTATTTATTAATATACATTAGGTCCGATTAGAAATTTGAATAAAATTCTTACTTCCTTATGGACCGAGTGTTTTTATTTTCAAACTATATTAAAGGCGGTAATCAAATAGTTATTAATTATAAATACTAATACTTCAATATAAGATTTATGTTTTAATTTCTTATGCATGATATGTAAACGATGACAATATTAATTTATAGGGGCCCTCTAATTTTATTAGTATGTAGTCTTACAATGTATGAATGTATTATCAACTATTACAAGATTATTATACTTATATCAACCAGACAAGACTGGCTATTGTAAGATCCGTATGTTAAATAACGATCGAATCAAGTTAAAATTCATGGGATATATAATATCGAATCAACTTTCGCTTGTACGTAGATAAATAAATAAATATTGGACAACATCACATACATTACTCTGATCCCAATGTAAGTAGCTAAAGCACTTGTGTTATGGAAAATCAGAAGTAATGACGGTACCACAAATACCCAGACCCAAGACAACATAGAAAACAAATGAACTTTTTTCTACATCGACTTGGCCGGGAATCGAACCCGGGACCTCAGAGTGGCGTACCCATGAAAACCGGTGTACACACTACTCGACCACGGAGGTCGTCAAAGTTCAGATAATAATCATCCAGGGTATAAATACTGGGATTTCAAATGCGAAATGTCCGCGGACCTTATTGCGTGCGAATTGTGTTCTGTTGTTACTGCCAGTTGATACCCGAGGGACTCTTTCGAAATGCGACCGATGCGAACTTTCTAAATCGCTATACCAAAAGATCTATGGAATGCGTTCGCTTTATAAGTGTGTATTAATAATTGCTTAGTTACATAATACATTTCTTATTATTGATCATATTGAATTGTTTATTTTTAAATTTAATTAATGTTTTTAAACAAACCGTATTGCAGTTTGTTGTGTGTTTTGTTATAGAGTAATAATAATTAAAGAAATTTACCGACCAACGACTGTGTTATGAAATAAAAATATGTAGTATTTTTTTTATTTTTTTATAATACGTTATTGTTATTTCAATGGGGGCTAAGTTTTGTTGGTTTTCTATAAACTTTTATTTTATTTTGAAATTTATTCTAATTAATATATTTTTTTAATTTTTGTTTCATCGACATTAGTTGCATTTTCTTTGCATAAATTACAACTACTTTAGTGATGTAATCAATAAAGTGAGAGAAAATATATTAAGCTAGTCTTCGCCCGCATCTTATGAACCCGAGTGATGCGATCCCTTCTTTGGACTCGAGTTTGCCTCTGACCAAATTTGATCAAATTTCGTACCACAGTTTAGACGCAAAACCGTTATAGGTAGAAAGACTGAGTTACTTTCTAATACTAGTATTTATAATATTAGTATAGATAAAAAAAAGTCAAAATATACATACAATATACACAAAATAAAAATCGGCCGAATAGATAACCTTCTTTTTTTAAACTTATCTAAATACCTACTACGTTTAATGTATTCGTGTTTTATTAAAACAAATTTAAAATGAAGCGCTCTGATATAACTATCAATCACGCGCTACATTTAATGTGCGCATATACGAAGTGATACAATACCACACATGGGTACACTACTGGTCGGCAGGCTGTGGGCGTGCTGACAGGGTGATTTACAACACGGGCCGTTGTGAATGAAATAGCATTTGAGACAGTTTAACATGAAAATAGGTGCAGATTTAACGAAAGTGACCGTCCAGTCAATAAAAGATCAATATTTAATATATTGACGATATATTGGCTAATTTGCTATGCACCGGTATTATTTCCCTGAGATATATTTATTATTGACAATATAATCGATCGAAAATCAAAGAAAAAATAAAATAGATTAAATATATTTTTCATTAGTCTGTTGATGTATTCTTTTGATGTTATTTTTCTGTGTTGCGTTACTACGGTAATAATTTAGAGTCCTATTAAAATCTGTCTGTACTAATATTATAAACAGAAAACATTTGTTTGTTGTTTGTATGTAGGGGGTAATTTCCGGAATAAATGTTATTCTTAATATTTAAATCACCATAGGGAGGTATACATTATATTTATATCATATCATTTTCTTTTTTTTTTTTTAATAATCTGTATCCGTGCGAAGGCGCGGCGTGTCGTTTATCTATACTATAAATGATGCTTTTTTTGTAATGCCTAACTTAAAAAAGTACGATATCAACATACATAAAATTTATAACAAAATATTCAAAAAAAAGGTTTTAATATAGGACCTAATTTAAGATTATTTTTTTCTTTATATTCTAATAGATTTTATTTATGTATCATGTATGTAATTCGAATCGTCTGTTCTGTTTTTCTTTTGTCTATGGAAATCTCTTTTAGGTAATATTTTTTAGTCCTAATAAAAGTTAATTTATACAAAACAAATACTCTTTATGGTACAACAATGAAAGTTAGAAAATAGACCAGAGGCGGTTTTATCGCTAATGCTATCTCTTTTAGACATTTTTAATGTGAAAGAGAGAAAAAACTAACTTTGCAAATTATATAGTGTGCGTGTAATAATTACATTACAGGATAATTACACTGTCTATAATACGTTTTTTATATACGTTTATAGATAACTATAATTACGTGATTATAAATATGTTTACAATAATATACACAGTATAGAACACGTTTATATATTTACATGCTTATGTTTAAATCGTTTGTTAACACGAGTAATAAAAATTTTGCGAGTGAATTTTAGACTGAAGTTCTTCACACACTTTTGGTGCTTGTGACGATATAAGCTAGTATAGTTTGTGCTAGAGATTGTAAATTTGTTCAAAATAGCTGATATTAGAAATCAAATTACCGAGAGCAATCAACTTATTATTTTATATACACGGAATAGAAGATAGTCGAGAAATAACAGGAATTGAAACCACCCCCATATCGCGCCCACGTAAGTCTACTTATTAAGCTATGTAACAAAATGGCGACGCTAGTTGTGTATATTTAGCAGTTCTATGGTTTGTCTCCGACATAATCTACAGCTTACTCCACTTACCGGCTATCTAGAGATAAAAGCTTTATGGTTTAGTTGTTATAGTAACTATATATACTAACAATAATATAAGATTATATGACACACAAACACATACATTTTTTAACGCACACATACATCTGTATTAGTACGTATTCACACTCATTCCCACACGCACACTGAAATAAATACGATTCGTGTTTTAGGATATAATTATAAAGTTATTGTATTTATATTATTATTTATTTAATATTTTGCATTTCTGTAGTCCTATTTTATTTTCAAAGTTATCCTGATAAATGCTTCCGAAACTTTTAAACAAATTATAGCCAATTTTATTCAATACATGTAGTACTGTTTTGCCATTCTTTGTGAGCTTAAGGGTACCGTAAATATAACGGCGAAAACGGTAACAAAAATACAATTATTATTTTCATTTGTTATGTAAGTATATTGCTTTATTTATTTTTTTACAAAATCTATTTATATTATCCCTAACAATATATTTACTAATACATTAAAGCAATTAACTAGCTTGTCATATAAGTCATAAATATTAATTTAATTAAGATACTTGCATACCAAACACACGATGAAGACATATTTAATGAAACTCTGTTAAAAATTAATTACAAACAAATAAACTAATAATAAATAATTATTATTAATGAGCTGGGATAGGCTCGCGCATTACATTATTATAGTAACCACGGGCTCACCGTTGGAGGCGTGGGTGCGGTGTATTCAAATTCGTGTTTAATATCGTGATCGGACGTGTAAGGAGGTTTATAATATGACCAGGGATTATAAAATTAATTATTTAATATACGGTACGCACGGTCAACATATTCTACGTACTTTATTACTAGAACGTGACCCGGAGGTCTAAAAAGTATATTCATTATGGATGCAGCTTTATGATAATTATTAATTTCGCGATCAAATCTCTCATCATAATGTTATGTTATTCATGATCAAAATCAGGAGTTACATTGCATCTAGATCTACTTATTATTATCAACAATGTACGAATTCTTATAAGGATTATGTATCATGTAATGTCAGCCTGTGTACGTCACATCACTGAACAAATGCATTCGCTCTTGTTGACCAGAAGAAACTAGGCATAAGTAAAATTCAGTTTTAATAACTTGGACTAAAATTATTTTTCATGACTAAATATATCAAAGCCTTATTCTACTAATAAAAGCGTGAGATAGCCTGCATTTGTCATGTTACGAATTAAACTCATCCAGAGAAAAGGAAGCCTTTTCTCAGCAGTGGACCATTTACAGGCCCAGGTTACTTCTATTACACTTCGCCTTTCAAGTAGTCAGCAATAGACTTGACTATGGAGGAAATACTTGTATTAAGATCGATTGAGGTAATTGAATATGGAATTCAACCGTTATCATTATTGAAAATTTGACAAAAAGTATAAATTTTTTTTGCAATATATATTTGAAAACCGATCGACAATTTGAGTAGCAAAAGGTACTGGTGTTTTCATATGAAAAAAAATCTTATTATACTAATGTATTATTTATGTAGATTAAGTAGTAAATATAAATAAAATTAATAATGATAATAATAAATTTAAAATTAATTGTTGCCTATAACAATGCCTCGGTGATTTTGAAATAGTAAAATCATTCGAATAACCTGTAACATTTATAAGGCGAAATATATTAATGTCGACTAATGAAAGTCGATAATAGACTTCAGAAAGCAATTAACGGTAATTATAACACTAATAGAAGGGAACGATTGAATCGCTCGTTACATAATCGTTGACCGCAGGCTGTCCCCCAGTTCGTGTAGGTGTATACTGTCCGAACTGTGTATTAATGCAAAGGAACATGGATGAAACTTTTTAATATATTTTTTTTCGAATAGGCTCTTACAAGTACTTTTGAATTCATTTTACAAGGTTAGTTATAATATCAAGCTACAATACCGATTCTACCGGGTAAAACTGACAAGAAGGTCAGTAGCTACTCTTTATTTGTCCGTTTATATTTGTATAGGAATATGAACATAAACGACGAATTTTAACTCATGTACAATATAATATGACTTATCTGTTTATATATATTTTAAACTATAGGCAAATATAGAATATTCTGTTGAATTTTATATAAGAATCGAATATTCTGCTCCAAGAAGGATTACTAACTTCATGAAGTCGAAAGTTTCGTTTTATGAATCTATCTTTACTTCTCGTGTTTATACAAAATGATCGATGTTGTTATTATGTGATTTTAGTATTAATGGTATATATTTAACTGTTTATGTGTGTTGCTGGGTTATTTTTTTTTTTAATATTAAAAAAAAGCCCAATTGTTAAATTTCCTACACAAAACCTTTAAAAAAAACAACAGTAACAGCCTATAAATTTCCCACTGCTGGGCTAAGGTTTCCTATCCCTTTGAAGAGAAGGCTTGGAGCATATTCCACCACTCTGCTCCAATGCGGGTGGTAACAAAATAATCGCGTGACGTAAATAAAAAAGAAATACACGTACATTAAGAAGCATAATTTTAAAATCGTTTAATAAGCGAGTCATATATAACAATGAAATGTTTGATTAAAATAATATCTGTAAATTATTTTGTCATCTTAACCATATAGGTACATTAAGACTATAAATTTATTAAAATTTTAAGCGTCCGTTTATTTGGAGTAGATTCGATCCCGTGAAATGGGAGCGATGATATCGCCTCATGGCTTCTATCTCCTTGTTTATGTCGTTATTATGAAGATCTGCCTCGTTAGCATAATACTCTGGAATAGGATTAGAGTTATCAATGTTGGATCTTACTTTATAGATCGCTTATAAGGCGCACTAGCGTTCGGTTACTCGTTAAAAACGGGAACTGTCTCCGTTGTATCTAATTAGTACAATTTAATTTTAGTTAATAGTAATTTTAAATAATTTGCTACGAAAGTGTGACCTGTTTCAGATATGTATGATAAGCATATTATAATATTCGTTATCTGCTGTACGTTTAACATGTATATTTTAAACCAATATCATATGAGTAATGAAGTTAATGTTGTATTTCATCGAATTGATTTTACTAAATGGTCAAGCCAGTGTAGTGATGGTACGTTCACGATGTTATCCGTAGGTTTGAAGACAAATGGAATGTGACATCTCGCACAACCATTAAACAACAATGGTCCGTAGGCGAAGTGGGCGATCTTCGATACCTACACGTTTTCAACGGCACGCTTATGTAACTCAGAAGCTAGATATCCCAGGATTAAATAGTTTTAATCTATATATTTACAAATGTCAAAATCGTTACATCAACTTGATATCAAATTGCGATTCATTAAATTTTATTGTATTGCTTCACTTTCAAATAACGTCTTATTTCGAGAATACTTTCTAGTGTTCGAATCTTTGAAAGATTATTACGTTTTTTATTATTAGTAAAAGTCCAAACATTATATTGATATATAAATCGTGTTTGATATCATGAAAACGAATATGTCTCTAATTGGCCAGATCATATCTACAGTTTCGTAACCGTCTAAATGTCGTCCAGAAATAAAAATGTAACAGCCACTGACATTTCAATCTTAATCCGAGGTACGGGAAAGTGATCGGATTCGTTCGAGACATTACCATTGTAGTTTGCCGACACGTGTGACACTTTTGTGACGTCCTGACTTATTCTGACATGTCACATGGAATAAAATTCGATATTCTCAAATGAATTAGTTAATGGCAAATCGAAAAAAAATCGTTGATTTTTTTGTACAAGAAGGGTACGTGAAATATATTTCTTGTGAGTTTGATTCTATTGTTAAATGTTTATTCATTTTTTGTTACCATTGTTAAATCGTATTTGTATGAGCAAACATCATTCAGGAACGCTTTGAATCAACTTTGACATTTACTACGCCTAAACACCGAGATATGGAATCGCGAATCTAAGTCTTCAATTTCTAACATCCACGCAACGACCGAGGTACCAGTACATCCATAAACATGTGTAAAAGCCAAACTAGATAGTAATCGCAAACGTTAATACACAAAGGGGATACATGCCTCGCAATGGATTGTCATTGTCGGACCGGTTGAGCAAATCGTCCGGTATAAATTACGAACGTCACTCTGATCATGATATCGACAGCTCATGCATCATGGTATCGCTGTCGTTCGATCATCGCTGGGAACGGTCTAGTGACCTTAGCTTGTGTGGGTGTGCTTGACCCTGATATAACGTTCGCTAATTGTATGTATGCCACCGAGCTATTTGAATATTTCAAATGTGACAATCAATTATTCACACGTTGAAGGAGTGCTACGAAGGAGCTTTGACAACCTTTGGTCTTGTTTATATTTAAAAGGTAATGAAAATCAGCATGATTATTTCTCTTTTACTTCGGATGACACTTCTTTAAAACTTCGGCACTCGAATCAATTAGTGACCACGGAGATTATTGCTTGTTCAAAACGTGTAATAAATATAAATGAAAGGAATGAATATTCCTAAATCTATCCAGTACGTGTACTGTGAACTAGCAAAACTCATAAGAACCGCGTGAAAAAAAAAACAATTACTCCTCAACAGCAGTTGGTAATCCATAAGGCCATAATGATGAGTCCATGTACTACCGCAGTTATTATCGGATCTGAACTTTACAGAGACTAATACTATTTCCCTGGTTATGTCGATCGCACACACGGATCTTTTTAATAACACAGGTCCATAAAAAATGATCCTATATTACGTAGGATTCTCGGCCGTGATCTTCAACATGGTGTATGGAAATGTTGGAACGCACGTCATTTGAGCATTCAAATACGAGTATGTTGCACGATCATTACTCATCAATTACACGTGGGCTGTTTGATTTATTTTATAAAATACTAGCTGTCCCGCGCGGTTTTACCTGTTCTACCTGCCATTGGGTCGTAGTGTTATAGGGTCTATAAACTTTATCAAAATCCGATTTTTCTGACTGAATAAGTTGTAAGTAATTAAACCAAACATTGATAGATTTTATAACAAAAGTGATTCCGGATCGATTACCGTTTATGATAAAAAAATCGGATAAGTTGTCATGGTCTCGAAATAGTGAATTTTTTTTACGACCTACTATTCGGTCGGGTGGTTTTTAATTAAATTTAGCATAGAGTAATAGAGAACCTCCAGAAATAGAGAATCACATCAAGAAGAAGATAGGGATTTATATTATTATTGAATAAACTAAAAAAGCAGCTATATCAAAGATGACCAAACAGCATAGCATAGTAGTATAGTATAGTAAATCTGCTTCATGATTAAAAGTGTGGCTTTATAAGAGTCATCACTCATAAGTTATGTGAGGCGCTGGCAACCATGGAAAATTAGTTATCTAATAGTAAATAGACACCTGTCTACTTTGACTTTGTGAAAAGCATTAGCCATACCTCCATAACCACCAGCTCACTCATATTTGTTTTGTTATCAATGTAATTCATATACGAAGATACACCGAATTGGTCTGAAAATTCACCTCGTTAATCGCGTAAACCATTTCAAACGATTGGAATCGAACTAAAACCGTATAAAATACGTCAATGCAGCTGATAAGAAAAGTGCTCCATCCAGTTTCCTATCTTGAACCTCACTCGACTGGTCTAAACGAGGCACCAGGGATTAGTGGCGTGGGAAGAATAATGAAGACATTTGTCGTGCGCACGCGCATCTACATGTTATCCTCACATAGGCCTAAAGCATCCGAATACAATGGCGCTCCATACATTATTACGTATCCTACACTTGGATCTATCTGACAGTTATGGCATTTTTAGAAACATTAGACGTTTTAATCTCTTGTTTATTAGCGTTAAGTAGAGTATTATGATACTAAAACGCTATCAATTACACTATAGATGTTTTTCCATTAATATTTTATTGTTGGAGGATGACTTTGATTTAGTTAATTTTTATAGCTCTTTATGTCGAAATTTTGATTTTCGTTTTCATATCCATTGTTTGATAATTCATTTATTTTTTTATTATCATTTAAGAATTTGTAACACATTCGATTGGGACCCACAACGTGTAAATATACTATTATTAGGTTGATACGTATATAACACTTATAGTATACAAACAAAAATAATAATTAATTTACGTAAAATATTAGTATAATTCTATTTATTTAAAATCAAGTGATGTAGGAGTACTTGCTGGTGGCAAATATCCATATAAGGTACTATGATACAGAGAGCACTTTTACAAGCTATTAAAACGTTCTAGATTCATTTCAGGATCGTTGTTTACACAACAACAGATTAATGTTGTCATCAATATTCCATTGTTACATCACATATCGGTCATTGTGTTTGTTGTGTTACATTTGGCAATGTTTTGGCATTCGATTGACCACTGAAGTTATGTCAATAATCGTCTCAAGACCCAAACATTTCTCTGTTTACTCACAAGATGCTCACTAATATATGTATTGTCTTTATCGAATTATGAGCAAACCGGTGCGTTTGTACAGGCTCGATTCTCGATTGTTACAAATTATATGAATGCTATCTAATCACTTTAATAATAATATCTGCAATTAATAATACTTTAATACTCGAAATTATCTATATCACAAGACATATATAATGGTGATTTCACTATATATGTAGGTATGTACGAGAACGACGATGATGATATCTCCCTGGAGCGAAATTTCAAGCGAGATTAGTCAATGCTCAGGATATATTTGTAGTGCACATTTTACAAATTAACATAACCAGTCTACATAAAGAAAAACTTGCTATTATGATATAATAAAGATAATATATAGTTATAAACGTTAAATATATGATAATATAAAAAGAAATATTATAATATAATATCAATACAGATATGTCAAGAATATATGAAATATAATTCATATTAATACGTCAAAGTCGTAAAATGATTCATAAGCTTTTCAACTTAAAAACATTCCTAAAGGTATTCTTACTTTAAATATATATGTATAACTATCAGATATACTCTCTTAAAAATATCATTTTTTTTTCTTGAATTTATTTTTAAGCCATAAAACAATATTGAAATCTGATTGCTAACAATAGCATAAAGTTAATTATATCCTATTATAAATGTACATGAAAATATTTATATATTTGTGCAAACTGCGTAGGTAACTGTCTTTGCAATCTTGGCGCCCGAAAGCACGTAGTCATCGTCCTTTTCTCACTCCAGTAGTAGAGGTTGCAGTCTTATCGTACTATAGACTCGTACTGTATATTGAAGGAATAGAAATTACATTGTAGCTAGTCATTTTATATTAAATTTATGCAGGTTTTTTTTTATTAAAAACTATTGTGTTTACAAACAATTTTAATATTATCATTGGTTTATTTGTATGCATTATATATTATATACTAATTGGAATAATTTATAACGAGTATAAATTTTATTATTAAGCAGAGTTAACATATCGTCAAGTTTTGACTCTATAAATATTATGAGAGCTAATTGTTTTATGGTACGTAATAAAACCAAATTAGAATTGAGCAAATCTCATTATTTTGACGTTAAATTTATAAATTTGCCAATATTGTTAATATAGGAGAATAATAATAGAAAATAAGACTTATTCCATCATGGTGCACCAGTTTGGTAGGGTATGCAGAATTTCATCTGATACATTTTTTTTACGATATAGGTAGGCGGACTAGCAAATATGTCACCTGATGGTATGTGGTCACCACCGCCCATAGAAAAGGGCGCTGTAAGAAATATTAACTACCGGCTCACTCACCCTAAGCACCGTAACACAATGAAATAATAGGTCCTGCTGTTTGGCGGTAGAACATCTGATGAGGGGGTGGTACTTACTCGTAACCAAAAGGGCTCGCAGAAAGCCCTACCACCTAGTAAAACTGATACATGTAAGTTTCGTTACGACGTTTATCACGCACGTGACTCAAAATCCTTGTCTGGATTTGAACGGTCGGTCTTAGATTGAGATTAGCATATTTTATTCACGGTGCCATCTCGATAATACTACAACATAATTTCCGCGTAACGTTTGGTGCTCCTACTCAATATCAATACCTCTACGTTCGTATAACCTTTGAAGTTATAATTCATAGGCGAGGTTATTCAATTCAATACACGTGTTCTATGATAATGCTTAATACATCATGGTGGGTATTGTAATTTGTAGAATAGATTAGTAAATAGGATTAGATAAACGTATTGAGTTTAATACCTATTAAATAATTGTTATTAATGACAAGAAATTGCTATGTTATATGTGTATATTTAAATATTTTACGTAATGTTTATATGATAAGACTATATATAGTATTATTAAAATATGTACTTAATATTTTAATATCATAATTTATTTTATTCGTTAATAAGTAACGTGAGACCAATGTTTAAATTATCATTATTATTGTAGTATTCATTATATTATACTTTTCGTTATTATTATTAATAGTATTGCTTATTTTTAAATGTACATAAATATCTCAATAGCTTAAATACCAAATGAAATTTCCTAGAGGAAAATTGTAAGTGACAGCGTTAATCTCCTTATTTTGAACGCTAGAGTCGTATATATTACGAGATATTACTTTATATAAGCAAAGCCCATGAAGTTGCGAAACTTCGCAATGTCTGTTAATATTCAAATTGTAATGACTCTGATGATAAAAACTAGTTCACCTTTATAATAAAGTTCATTGCGTTATATCCTACGAATTAATGCTAATTTTAATGGTAGTGGGTACTTGTTACATATACAAATAGATTTGTAATTATATTTATTGCTATGTCGTTATAATTATCGAACAGAATTAAGTCGACGAGGAAGTTGGCAAATTTTTATAGATCATTTTATATTTATTTACATTATATAGAATAAGTTACGTAACTGGTACGGTCCTATATATTATCCAAACAACAAACGACTTTAAATACATCCATAGGTTCTATGCGACTGCCTCGCTGGTCTAGAAGTTCAGGATTCAAACACCAGGTCAGGCCGATAAAAAGTTATGGGGTTTTTGTGTCGAAATATTTTCAGAAACAGCCTGCCTGGAGTCTCCAAGTTGGAAGTGTGTACACTCCCTTGGTTGGTCTTGCGCCTAAACTATTTCCGGTCAACACAATATCACTATTTATATGATATTGATATTAATGGTTATATTTTTTAAATTTGGTAATATTTCACTTCAAGCCATGTAAGAAAAGATAAGTATTATAAAACTTTGTAATATTCCTTTTTTCGATTTTATTGACAGTTCATTAATTAAAAAGAAACGGTTATTGATTCAATTGTGAACTGAACGAAGTTTTTTGAACACGCTGTATTTCGAACTACAAAATCGAATCGCAAGATCGTTTAGAGATAACGTGAACTCAGTAAGTAGGTAGCTACTTATCTATATTTAGCCATCTCTACAATATAATACCGGTCTTTCCATTTTGAAAGTTGTTTTAAGCCCTGAAGCCCGATGAGTGACCAAAACAAAAACTCTGAACTATCACGCTCGGGTTCGCCGACCGCGTGACATTTGACACGCGAATGTCAAGGCCCAAGTCGGAACACGTCACTGCACTCGAATGTGACTGTCGAAAATTCCACAATTCTTCGTATTGTACGTAAATACACATTTGTGCAGAGCGTATAAACAGCTTGGAGGGTACGCCCACGTCGTAGTTTCTAGTGAAGTTTGTTCAAGCTACGTACTTTAACTATACGTAAAAAGGTCTGTCACAGTACTGCATTAAATATATATCACCCATCCACATAAACTTGTATTGGCTGATCTATATACAGCCAGTACATGTTTAAATAATAATAACCTATAATAGGAGTGTAATAAGATGTAAGGTACTAGAATTTAGACACATTTACATATTTTGCATAAAATATATATTAATAAAATTAACGAGTCTAGTTCTTTCAGGCTAAGCAGACTATATCTAAAGTTCTCTGTTGTATCTATTACAACAGAGAACTTTAGATATAGTCTTAACTAACTTTAGTATAGTATATCTTACATATGGGATTTTTTAATTTTATTGATTGCTGTTAAGTTTTTTTATATATATTTATAGTATTTTTTATTCTATCAGTCGTCTTTCATTTAATGTTAAATTTGAGATTCATATTTCAGGCTTTGCACAGAAAATAAATAAGTATATCCAAATTTTGCGAGTATGCTTTCGGGGTCAGTGAACTGTGACTTATTTTTTACTACAATGTCATGTTTTTTTAAGCTCGTCCCTGATGTCGTCAATTTTAATATCGTCATAATTTTTGATTATCGTTGTAATTTCATTTTCCAATAATTAATTGCGTTATTTAAATATATTATCAATTTAACCTACTATTACGTTTAACTTTTTTTAATGTAACCTTTTTTTACAAGTGATATATTAAAAATATATGTAACGTCAACGATATTTTTATATAGGGACACTCAAAAAACATCGCAAGGCGAGATGAGTGTCTCTCTACATTTATAAAGGTGAAATATAATCTGGAATCGTGTAGGTTACTTTTTATACAGGAAAAGTTTAATTCACACCTGTACCAAACAAACACCCCCCAACACGACGAAGCTGCGGCCAGAAACTTGTCTGACTGACTGATTGACTCAAATATAGTTCTTTAAATATTTTTATATTTTGCTTTAGTAGGCGAATTGTTGCAACGCGTTGATGATGACAGATTCGGTATTATAATTACTAATTAAATATCAAATACAAAGGCTTGTCATTAATTTAAATAGACGACGTAATTGTGATAAAAACCAATCAACTTCTGCTTGCAATAAACTTATGTTCTCTTATTTATTGTCAACCGTTACAAATCTGAACTCAAACGATATTCAAGTGATAATATTAAGTCGCAATTTATGTTATATTATTACGTATGGAGTCGTATAAAGTGCACTTGTTTTCGTACTTAAAAATGTAATATCACTTCCCGCATTGCAACCGTAGGCCGGTGATATGTGGGGGCAGATCGTAATAAGAGCAAAACGCGAAAAGGTCATGAACATCGTTTTCGTCACAATTTTCCACTCGCTTTTAATGTTTCCGCCGTATAAATAACTGTCTTTATGCAAATTGGTCATTTACGTGTAAATTGTTATCGAGTTTACTTGTTTTTCTTTTTAAAATAAATGTTTTTATATTTTAATGTTGAGTACAATTTTGTAATCATAGTAGATTCTCGTCTCTCGTACTCCGATTACTATTGGTCCGTCTCGATGGCTATATCCAATCCAAATGATATTCTTATACCAAACACCAACTTTTCAACAAATCAGCAAACACAATCAAATAATAATCAAGAAACGAACGTCGCAACGAATATAGGGAATAACTTTATTTTTATATCTCCGGATGTCTCACTAGGACTCTCTGCGCAAAATCATCCAGTAGACGAGAGCTTTTTAATATATTTTTTCAGTAGATTAACCTTTGTGAGTCTATAATGAACATTTAATAAAATTGTCTTGACTATTGTACTGGTACAAATTTAATTAATTATTATTTTAATAGCTATACAAAATTTGTAAATACACGGTTTTTTTGTTTGCAATAAAAAATAATGTTTTAACGGTTCTGAGAAAGTTCCTGTTCGCATGGTGAGTTAGTCATTATTAATATATATTAGTAATTATTAATACACCTGGGACAAAATAAAGCAGAGCGCATAAGTGCGTTGACAGTATGAAGAGTATACGAAATCGGAATCGAGATAGTTTTAGATTACGTTATGATTTAAATAACATTATAAATTGACGTTTAATTGCTTATATATATTATAAATATCAATATCCATAATACATATGCTTTTTAGACCTGTGGCTCACGTTCTAGTAATAAAGTACGTACAATATGTTGACCGCGCGTACCGTATATTATATAATTAATTTTATAATCCCTGGTCATATTATAAACTTCCTTACGCGTCCGATCAAGATATTAAACTTTACATTTAGCAATGTGATGAAAGTACATCAATGAACTAAAGCGTTGTGATTTTTTAATTTAATTAGTTCTGGGATACTGAAAATATTTAAGAATTTCATAATATCATCATTCCGTGACCCGAGATTTGTATTCAGTGCTTTGTAATAGCATTTCAAGCCAGCAACTCGATCTATTAGACAGCATTTTTTTAACACCTATATATTTAAAAAAACATAATTAGATTTTATTTAAATTCAATTTATTTTTATAGTCGCTTAAAATGGTAATTTAATTTTAAAATTGCACACAATACCTTTTGAGTATTTTATTTTGTTTTAAATCTATTCTAGCAAACACACACGTATCCTCCTAAAGTTCATAATATTTATTTAAATTACAAAAATGACACATGTTTCCGTTCTCGGGTTACGAAAACGAACGGATGACTCATTGACGACAAAACCAATGCTCGCAGAACGTACGAGGTACGTATAAGGTCCTTACAATAAAATTTATGAAAGATTGTGTTTGCACATTTCATATATTTAGAAGTATACTCGATAAAGGATATATAACTATACTTATAAAGGAGGTACATTGAGGTACATAGTTGTAATATTTAATTTAAGTTGACATAAATATAGTTTAATATTCGTTAGTAAAGTCAATTCTGACAGATCTGACAGGAACAGATTTTCTCAGCGGCTGGACACCTTGGAATACAATTTATTTTCATCTACATATCAAACTATCATTATTTCAAGCGATGTATGTTGATATGTTCGCAACAATTCATTGAAGAGACGTTGGATGAAAAAGGAAACGGACTAATAGTGTGTTTGTTCTTTCTACGACTTTTGTCAAATGCTTTAGACATTATTAATATAGAAAATTTTGCAGACAAAATGTTGTTAAGAATTACGTCGATACAGCCATGTTAGTTTCCTACACGGTTCGTATTTGGAATGTTAGTTGGCGGTCGGCGATGGCGCGTGTCGCGCTTGCACGTGGGCCGCGACATTTGCCCCGTGCAGCGTGACGTCACTAGGTGAATCAGCTTGCTCGTTTTCCATAATTCAGATACAGATAAATACATTGGCAGGAATCGATAAAGTATTAATTCTTTGATATTTATATAAAGCTGAGTATTTAAAAATGAAGAAATTATCGATTGTCATGAGATTTCAAAACGCGATAACATTATTTCGCTCTGCTTTTATAGTAAGGTCTAAAGGTCAAAGGTCTAAGTATCTATACATTGATGTTTTTTTTAAGCGATGTTGTGTGAGATTTACTAAAACTGGGTATATTTGCTATAACGTTAATAAATTCTAACATCAAGCAAGGAGAGTCCTATATTATATTTCAAAGTACTTGACCTGAACTTACTAAATTGATACGAAATAAAATGTGAAATAAAAATACTTTTAAGAGGTGTGGCTTTAGCTTAACTTAAATTATTTGACAACATCCCATCATTACGCTTGCAGCAGAAGCATAAACGAGATAAGTAGCTTTTTATCTCACAAACATACATTCAGCGGTTTGTTTGCAAATCGATTCGGATTGTTTGAAAATTGCTTCCAAATACAAATTATTTTGTATTTCTCAGAATGTTAAATTTATTTTTAAGACACGGCCGTCTTGCAGAAAGTAGCGTTTAAATCTTTTTATTTTGTTTAAGAGATGTTTGCTTGAAACGATCTGTTATATACATACAGCCACCAACTTTATTCGCATTAATTTAATTTCTGAAAAATATTAATACCTCCATATTATATGTATACAAGTTTTATATATATTGTGTTAATTTATATTTACTTTATATGAAAAAAATATATAGGTATATTTTAACAAATTATGAAAAAGCAGGCAGAAAAAGTACTAGGTTGTACAATATGGTGCTAAAAATAGAAAATAAATAATAAAGATGAACAAATACATATATAGAATACGCACTTAAAGATTTGAATTCGATATAACAAAAAGGTACACAGTTGAACTCGTGGGAAATATTTGATACTTTAAAACCCTTTTTTCAATTAATTAACGTTACAAGGCTTTATTAATATAATTTAGTTTTTTTTTATAAATGTACAAATTGACCACTAAGCAAAAATTAACAAATTGAACACTTGATTTTAAACGATCATCTCTAGGCTATAAAAGCATGAAATCCTCAAATTTCATTGGCAAAGCTAAGTAAGATTATACGCGTTTAATTTCCTTCGTCTTTGACGCTGTTATTTAGCGCTGGATTAAACGCTGAATCCTATATTTCCATGCAAACATTAGTTTGGTAATTTCTAAGTTAGACACAATTTATCATTCACAGTCAGCATTTCGCCGCATGGTCAGAGGCGACAGTTGGCGTGTAGCGACGAATATCGGAGCGTGTTGAGCGTGGGCGCGGGTCGTCGCGTCAAGCTCGTTATGAGAGACGTGGACAATGCCTTGACATGACACTACTTACCTCAAGCCTTTGAATAACAAGTACCGATTAGGAGTAATCCGTAATAGCATGAATATATTATATATAAATATCGCTAAAATAATATATAAAAGTAAGAGAACATTACATTTTCTTACATTAGCAGCCTGTAAATTTTCCACTGCTGGTCCAAGGTTTGGAGCATATTCCACGACGATTCTCGCATGCGGGTTGGTGAAATACACGTGTGGTAAAATTTCGTTGAAATTAGACACATGCGGGTTTCCTCACGATGTTTTCCTTCACCGCCGAGCACGAGATGAATTATAAAAACAAATTAAGCACATGAAAATTCAGTGGTGCATGCCGGGGTCTGAAGCCGAAATCATCGGTTAAGATGCACGCGTTCTCGGCTCAGAGTGCCGTGACTAAAACATTATATTGATGGTTGTATTCATTACAATTGTATAATATTATGACTTACTAAACTATTAACGCGTTTTAATGTAAGTTTGTGTGCTCTCCGTCACCGTGATATGATAATGTATGGTTGTTATACTTAACTAAAGTATTTCGTAAGCATTTTATAACATACGTAATGTCCTTGCCTTTTGTGTATCAGTTCCATTGTATGGATCAACGTTATTTTTATTTCTTTATCATTACGATGTAAATTTTATTATATTAATCTATCTTATTCTTAGTACAATTCTGATGTCATATTGAGTAAGAGTTAAGAGTTAAAAATCTTATTTCTTGTATCGAAATATTTAATCGCAAACATTTCTCGATCGAAATACAAGGAATTCAAATTTATACGATTGCATTAAATCGCAAGTGTTTAATGAATTCTAGTTTTCGTCTTAGTAAAATATTCTTCTAAGTTATACAAACATTTGTAAATCGTTTTTACAAGTTTCTTAATTTTGCGCAACGTATATTGAGTCATTTACTTAACCTAACGTAACGATTAATTCAATTTTGATATATATATATGTTTACGAACTATATTTATGTTAATGCGGAGTGAATTAGGACCTGATCGATACCGAAATGCCAAACTATCGCCGGCCACGCGTGTGCGAATAGTTGAACGAATTTACATAATCCTGAACGACTTCGTAAAATTTGTAGTCGAGTCTTTAATTATGCTAAAAATAATGTATATAAGGTAATATGCTTTTAATGCTGGCGTTTATTACTTTAGAATAGCTTTATTCTGTTAAGAAATTAAATGGCGTTTAAAATATTTATATCACCGTAAAATTCTAATATTGAAATTTTCGTACGTTATTTTATGTTGTATCACCGTTCATATATATGTATATCTATAACCTTTTAAAACGTCTAGTTCTTCTTTTTCGGATTTTTAAGATTCTTCTTTTAAAGAGATTGACGATCGAGTCATAAGTTTGCGGTAAAGATTACAGCGGTTTTATACATTGTACTGTGAAGCCTATTGAAGCAACAAGCCTGCGTAATCTTATCTTGATGACTGGCGAGCCTAGAAGGTCATTAAATATAACCGAAAATACCGCGGTGCTACGATGATCCACCGGCTACTATACCGGCAGGCAATCAAAACCGCGATTAACGTTAGGTGTCGATAGGCCCTTAAGAAGAATCTTAAGGCCGTATCGACGCCTACGTGAGCGTGAAGTTTAAATATTATATCGACCAAGAGCTCCAGGTTACGTGCAATAACGGGTGGATTGATTAGTAATTATTGGCAGGGAGAAAATCATTTTACGGTTAATGAAAACGCAAATTAATTACTATGAAGATTAAAGATGTAACAAAACTCCTCATTTTGACTTAGTTATAATATTTTAGCAACGGTTCAAGATTCATTTTTATATACATATGTACGTACATACATCGTGTATAATTTTTTAATAAAACAATTGTATTATTTTTTTTATTTTCAATTATTATTTTTTGTTTCTAAAATGTTTGAAATGTAATTGGATTAATAATTTTTTTTTTTCGTTATACGACATACTCAAAGAAGCTATTACGTTATGGAAATGGCTTATTATTTATATGTTCAATGCAAATGTCAATTAAACAGGTTTAAATATGAATAATAACAAGGAAGTTATAAATGTTCACTAAGTACTTTTTTCTCTTTATTCATAAAAATACTGACTTATATCTTTTGTATATATAATGGCGTTGAATTTGTTCTGATTATTGATTTTGATTTCATTCAAGTCACATTTTACTCCAGATACTGTTAATAATCTAAGTTAATATGTTGTGTAAATTTTAAAAAATATAGTGTTTTTAACGTCCTTAGTCTCGAAGTGGGAAGTGTTTATACTCCCGTGCGTATAAAAGCACGTAAAGCCGTTATCCAGCGTCTTAACTCTTTCTGGTCATGTTAGATTAGCCGATTGGACTATGAATGTGAGCAAATAGAGAGTGCACTTATGTTTGCGTACTATGTACATTTGTTTTATGCTGTTGACTAGAGAATAGACGAAATCGTCCAGGAAGACGTATCACTCACAAATGTTACAATCATTTAGTATGTGTAAATTATGCGACATAACACTTACAACTTTTATTTAATTTAAGTACGTTAAACAACATAAAACAAAATTATTATTTCCGTATTTATTAAATAATATAAAACCTTTTCAAATAAAATCGAATAGCGAGCGCTTTTTATCTGTGACCGTTTTTTTAAATTAAGAATGAACATTGAGAAATTATTCGTTATCGAATTCACGAGTGGATACTATAAAATTAAAACATCATAAAAAATATAAATAAATACCGGTCGCTATCTTAACGCCATGTTTTATAAGCGAGTTCAACAGAAGCACTTAACCACGCCGCGAGAGAAAGGTCAAATTCCAAGTCGATTCCCTAAACCTGACCTTTGATTATCTCACAACAGTGATCTCCACTAATGGATCCCATGGTGTGTGAGCTGGTTCACATTGGGTTCGACCGATAATCTTGTCGCTGACCGAATGTCTGGCGCAATAAAAAAATGTATGCTAATAGTTTCCGATCCGATAGCTTAATCGCGGTCGAACGTCCGGTAAATGTGTCGTAGTCGATATTTATATCGGATCCCACCACTACGAATAGTTCTCTACTAATATTGCAGTTGTAACGTTGGTAGTGCTTTTTAGAGCCTCAGCTGTGTGGATGAGTGACACTTATATTTATTTCAAACATAAATAACATACATTATCTGTACGTACATAAGCCCTGCTCAATGCTTAAATTTAAATTATTGTAACAGATGATGACCGATCACAAACAATGTGATAATATTTATTCGATAAATTAAACTAGATTGAAATCATAATCTATTTGAATTAAATACTTTGTTGTTCAATTAGCCGAATAAATATTATCTTATTATATGTAAACGATTCGCTCGACGATTTCATTGATTTTATTAGAAAAGAAAACTTTTACCTCAATAAATATCGTGGAAATTAATTTATCACCCACGTATATCAATTTATCATCCTGAGATCAGGTATATGTATAGATATATTTCGTTTGCATGTCATTTATACAACGCTAATCATTTAATCTGATTATACAAATGCTTGTGGAACTTTCATACCAAATATAGTATGTCTTATATCATTTTTGTCAGTAAAGCAATATATGAACCAGTGAATAATATGATTTTGATCGAAGAGCGCAACTTTAGCGTACTTAATTTTACGTATTTATTCATATTGTGTATGTGTTCCACGTGTAAGAGAAACACCATGCGCTGTCCTTGTGTTTGATTACGTTGGACCGTGTCTATCCAGCAATCTGAAAAGATGGAATATGATTCAATCAGGAAGAAACGTGGCCTTGAATCCTTGCCTAGGAGTGGAACGTTTATGGAATGTTACAGTTATATAATTAATATAAATCTTTGAAAATTACCACTCCGGGCAGTTTCTTAGCTAACGCTCGCTAAGTTATTGCAGCCAACGAGTTCGTTAAGCAATTTGTGTAGATATTAATGTGATCTGCGTAAATGGGGATTAATAATTTATCGTAAATGATTAGACGTTTAATAAAAATGTACAAAAGTACTATCATTGCCTATGTATATATATATATATATGTCAACAAACAAACAAATAAAATAAGGCTGAATTGCTAATAGCTTTACTATTAGCATTTCCTTTGAAATCGACTAAAACATTAATATACTAAATACTATTATATATATAAAATTACACGCTCAATAAAAAAAAACCCTTTATTATGGTAGTGTAAAGTCGGGGCTCTGAACTAGTTTTTCGAACAATGAATTATTTATTTACCGCTTAAAGATCGGGAAATCGTCGTATGAGACTGGATCCTTAACCTTTATAGCGCCTTATAACGCCTTAATTACCAAATTGACTCCGTCAAAGGAAACGAATAATTACAGACGTTTCGAATAACTAATGTAACGAATTGATAAATGTATTCAAGTGTTAAAGTGAAGTTTTGTAATCATTTTGATATACGTATATGTATATGAAACTATTATTTGTTGTGACGTCAGAAAGACACGCCTATATAAAGAAAAAAGTAATATGCAGGTAAAGAAATTTGATTCTAAGTCTTACCTGCTAATATGCTTGAGAAATCTTACCCGAAGTTTGCGGGTAGGAACCCGCAAGCGCCAGTCAAAGTACATGTACTTCATTTATGTTTATAATTCACTAACGAATATCCGCTCTTTTCACTGGACTTTGAATGAATGATATATTGAATGAATAGGAGGGAAGGATCAAAGGAATTCAAAAACATGATAACCATCTACCAACGGTTCCGTGTCGATTGGTCATAAATTTATACGTTCAGTAGCTTTCACGTGACGAACCCACAATAAAAAAACATTAAACATATCTCGTGCTTCGTCTTCGTAGTGAGAAAACCTGCATGAGTCGGAATGTCTACAACATCCTCCAACGTACATGGTACCAACGTGGTAACGAAAACTACCGCCTTCTAACTACTAAAGAAGGTTTTAGCCCAACCGTGGGACAGTTCATTTACATACATACCTATAGGTTTGGATATATTTAATTAATAAGCATACATGTGATTATCTTATGTTGCTTTATTTTTTCTTCTAGAGTAATAATGTTATGTTTTCCTTGTTTCAGGTAAATCAAGTTTTGTATCAAGAATTTCTTAACGTTCAAAAGCAACTTGTCGACTGTCTACGCGAAATTCTTCAATAAATCGACTTATACTCTTATCTCTATGATCAACGCTCGTTTTGTAAGTGTAAAATATGAAATATAATTAAGCCCTAGTGAATTTATAAAACTGGTTTAATAATAAATAGTAAATGTCGTCGCAGTTACGAAAAATTAGGAGATGAAATGCCTTTAGTTCAATAAATATTCAGATACAATAATTCAAATAAAATTTACATTTGGATATGAAAATTTGCATGAGGTGCAACAGGCTGCCTTATCGCTAAAGCACCGATATCTTCAGGAAAGCTTTGGGCAGAGGACTCATAGTAAAATACACGTGGGAAGATTTTACTTTCTATTTAGCTAAATGACCTCTACAGACTTACCAGAACTGCCATAATCTGTCAAATCATACTTTTCTTCGTTAAAAATCTTTAAAAATTCAAATTTACCCGAGTCAAACTCTGTATTTACTTTCAATAAAAATGTCAACAATCTTCAAACCAGAATAGGAGACGACTAATTTAATAAATCTAAATGTCAAAATAATACTTTGGATTAAATTTTTGAGTCAGTGTCTATAAACCAGGCTCCGATGGCCAAGTAGCTCGTAACTATGAGTTAGGTCTTAGAGACGAGTCAGGTCCACTTTTCTTCCGCCACGCAATCAGAAGGGAGTAGTCCTGTTAAACGGGTTTCATACCGCGCCCAGCCCACGCCGTCCTTCTCAATGCTAATCGTTCCATAATACGATCCACTAATCGCATACCTCCGTCTTTACCTGTGATTTTAATACCACCCACTTAAGTGTTTAATGTACTAGGATAAGTTTTATGCAAAGTTTTCTGTGTATCAGACATGCTTTTAGTGGAATCTTGCGTAATAATCGAAATCACCGGTCGTTGTAAACTACGTTCGATAATAAATTGATGATTGAAATTGTTTCAATAATTACATAATCGAAAATGTTCCAATGAAATGTGTCAAATGTTTACTTCGAAGGTATTTACTGCGGTTACTTGTTAAACAATTTTAAAATATTGTTTTTTACTAAAAGTAGGCATAACTATATTATTTTTATTTACTATAATAAAAATATAAAAGAAATTACAATTTTGGCCTTTGAAAATTACTTATGGTGCATTCACGCCTGGCAACAGCCGTCGTCGGCTCTGCTTGCAGCCACCACGGCTTTTAAATTCTGCCGCGCCTGCTACCTGACCGGCAGCACCGTCCGCTTACTGCTTCAAATGACAATTATATTGTCTACCTACTCCACGAACACAGTATTACTACAGCATCTATGGCTTAGCGCACTATGATATAAAAGGGTGGTGTCAGGTTACGCCAGTGACACGTGTATGAATACTCTATTGTATAACGATTTTAAGTATATAAGCAAAAAAATACGATGAATTCTTTAATAAACAGTATATTTACAAAATTTGCATATTTTGCTATATGTCATTCATAACGAAACCCGCTTATAATAAAAACTTCATCGTGAAGTTTAAAGGTTTTTTTTAATTGTAAGTACATCCGATAGTATTGGTATTTTTACTTAAAAAAAATAAACAATGTTCTATACATGTTATAGTAGATCAGTAATGTTGAATACGTATATCTGGACAGTATAGATGAATTAAGGTTTATTGAATTATTAAACTCAAAATACGCAAGATTAAATACAAGATACATGTTTTTACCATAACAAGAGCATTGCTTTTGCAACACTAACAATTATGTTTGGTAGTTTATCTTTCGCTTAACACCTTGTCGTACCTTAAGCGTTTGCTTTTGAGACAATCGGATCCAATTTCCTGGTAGAATATACACTTTCAACGTTGTTTTCGAGAAGATTTAGTGCCTAAGGCAATATTTACACTAGAGTGAGATATGGATACACTTACGATGTTACATCATGGCAGAAGAATACCTATACTTTTAATTGTCTTATTAAATTAACGTTATGAGTGGTCTAGTTGATATAAGCCCACAGATCCTGAGGTCCTGAGTTCAAACCCCCAAGTCGGGGAAGTTAAAAGTGTGTATATTCAAGTGCTTCGGAAAAAACGGAAAGCCTTTGGTCCTGCGCCTGAACTCTTTTCAGTCGTGGCGGATTAGCCGTTCCGTCAGACTATGATAGTGAGTAGAGAGTGCACCTGTGTGCGTGTGTACACACACACAGGTGCACTATAAATATGTCCTGCATAGTTGACCGTTCTCCTTCAGATTAAACCGCCGTTTCTGAAATTGGCATGAAATCATTTGATTACGAGTAGATATATAAAAATTAAATAAAATAATAATAATAAATATTGGACAACAACACATACATTACTCTGATCTCAATGTAATTACGTAAAGCAAACACCCAGACCCAAGACAACATAGAAAACTAATGAACTTTTTCTACATCGACTCGACCGGGAATCGAATCGGGACCTCGCAGTGGCGTACCAATGAAAACAGGTGTACACGCTACTCGACCACAGAGGTCGTCAAAGTTTCGATTTTTTCTTTTGTAAATTAGCTCTACAATTATTACATATTTAAAAACAATGGCGATCTATTAAAATATTCATAATCACTACATATTAAAGAATGAAGTCCTCCGCTGCGTCTGTTCGCGATAAACTTAAAAATACCGAATGGATTTTTATACAGTTGTCATTAATGAACGGAGTGATTCGCGATGAATTCATTAAAAATTTGTCATTGTTGTTGATTGGCTGAAATATGGTGTTTATGATGAAGTTGTCGGACAAAACAAAATTTCGACCAATAGAAATGTTTTTTTATAGCATACACGTCAAAGCCAGGTCAGTTAGCTCGTTACCAATAATGTACAACATTAGCAAAAAATGTCTCAAGGATTTTCTTAAAATATTTTATAATTTTTATAACATTATATATGTGAGAAGAGACAATAAGAAAGAATTTAATATTTACAGCACACATCAATATTATCTTACGTCATTACATTCACAAAATAAAAAAGTTAAAAACCAAGCGAGTGGCACACTTGGCAGTTTAAATTTTAGCTTTGGTTTTACAAGAAGTATTTAAACCTACCCATCCAACAACTGCATTGTGCTATATATTACGTTTTAATTTCTTCTGTTTGTAGCGTTCACATTTTCGCCGCTATTCTATACTATATTTTTAATACTCCTAATATGCTAGATGCAAAACAATATTTTTGCGTTGATTTGCAAATCCGATTGGTGATTCCCCAGATTACTGCTCTCAATTTTATTTTTTTATTAGTATGGGCAAAAAGTACACAAGTAATTATGAAGAATGTGTAAAGTTATATTGACTTTAGTCTAATGACGTATTTTCATTGGTGTTTAAGCTTACGTCCAATTTGCCTTCGACATTTAAAAAAAATACTTCATGAATTTCACTGCTAAGAAAATGCGGTAGACGATTGTCCTTAATCTCGCAAATGAAATTTTGTTTTTATCATTCTTATTCCGAACACCGGGCCGCTTATGAACGACACGGTTGGTTTCATCCTAATGAGAACAATATGTCAAATTTTATATTCTTTTGACACTTACATAGACGGCTATGAGTCATGTTTGATGTTTTGACACATTTATATCTTTAATCGGACCCTGGAAGATAAACCTCGTTTTGAAATGTATGTTTAATGTACACCTTAAAAACACTTTTGTTTTTCACATAATTTGACCTTTTTCTTATACATATTTGGTATATAATCTTTGTTCTCTTGGCACACTAAAAGCTAATGACCAGCTTAGATGGGCCGAATCGATTTTAAATAAAAAAAATTGAAACTGCAATTTTTAATTGAGCGGCAATTATAACATCTATTTTTGTATTCAAATACTGTTCATAAGGTTGTAATCGCTTTCGATTTAACAGTTGATCAACTAAAATCTCGTACAGAGTTACTTTACGAGTACATTATGCAATGCAATTTGGTAATCTTAAAAGTCATGAAAAATAGAATAATAGTATTTTTTATTACGATGGCCACGTTAGTAGCAATTTGGTTTTCCCGCACTTACTGATTACATTTTTTGTTCTAATTTATAACGTCCGTAGTATTGTACTGGTCACAATAAATTGATTAATGGCATATTATTTAAATTATATGCTATTTTATTCCATGTTATAAATCAATGAATACGTATACATATATAAATTGGGTATAAGATAATTTTAGATCATGCAGTAAATAAAATACGTCTCGTTAGTCATATTGATATAGAACAGACATTAATATATACGTGGATACCGTAAATAACTAAATTCTTATTTTCTAATTTTATTACAATAACGTATCAATAAAATTGTAATATATTAGGTATATTATAAAATCGCCTTCTTTTAAATTATACCTAGAAAGCAATTGCGCATAAAATATGACGGAAATAAATCTATTTAGAAGTAAGTATATTTATTAATTATTTGTCATCGTTAAGGGGCCTGCTGTGATATATATCTTTGTTAGTCAAATTGTTGTCCATCTTAGTTAACTATTTGTTACGATGAGAATGAATTTTCGGCCGCAACTTCAATTGCGTGTTAAGGAGGGTCGTAAGTTTCAGCCTTCGGGTTCAACCCTGCTTCATATCCAATTTCATCAAAATCGGTTTTATGATTTATCCATAATATGCGTAATAGCCAGACAAGAGAGTTAATTTCGTTTTTATAATATTTGTATAAATAAGATTGATATTCAAATGGAGACAATAAAACGTTTTTCTTACATGACATCGTCACCAGCAAAGAGTTATTGAGTTGGCAGTTGGCGATACTCGGGAACCAAATAAACTTGGTCCTGCGTGTCATCTCAACTATGTGAGTGAGGGAATTAAGAGTACAAGGCGCCGACTATGGAGCCAAAAATTTTATACTCATTATAGATATGCACACTGGCTCACTTGTACTTCAAACTGTGACACAATAATTCAAAGAGGTTTTGCAGGAGAACATCAATGGTTGCTACATATGCTTATACACGTACCCACACTTAAGTAATACATGTTTATCATCATGAGTTATCTTCAACCATTCATTAAAGTTTACCAATATACATATATCTGTGTTAAATGGCAGACGTTAGTAAAATTCCACCCCCGCGAAGTTCAATTCCATTTGAATGTTGAAACTTTAGTATCGATAAACAGTGTAAAGTATGGACTGTCGCGTTGGGATATGCTATCACAGAAATCTACAGATACAGTAAGTAGATCTTATATACCTCACATATTTCGTTCATATATATAGATAGGTATATAAATATTATATAAAGTCAAACGAAATCTTGGGAGTAATTTTAAAATATTAAATACTAGCTACCCACCCGGCTTCACTACAATACGGGTCTATGTACAAATTTTAGATTATCTACTATAATATGAATGTATAAAACTTCTTCTCGAATCAGTCTGTTTATTAAAGAACACTGCATTAAAATCTATTATGTAGTTGAAAATATTTACTTTTTTATACTCTGTAGGGATTATTTTAAACTTATTCAAATACAGATTCTAATGACGTTGTGTTCAGAGAGTGTACTCAATAATATATATTTTTATTTGATAGTAAAAATAGAAAAAGTCATGCAAACTTATATGCAAACGTTAAAATCACAATTACTAAAACAGAATAAAACGTAGGTACACTTCCAACATATCAAAGCGACCGTTAGAATGAATAGATTTTTTTTTAAGATTCTTTAACAATACATGGCCAAAAAGAACATTACTGAAAAAAATAAATAAAACCGGTTTCCTTGCAAAAGATGTTTTGACCAAAAACGTAGTCGAAAGGTAATATTTCAAAATTCGAACATTTTTCCGCGTCGATTCATATTATGCGCCCACGCATTTGTAAGTCCAACAACAATCGGACGGCCATATTGAGATGTTGTAAAATCAGTAACACGGTAGCCGCGGACTCGTGTTATTCACAGATTATTCAAATGGTATACAATCATTTCATTATTTATTTTCACGTTATGAGTGAATTTTATATTAAATTATAAGAATAATTACTATTTCCCGTATAATAATTATTTTTATTAGATTAGAGGTGTTTTTCATACATTCTTACTCTACACTGTTTACGCCTTTAGTTTTATTATCATTGCTTAGACGGGCGTGTTTTGTTTTACGATTTACAGTTTTTTTTTTTTATTATATGTTGAAAATATTTATCAAAGATGAAAACTTTGAAGCATAATAATTAAATAACCGCCTATCCGCAGCGCGATAAACTCGAAACTCTCTAATTAATAGAAGCCGCGACCTTTGCCCAACAGTGGTACGATAATAAGCGGTTTGTTTATGCTAAGTTTATTAACAGTGTTCAGTTATGGGTATTACTACAAAAAAAAAAAAAACGAATAAGCTGTATTTTTTTTAATATATTCATTACTGATCACAGCGTGTCACGTCGTATCCATCTTACTTATTCATAATTAAAAATTACACGCTGCGACCGCGACTGAATACAGACATACATACATAATTTTTATAATAACACTAGCAGTGCCCGCGACTTCGCACGCATTTGAATTTAACACTTAAACAAACTTAAAACAATAACATTATTATTATTTTATATCTAAATCTAAAATAAAAGATACTCCTTATTACATCGGCTATCTGCCAGTGAAAGTCCAAATCGGTCCAGCCGTTCCAGAAATTAGACGGTATAAGCGGACAGACAGACAGACAAATATTGTACATGTACTGTGTATACATACATATGCATTTCGTAAGAAGCGATTATTTTAATATTACAAACAGACACTCCTATTTTATATATGTAGATTCCAAGTATACATAATATCTTTACAATACCACAACTATCTCTGGATAACAGCCGGTGTTTTCAAATGGTTATATGTATATAGCTTAATAATATAGCTTTTATGATGTATGTTATAAATATCAATTAATAAATCTACTGAAATAAATAAGTATACGGAAGTAAATACTGATCTGACTACCCAAAAGATCATATTATATAAAATTTTAATAGCAGTTGTTCGAACAAGTATAAAATATTTTGTTTTAAACACAACTCAAGAAACTTTATCTACACTATACTGTCGAAGTTTACGTAATTTCTATCAACGACAAGTCGTTTTTAATGTTTACCTTAATTAAAACTACAAATTTGTAGTTTTATTAATTTAAATTAACCGCCGTTAGTAGGTACTGTATATTGATGCTTCCATAAAGTAACTACCAAATCTCTGTACTCTGGTCTTAGGAGTTACTCATGTGAGAACATAGATTGTGTCGCGCAGGTGTCTTCGATCCCTAATTTAGATAAGTAATCTTAACATGATCGCCTGCAGTATACCCATGGCGAGACTCTCGTCCAACTAACAAACATTACGTATTAATATAATATAATTTTCATTGGACATTTTAATTAAATTCAAACGATGCCATTGGCTCCGCCATAACTGTTAAATGCTTGCCACATGAATATTGATAGGTATTTATTCATTTGATATTTAATTATTATCGAATTAATTTTATTAATAAAACAAAGATGAACATAGAAATGTTTAATTTAATTGTGATGAATATAAATCGATTAATAAATACGTATTTAAATAAATCAAATCTTATCTAAAATATTTTTATTATTAAATGTCTATTCGTACAACATCAAATTAAATTTCTCTTGAAACAATATGATTTATGAAATGTAAATTCATCTAAAAATATGATCTGAGAAAATATTATTTTTTGAATTATAATGCAAATTTTTTAATCATGATTTCGATTTAATTTATTTGATACTTGATTCTCTTAAGTAAAATGTTATTTTTAAAATTCGCTCGAATTGAGAACATTTTAACATTAAGAACATAATATATTCTACGATCAAAGACGGATTTAAAGCGAAATAAATATTTCAGACAAACGTTTCTTGTAATAATAAAACAACTCTGAAGCATAGAAACGCTTTACCCAAAATTACGAACATGACTCATATTTCTTGTTGCGAGCTTTTATGAATGCGTAAAAAGTTACATTGCAAAATTTAAAAACAGTTATTTATTAAATACCACCCATAATATTATAATGTTATTATACGAGTTAATCTTATCTAGATAAGATTAAACGGTATATTTCAATTTTATAGCAGATAATTTTTATAGCAATATGGTTTCATATTAATTAAATAATTACAATATTTGACTACAGGCACATTGTGCGCAACTCAATATAATTATGTACTTATTATTAATAAATAATATTTAATAAAGACATTTCACACGCAAAAGACTACAAAACACCACGTGTTAATAAAAAAAAATAATACCAAAAGTGACACCACCAAAAATCTCAAAGAGAATTAAAATCAATTTGCCGTTAACGGGCGGAGGCGGTAGGCACTACCTGAGTTTTTTTGTCTGATAACCGGGGTCGGGGCAGTGCGCGGGCGCACGTCGACTCGGGCGCGCGTCTCGTTCTTGTGCGTGAATTACACCTGTGGGTGTACTGTACTTACACTAGTGTTTTTAATACACGCGCTTTCGGTACTTGCGTTCTTCATTGTATATGCTTCGATATACGGACTCGTACTAGTACGTGTTTATTATTAAACAATTGAAATTGTGTTTTAAGAATATTCGAAGTTATTTCGTCGTGCTTGGAACTAGAGTATTGTTTGTGTGCCTTTTTACTATTATTGTATAGATTAAAGTATTGTGTTTTGATTATAGTTGTAATTTTAGAGAAAAAAATCTTTGATTATTTTATTTTGTGCGTGGACGGAAATAAAAAATACAGTTGTATCGTTAGTATTTTTATAAAGTTGGTGTAATGTACCTTAAAATGTATATCAAATCGGAGAGATTCTACCAGCAGCCGGACAACCAGCCGCTCAAGGATGATGACAGGTGCTTCTCGGATTACGAGGACGATTTAGATGATCGTAAGTTTATTTATTTTTATGTTCACGTTTCCAACTGTTTTTCTTGGACAATTTTATTTTGGAGATTGTCAGTGTATTTGACAGTATTAAGAGAATAACTTTGTTAGGAAAAACAATAATACGTCTTTTTGAACATCGTCATCATCATCTCAAAATAAGAACATACCATAAATTCCTATTAGTGGTTTCATTTTGTTCGAAATTTATTTTTACGCCACTATTATTTATTCTTAAATTCTTGAAACAGTTTTTATTTATAGATGTTAACGCTCGTAATTTGTTTCGAAGTGATCTACATTCAGGAAAATATCTCTCGAAGTCCCAGCACGCACGCGACCACGTTGATGTCTTTCGTACGGCGCATACAACGATACGCGTCGCTACGCTTTCTATCGTCCATTTGCATTAACACTAGTTACAAATAATTCATTATTAAGGAAGTCGATTAAAGTAATTAGTCTTACTTATAGTATTTAGTCTTACTAATCATTCGAATTTGTTTAGGTGGGGAGTTGATTATATTTTTAATATATAATATATGTATTTATGTTTGTACACAGATATATTTTTCCAAGTTTCCTCAACGAAAACAAACCTTAATCACAATTATTTTACATAATATAATTTTAAATAATATAAACTTAAACCAGAACCACTTTCTAGTTAAAATCCCTAAATGTAATTTAATAATTTTAAAACCAATATGAACTAATTTTACGTTGTATATAAATGCACATAAATACAGTGCAAAACAAAAATAACTGAGAAAAGTGAAATCCAAGCCTAACCTAAAAATTCTAACATCCTCATATGGTTTTAATTTGATACATGTGCAATTTATTTTACACTCTAATAAAGATTACGAATGCACCTTTCGAAACAAAGTCAAGAAGAAATATAAAACTTTTTGAACGTCAAGCCTCAAGAATTCATAACAGATCGCACTAAAGCATCTTTTCAAAAGAGACGGGGCATTACTAACGGATTATTTTAAATAAAACAATTAAAGGTCGAATAATATGAAAAAAAATATCTATCCCTATCCCGTACTTTCCTATTTTACCCAAAAACAGGTAACCTTGAGCTCTTAAACAATGGTGAATCTTTCAAACCTACAAAAAGGCGAACACTTATTTATACGGCCAATTAACGGCAAAAGCTTTACCGGTTACATCAAAGATGACCAAAACGCTACATTTAAAACCCCCGAAGGATTAGTGCCAACTTTACTGAGCCGTAATTCTCCTTTACAATATATTTTTTGCCATTGCTTTCATTATACGCTCGTTATGTTATCTATCGTTAGAAGCTCTGTACGTTTATTGTACGTATAAATGTTTTTTGTAATACACAAACTAATCGAATTTAACATTTATAAAATTAAAGTTAACTGTAGTTTAATAGATAAATGATGAAGCCACGTTATGTTCTTCTTCTTCTTCTATGTTTATGTTTCTTAATTCGCAACGACATTTATTTGGGATATTTAATATATCTGTAAATAATAATTAAAATTAATTAAAGTATGTCCTTGCATATAAATACGAATTAATTAATTTAAGTGTTAACTTAAACGTATATCATTAGGCTTTAAGATTATTGCTTGAAGTTCTAAAATAAGGTAAGTGAAGATTCGTAATTATTATATTTAAAGTATTTGCAGCTCAAGCGTGTAACCACGAAATATGGCTATTGTTATTAATAAAATTATAGCCATTAATTTTCGTAGCTTTTTTTTTAATGAATCAGAATAGAAAACTAGAATAATAGTGGCGTTAGAACAAAATGTATTAATTTAATCTCGTACAATAAAATACACTTTCACTCAGTTTTCTCTGAGAAATTATCTCCCATAGGTGATGGTATCTTATGTAAAACACGTATGACGTGACTCGGTTGTAATACTTTAATTCAACACTTATTAATCTGTGCTATAATAGTACGAGCCTATTATTATTTTTTACGTAATTTAGTTAAAAGAACGGCGTTAAGGAAAATTGTATTCGACGTTGTTCTTTTGTTATGTTCTATTGAAGATGTTTTTTCAATAACATGAAGAATTTAAAGACTTTACTTTTTAGTAAATTTCATATTCGATGGATATCTTTAAACATAATATATCTTTTAATTATAAAGCTGTGGCTACACATAATACAATGTATAATGTTTAATACTTCTTAAATCTTTTACTCGACTAATATTTTTACAACGGGGTTTCGTAGAATAATAATAAAACGAACTTTTCCATTACTTTGAACAATAAAAAACCCGAAACCAAATACTTCCCACAGCACTGCAACTACAATACTTACCCTTAAAAAAACTCGCCCCGTCTCCTGCCCGTTTCACCCCTGAGCACGTCTCAACTTGTCAGTACTGAATTTCACATCAACACAAACTTAAACTGACCAAATCAATAACAATATTTCTATCTATTATCAACCTTATGGCATTGAGTTATGTAATTTTAAATGTTTCTTTATTGTCGTATTATTTTGCATTACGTTAAAGGATCTCGTAATTCCGAGAAAGGACAATCGTCCTCAATATACCTGACCGTTAAAAAAAAAATATGCAGGTAAATTTGACCTGCAGTATTTTTTTTTTCTTTCGAGAGCAGGAAATCGCAACAATGGCACCCCGGTCACGCTCGTATGTCAGGTACAGGGGTAAATAAGACCATATTTAAATCACGTGCAGCGTGCAAACTTCACTTATTCACTGCACCTTACTTATCTTGTTATTTAATCTTAGTATTAGATAGTTTTCAAAAGGCAGAGCTGCGTTGCTTTCGTATGATAATATCAAGTATTTTAACATCAACAATAATTATATTTGTTTTCTGAACTAAATTTTAAACCAGTTGAAATATTATAAAGATACAAACACATGTACTTTCATTCTTTTCCTTCGCTAGGTGTTCATTTTTGTACAAAATTAATTAATTTCTAAAATATACTCATTTAAAATAACATTAAAATCGAGTATTATCTCGAAATCCATTATAAAATGTATATAGATAGATATATAACTCGAAAAGTTTACGTGAAAGTTCGAAAGTACAGACCTATGTAATTAGTATAATGCAACTCATATAGCATTATTACTTTGTTCAAATAAAATAGAATAAACTACTGTTTCTTCTTTTTAATTCAAATCCGAGACCCGCTTCGTTTTTGTTTTTTCCTTTTCTTTTTTGTAACATTTATTTTATTACTCACAGTCATACTTCTTAACTGCAAAGATTTAAAATATTTTTGTTAATAATAAACAAACAAAAAATACTCGTGGGATATCAACCTTAAAAACCGGTATCTCACAATTTGCATAAGACGCTTATAATTTACCTCGGCCATTACGAATTTGTGATACTCGGCTCTGTTCAAAGTGCATCGAATAAATTCGAGGCAAGGTCAAGGGTCTGGGCCTAGGCCGAGGTCGCCGGGTGAAGGAGGTCGTGGGAGGGTCGCGATGCTAATGTGCTCGTCGAAGGTTCGGCACCTCTGACATTTTGAGTACAGACAACAAAACCTGTCGATGCCTCGTTAGGTCGATACGATAGTATTTAATAACACTGAAATTTCTAATTAATTTGATTCTACTGGCAGTGTACTTACAATATATGACTAACATGACTTTGCTTATAAAAGTTAATCCATAAGTTCAATGTTACCCAAGCGACGAAGCAGAAATGAGAGTTATGATATGAACAGTTCGCCTACATGTCATGTCTGATCTAAGTGTCCCATTCATGAAGCCAACGCGGTTGATGAAACTCCCTTAATATATGTATATAAGGATAATAAAAGACTAAGGAACAAAAACAGGGTTAAGTTTGAAATGAATGATTTCATAAAATTTTACTCATCTAAAAAATTACTTTTATAAAATTATCAGATCCGATATTTTTAACATTTTATATTTAGAGTTTAATTTAAGTTATAAATTATATTTTTATTGTAGCTAAAATTTATAAGGAATGTGCTTAAATAAACGGCAACTACGTTAAACCATTTTTAAAACGTCAAAAGCGTTTCCGTGCCAGAGAGCGTCACTGTTCATATAAAAATAACACGTAAATCTAACGTGTACGAAAGCCATAATAAAGATGTTCGTGATACGTATAATGGAGCGATAACTACGGTTATAAAATTAAAATGTCGCCGATTCGGCTTCATGCGACGTTTATGTGCTATAAAATAAACTAAACTCTTCTAATAATTTAATCGTTAAGACCTTGTTTTGTTCGGATTATTATTTAACAAACAGCTACGAAAGTTAAACATTATTTATTAATTTATCGATTTTGCTTTACATTTCTTTTAACATAAACTGTTAACTATCACACGAGGTTTCTCATCAATGTCGTGTTTTCTAATAAATTTATTCACTGTGGACAAAAGCTAATGTTGGGATTTTGGTGAATACCACAATGCACTATTATATTTTATAAATATACATAATATCATTGGCCACGTGTATTTTGTTCGTCGCAGATCATGCGATGAGTTATAAACAAAAGTAAGTAGGTTATACCGACTCACCAGCACTTTTCGATTGGGATCTATGTGTTTTATCGGCTGGAACATCTTAATGGTGGTCATTTATATGACAGTAATAAACATATATCAAAATTGGTGTCATTCCTATATGTAATTGCATGCAAAAGATAAACACGCATCGAATTTTAACAGCTTACAAATCACGTCGAATATTTATAATTACATGATTAATTAGCTATTCCGGCTTTTGCGCGGGAAAAATAAATGATTGACCTCGGAAAGTTTAAATAGTGATGTGACGATAAATAAACAAATATTGCGTTATATGTAATTAGTATCGAGTCAAAGAATATGTCCTCGTATTTATTTAAATATGTTGGTATGTCTCAAAGTACTGGTCTAATCTGCGAAACGTGAAAGGCAATACCTGCCCGGATCATTTAATGTCTAATTGTGACAATGATTATGGTGAAATTAGCGAACAAACGGAAAAACTCGATAAGTGACTTTGTATTGTGTATATTATTTAGAGGCTAATCGTTTTATAAACCAGAAGCCAAATCCAACTTAATTTTATAAACATAAATAAATATGTTAATTAATCAGAAAAACCTTAGACTTTTTTTTATTAACGTACAAACAAATAATAAACGATTCAATACCTATTATATTAATTACGGTTTATGTCTTTTTTTATATGAGCGTGTACGAAACTATTACTTATTTCGTAATAAGAATGATTTAGTTACTTCGACAAGTGAATCGGCTAATAAAAGATTTGTAGGTTTTTTTTTTGTTTCTAAAATATATTATCGGAGTACAAATGATTCTTTGAAAAATGTTGATAATATTATAACTTTATCGAATGATTATTAAATCGTAAAATTGCGAACCCGGTGGCTATAACTCAGCTCGGGTCGAACGCCGAGTCGGGTCATGGGTTTAATGATAATGTGGTCTTATTGCGGATTCAGCCCGACCTCTACTTTAGAAAACGTGCACTTGATTGGAATTTTAAATACATTTTTCTATGTACTATTAAAGTTGTTTTGTTAGTGTATATATTTAACGTTGATGTTGGGTTTTGTATGAAATCGATTTGGTATTAGAATGTCTAGTAGAAGATAATCTAATTTTTTGGGACATAATCTTAGTTTCCAAGGTTGGCGAGGTAGTTAATATTTATATCACCAATGGCTAATGGTGACCACATACCATCAGGTCCTTCTTGTAAAACCTCGAGGTCTTTCTTGATAAATAAAAAAACAACTATTAAGTCAACGGTATGAACTTCAAATAATGCTGTTTAAAATATCTACAATTAATCAGCATTAACTTGAATCATTTATTTTACAACTATATAAGAAAATGTACCACAGTGTTAAAACATATGTGTTACTTCTTAAAATTTAAGTGATACTATATACCATCTAGCTCACGATATATTTATTATGTTTTGTTATAAATATAAATTTATAAAGACAATAGATCATCCAAGTTCAATTCGGAACAAAAATATTCAAAATATTATTTAAATATAAACAAAAGGAAGAATAATATTTATAAAGAAATATAATTTTATTAATTTTCTACTTAATTAATAAACAGAAAGTCCGTAAATTAAATTTATTGAGTTCGTTATATGATTAAGATGTATTTACTTTTCAATACAGTCTCTATATGACGTAGCGAATGTTATAGTTGTTACATAATTCAGATTTCCTGGAGACAGGGCTCAGTGCAGGGTCATCTAGGTACGCCCACTCACCAGTTATTTCTACAAGCGAAAACAAAGCTTCGTATTTCAATGCCAACGGCCAGTGAGCCAGTGTAAAGATAGGCATAAAAAAAATTAATGTCGTTAAATCAGAATTAGCTATCTGATCGTAAGTTTAATCGCTAATGCGTCACCATCATTTTAATCTAATTTGTTATGTCCCTTGTGCCTATAGTTACACGCTTCAAACTCACTCTCTCTTCAAACCCGAACACAATACTTTGTATTTCTGTTTGGCGGTAGAATATATGATGAATGGATGCTACCTAACCCAGACGGGTTTGCACAAAGCCCTACCACGAGTAAATAGAAGTTATTACACAATATAAAGACCAATTTATTCGTCTTTCATCTGCTTTAAATAAATTAAAAAAACAACCTTCAGTAGGTACATATATCATAAATATTGACGCGACAAACATGTCACCCGCTTAAATCTAACTGTTAACAAGTTACAAACAACGGGCTCCGTGGTCTTGGTAGTGCAGGGTTTAAACAAAAGTTTGTACTTGTAGGATAAATATTAGTTTTGGACGAGCTAACCTCTTGACGACCTCTCGACCGGACGACAACGATGACTATCGGCTATCCGGTTTGAGCTGTGGACTTACATACTTAATTGGTTCGAGTGGTCACGTGGTCACATTCCTTTTAATTTGACGATTAATAATAAGTAGCTGAGAATATTAACTAATATTAATAAATTTAATTGTTTGTTGATTAGGAAGTACTTAAGAATATGTCATATATCAAAATGATTACATTAATTTTAATGTTAATTAATAATAATAAAACATATACCGACCAATCTCAACGTAAAAATGTAATTAATAACGCGGAATAACTTTACAGTAATTTATTTTTTGTCTCGTTCTCTCTCGTTCTTGTGCTTGTCTGACATTGACACCGTACGTAGGTCGTATAGACAATTTCTTATCGTTGTATCATAGTAGGAGTGACATAATAATTATCTTTTCTTTTCACACCTACATGAAAAACGAAACGTATTTAATATACTTACACATATGTATATATATATAATACATATTATAAAAATGTTAGCGTTGATCGATCTGAAACTAGGTATATATACATTTGTTTTACTAAAAATTATAAATTTATATATTGTTAAAGTGTAAAGTTTACACACCTAACTTTCAAAGTTAATCTGTTCCAAATCAAATACCGCACGTAGTTATCTGATGGTACCATCTGGACGTCACGAGATGGCTGCGACGCAGGTGGTTAGTGGGCACGGTACTAGGCAAACATAAACATACGAATGTTTGTCCAGTGGACCGCCGGCAGAGTCAACAGACAGGTGAAGCTCGATAGAAACCTGTTGGTATATTTTGGACATATTGCTTGATCTACGTTCCATGGTTCAATGTTCGATGAAATACTGCATTGAATAAATAAATTTGTAATTCAAAATTGTCGTCTTCAAAGTTTTCGTCATATTGTTTTTTTTTTTAAATTGAATTTTAAATGCTACTTACATTAAATTTTTCTCGAACTATTTTTTTTAACGATTCAGGAAATATGGTTCTCTTAAAATCGAAACCTTGTCAAAGGTCGAGCAAATTTTATAATTCTTTTTTTAAATATATATTTTTGAATGTTATGAACATCAGTTTAATAATTAGACAAAAAATTTGACGAATATGTGAATGTAACATTTAGTAATGCAGTTATTTTATTAAACTCTTAATTTGTGCACACCTGTCAGTCCTTGATCGCACGGGAGGTCAAGTCGCCTACGCGGTCGCGTGGCGGTGGACAAACAACTCGATTCTGTTGATTTTTCTATTAACTCCGAATGACGTCCCGTGCTCTGTGAGTACTGATAGATGTGTCACCACGTACTCGTGGGTGCGCTGAGGCGGAAATTTTGATAAACATTAATTTCGAACGGGGTGTAAGTTTGGAGCGGAATCCACCACGCTGCTCCAATTCATGTAGGTAACACGTATAAAGGATTTTCATCTGATAGGAAATGAATTAATAATTAACACAAATTAACCAAATGAATACCACTGGTGGTTACCCGGGTTTGAACTCGTAATCTTCGGTTAAGTTTCACGTTATTTAGCCACGGGACCATCTTGCCTCAGAAGTAGTAGTAGCCTAAACCTACAATAATAATAATAATATTTATTTTATGGCCAACCAAGCCAGTGTTAAATCACATGGTTGATTTCTATTTCCTACAGTGTCAATGTCTGTACGCAAAGGTCACCACTTACGACCTACTACTAGTAAGTGTCATTGCTCGTCAGGCTTTCTAAATTCGATTAGATTAAAAAAAAAATAATAATATCCAAATTGTCGTGATTTAGGTTTCCTGTGGTATTTTAACTTATTCGGTGTACCGAAAGAAAATTGTTTTATTGTTAAACCGACCATCAGATGCAAGTATTTTTTTTATTATATATGCGCTTGCGTCGGTCATTTAACTAGCAATTGAGTCATTCAAAGACAATTTAAACAATAATTTTCATAATGTTCACGTCACGATATACAAAAGTTAATCTGTACGTAAATAGAATGGAAGCGTATGTTTTTAATTGCGACAAAAATGGCTTTTTCAAGCTCATTATTTTCTAAGTTAGTTATTTATTATTATTATAAGTAATTAAATCACAAATAAAGTTTTGTCTATAAGATTGTCATAATCGAGGTCATTTTTAACCTACATATTTTAGAACTAGTATGTTTATTATTTGTATTTTCATAGAATTTGTCCCCTTGAGGTTTCAATCATTGGTATTGCGGTTATTTTCTTTAAGCGACGGCCGCGACCTATCAACTGTCAACAAGCATTGACCGGACCTCGAAATTGTGTACGCAGCATAAAACATACTTAACGATCCGCAAACGACGCAGACGTTCTAATGAATTTGGAGAAGGCATATCTTATAATAAAAATAAAATCGATCTAGAATATATTTATTGCATGCATCTTCATATATTTTTAACAGTAATTTATATAAATCACGGTATGCGTTACATACAACAATGTTTGGAACTTTGACCTTTTTGATTCCGAGTCTGGATTAAAAATTAATTGACATAAAAACGTAAGTGATAACATTGGTTACCTGACAAACAATACAATTAAAAAAATTAAAAAATGTACCAAAAGAATCGATATATTTGTAATAGAAGTTATGCCATGTATAAGTGAAATATTTGCCTATAAAATGCCTAAATATGCCTAAGATGAAGCACAGACTCGAACGTATTTATACATAATGGTTGCCTTCAGTTTTTACCAACAGATAAAATAATTTACAATGGATATGCATGTATACTTTATAAATATTATTCATGAATTAATTAAGTCATGGTGATATAAGATAACATTTGAAGATCGACTCAATAAGTACACTCTGAAATTTTTTAAGCGTGTTTGGAGAAAAGCCCACGATCCGCTTGAGTTATTAATGTTATTTGGCGGGGTATAATTAAACTATGATTTAATCTTTCTATCACGATTAATTTAACATTTAAAAGAAAGAGTGACAGTATTATTTAACTAATCACCCCCTCTACAACATTTATAAAGAAAGTCGTATATGCCTATAGATTTATTCACTCATGAAGATGCGCCCCTCCATGAGATCTTACAATTTGTGTGAGTGTGTGTAACATGACTAATGTAGGAGTTAAAACTAAAGAGATTATATTTGTTAATTAAAGCTCGCCTTTGTGTGTGTTCTATATCTATTTAACGTTACCCGTGCAAAGTCGCGACTAGTCGCTGGTATATTTATACTTGGATTGTTGAATGGTAGCTGCAGGTCTCATAATAAATAACAAACAAACTGTCCTGTCCGGTAGTTCGAACAGCTAAAGTCACTATAGAATTCGTAATTTATCTCTCTAATCGTTTGTATTGAATTGTTCAAAATATCAACACGCACATTTAGCCGGTACGATCATGTTACGGTCTTGTAATAAATTTATGTGAGATTTCGAATATTTTGTCATGACACTGAGAATTGCTTAGTTTATTAGTCATGAAAATCAAATTGGCGTATAAATTGCTCTTTAAGGTATTAGGAAGACAATGAAATATGCCTAATATTTCCTATGTTCTTGAACATAATTAACAGTTTTTTTGATCGTCTATACTTGATATGAATTCAACATCGTATTCCTAATAAATTATAGTTTTTTTTTTTTTTTATTTGGGAAAAAATAAACTTGATACACTAACAGTAACTGTAGTAAATATACTATTATAACGTCAGAACAATTAACTGTACCTTATTCCTACCGAAGTTATCACAATGAGAACCTTTAACCTTCCTAAATGTCAAGAATAGAACCATTGAATGTTGAGTGGAAGGTAAAAAGCCCTGCATTATTATTATGAATTTATAAAAAATATATGTTTATTAATTAATGATTACCACATCCAGCAAATATTTAATTTCATCCATCTCGTGTACGTACGTGTGCATCGTTCTCTTGCCGCGCACGCATATTTGAACGGTACCGATCACTTAGGCAGTGTGTTTGGCGTACGCCGCCATTCGGGTCAGGTGCTGCTGCAAACGGTACATTGTTTGACGATGCTGACCCTACCCGATGTGGTGGATCGTATAGCAGGTAGCGACAAAAGCTAATGCATATTTAAAATACTAAAGTTAATTCTTTAATTATACAATCTTACAACGCACCAATTATATATATTTAATATAAAATTTTGAAGGCAACTTCCTTCTTTTTGCAAACTTTTTGCAATTACTTTGCTATTTTGTTATCAGTTTCAATTATAAAAATATATGTATAGACTTATATAAAAATTCTATTTTACATATTAATTTCGTTTATATTTTACATGGTAATTAATTACAATTTTATGTTATAAATTACATATATACCTATAAAAGCCGCTCGTCTCAACAACGTTCACAATTTTTCGTTGTTTTGTTGAAAAATAAAGCTGTATCCCGATCGGAGCGTCCCCTACCCGGATATTAATCCTAACCAACCAGGATTAAAATCCCTGGGTGGTTAAGGTCACACACAAAATTAATCATCAAAATCAGTTTAGCCGCTTAGTTCAGTTCCAGAGACTTGCGTACGTGTTTATTCACGTAAAAGATATTATTTATATATGAATATCAAGTTTTAAGACTTGCACCACAAGGCAAGGCTCTTTGATGTCGAGTTCATACATAGCGAAACAATGTAGACACGCAAAGCTCTTATGTGAACCGTGGGTTAATTGACTCCCTACTTAACTTCAAACGTTTTATTATTAACTTTGTATAATTAATACAGTGAAGTTTAAAACCTATATTAGAGACGGGATGTTTGAAATTATAATATGAAAACTTTAAAAAAAAAACATAAGTATTCCTGCTCTAAGATAAGAATATTTGCAAACTCTATTCGTAAATTGATTGTAATAACCATTAATAAAATATTAGTTCAGACTATTTAATATAACATGTCGTAGTATAATATTTATTATTTTCATGCTTTACGACAATAATGCTTAAAAGAAATACAACGAAGTCTAATACCAGTGCCAGTGCCTAGTGCCCAGTGTCAGTAATGTGGAATCATTTTTTTAACAATCAAATATGTATTGTTCAGAAATTTTAAAATAAAGATTGGTATCCAAGAAAACTTACATTGAAACAATAATGAAAGGACATATAAAAATATAAAAGTGTCAATTTTCATTCAATAAATTGTTGTCGTCAATAAATTTATAAAGGACACGCCGTAATGGTTCATTTAACGGTTACGTAACTATTGGTTTAAGTAAATTGTAGTTTTAATGCTTAATTCCGAAATGTTGATTAAACTATTTTATGGATTTTAATTACTATTAGAAGATAGTGATATTACCTCAGTAGGTACTTAATATATTATATACATAGACACTTTTATTATCTTAAATGTATATTACTTTACATTAAAATTAAATATTTACATGTGCAGTACAAGTGCTTACTACAAACTTAGACGTGTGTTTTTCAAGATTTGTTGAATAACTCATCGCTTCTCTCTTTGGTTTTTTTCATAACAGACTATCAACTACAGCTCATTTACATCACAATTGTTTTTATAAAAAACAGAAGTCGATGGGTTTTTTTTAAAGTGCTTTTATATCAGATATGTCAAGACTTAAATTTGTAATCATTAATCAACTTGTTATTTAAGATCATCTCAGATAGTAAAATACCAAGAGTGTCCACATCGTTTTTTTTTCTAGTTCAACTTTAACATGTCATGTTACGGTTAAAGTCGACTCGTAACGTAACACGATGTCATTGCAACATAACGGTGACCGTTTCCTTCATTATAATGTCAATTGACAGGTCACTCGACAGGTTCGGCGCCGGAAAACATCGCTCATAGAACGCCATGACACTTTTCGATCACTTCCTGCTAATAATTCTCACAAATCCCAGAGGCAATGTTGAGGAAACTAAAGATTATTTGTGAGAAATCGATGTTTATCTACGTAATTTAATCAATGTCCAGTATTTATTACGTTAAATTAAAAAAAAAAAATCATATGTGTTTGAAGAAACACACATGTTACTTGAGAAGCAGGTTTCCTAAAACGTCTTCAGAAATACTATTAATAATTAAAAATTCTATGATCTATTTCTATGGCACCATTGACTAATTAGCTTTATTTATACGAAAGTCACGGTAAATTGACCACTCACCTCTTGAAGGTGAGTGGTCAATTTATTTCAGGCTTACAAAAAAAGTTCATCCAGTTCAGACACATTAGTTTCCTTTATTTGAGTATAATTATGAAACAAGGTAGAATCTTTGCAATTTTCTATAAAAAATAACATAAAAAATTTTGTTGTATTAATTAAGAAACAGGTACGATAAGATCATACATATTTCAATCTTATCTTTGAAAATTGAAATGTCAAATATGTCAAAGACAATTTTAAATTAGAAAAACATTCGTCGTATGTGGTCCAATCGTTTTAAATGTAACCACAGCTTTATGTCGAAATTGCCTAATATAGATATTATTATATTCGTATGAGAAAATATAAACTCATCTTAACGCCAACGTGAGATACTGGCACAATATAAACCCGTAACATTACCATTGTAATAAGATACATAAGATCTCCATAGATCGCGTCAATTTGAAATAATTTTCCCATAACATGGTAGATTATGGTATTGGCTCTGTGGACTCCATTGTGGGCCATATCGGTCGATATGAATAGGAATATTAATAAATGGACTCGTCCAGCAAATAAATGATACGAGTATGCCTTGATAGCTTAAGTAGGTTTGTTTATAGAAAGATATACGGAACCTGTTTATTGTTTCGACGAATACAATACTTGGATCGACTTTACTTCACTATACATTCATGATTTCTTTTTATAAAAAATATACATTGATCGATGTAAGCAGTGTTTTATAATAAACTATTGTTGTGAGGATTGTGGTGACCATTTCATTAAATGTGAGTAAATTTTGGCAGTTCATAATTTGTGCTGTTATTATATCAACATGTTTTTAAATATGTAGGCGAACATGCAAATAGACCACCTGATGGTAAGTGTACCGACACCCACAGACATCGGTGCCGTTAGAAATTTTAACCTTTCCGTACATTGATCATGCGACACCGACCTTCGGAGCTAAGATGCTATGTCCCTAGTGACCGTAGTTACATCGGCTTACCCAATCTTCAATCCGGAACAAAGAAATAGGATGAGTGGAATTAGTGACAGAAATGAAACCAAACCTTTTTAAATATATTACTATTTCTACGTGAAACCTAAGTGATCAAAATGATGAGTACGTCTATATCGATGACGTGTTAGTTAATAAAGTATTATAAAGTGTTATTCAAATCGCTTTAGTAAACAAGTTAGTACGATTTCTTAATTAAGCAACAAGGATCGCGATAAATGGCAACATTAGAGTTTTAAAGGCAGATATTAATCGTTCCGGTTAAGGCGACGAGTGGCGATGGTGGCGTGTTTCGCACCATCCATCACATATGATTTATATGAGAACCTGTCTCTAAAGTGACACTTGCATAACTAACCGCCTTGTTTAATTGCTGTTGAAAGCTAGCCATAAAAATAGGCCTAATGAAGAAATGTTTTTGTCATGCGCTTGGTTTATGGTCCACCAATTAACAATGGTCACGTGGAAGTTAGCTCATGACGTTTTCGTTATTTACCAAGTAGTATATTATAATAAATGATCTATTTAATTCGGTTTTAGAAATCAGTTCAATATATAATTCATCATTTATTAGTAGTTATTTAAATTATTAAAATCGAAGAACGTTTAGTCAATTAAGTCTACACCCCTCGAGCGTTAGGTGCGTGATCGATTAATAGAAAAAATAATTTATAATGATGTAGGGTTTTACATTTGTAGTTTTTTTTGGTAATATTTGTTTAATTTAACAAAAGCCGCAAGTAATGCAAAGAATTCACTTCTCTGTCACCAAAAGTGTGAAGAATATAAATGGCCTTCGAAGTATTCTGGTCGGCTGTGATGTTACCATCGTTCTACCTGACATCGGTACTCACACCTCGTATGCTCATTAATTTTGTGAGATTGCACGTTCAGATTCGAGGAAAGTATATCGCTTGAGTTAAGCCTGCGATCCAGTGGTGTTCACGACAAGAAATTGTTTCGCAATGATTATGTAAATTGTTTAAATGTATACATCTTTGCGGGGAAAGTCGTGTCATATAGAAATCTCAATTTTTCAACTAATCGTTGCAAAAATAACGCATAAAGATATTCAAAGCGCCAGAAAAATCTTAAATATAAATGGGAAAGTACCCTTTTTTTATCTTGTAATATGTTTATTGTAATTGTTTGTCTATGGCAACAATGTTGAAAAGAAAATATATTAAAAATGATCTAAAAATATCGTAACACTTTCGTATTGTACATCGTAGCGCAACGCTACGTACGCGGTGGCCGACCGGACTCATTCGACTCGACCTGCAATGCAGCTTCAAACGCGCCGCGCGATGCGTATCTTCGTTGAACGCGAAGATTCCGCGCGGGTCACCGAATGTGTTGCGCCATTTTTTTTTTAATCCAGTCATGAGCGTAACTCGGCAACCGGATTCGCCACATCACAAACTTTTATCTCGAGATGTTCTTCTTGAAATTATCAGAATTATAAGGTCATGTTTTTAGGCCTTTAGTTAAGATTATCTTTAATAAATTATACGAAATATGCGGCATTACTACACTTTTGCCTTTGCCTAAAGATATTTATAATATACTTACAGAATAAAAATGTTTTGTCCTTTTAAATGCTGCACGTTCCTATAATAAAGTAAGATAAAATATACATTTCGTAAGTTTACTTTAAAACAGAATAATAACATGTTCCTTTTTTTTACTTGTCACAGGTGAAGGTGGCGGGGGTGCGGCGCGGCGGTGCGCGCGCGATGCGGCGTCGCCCGCGCACGCGCACGCGCCGGCGCCCGCGCCGACCGCGGCATCCACCCACGCCGTTAAAATCGAACGTCTCAGTCCGCACGACTCCACAGCTTCCAGGTAAGACATTTTTTTTATATTTTAAGCCCCTAATTAAATATATCAATCGTTAAATAGGAATGAAATGTCTTTAAAATCGATATTATCCGACTTATGTTTAACAAAAAATTCATACTGTAACCTTTGAAGAGCTAAGGATACAACGCCAAAAATACATAGTATTAAGTATACAATAATTTTATACAGATCTCGTAGCGTAACGCCATCAACTTCGTCGTACCCGGGCACGCCGCCTGAGCGCGGCAGCCCGCATGCGCCGCCTGCGCCTGCGCACCCTCCTCGGAATTATTCGGACATCATGCGCTCACTCGCGGCTCGGTACAACACCCATCCTACTAATGAGTGAGTAGCCATTGATTGTTATCTTCATATTAACACACATGTATTGAGAACATCTACACCAAAGAGATCACATACAGTCTACAAGATTTCCTTCCTGACCTTTACCAAGTACCTCGACAAGTCTTCGTAATATATTGAGTCGGCTGAACATAATAAAATAATTTTATTTTAATTTTATACCCAATATCAAAAAACAACAAACCTAAGCATAAAAAGATATAATTAACAATACTTACAGTAATCAAACGACTCATCTTCAGTCAACATTATTAATAAAAAAAAAGAAAACATGTCATATTAAGGAAAATAAATACGTTTAAACAAAAATAATTAATTCAATTGATTTGTTATATAAGAGCAGTGTTTCTATTCGTTTTAAAAATAAACTTGAATACATCAAAACGCAATTAGTACGCACGAACGATGCGTGTTTGTACGTTGTTACACTACAGTAAAGAACAAAGTATGTGCGTTAAGGACTTAAACGGAGTAATATATACAGAGCATTTCCTTAAAGATCTGCTCTAAAGCCACAGCCCATGTTGGTGCGTTGCCATTAGCGCTACACCTGACAACCGATCTCGGAATTAAATACCTCAGGCATTGTGAATACATTTTTTATACAGTGTAAAATAAAAATAAAAAACCTTATTTAGTATAGAAAACATTACTGTTCCTCGATATGACATATTGACAAAAATGTATTAGGTACTGAATCCGAAAAATCTCAGATGCGAGAAGAACCAGAGTAAAAACTTAGCGTATTTTTTTTTCTTAATATTGTTGATAATTTATTTTTATTTGAAACAGCCCGAAGCTAAATTCTCAAGGTGATTTATAATATAAAAAGTACGCGCGGACTAGAAATGGCAATCAAGTCGTTTAGGAATTAGAATTTTGAACAGTTTATGAGATGGTCTTTATTGGGCTTTCATGAAACCGGCTCAGTCTTTATAATCTGTCAACTGATCATTATCGTCTTACACCGAGCATTCGAACACATGTCAACTATTTAATAACCGATATTAAAATTTTAAATCACAACAAACATTTTTCACACGACCGGTGTCAACGCATTCACAATATCATGCGACTCGCAGTTCAGCGACCGCCTAGTGATGCCCAAATTGATTTGCATATTAATCGATTCGATAACTTACGTTAAGTCGACAAATTTACATGATTCGTGAGAACCAAAGCTGTCCGCGTGAACTTATGTTATATTAATGAATTGCTCATCTCACGGAGCCCGGTCGGTGAACTCTGTTAATATTAATTACTAATATATCAATTGCCGTAGAACTAGACAGACTGGAGCTACGACACGTGTTTTTATATACATATATGTCGTAAAGTTCCTGTCTGTTCTAAATCCTTGATTTGATCACACATTTAGTGTAATTATGAAACTGTTTCTACTAAATAACAAACTATAGTGTTTTACAATAAAATTAAACGTAGACTATTAAATAATTTAATTAGGTTAGAATTTATGACACGCCGAATGACAGAAGTTACTGTCACTGTCGATATTGAGTAAACAAATAGTGCGATGCTATTTCTAATATCGGTAATTAATATTATTCAAAAACCGAACTAATTTCGAAACGTCCATTTTGAACTGAATAATCAATATAATATATAACTTTTTAAACGAATTCCATTGCAAATCAATTAAAAAGTAATACATATTGACATTTCGATAAACTATTGGCCTGAAGCACTAATCAAATCCATTATCAACGGTGTAATTATATTAAGAGAAACATTGCGCAACTGTTAACATGTTGCAAAGAAATCGATCGATCCATTAATTTTCTATTGCAAATCGTTGGTTTAACGATTGTGTGGTATTTACGATTCGAAAATTAAATGTGTTGATGATCTCGATAACTCGGATCTATTTGAAAGTGTTCTTTTGTATTGAAATTAGTCTTAAAACTTGTATTAGAAAATAAAACTTAATTTTATCATGAAACTTGGCGATGGGTTCTGAACGAGCCCGTCTGTGTAGGAAACTCTCAACGCTTATTTTACCGCTAAAAGAGCATTAGTTATTAGCATTAGTTGTTGCGTCTCAAATTTTTAGTTCTCAAGTCTGGTAGTATATTGCTGATATAAGAAATAGTTAGTATTTGTTATATTGGCAATTGCACTAACCTAATCATCCATCGGCAATCCGCCTACCTAATGATAAAAGTAATATTTTAGTTTCTGAAATTCTGATCATAATTAGATTATCTGATTTCACTTAAATCTGAGTGGTCAGTGATCAATGGCAGTGGATGATGTAATAGGCGACCAATAAGCGTTCAGTATTTAGTATATATGACTGCTCATCTTTTTAGAAAATGCTGATTAATCTCAATTTCAGAACGGGTTACTCGGGAATTCCCGTAACAAATGTACAACTTTTTATGTTTATATGTTTATAACCAGATAATAGGTAAGATAAGGTAGTTTTTTCGAGTGGAAATATTTCGTTTAAACGATATTGCAATTTACGATATGATATTTGCATTTATGCCCACTTGAACTAGCTCGTTAGTAACTAGCGCGGTGGTTATTCGTCTAATCCTACAAAACAATTGAATTGCACCCGTTCAGGTAAAGCATCGCGCATGGCACTTCACACGTACAACAATAGTACCATTATTGGTGAGGACAATAGCAGTTCTTCATCATATTATGTTCCCGCTGTTGTTGTTAGTATGTTATATATTTACACATATATATAAATAAAGCTGCTTAACACGACATATTAGTAATTTATAAACAAATTTTGGCTACTGTCTTATAAAATCAAGGAATTACTTTGCAAATGAATTACTGACAATGACCAAATTGACAAGAAAAAATAAATCAACTTTTTTATTGTAAGGATAAGTTTTTGTTTTTTTTTATTCCTGAGCATTTAAGTATTTCAAATTATCATAGTAACGCAAAACATACTCCACTTGGTCGAATCCAGTAAATTCATCATCATTTATAATGTTACAAAGCAAAATGCAAATATGTTTTCAGAACACCTTTAAGCGACTGTTCCTTGCTCATACATTGCGTTTGTTTCAGCTATTTCCACCGAATGAATGGCTTTGGCGTTGATAGATCTCCGGCACCAGCACCAACAGATTCGAATGACGTGCCCGTTGGCGGTCTATTCGCGAAGCTAGTGAAACAACAGGGTGGCCCGCCCCGGCTTCCAGCCTTCCCCGTCATGATTGACATGAGCTCTACAAAGGTGAGTCACTTCGAACGTAGCTATGTTCGTTAATAATTTTGTAACTGTTATAAAGTATTAAATTAATCAGTCATTTTTAAGTATATACAACGAATGCTTGAGTCTTTTCTAAAGAATCCTTCACAAATTAAATATACTCTACTATAAAAACTGGCGAACATATTTTATTTAAACAAGTGGGTCACCCGCGAAACTTTGCGTTTATTCAAAAGATTTTTTAGGATTAAGACAGGTTTTGTTTTAATTTCATTTGATGTAAACTGCAAGTCACTCATCTACATTTGGCGCTAAAATTATGAAGCCTCTTTTAAATGAAATTTTTAATGTCAAATAGTACCTATACATCGGTCAGTTACAATTGGAGGTTTTCGAAAACATACTATTTCATTTTGTATAGGTTTTCTTTTCTTATCCGCTCTCTAACCGGTCAGGAACTTTTTTCCACTCTCTTAAATTAATTCTTTGTTAAATCGTAACAATTTAGTAAATTGCAATCAAGAATCCTCTTCAATTTTCTGCACAACGACGGCTCTTGATATTGAGACTATAACCGTTTTTTTGTATGCAGCCATCGTCCCATAATCACTGGGACAAAAGTCGGCTGACGCTATTATTATATAATATAAGCGTCGTCTCATCCAATATATTGCTCTTATAGAACTGTTTCTTTAGTTACAAAGTCATTATAAAAAGTAGAAGCTTGGTAATGTGTCAGTGGGAGAAATGGAGGAGGCCATTTGTTGAGCTCTTATCAAAGTGGTTCTTGTCTTAATACAATTTGTAATGTTTATAAGGAAGAGGAAATATAATATAAATAAGTATTCGAATCACAGATGACAATATTTTCCTGGTGATAACAGACGTCGGTACTTGTAGAATCATAAGCAGCATTGTATCTGATCTTCGTCTTTCAGTGGTGACGTCATTAGTAACGCACAATGTAAGGTACATGTATAATTTCATATTATTGATAAGATTTTATTATACGGCTATATCAGTAATACGCATAAAATTGCAATATATCTCAATTAAATAACGCAACATTATTAGCTTACGAAAGCATCGTCTCTACAACGTATTAAGAAAAATTAAAACATTGTTTTACAATATCCGTTCATTACGGCGTAATGCACATCACTTAAAGCAATGCCACTGCCCCTATGAAATAATTTACGCTCAGCTGGCTACTCATTTCATAAGCGCGTCTTTAAAATTCATTACTTATTATTTATTCCGTGCTCACTGACCTTCCCGCTTTAATTACACCTCTGTGCCCCGTTTCATAGTTCACGGCTGTGATTAAAATGTCTCGGGTATCGTAAAATTCATGCGGCGCTATCTAGGCGGAGGATCTACTTCGAGCTCGACTCGTTTATGTTAATTCGTGCCTATTTAAAATCATAATGCGCGATGAGCACCTCGCTTCCTTTCGAGAAATAATTGAAGCAATTAAATCCGATAAAGCACGCGACCTTTACACTTCCTTCGGTATTGTATAGATAAGACGGAGAGAGTGTTAATTGCGAGGCGGTCGTTACCATCGGCACGCGCGCACAATCGGCAGGGTAATAGTGGTGCTCCGCCCCCGGCGAGCGCGGGCGCGGGCGCGCGGCGGCCAGCGAACCGTCTCGACTCTCCACAGTAAAACGAACTGGAGCTGCACTAATTGGCAGAGGCACGCGCCGCGCATGCGCGCCCCGCGACACGCTAGTGATGGGATGTGAAATCGAACTCAGCTCATCTTTTTAATCCAATGCCTTTTTTGAAGAATGTAACTAACTGCACGCGAAAATCGACTTATTTTTGCAGTCTTTATGAAACTTTCTAAGCAATAAAGATATAATTATGAAAGTGAAATGAATTCCCAAATTCTTGAATGTATATATCGTTCCACAATGGATAAACATCAGCTTAAATGTGACATAAAACGACTTTATAATAGTATGATATTATTGTTATGATGTTTTTATTATAAAATCGGAATAAAGTTCAAACGTAGTTTAACAATACTAATAGTAATTCAGAACGTGATCTATCAATGTTGTACAATAGTGTTTACTTTCTAAAATCGGTATCGCTTTAACAACATCTGACACTTGCTCGCGATATTAACATGATTTGTTACATTTCTCTTTGTACCTTTACACTATAAATAGTCGGTTTAAATTTATTTTCACCTGTGAAGAGAAACGGGAGCGCGCTCGGAAATAAATCGTGAGATTAATGGTCTCGGCGTCTGCCGGCGCGCACGCATGTTACCAGTGTTCATTTCGCGCTCGCTTCATTCTGATTTTTAGTCCCCATTCGACTTATTTCATAGCGAGCAATTAAAAAAGATAGATTGCAAATTGACCCGCGAGCGGCGAGCGTGACGGCTCAGAACGTTATTATGATGAATGCCCGTCACTAACGAGTGGGCTCTCGATCAGATAATAGGCCGTCTCGTGTTTGCTCAGCGCTACCTCTGTTTGACGTGCCTGACGTGCCATCGAGTAATTGACCCTTTGTAAATTGCAAATTGGGCGAAATTGATATAACACAATAACTATAATAACGTCATTATAGTTTATTTCCCGTTACTTTAAAATTTATTAATGTTTCAATTCTTTTGCTTGAAACGTTTGAGTGAGCTTAATTTGAGGGATCAACCAAGTCTTGTCGATTCTTCCCGATACTATATCGGCCGTTAGTAGTCTAATATTTCATTGATTAATGTACATAACGATTCAAAACTAAGTAAAGATACGACTAGAATAAAGAATATATTGATTATTATTGAAAATCGAATCACACATTTACTTTATGTGTCTCACTGATGAACAAAAAGTAAATCCACTAAGTTGACCGAAACTAACTAAAGATTATAACTTTAGTCTAATTTCTAACGAAGAACAAAGACATTTTGTGAGGTATTATTTAATTATGAAAACCCCAATACAATAATTTTTTTTTAATTAAAATTGGATTTGATTTAGTAAAGTGAATTACTTCAATTAGAACCTCTATGCCTATGTGTATATACCTATGTTAGCGCTTGAATCCACTAGATTGTAAATATAAGTAAGCAAAATACAAGTCATCAAATGCCAATGTTTCTGTTGTCCTTTAGGCATTATTAGCAATATCTCGAGTGGGTCGCGGAGGACGATCACGGCGCAAGCGTGTCGGTCCGGGTGTAACTGCGGAACACTCACCCCTTGATCTCTCCGCGGCGGGAGAGAGTGCAGCGAAACGCGCCAGACTCTCCGTCAGCCCAAGCACGAGGAGTGACGGTGATGAAAGAGACAGAGTATCAAACGAAGGTATTTATTAAAATTGTCTAGGTTAAATGCTAAAAATAGAAAACATGTCATTCAACACTCTCGAATTTGTGTAACTTCTATTATTCGTATAGCGTTTATCAGATGTACTGGTAAGGTTGTTTTAATAAAAACTAAAGTTAATTAATAATTTTATTAACGTAACAACGTTATCAACAAGTATATTTGCTCGCACGAATAAAAAATATACATGAACTACTAAAAATTAATTATTTCGGTATCATAATTGAAATCAGGGTGCGGTGTGCCGTTAATGTATCAAGTCCAAGTTTATGTACATTCAATTTCAAGTTAAATGCGGTGCTGAACGAGATGAGGTGATTCGATAACTGTAGTTTCTACATTATGTGTTTTTTTTTACCTCTCTAGATCGCAGCGAAACACGCGAATGCTTGTGTGCAGAGGCGCGAGCGCGTCTATCCGCGTGGACAGTAGACGAAGTTTGCGAGTTTGTGACTTCCATTGACATATGCGCAGAATACGCAACGGTAAGTACTCCGAATACCGTTTGAATATTTAAATCGGGACACAACTATTAAAACAGATTTTTGGCTCGAAATGTAATACATGAATTGTGGACAATTCCATTGTTTTGTAACTCTCGCGAGTATTGCTTTCAATCAACCTACCCACGATTTTGATTGCGAAATTGATTGATATCTAGTCTGATTTGGAATTCCCTCAATCTGTATTGTTTTTTAAATATTTTCCAGTATCCGACTGTTGGCGCTCCGTCATTAAATATATTTATCGTGTAGTAATAAGGTTCAATTATAATTAACATAAGTAATTGAACAATTAAGATTCTTCACATAAATCACATTGACATAGTAGCATGTGGTAGCCATTAATATGTTCACTGCATTACAGAGAAGACTTTCATGGTTGAACTATCGTAAAGCGATCACACACCTGTTACTTTCAGCTTCAATTTATCCGTATTATCCGTATTGACGTCATATTTCGTCGATATCAACAGTAATAAATTAAAAATTGCAGTACAATAAAATTTGTTTACACTGAGCATCGTCTTCATAAGAGACATTAGGTTTCGTGATTGCTTTAATGTGTCAATAAAACTTGGCACTATGTTAGTGTGCAGTTGCCCAGTGTAAAAAAAAACAATTACTATATACTACTAAAATATAGATTGTTATTGATGACTACGGAAAAAAGTTATACAGTTTAATATTATTACAAGAAATGTGGTGTGTTTTAAAATAAAATTAATTCACCCCGTAAAAATATTTCTAAAATACATTTATTATACTCGACTCTCTTTCGATAACCATTGAACATGTTTTATAACTAATTGACGCCTTATAATAGTTAGAATCTAAATCACAAACGCCTAAAGACTATTTAGTTTTCAAATCAAAAATATATCTAATCGAACACCTCGGATTAAGTCGTTGCTATTTACCTTGGCTCAGAGAAATCTATTTCAATTAATAATTTATAACATTCATAAAAAAAAATACAATGTAAACCAATTATATGTTACCGTTCGTAATTATTAACACATCGCGTTGATTTAATTTGATTTTGAGTGAAAGGGAGCAAACGCAACGAACGACTCATATATACACTAATTTAATTAACCCAACGCAATGTTACGTAAATGATTATCCGCACAAAAATGAGGAAATTTACAAAATTCTTGATAAAATATCAATATTACGAAATACGGCAACTAGCTATAAAGGAAGTGTAGGATTATGTCGTGCGCCTTCCACGATTGTGACGCTTAATACCTTCCGAAGATTTTATTCATTCGACCTCACGGTATGTTTGTATAACGTCTGTCTTGTTATAATACCTAGTGGTTGTAAACTCGGATACGTATTGGGTATTAACAGTTATATTTATGACGACTATTCAGTTATATCGATGAATATGTAAAAGGAAGCTACCGGGTGGCGTCGCTTTTTCTTATTTGTTTTTATTATTTTTTATTGAGTTATAACCCTAATAAATATAATTTGTTTTCAAAAACAAACGCGGCAGATTGCGAAATATTTGTGTGACAAAGATTCCTACAGCGTTTTAACGACCCAAGCTGTAATAATTATGAGCTTGTATTGGGTCGTATTAAATGTGTCTTGCTGTATAGTTAACGATTTGATGAACGTCATAAACATATCTCAAGCCCAGACCGATTCTACTCACAGAGTTAAGCAACGCAACGCTTTTGGCATAAACAAAGCACGCCGTGATGCGAACCACCATAATAGCGGTCTCAGCTTGCACAAGAATGCATGGCATCGTATATTATATCTGTGGCAACTAGACGTGGGAAACGAGGCAAGGATTTAAAATTTCCATCATATTTGTATATCAAAATTGCACAATGAAAGGAGAGCGGGATCATGCAACAACGGGAGCTCAGATTTCGCGATACATACGGACCGAGACTCGATGAAGCACTACATTACATTTGATTCATACAAACGATTTATATTAAAAATCAACAATCGACGAAAACACCTTGATTTTATTCTATTTTGTCGTAATTAATAATCACCGAAGAAAATCCTCAACCTTATATTACCTTTTATCAGAACTGCCAATACCCCTCGCTGATCAAGCCAGACAGGTCAAATGACATAACAATTAATTATTAAAAAATTAAGGTTTTCAAAAGTATTAAATATACTATTTTAAAACCGAAATCATTCACCAACTGACCTCCTAGTATGTCTCACGTTACAGTAGCAGCGAGATCGCGTTACCAGCAACGTATTTATGGCGATGGTGTCATACCGGATTATACCGTATAATTAATTATCCCGCTAATAAATAATTAATAATTTTACTTTACAAGTGATTAATGTTCGATTATTACTAAACTAAATTAGATTATCGTAAACACTGTTCGCTATTTATAATAATATAATTAATGATAATTGCCGACTGATCGGCTTTCAGAAATTTCTAATGTTCTTTTTTTTTTAATTTCTAATTGCCGAAGCCCGTTCATTAAAATCTCGAAATAAATATGTCGTCGGAGTGACATAAATCGGCACGTTGCCCACACAGTTTGACTCGTATCGTACATATCCGATTTCCGATCGTGAATGGCAAAGTCGAATCGAATATCACACAAAGCTTAGGTTCATTTTTCACCAAAACTCGTGATTTCATCCGATCCGATCATAAATCGACCGAACGCCATCCATCCCGGTCCATGCGTCAAATCCAGCGCCTGCGACGCTTGCGCAAGATTTCGTGCTCTGCGCCGTGGCGGGCTATTGTCAAATAAGATTTAATTCAGCCAACGTCAATACGTACATTAATCTCGATTAGTTTTACGACTATTGACACGTTATATTGCTATTTTTGCTATTTCGTGTCTTTGAACTTTTGTAAGTATACATTTAGAACTATACCTTAGCTTCTTTCTTTATGACAAAAAAGTACAAATCGTTTAGTACGGTGCGCAGAATGTTTTTTATTTTCTCTAGAAAATTACTGTTATTACTTATGTTTATTGCTTTCCGCATAGTTTCAACCCATTGAAACATTTTTTTTATGAAATTACAGTGAAGACAATATTAGAAAAAACACATTCCTGGATTAAACGTAGCGATATCTTTACAAGCTTAATACAAATGTAACCTTATCAAAAGTGAATATGTATCATAATGGCTCAGCAAGCTAAGCTCTGATCGTGGCATCAACGTCCTAGATCCAGATGCACTTAATCCTAATTGTGTATTGTCACCATCGCGAAAGATGTCGTTGAATGCTCGTGCGCTCGTGACCTGCGTTTGCGCAACACGTGATTTATATAAATTGTACCTAATATATGTATGACCGATATCAAGCGTATAAACTGTACTGCAATCTGCATGCGACATATTGGTACAGTCGGGATGAGAGTAACTTTTAAATATTGCACATATTAAACAATTATCATCACTCATCCTCCTGCCCTTATCCCAATTTTACTTGGGGTCGGCGCAGCATGTCTTCTTCTTCTAGACTTCTCTGTCAGGCGTCATCTTATAAGTAACATTATTTCTAACCATATCGTCTATCACACAATCCATCCATCGTTTCTTTGGTCGTCCCCTACCTCTATATCCATCCACATCCATTCTCAAAACCTTTCTCACAACATGGTCCTCATTCCTCCGCATAACATGCCCATACCACGACAGCCGGTTTCCAGATAGATTCTTGATTAATCACATATTATACATATACAATATTACCGAAAATTAAATAATTTTGAATATCGAAGCGTAGTGCTATAATGGTGCACAGAATATGGCATGTCATTAGGTTTCAGCGCCAAATGGCGCATTAAGGCAGCACTTTTAACGCGCACGATTCACGACTTTACCTACACTTGATTAATAATACACACGTCTACGATAATCGTTGTATAAATAACTATATAACAAATGCAGTAGATATGAAAAAAACTTTTGCAAAATCTTGACTGTAAATAGATGTAAAAGCTATATATATATATATATATATATATATATATACCTTTTAAAATTATTCAATTCGTTTTATTATTTTATATTTTATAAACTATTTTGAATAAATAATTACAAAATTCAAATATTATTATTCAAAAGATTCTTATGTGATTGCATAAATATCTTTGCAAGATATCGTTTATCTGTGTAATTAAATTTATTTTGTATCTGTATGAACAATTTATCCAATTATATTGTTATAATACACGTATTGCGTTATTGTCAACGCACCTGTCTCGAACACAAGCCGACTATTGTGTAACCGTATCTGCAAAACATTTGTTCGTATTATTCTAAGAAGGTATTGTAGAATATTTATTACTGGCCATTATTTATGAATAGTAAAAACTTATGAATATTTCTTTTTTTATTTTAAGCGCGCAGCTAATTTTACTTTATTTAATAGAACGTGGAATTTGAAAATTTAAAACAAAACTTAAAGTTCTAAATTTAAAATATACATGAACTAATTTAAGATTAGATATAATATGAATGGTTTGTAAATATAAAACGGAAACTAGTTGTAAATTAAGCCAATTGAATACCACACACGCCAAAGAAGCAGCCACTATAATTTAATACTGTACCATCAAATATCCGACGTAACATCACTTCAACAAATAAGCGTCATCACCTCAAGCCATACACGACTCGTAGCAAAAGCTCAACTATTGTTAAATTATCATACAAACATGTTATTTCGCTCGGATTCTTAACCTACACGCAAATACAGTCCTTATTCCATTCGGTATAGGGCGTAAGTTAATTTTAGAGCGTACGCCGAATAGATTGTTTTCCGACTAAATAATTACTGTAATGACCGTTCATCGTGATGGACATTGTTATGATTTCGAGTCATGAAATCGAAAAACGGTCACGGGTCATATCGGAGCATGTTAGTTGATTCCGTTGCGCAAAGAGATTGCTCGCTATTCGATTTCACTTTCCACGTTTTTTTTTTTTTGTTTTCGTTGTCTCGACTAGTTCGTCAGTTTTTTGTCGTGGTGCACTGAAAATGTGCACCTTTTCTTAGCGTATGATAATTATTTATTTTCGCTTTTTTTTTAATGTGGTATTTGATAAATTGATTTTTATTCGTGAAATTATTTTTAATATTATATTTCGTAATTATTACAATAGAAGAACGCCTGTGACGTCAGCAGTTAAATATAAAGCGAGTGAAACTTCGAATATAATATTGAATAATCAAATCGCGCTTCTACTTCTGATATTAGTTTTATATATAACGGTTTAGTAGATTTTTTGCATTTAGTCAATACAAAAACCTCCATTTATTTGTATAAATTGAAGTAAAAAATAGGCAAAATAAAACATTTTTTTATATACATATGTGATATAATGGGATTATGCTATTTGAAATGAGCTTTTTATTTAAATGATTAATTTAATTTTTTCAATCAGTCAAAACTATTCTAACGTATTTTCTGTGTACCGCCTTATATTCAAGAATAATTAACGAAAACTATAGGCAATAATTTTGACGTTTATAGATCATGCGAAAATGTGTTCGAATTACGAAACGTTCAGGTTAAATAAGGTAACGATCATCATTTCTGGTCCCTAATGGGCTATAAGCGGTACACTGTAACACTTATGTCCAACTCGCTTGTTTATCATTAGCTACTTAAAGAGGTACAAACACTTTCGTTTTAACACCCGAGTCGTGAGCGGTAAATAGATTCAATTTATTATATTTAGAGTTATTCTCTGAGTATTTATTTACTATCAAATCGAACGGAGATAATTCGGTAGTATTAATGAGCTTGGCACGTTCTATTGCGTTTTATTAATTTTGCAGTCTCTTGTTTGATTTGATTTAGTTTTTGTTTGTTCTCTATCATTAGTACAGTGCTTTAAACGTTTTTTTTTAGCTTTACTGGAGTAAAAATTCCGATCTTAAGAACATAGTTTTTTTTTTTAATGTAAGCAACCGCTAAAAGTATTGTTCCATTTTTAAAATATTTCATTAATCCGTTACTGCAACTATAAGGAGAGCTAAAATTTAAATGAATTCTGAAACCAATTATAACTTTTTATTTTAAAAGATGCAATAGATTCGTGACATTTGGTCGGAATTATATTTGAAATTTAAATTACATCAAAATAAAATTGTAAACCGAGTCGTAAAAATCAATTGAATTTCGAACGAATAAAGAATAAAATTTATACAATACATAAAGAAAGTTAAATAACAGAAAAGAAAGAGCGATTTACGAGCTCAACTGACTATCAGGTTTCGTGTATTTATCATTTAATACGAAGTCTAATTTTCATTCGAATAACTCAACGAACAAATAAAGAGCTATTTGCATAAATATTCAATGGATGTAAAACCCAAAAGTTTAAAGACATGTTTATTATCAAATGACAAACGCAATAAACATAAAAATGTCTCTATTAGAATGTGTTGTTTTCTCACAAAATAAATGGTCGACCACACTAGTTTGATTTGGCTGACAACGAATCATCGGTGAAGCTACACAATTGCGACTGCAGAGTTAATATGTTCTAGTTAAATTGTATCTCATTCGAGTCAATTACGACCGATTCGAGCGCGACACCTTGACTAGAACACTTAATGAGGAGATTAACACAATGTCCAGTCTTGATAATAAAAACTGAAGTATAGTTAGTCCTTTTTGTCATAATTACTTGTATGTCACGCTCAACATGTCTACGACACATTGGAGAAATATTATTACGTCATAACTATCAGAAAAGGACACCCAGTTCAGGTCCTTTCAGTTTTATTTTATATCAAGGAATTAAATAGCATCTATATGTCAAATAAATGTTTCAAAAGTATGCCCAAATCTGCATTAAATAACTCACTCCCAGACAACCTTTCGGTGTATCACTTGAATTTGAAACAAGCATTGTGGAGTAGATATATACATAATAATTTATTCATATAAGCAATTCGCCTCGAACAATAATAATAATAATTGGCATAAAGATAATGATATACCGACTTAGTACACCGGTCCTCAACTGACGACATTTATCGATCCGTGGGACATTGACTATCGCAATTACGAAACTGGACCACTAAGCTCACTAGAAGCACCTGAAGCTATTGCCGACTGCTATGACAATGCTCGTTACTGATTAATAATCCCGTCCTTATCGATAATACTAGACACATAATTAGATCATAATTTTTTTCTATACATTTTATAGTATGTTTTTAAAGGTTAAAAAATATCCCTAACGAACGTTAATGTCATAAGTTGATTAAAACAAAACAATCCCATTCAATTGATAATTTATATAAATTGTTCTATATATGACGTTTGTGTACATAATTTAATTTCAATTTGAAAAAGATACCACAGAAATAACGGACTGCTCAGAATATTATAGTGTACAGACGCAACTGCGCCGTCTATCCCTTTACTCCTAACTTTACTTTACTCTAACAGAAAGGAAATCCGGAGCAACCAAAGTATCTTCAAGCGCGGGACTAGACCAAACCAGACCAGGATCAAAGGCTTTAAGTACAGTTCTTAGGATTAGATTAATTGCATTGGAATAATAGCTTAACGTTGTCACCTTCTGAACTATGGACTACTTAAATGTCTTTGGAGATTTTTTATGTAGAAATATTGTGCGTATGGATTTAGTTCAAATATATTTAAATAACCGAGTCAAAGTTCCTTATTTTATTATTCAATATCGTTTGTTCTGCGTATGACATGTGAGAAGTTGACTCATTGCATTGTTGACGATTAGTATACAAAATTACAAAGCCATACGTATCAATCGAAGACAGTTTTTTCATATAGTTATTGTTGTATAAATATCTCCAGTGAGAGGTCAAGCTTTAGTGAAAATCACGATTCCGTCTCACTCTCATCTATTATATTATCTATACGTCTCGCTAGATTTGGATCACGGAAGATTTACCCAATTTTTGCTTGTCATATATGGCGCTAATTTGTCAATAATGTCCATAACAAAAACGTTATTATTTTAACCATTTTAGAATTATCAAGTTTTATTTAATTATACTTATATACATACAGACATGTCAAATATCTAAATTTAAAGTGGGTGTTCCTGCAAAGTAACACTTTTTTAATAATATTATATATTAAAACCTTTTCCGAAACGCGATGCATCTTTTAGTATAAATTTTATATGTAATAGTTTTTTTTTTTATTTATTTAGGAAATCAAAAAAACGTCTCTTCGTTTATTTAGTATACATGGAAGCAACGCCACAGAAATTGACTAGTTTTCATAAATGACTTCTTCCAGACGCAATATTATTCTTTGCATATTATAGCAGAGCTGTAATACATTAAGATTTATTTTGCGTATGACACCTGTCATCTAGAGATGAGAGATTATTTTTTTTGTGCAACAGACGAGTTGTGAAACTATATTAGTAGAGCGAGTAACAATAGCTCATTGCGTCAATGTTAGTTGACAAATATATAAATAAATATAACAAAATGAAATTAATTAATTTTGATTTTAAATGTTATACTGCATTCCGTTCAGAAATTCGTATATTTTTCATAAAATAATGATGCTTTCAATATCGATATTTATCAATTTTGTAACGAAATCTAATTTAAAATATATAAATTTGAATATAAGGCTCGAAGGTGTTATTCAAAACCTGTTTGTATGAAACCTTTTATTTATGAATTTTAAGTTTTAAATATGTAATCGTCACAAAAAGATGTAGGTATAATGGTTTTAAACAAAAGGTGAATTCGATACAAGATATGCATTAATATAATTATAAATATTTATGCGGAATATATAATATATGTATCATATGTTATATACTCACTATAAACGTACTTGTCAGAATTAATTGGAGCAATAGTTATTTATTAAACCAATTACATACATGGACTATAATTACAAAACTTTATTGGGCTTTAAACATGATTAACATTAATGGAATTTAATACGTTAAACGAATATCAATGTTTGTAATTACTGTTTTTATTACAAAGACATAAACACAACTTTAAATAATGGAATCATTTTAAAATATACATTTCTACTGTTTTACCTATACTTTTATTTTAGTTACGTACATTTAAAATATACAATCAAAAAAGTGGGTGTATAGTCATTCAGTGTAGAGCTTGAACCCGCAATCTTCCATAAAGATTCAAGTGTTCTAACCACTGGGCCATGCGTCTTAATATAATTGTACATTGATTCAGTTTCACCGGATCTGTTTACTCATAAATTCAAACAATTTTAATTGAACAAAACGACAGTCCTCAGCCGGCGAAGTCTTAAATCAATAGCGGTTTATTGCGGGCATCATTCCTAACAAGACTGCTATCGTACTAACTACTAACTAAGTCCGTCGTCTGTCCGTGGATCGTTAAACGAAAGGCTATATAGACGTACACGATGACCGTATAGAGCGACCTACGCCCTAAAGTTATGCGGGATCCACACTCATGTCTATCTTCCATCTTTTATTTTAAACGTTGTAGAATTTAATAGTAAAAATTTAAAAATTAACGATCAATCAATATAAGTCATAATAATGATATTTTTTGTAGAAAAAAAATCGAACACATAATTCACTAGTAAAAAAGGGTTTTTGCCGAAGTGTACAGCTGACTACTCTTTTAACGTTAAAGATTGAAAGGCCAGTGCTATTGAATGAGTATTTATATGTAAAAAAACACAGATTATTATTTGAACTATGTTGTAGGGACAACAAAATATTCGCTTTCATTAAAAACTACAATTTAACTATCATTTTCTTTTTTTAAATATCGATATAGTTTTATATAATAATTGAATATAATTTAAATATAATAATTATATTATTACATACGAGGTCAAATATTTTCCAAATGGTCGTTGAAACAAATTATTTGGTGTGTAGACTGAATGTTGAAATCAGTATGGAACAGTTGGTGTGTGTCCGTGTGTCCGTGGCGATGAGTTTGATAAGCGCCCTGCTAATAGGTAGGTCAGGCCTTAGACCACCAATACGAATGTTCTCTATGAACACACTAACCGTTCGGAAATGTATGTTTCGTATAACATATTAAGTAATGCTTTTATTTTTTATTTTTTTTTTATATCACGTTTTTTATATTTGGTGATTTAATTGTATGGAATAATTAAAGCAATTTTATTTACATTAATAAAATTAATCGAAACGTGTATAATTTACAAAAATACAATTGTCAAATTCTCGTATCACGAAATGTTAAAATATTCAAGATAATATTTGTAAACGTTATATTAGTCCAGTTTCCGTAAGTATTGGTTTTGTACTTTATAAGCGTTTGTTAGCGGTTTACGAGCAATAGAAATTTACGACGTAGATTAACATTGCGGATAGACTTCAGATTAAATACTATCATGATTTTCTAGCAGGTAACATTAAGGAATATAACAATCATATTAAATTTCTATCGATTCAAATAAGGCGATAATATTTTAACGAAAGTAAAAACACTCTTATTCAAATGTTATATTTGGCTTTGTGTAATGTTAATATCAAAAGTAATTTCGCTAATGAGCTACGTTGGTTCAAGTCTGTATTTGAATGAGTAATCGACCATATATTCACCAACTCATTGATTTAATTGTTATTACTTAAAAAAAAAATACGTAAAGAATAAATAAGGTCCACAATATATATTTATTTATAGGCACTTGTTACGCTAGAAAATGACTACATTCTAATAAAGGATACACGAGTAATTTATTACGAGAGCTATACGTTCTTTATAAACGATATTACAAAACATATTTCCATACAAACAATTCCACACAAGCAATATCGGCAACATAATTGAGTAGCCAGCTCTATCCATATAAAGAGTAAGCGTTATAACCGGCCATTGGCTGCCAATTTATATCCCAAACAGGAGGAGTTTAATTTCGCATCGGAGCATTTAATTTAGTTCAATGTTCGACTAGAAGCGGGTATTTAAATAGAGATGTCTAGATGAGCAGATAGCTGGAGCAGTTTGAGATGCTATCGCGTTTCCAGCCTCGTTTGCTGTGGCCAATAGACGATGCATTGGGCTGTCTGCGTTCGTTCCTTTAACTGTTTTTTTTTTTGTTTCTTTTGCTTTTACCTCAAAGTGTCTTCTGAAAATTTAAAAATTATTTCGAACACATTGCTCTCACACAGCGTATCATGAGGTTGTTTCATAAACCATGTGTAGGGGAGTCATCGCTCTATCACAGTGACGATTGAAACACGTAGGAGACGTATTATATGAAAACAATTTTATACATTCCAGATCGATTGGTAAAATATTATTTTCTAAAATCGTTCGTCCTATCTTACATCGGTCACGTATGAAGTCCTTGGGTTGGAAATCGATTTAAATTTTCTATTACGGAAGCCAATATATCAATAACCAAACTATTTGGAGTCTGACGAATTTAAAGAAAAAATAACAGTTTGTCCATGTTTCACTTCAAGGCATATGTATGTTCCTCTGCTCTTAAGGAGAATATTTTTGGAGCTTATTCCACCATATTTATTTACAATGTGTTATAATTTCCCGTGACACACGCTTACATGTTTGCGTGCTCACAAGTTTCCTCGCGACGTTTTCAAGAGACAAGACTTATTATAATGAATATTATTCTCAATGTGGAATTAACATAATTACAATCACTCAAATAGTTTTATTTACCCTCTTACGTGTAGAATGATAATAAGCTTCTGAATAATGCAAATAACTTTCAAGTTGGTTATCATCAAGTTAAAACCAATATTCTTAGACCTCCATCAAATCCCCAACTAATGCGAAATCGATCGTAGCTGCAAACCAACATTAGCTGGCGGCATACCAGAAGATAGTGTCATTTCACGCTCCTCACAATCAGTGGAAAGGAAATTACTCGCGTCTCTGAGGAAACTGTAGGACGCGTGCCATAATGGATGCCAATCACCAGCAGATGGCCGACCAATCCAGCAACGCCATCTAGCGTAATGACAGTAATGCCGAACCAGTTTGCGACCTTTCAATCTAGGAATGTCAACGTGGAAAGTACAGCTAGGCCTGCACTCACTCATATGACCCCTTATCGCAATGTATTAAAGAACATTTTCCAACGGAATGATGGCAAAATGGTACCATAATGATCGCAGTCTTTGTCGAACATTTCCTGGTGTAGTTTTTTATTATACAGTTTATCGGCTGCGAGGTCCACTCGATTGTTGTTGTTGCAATGATTGCTATTTTAAACCGGCTTAATGTCAACCCGGACGATTGAGCTTGAATAGTAGGTCCAAAGGTATCGCAAACTGCTAATGAAATTCATTTTTGTTACCCAACTAAATGCTATTGATTTTAACTCATTAAGATAAGAACATAATAATTTAATTAAAAATAAATAAATGATAAAGCATTATTAAAAATGATCTGGATAAAAATAACGTCGAAGCAACATACATTGCTTTAAATTTTATTGCCATCAAGATAATATCAACAAAATATTTGTAAGGTCATAAGTGAACCATTAAAACATTTCTAGCCAATTTTTTCTGCGAAAACTAAGATCTTACTGTAATTTGAATGGGCAATAAGCGCTCTGTTTATACCTCATCCTGAAATACTGACCCGTCCAACATTTCGTTGAAGACATAACACTTAACATTGGAAGAGGAAACCCGTTGAGGGTCCAAGTTTTTTGACACTAACCGTTGTTCCCAGAAGTCCAAATGTGCATAGCGTCCGTTAATTTTGGCTTCTCTGACATCCTCATTCGTGTAGTTAAACAAGTGCATTTATTTTTATTGCACCTCAGCCTGATGAAGATGGTATACTCGGTAATCATCATGAACAATATACGTACGTGGAATACTTTTATATATTTTTTATTTATTTATTATGAGTAAATTTGAAGCGGATTGCATTGAAATATAAATTTCTAGACCATTCAATTTAACTAGATTTAGATCGCCGCTTTTAGATTTCATATTAGCTTAGGAGATACATATAGCGTAAACACGTTTGACTGAGCGTATGATAATCCCAATACGAGAACAAGTATTCCCGTACCACTATAATTTGTCGGCCACGCGGTGACGTCTGTCGCCGTTGGGACGGGTTTATCTCGAACGCACTCATTATTCAAGCCCTATATCGGTTCTACGACTAGTTCTAACGAATATATTCATATTTATTTCAGAACGACATGTAGCGTATTATATTATATCTAAATACATCTAATTTTATTGACATTTTGACATTGTTGTTTGATAATTACATAATTTATATTAGAATCGTAATTTTATTAATTAATTTTATATCTCGATGGTTTTATTTACTAGCGATTTGATGTTGACATCAAAGTAAATACCGTTCTTTTAAGTAGGAACTTGTATTCGAGCTCGTCACGATCACTTGCTCAGACAGCCAACTATCTCTATCTGAGTTAGGGTTTCGACCGTCGATTACATAATTAAAGCGAACAGTTTCCGATATTTAATTAAGTCAACTTGATAACAGATGTCCTTTTTGTAAATTCAGAGCTGAGACGATATATTTACTTATTTAGATACTTTAATTGAAATAAAATGTAACTGTTTTAGGGCATCTCTGAATTTCTAGCAAGTAAACTGCAATTTCCATTTTTTATTAATTGCTTTCCTGTAACGTATAAATAAAAAAAATAATTATCCATTTTTTTTTAATTTCTCTTCAATTATCTGTGCTATTACACACAACGTGATCAATTTCAACTTTCATAATTCACACCAGCGATAGCGATTCGTATCGAAAGTGAAAAGCATGTGTGAAATGCAACCGAGAAACCGTAGTAGCGGCGAGATTTGCATGTCGTTGCAAAAGCACTCAGGTCTTCGCTTCATTTGGATTCAACTCTTGTTCGTAACAAGTGAGCCGCGTGTAGTCGCCGGTACTCAATTATTTCAGATTGCTGCCTGTCACGGCGAATGCAACGCAATTGATATAATAATCTCGCGATTTTATACGCGCACATAAATTATAAAACGTATCACGATTTAAATTCAACTTGCTTTCGTGCAAATTGTGTTTTACTAGATTTATTCAAATTAGTACCTCTACGAACGTAAACGTTAATTAGGACCTATTCCTACTTCTTTATTCAATGTAATTGGTTCAAATACGCCAAATATATATTTTTTTTAATTTTCAAGGTATTGAATGAACAATATATAACATGAAGGATAAAATTAGAACCGAGATGGCCCAGTGGATAGAATACGTCAATCATGTAAAAATTATAACGGTTCATATCCACCACTAAAATTTAACGTGTGTTTGTATGCATAACTCACTCGTATACACAGAATGAAACCTCCATGTTGTGAATGAAACTCTGCTAGAATTTTATCCACCTACCTTCAATGATTCAGCGGTCTGGAGTGAGTTATCAAACTTTCGTCTTTAACGATGCTTCTTATTCGTAAACATTTAGGGGCTTGAGTAAATTTTCTGCATCGTTATGAACTCAAAATTTAATTGCTAGAAATCCTCGAAGATTGTTCATTGTGATGTGTTAGTAAATCTAGATAATATAAGAATGATTTCAAATCCAATTTTACAGTCGACCGCGCACGCACCGCCGTGGGTGGTGGTCGTCTGTCTGACTTATAATATTCCATAGTAATCGATATTCCCCTACAATAAATTCCTCATGCATTTATTTGTCTTTAGATTATATCGAGAAAATAACAAATGTTATGTAATCTTAAAGTAAATAAAATATATTCTTAAATTTTAAATTAACATTTTTTTATTAAAATTTAAATACGTATTAGTTAGACAAATTTGATAAAATAGACCTAATAAGATAGTCCTTACAATTATTCAATATTTACATAATTCACACATAATGTAAATATTTACAGTTAGCATATAACATGCAAACAATGTATGTATAACATTGTTTGTATGATTGTTTTAGTGAAATAGAAAAAATGCACTAGATAAAATATATAAAATAGTAGATAAAAGGCGCAGATAATTAATAACATTTTATCTTTTTATTAAAACATCAATAGAAAAACCCGACTCAGACGGCAATCGTACTTAGGTATGTCTCAACTGAATGATAATAAAACAATAATAATGACTATAGAATGTAACATTACTAAATCTACCTTTTATTTACCTCTTAAACCTATTAATTTAGCCAATTATTTCAACGGTACCACTTATATCTATGTCATGATCTGATTTTAATGAAATTACGACACGAAGCACCAGTCATCATTAACTTTGTCTAGTCGAGCCACCCACCGAGTGTAATGATAGCAATGGTGAGCAATCCAAATAATTTATAATAGCAACTAGTGTAATATCGTTCAGCTGAACTTCTCTGATTGCCGAGTGTCAGCGAATGACTGTCATTTCGCGTTTCCGAGAGCTGGGTCTGTTGTGATGTTGCAGATCATTGTGTGGCCCTAAGTGAAAGGAATTGTTTTTTTTTTTCTTGATTTTTTCTTCCTCGATAATATATAATCTGTTGTATTATTTATGATTTTCATATGAATAAAAGTGAAAGATTTTTGCACGGTTGCGTACTGAAGTACTTTAAATTTTGCGTGTGTTATTTATGTTAGTGCGGATTGTAATGTATTGCGGTTTTAGATATGTATATAGTATAAACTATATGATAGATTAATGATTTAATTTATGCTTAAGCATTAAATATGAACTGTATATGTTTATTTTATTTTATTATATATGCAATTAAAATGCCGAAATACTTGTATTGTCCCACAAAAAAAGAAGATTTTTTTAATGTAATAAAAAAGTGCAGCGACCAAATAAATCCATAAAGCTCTTTAAAGATTAAATAAATTCATGGTTTTATAGATATAGTGCACGTATATAAAAAAAGATCGTAAAACATAACTAAGTAGATAATAATACTCACATGTTTATATAAAGTAATATTTATGAGTTGAAATATTTTAATTAATATAAACAATATAAATATACTAGAGATTTATTTATAAATTTCTGCTTTAAAGATTTTATTTTATCACGACGTGTATTCATTAAAGCTCGTGGAAAATTGAATCTAAAGACATCGATACTACTAATTGTACAACAAGCAAGGCTAAACGACTAACTTCGTTTTCTTTATTAATTTTTAAGGTCTTCAAATAAGATAGAGACCAAATGTTTGAGGTGTCTTTTTGCGTATATATTTACTCAATAGTAGATAATATTTGGTGGCCCAATATGGTTTCCTTTGACATATAAATGTGAATATATTGTTATTCCTCTCGTATATGCATAAAAAATAATGTGTCAAAGCGAGTGTGCTGTTTTCCTTCTTTTGTTTTTTTTTTTCACTTACTTATAAACCATCTTATTAACTAACGATACAAGCTGTACTAGATTACAAGAATTATATTATTATATTATACTAGTTTTTCAAGCAAATTTTGTTTTTACTGAGTTCGGTATCGGACTCCAGTGTCTAAGTAATAGACATAACTTTCATATGCGTTAAGTAAAACGCTGTAATTTTGACATTACAAACAGACTCTTCAATTTTATACATTTATATAGATTACTTGGTTCTAAATTACAAACTCTAATGCCGTTTAATTTTATCACTCTACCTACACTTAAAAAATAACGTTAACTAATAAGCTAACTTAAATAGCTAATCGCACTGAACTTTGATTATATTACGATAAAACAGTTTTCTCGGCCCACACTATTACCTGCTTTTAAGCCTACACTAAAAATAAAAATAAAACACTCGAACCGTGTTATTTACAAGAATGTATTACTTAAAGGGGTGAAAAATCATTCCATCGAGTTTTTACTAAAAATAGTTTGTATCTAAAATAAAATTTTAATCTTTTTTTTTAAATCCCAGAAATAATACACAAATAAAAACCAAGTATATCAATTTCGTCAAAGGGTTTATTATCATTTCGAGATTTTGTTGTTTTGTCATAACGACTATATAAAAACGATTTATGAACAGACCCAATGAAAAGAATCTCGGATATCCCTGAGGACTGGAATTTTGACATCTGATTAACTTAACTTTGTTCAGACATTATGTTATTAAAATTTAAAATACATATGAATCGAAGTGATTTTGATTTGTTTTCATATACTATATATAAACTGTAACAATTGTACAGTGAATGTGTAAGATGAGCTACAGCGACCTTAGCAGGCAATAAAACGTGCCGTTATAGGTTGCAGCCGGCCACGTTTATTGGGGCCTAATCTAACATCGGCGCGTGCGCAGCCCGCCGGCGATGAGGCACCGCCGTCCTTCCAGCGTACCTTAACAAACAGATACAATTGTTAAAATAAAATTATTTACAGTAAAAAGCTTAAAACCTTTTCATGTATAAACAAATCATCTATATATAGATCTAGTTGTTTCTTTTATAATTTAAATATTAAAAATAATTATACATTAGCGAAATTAATTCGTGTTGATTTTTATATCGATTGATCCAAATTTATAAATTAATGTATAGACAATTTTATTATACTTTAAAATATCGTCATTAAAAATAGATATATTTAAAACTTATAAATATTCAAATAATTCGAAAGTGTAGTAGTATACTTATATGTAAATATAACATCTATATTAATTGAACGTAATATGTCAATATGATGGTAACCATTAAAAATATTAAAGAATTTCTCATTGTTTATATATTTTTTCCGTCAAGTTTAATGTAACGGCTAAAAATATAGCCGGCTAATGACTCACCGGCTCCGGCTAATGGATAGCTTTCTAACCCCCTGGCCATGCCACTTGATAATTTATTACCTAGACTTCCGATGATAATAAATAATCCAGTGTCTCCTACATTAATATTTTTAATTTTCTAACTTAATTTACACTTGAAGGAAATTAACTGTAAACTTGCTGGTCATTATATGCAAAAACTTTCATCGATTCTCGTGTTTTTGCTTATTTAGCATACCCGACTTCACATCCTATACGTAATCATTTTATCAATCAATCAATTAGTATATCTACTGACGAATACACATCAACGCAACGATAAATGTCTCATTTAATTTTAATTTATATATAATTGCATTAAAAAAAATATTTGCATTTCCGTGCGCATACAAGTCTTAAACCGAAAACGCTTTTACTTGTTGTATATGTTGTGTTTAATTTACCTTTGAGTAGAATACTAGTTACCAGGTTTGTTTCCACAAACGAGCATTTTACTAGCGTTCTGGAATAAGCTCCAAATTTTTCGTCTTACGAAGGTCTACTCGTCGTTAGCCCAAGTGTAAAATAGGTACTATAATTTTCCTATCATTTTCAAACTTTATACAATTAACTCTTTAATTGCCACTTAATAAACCCTCAATTCGTTCAATTAAAGATTTGAATTGTTAGTAAAACTTGACAACTTACAATACACTGAAAAAAATATTTAAAAAAAAATATAAAGTTGTTAAACTCACCATTCAACTCACTGTGAGTTATTGTGAATAAATATTTATAAAATTCCTAAAAATTTTGTAAGAAATGTATCATACGCAATTTCTTACCGTCGAATGAAAACAAATAATTTACACCTTATTAGTTAATAACGATAGCACGAAAAGCCTCCTTCAATTACCAATCAGGAGAAAGTAAGACAGGCGTTCCATTCACGTCCGACAAACGTAATTTAACGGGTAGATTTGTGGCTCGAATAAAGTCATTACACTATCAAACATCGTGAAATCTCGCGATGTCATTAAATAATCATTTTCCTCGCGCATGTACTCGACGGTTTATTAAAGTCCGTGCATTCATTCATTGATGGTATCCAACATGATGCAATTGGCTAGAATTATTGTGTGAAAAAAATAATAATAATATTAGTTTTAGTGTTGACATTCTAATGATATTTCATTAGTATTCCTCGTAATGAGATTATATTTACATTAAAATTATAGTATGAAACCGTTATTTATTTAGCTATATTTTCACATTGTTTGTTAAATAAATAAATTAGCTAATTTATCCTCCTACTCATCCAAAGAATTTAAATGTATTGCAATAAATTTTGACACTATCGAGAATAAAGAGCAATGTAAGATAGCACAAGTTTATGGGCGACACATCGAGTCCTATACAAATAAATCGATTACTCTAAAAACTCGATCGACAACAAAAAAAAGGTTGCAACAATAAACTAAGGAATAAATAATTCGAGATCTAGTTCGTCTGGTACGTACGCGTAGGCGAAACGTGGGCCGGACTCGAACCCGATATAATACGATGAATAATAATTCATCGTAGGAGTCGAGCGGACCCGAAAATAGACGAAAGGTCAATCGGGTCTAAATGTCAAATGGAAGTATGCGAGGTCGCTCTGTCTCTGCCCTACGGCGGCTAATTGTAGATCAATGCGTACCACAGATAAACAATCACCAAATTATAGCCTGTTACGGTTTTGGCGCGCTGTAGGCTGTTGGCGGGATATAGTGTGACCGCACACAAGGAACAAGTTTATTTTCTTGTAATGTAATTTAACATAGGCCTCTATTAGCATAAACATTCTATGAAACAATAGATACCATTGACATATAGTGCATAGTCCATGTACATATATCTATGACAAATACTAATGTTTATTGCTGTTAAATCTGGACGACAGGATGTTTATACGTTAATTGAAGTTTACTCAATTAATTATATAGTAAATGACTATATTCTTTCATTACTTTTAAGACCTTCATTAGAACTCGTAGAGTTTATAATTTATCGACTATGTACACACTTAATGCCTTTCTTAATTTAATGTGTTCTCGTAAATTTCGTCCGTGTATTGAAACTTAGTTCATATTATATTATTGGCATTATGGTATCGTACCTTCAACATAGAGATGTAGGTGGCGCTACTTATACCGGGTTATTCTTTACAACATATTTAAACAGGTATTACAAGGTATGGCAGACGGAAGTTAATCGTGGTTATTTTTTAATAAAAAATAAATAAAGTCAATCTTAAAGTTAGAAACAAATATCTTTATAAATGGCCGTGTCTCAACTTACATACAGACACATGCCAATAATACAATTATGTCGTCACCACGAGTCGAAAGTTAGATAATGGCATCATCACGCAGACTTCAAGCAGAACAAATGGCTGACAACATCACTCGCTTCTATTAGCTTTATTTTGTAATATATGAAACATTTAACAACTATCATAATACCAAATTGGCTTATTTTGACCCAATTTATTGTAACGAGTTGAAAATAATATAAAAAATATATTTTAAATATTTTTTTTATTTATTATTTAATAGTATATTAAGAGACAAAAGACATATCTCAGGATGCAATATAAAGACAGGTGCATACGCAACGTTAAAGGGAGTACAAGTTACAAGTCTAGTGAGCTGAGCGTACGACACGTCGTTGTTATGGCGAAATGCGTTTTGTTTTCTTGCTTCTGTATTGATATTGCTGACATTTTATTTATATTTCATTTGTTCAGTTGTAGGCTTGATATTGTAACATTTTGTACTCGTTTACTTTTTTATTCAAATTTTTCTTTTTCTTTCAAGTTTCATACGCAATTAAATAGTTTAGTAGACACAAAATATATCTGAATAATTTACTAATTTAAGAGACCCAAAAAACTTAAATGGGTCTCAAATAAAAAGTTTAAATGATTACCTTATAAAGTGCAAATAAAGAAGTATATTCACAATCACGTTGAACCGAGATACTTACATAAAGACTTAGAAACGACGACCTCAAATGTAACAACAGCTACAAATGTCCAAAAAATTACAAAAAAAGCAATCAACCGCGTTCCAGCGATAATGACCGCGGGCGGTTCGGTTCCGAAAAAGAATTCGATATAGCAGATATGAAAGGGGCTATTCACAAAGCGGCAGCTTGTATCGTATAAAGATAATCTATTTTATGTAACCTCACGACCTCAGTCGATCGACATAACAATATAATTAAAGTGAGATCTCGGCTGCGATGCTTAGTTGGCCTACTCGATTCCGTTTACTGGCCGGATGTCGACCGGTCGCTTTAAAAGGAAATGCTCATGATTGTGGCCCCACGTGTAATAGGTTTCATTATTTGCCCGCCGCGGCGCTTGTGTGTTTTGTCCGTTGATTTTAAATTGATCAACGTCGCATTGCGGTGGGTTTTGATCTCGTTATGATTACTTAAATCATCATGTACTCCGATTGTCGATTGTAACCGCAATTGCTTGATTTCGATTAATAACTATGGTTACGTATGTAAACATTGTTGTTACGATCGAGTACGTGATATAAATATTATCGCTTTTTTGCTCAAGTTTTTTGACTTTTTATCCGTGTCTAAATTAGCCTTGTTTCAATTAATAATTTTTTTTCTTATTAATTTATCAATCAACACAGATTAAAAATACGTACCTATTACTTACGTATTGCCTAATCAAACCAGATTTTGCTATTTCATCTTTTTTATGTTTATCATAATGTCGATTTTTGTTCTTAAATAAATCTTGTTAAAATCCTAAAATAGTAATCTAGCTTCACCGTAATTTGAAATTGTAAAACGATACAATTATCAGCGTTCTACAATCAAACTAGCCGGCTACACCTCATTTACCGTCTGCGACACTACAAAGAGTCCAATGTGGCGATACCATCAGTTCACCAACCCAATGATAGAAATCCCACTATGGAACCTTATGTTACATGCAATAGAATTCAAAATGCTATCAACGATGTCCAGTAGTGGGAGGATCGACCAGATTTACTGACTGTTTCACCCCTAAAAGGTGATTCGTAATATTTCCTCGCTGTCAAGTCGGAGAACCTAGATTTTAACGACTATTGCCAGATCATATGGTAGTTACAGATTGAGTAAGATAAGAAATATGAACGATAATAGTCGTACTTTCACGAGTTTAGCCACCGTTTCATAGACTACACGACGAACGATTTCTCGATACAAAACGATATGTTAATACAAATTGTTCCTAATTTGAATTTGTATTTGAATAATTCAATAATAAGAGAAAAAGTTTGCCAAACGGTCCAAATCCTTTATTGTGTGTTCGATTTCTATGTCTCATTTGTATTATTTATATATAAACTAGATGAAACTGTTTTAAAAAAAAAACCTTAACTCACATGCAATGCTATTCTGCAGGAACACTGTCTATTAAACTGTTGTTCATACATATACGATAAATATTCTGTAAGAATATGCTTCGTATATGCCAAATGTTGAAAATCGACTTATGCTATTCTGACGCTCCACGTTTAATTTAAATGATATAAAATAATTATTCAAGTCTCATGTCACTATCTGACTGACGGTGAGTTTCGTGTTTATTCTTACAGAATAGCGCTACTGTAAACGAATTGCATTTAAATAATAAGCCGTCAAATTTACAAACAAGGCTAGTTGTCATAACACAGTATAACCGATGTACCGTCGTGAGAATAACTCAGAAACATCTTATGCATATTCAGCATGTGTAAACAAATGTAAGAACAAACGAACGCACTAGATATCCCTTTAGAGTCGCGATGAAGCACAACCTATCGTTGGTAGGGTGACCAAACGCTCACAAGAGATTTAGACTTAAACTTAACTAACTTAAAAAAAACTACTAAAAATACTAAACTTTAAAAAATATATACGTTGCAATGTAAACTATTCAAAATAAAGTTCATTTAAACATTAAAATTAAAAATGATTTTATTATTTATCATTTTAATGATGCATAATTTATGAGCAAATACGAACTGATGATTTCTGTATATTTAAATATATAATGATAAATTACAACCCGCATTAGAGCAGCGTGGTGGAATATGCTCCAAAACCTTCTCTTCAAAGGGAGAGGAGGCCTTAGCCCAGCAGTGGGAAATTTACAGGCTCTTAATGTAATGTAATGTAATGATAAATAATTGTACAACGCTAAACAATTATTCTAAAGATTATAATTTTTATCTCATAATAAATGTTAAAGATTTGGTTCCATCCACAGTGTTTGATTCTCAATCCTGCTCAAACGACTGGACAAGTTTACAATTTTCTATATAATAGAACAGAATATATAGATTTTATGTTAATAGCATATTAATAAAAACAAAGTTGTATTTTCAATTTCCTCCTGACAAAGCGGACGTATTTTTAACGGTTTTATTTTGTAATTAGACTTTAATAAAAAAAAATACGTAATATTTAGATACAAATAAACAAAATTAAGTTCGTAGTTACCAGCAAAAGATTTCATTCATAAATTTGTCCCAACCGATAAGACCTGAAAACCCTCGTTATCATTATGGTCACCTTAGAAGCGTATCCGCGTACCGACCTTATAAGGTCTATGAATTCTGCCACCGCGCTACTTATCGGATGAAAGCGGTCTCTAATAACCCGAGTTATAATGCAATCTATACCCCCGGCTAATTTATTGTCTTACTTAACTTATGCTCTTAATAAAGATAAACACTTTATCTAAATCTGCGAATAAATTCTCAGATAGTGTTCCTGCTCACTGTTCGGTGTACGACGGTGCTATTGTTCGAGGTAGTTCAATCTGATAGCTACGGAATAATTTCGATAAGCTTCGTACTGACAAATGCCCTTGTGCACCGTTAACGATATATACTCCTTACCATAATAGTCTTAAAATATACTAAGATGCTATTAAACTATGTAATAGGTTAGATATAAAACTTTTTTTAGTTACATTAGTATAAAGATTGCGGACGACAATGTTGTTTCAATATAGTATCTAGATACTAGTGAAATTATTGCTCCCGCTGTGTTAAGGCTATCTCCTTTATGGAAGTAAAGGATTTCGTACTTAACCCACGACTGTCCGTTCATTGCTGGATATCGGCCTTACGTTGTAGAATTACGCTCTAAAGATTTTTAAATTTCGAACGATTCCGCTGCGAGTTCAAGTGTGAATGAATCAAGTAGATGTCGCTCTGACATAAAATCAAAGACTACTTTAATTAGTGCTGTCGATATCGATATATATATATATATCGATATACAGCCTTGATTTTCTATTTGGACTCTGATACAAACTAAAGTACAAATATGTAGTTCATTCCAATAGACCTTTAGAAAAAAATGTGTATCTTGATTACATGTCCAGGCACAATACCTACTTAAATATTTTAATTAAAAACAAAATGTTACAAATATAACTTCCGTGATAAAAGTCAGCGCCACACTCCCGTAGCTACGAATCGAATTCAACGAAGACTGTTTACTAAATCGCTATAAGTGTTAGCCTACCCCCTCAGTGTAGTACATTCGCTCACTAATGGGAATATCGGATCTCTGAGGTAGAACACTGTCTTACAAGTTTCCTAGACAGCGCCTATAAACTATAAAGCGTTTGTGCGGTGCGTATGTGCGTAAATGGTAAATTACTCATTCGGCTTAGCCAATCTCGTTGAAATAGGTTTCTATACTGATAAACAAAGCTTTGTTCTATTTCATGTAAGAATGCGGTAATGAATGGAGCTGCTAAATAGGTATTATTTATTTAACGTAAAGCTGTAATTGTATGAGATTTGAGAGAAAGATAGTAGTTGTTAAGCAACATCTGCTTGTAAACATTAGCAGGGCGAGGGGTTGGGGAGAGTGGGGGTGACGATAACTGAACCACCTTGTGACCCAAAATACTTTAATGCGCACTTAATTACACAGTTCCGTGCACGTAATAAACACATGAATTTTCGCTTCGAATAGTTTAATGACAGACTGTTTCTTTAAATTTTATAACTTTCACAGTAATAAAATGTATAGAAACAGTCTGTCCGCGAAGTCGTGCCGTAAATTCATTTTATAACCTAAAAAGTAACAAAGTGTGATTGGAGCGAGGAGAGATAGAGGAAATATGGCAAAGTTGAGGCATGATAATGATCGTTCGTGCGGCGTGATATCAAGTGTCTGCGCGGGCGCACTTTCCTCGACTTGCGAGGCCGCGGCACGCGACCGCTACTCCATCACGACTAGTGCGGGAATTATTGTGTTTATTTATTTATTTATACTTTATTGTACACCACAAGATACAGATTAAAATATTATTATTATTATTATATCGATTATAATATTATAAAGAGGACAGTAACGAAGTTTTTTATAAATTAACATAATTTATATAATTGTTATACTATAATAAATTAACTCAAAAGCAATGAAATATGCTTTAATTAATTAAATCTTCAAAATTAGTTAAGTATTTAGCTAAAGTGAAAACGAAATAAAACATTGTTGTTATACGATTAAAAAAAATATTACATCTATACAAGTATTAAAATTAATACACTTTTTAAAAAATGTATACATACGAGTATATAGTAAACGATATTCAAAAGTAACGACAACTACAAATAACGGTATTTATCGTTAATGTTCTAGGTCGATATAGCACAGCACATCACTACGTTGAGTTACAAGCAGCATGGCACGAGCCGCGATAGAATCAGATGATGATACGTAGATTGTTTTCCGATTCAAACTTGGCTACAACTTTACTTATTTATTTTATATCGATAGATCGTTTATCGATATTTCGATTTGACTTGCTCGAAAGCGACGTGTCTTTAGAGTTACGCTTTGCGTTTAACTAATGTATTGCATTGCACATCACTACGTTGAGTTAAGCGACGTGGCACGAGCCGCGATACTATCACACGATGATATACGCGTAGATTGTTCGGCCCGCGCCGCTGCACTCCTGCTGCCTACAATGTATTCGATATATAATCTATACTAATATTATAAATGCGAAAGTAACTCTGTCTGTTTGTCTGTTCACGGCCAGCTCACTGAACCGATTTTGATGAAACTTGATATTAATTTTATGCCTATCATCTGATGACCAACCTCTAAAACGTATGTGATCCCTAAGGGTTAATATTACAAACACAGCCTTAATTTCAAATGTTCTCAATGTCACGAATATAATTTTTTTTTCATTGTAGAAGCATTATACCCACTTATTTATTAATTGAAAAAACCTACCAGCGGTTCGTAACAGTTCTCTTGTGTTTCATTCTGTACGTGTTAACAAATTTCAATACGATCAACAAAATAGCCACGTACAATACATTGATCTTTCACTATCTTAAACCCTTACCCTCAGGTTTCTATTACGTACCTACTTTCACTTCGCCTTACTTCAGCTATAATCTTCTTAGTAAATAAAAATAAATATTCGAGGGTTTGCCCTTTCTGTATTCCTAAAATATTGATTGGATTATGATGTAACTTTAGCGAGAAAAACTTTAGGTTAAAAAAAGTAGAAGTCTTTTGTACGATTGTCCTTTAATATGAACTATGTAGATCCTTATTCTAGTTGTACGAATCCAAAAGAAATCTCTATTTAAATGTAAATTATTTTAGTATATTTTAATTCAAAAGTCGTTTCCACATCATTATAGTACCTTCACACTTGGGTTCAATTATTCGTCGTCCGTTATCATTTAATTAAAATTTAAATTACATATATTCCATAAGGCTTATTAAAAGCACAGTAACATTTAAACTGATCAGAGGTACGACTACAAAACATTCACCTCTCCGCAAAGCGTTAACTATAACTGTGAGGCGTCAGTAATAAAATATAGCAATTGTACAGCCTACGGGCAGAAAAGCGTTATTTATTTAACTAACGGTGTTTAAACTCAATGTTATGTGGGGGGAGACTTTACGCACTTCAAATATAGGCTTGTGCAGAACTTTTAGTCTTTTTTTTTTAAACCAGTTTTATAATATATGTAGAGGTATGGTTATAACGTCCATATGAATAATGTTACTTTTATTAATGTACTTACTTACTCTTAAATATATATACTTACTTATATATTTTATATCTCACACAAGTAATAAATCCTGTATTATAGGAAAGAGAATATAAAAACAGACGCAAGTAACACAGAATTTTCTTCCTTTAGGAGTCAGTTAAACGACGTATGATTGATGTACCTACACCTTAAGACATATCGAAAGTTTTGCCAAAACTGAGACTACAAGTTCCTACTCATAAGTCATTATTCTAAAAACGCAATATTATTCTATTAAATATCTACCTTTTATTTTAATATAATGAACCAGATTAAATTATGTCGTCACGATCACAATCAACAGATGAGTCAGATTCTATCACGAAATATTCGTTACAAATGCAAGTTTTCGCTCATTCATTATTTTCATTAACAGATGAATGAATTTATTACAAACTGATTGCTAACGTTATCTAATACTCTAATAATACTCTCGATTTAAATTCATTCGCACTTTTTAATCTTTCACTGTAATAAAACCTCTTCGGAAATAAGGTAGTCGATATTGCACGATTTAAGTCGTTTCGTATCTAAGCACTTAATCGAAGCGTATATCAAAAGACATCTTAATACAAGCACCGTGTACCGAGTCGCGATGCAAGCTAACTAAGCAATTAACTGTAGATATTAAACAATCTGACCTCTAGTTTAATTTGAACCCGAATCTCAATTTGCTGTTAAATGAAATATTCACAGCCATCATGAATAATGAAATAGGATTCTATGTTGTTGCCGCAGTAAACTGGACGTCGTTTCTGCTTCATTTTCCTAATGTTTGTTTTATATCAATAATTATATTTGAATAAATTTAACGGTTTTGTAAATAGAATAAGTACATAGTCTATGCTTTAATCCTATTTTTATTTTTTTTGGTATTAAATGTCCCCGATTCGTGTTTTAGTTCGTTATGTCGAATTTTAACTAAATCAGCCTATAATCCTAAAAAATACTCAAATAACTGATTTTCTTATTGATAACCTAAAAAAATGTACGATATCTTAATAATTCAATAGTATAATATTAACAGGACATATTCCATAATTCACAGTTTATAGTGCAAAATGAATCTTATTTTTTCGAGATGAATTATAAAACACAAATTGAGCACATGAAAATTCAGTAGTGCTTTATAAATATATGTCGGCGGAAAATCACGTATTTAAGAAAAACACGTGCCCGGGAATCATTGTTTTAATTATTTTTAATAATTGAAAACAGTTTGATTATTACATTAATAATATTTAGTGAATTTTGAGATGTTAAATTAGTTTGAAATATTTCAAATTTTAAAACAATAATTTCCGGTCACGTGTTTTTCTTAAATAGGTACGTGATTTTTCGCCGACATATATAATTTTAATTGTCTTAATTGTCTACTATTGTTAGTTTAGCTCCCTTATATATATGACTGGTAATAGAGACTTTGTGTTATATTTCAAATTATCGCCTAAGGAAAGGATATGATATATTTATCATTGTCAATTCGTAAATCTAATCAACATTAAAATCCAAACAACATACGTTCAATTGCTTTTAATAATAGCAAACCGCTTTAAAATGACCCATCTAAACATTGTTATTAAAACCACAGTAAAGATAACTTGGAGGTCAAAGTAAATTACTTCAATGCGCACATCCACGGCTGGGCGGATTCGGAATGTACGTTCGGGCGCATTCGTCGCCTCTCGGCTGTATAAATCCCGCCCACCTGCGCGGGCGCTTATCGCTAGCTCTATCACACTCACGACTTTCCCTCAGTGTGTCTCGGACTTTCGCGTTGTGCGCACGCCACACCCACTGACCGGCGTCAGGCTATTTTCCAATTATGTGGGAGCTTTTTGCGACTACTCCATGCCCAAGATAAGCTTTCTATTTTAATAAATGACGCTGCCCGGGTCACGGTAACAAATTCTTGTTAGTTATAGGTATAGGTACATCATTTTCGAAACATTTTAATTGTTTATTCCGTACCTCCTTCGACTACATTTTTTTTAAACTCATAAACTTATCAAACCTTTCTTAAAGTATAAATATAAATGTTGATAGCGATAATCTATGAAAGTGTTTTTTAAGAACTACCTTATACGTTATTAAATCTTTAAACAATTTATTTTATTTTTTATACAGAAAATATAAATAACAATTTTTAACTTAAAATTACATTTCGTCGAATGTGCTGTATATTTCATAGCATAAATTTCGTCTAAACCTAACCTGGGCCTACCTAAGGTAGAACTTACGTAAATACCTCCGCCTATTTTATTTTGTGTAAGCGAAGCAAAAAATATATACTAAATTAACAATTATTTTAGATACTAAACACTATTTGTACTGAATGAGTATAGCTTGAGAATGAGAATGAGTATAGAACGCCAACCCGCATTGGAGCAGCGTGGTGGAATATGCTCCAAACCTTCTCCTCAAAGGGAGAGGAGGCCTTTATCCCAGCAGTGGGACATTTACGGGCTGCTAATGCTAATGAGTATAGCTTTAAAAACATGCTAATGATTAGATATATACCTATTGAGATATTTAAAAAAGGGACACAAGTGAGAACAGAAAGAAAAAACTGAAGGTGCAGTTTTTCTCTAATATCCTTGAAAATGGCAACGACTTGATAACTATTACACGCACAACTATTTCAATATTAAATAAAGTAATACCGTGAATCGGCACATTCTAAAACAACTACTTCGTAGGTAGGTAATTACATTTAATAGCTTATCAACTTCAATCGGTAGCAGCATATACCGAGATACCGAAAAAATTTAATGGAACCGCAAGTAAAAGTTAGAAAGCGCTGACAAAATGAAAAAACGACAATTGTTATAAAAAAACAGGCTCCACGTCCCATGACCTCTTGCCTTTTAAAAAAAGATGACGAGATGAGAAATAGCGACCATCTCGGATATAATTATCGAAAGAGCGTAGAGCCGCCAACCGTCAGCTCTTAAATATAAGCCAGTCCGTTCATGCTTTAAACTTAATAGCAATCTTTATAGTAATGCATCTAATAGGGATGTGCCCGAAAAGCGGTTATTATCGATATCGATAGTTGACATTGTAATTGACTATACCCTGCATTCGGCGCATAAACTGTAATAAGACATTATTACACGTAAGTCAATAATGTATAACATTATAATTATTTATCCATATTTGCAACGTACATAACTGTAAGTTTTTTATTGATAAAACATTTTGTACTTCGCACCAACAGAGAATTATACATTTATGTAAAATGCAAATAGAAAACTCAGGAGTAAGAGCCAAAGATTATATTTATTAATATTTATCGTCTATCGTGCAATTTTAAAGCCGCCCACCACGCACCTGCCAGTAAACGAGCTCGTAGTTCCTAGAGCGTCGTAAATTATCATGTGGCGCATCACTAGCCGGGAGCAAAGGTTCCACAGAGGGCGCAGGCATCAATTTGCGCGGTAGCCGCCGCGGGCGCCGCGCCGCCCCTGTCATTACCCTGCCCTCTCCCCTGCCGCACCCCTGCTCCACTCCCGACCTCCAGGGGAACATACTTTAACCTTTTTTGCTCCCTCACAACCTGTTCGCGGGATGCGGCTGCTGTGCCTTCACGGGCGCAATTTAAACATCGGTTCATGGCCACGGGCGATACAGCCTGCGTATAGCCTGCTAACTATACGGCCTTCGTAAGTGCAGTGCTGCCTCCATGTGTTTTAACTTATTGCTAGCCGTTAGGGATGGAAATTACCGAGTGTAGCAATTATTTACTGTGGTAATACAAGGTGACGTTTGATTTTTTTATTACCCTATAGCACAACAATATAACGAAGGCCGTTACGCTCGTCAGTATATAAATCATTATAGTCAATTTATTTCAAACAAAAACTCAGTACAGTATAATTTTCAGACGTTATAATTTAAATTATTTTCGTCAGGTTTAAATTTAATAATAATTAATATAATTTAAAATATTAACATAACAAAAAGAATAACATTCGGTTCTTTCATACAAAAAAAAAAATCTTTGACTAAGGTCTTTCCTGAAACCAGCAATTTGATCTCCAATTAAAGCAATTTTCTCCGATATCATTCCAGTTCGTTTAGTTGAGCGCAGGTCACTTTTGACCCCGGGGCACGGGCATTAGAGACCCGAAACGATTTAAAATCTCCTAACCCCTATTAAACTTAAATATGCCCTTAAACCTAATTCGTACTATCCCGCCAAGGTTATAGCGGACATGACTTATTGACCGTTCTAAATAGCTTTAAGACTTGGCTTTATTAGTAGATAGACGTCCATTTACAAAAAATAAATGTACGGGTTGGACATTAAAGCTAACGTGAAAGGAGCAACATGACTCCTGCAAATTGACCTGTCCTTCAACGCGAGCGGCGGGCGCCGGAGCGCTGTCGTAGCCGCTAAATAATTCCGTTCCCATGAGCTAGCTACTAGCTATCTCACTTTAATTATTCATAGGCTTTTTTGTACGCCATCGCTTTTTACCGCTCGAGGGCTGCCCGCTTATTTTCTCGAAGCTATATAAAATTAAAAAATAAAAATAATCGAGCTCCGGCGCAATTTAAAAAAGGAATACGTCGGATGACACGGATCGAACTCCGGGCAAATGTCGCGCGGTAAAAAGTGGTCGAGCGTGAAGATGTTCGGAGGGCGTGCGGGCGGTGCGGGGGGAGGGGTGCAGGACGTCACGTAGGCGGCTCGCTTTTTGTCAACGTTCCCGCGGAGATGACAGGTCGCTGGACGCTGCGCCCGCGACCTGCGAGATCGATATCGAATCGTTTTGATACTTGCGATTCACATCGCCCGCTTAGTCTCACTAGTAACTGCTCACCATGAAATCATTTATTATCTTTCGTAAGGCAAACAAGCGAAAAATTATGACACCCTATATTAAAACAAAATTGTTACATGTTAAACTTAGAAAATATTTTAGTATTAATGTCATAAGTTATTGAAAACGATAAAGCTTTTTAAAATTAAAGTATATTTCAATTAATAATAATTGACAACGGTCACCGTTGAATAAAATAATTTTAGACGATTATCATTTGAAATGGCTGTGTGGGCTACCACACATTAGCTGAACATACGTAGGAATTAAAAATGATTCTGTATGATAGCTAGTTTCAAGAGTCGTCGATCGCGCTGCAGCCCCTGCGTGACACGACGACAGGTGCACTGGCTTCAACCGGTCACTAATAAACTCTTAAACTCCGTAGAGCTTCCCACAACCTGCCGAACGAACTTAGACTTTTTTTATTGACGACCATTTGCTTTGCAAATTACTGTACGAAAATATCTTTCAGGTTGAAAGTTATTTTTTGTTAAATAATGATTTTTTGTTTTTACTTTTACTTTTAATCATCACAGTCCTAATCGCATAATCTTTACGTTATATGACTACAATAATATAAGAGATGACTTTGTACCTACATATGTTATCAATAGCGCTTTGATATATTAATTCTTGAAGTAAAATGTAATTGTTCTACTGCTGGGCCCTCCTCTCATCTATAGAAGATGTGGAGCTTATTTCACCTCGGTCAACGTGGGTTGATGGATATGCAAATGGAAGAATTCCATTCGATACATGCAGGTGTCCTCATGCTGTTTTTCTTCAATGAACGAGTGCCAAAGTACGGCGTGAATTATAAGCCCAAATCCGCAATCTTGACTTGACTTTGTTCTAAAGACTAGGCCATCGCGGCTTTTATATATCGTATTTATATATTATTAATATTTTATATTTCTTTACAGAATTTCCGCGAGCAGAGAATCGACGGCTCAGGGCTGCCACTTCTTACAGAAGAGCACCTCACAGGCATGCTGCAAATGAAGTTGGGCCCAGCGTTGAAATTGCGTGCAGTGGTCGGACGGAGATTAGAGTCCTGTGCCCAGTGTCAAGCGATCACAGCCACCGCTGCCGCGACCACGGCGGCGACGACACCGCCCAACGCACCCAAAATAAATGGCACAACATTAAAATCGGAGCCCAGAAGCAACACTACTAGCCCCAGTTAGAAATACAAATTGTTTTATAATTAGACTGAGTTAACGGGCAATTTAAGTTACAAGCTTAACGTGGCGAAGGTTGTATTTGTATAATTTAGTTTTTTTTATTTTATTTTACGTGGACTTGAATAGATTTTGTTGTCTTAACTGTTGATTTGTACGAACTTTGTTATGAAACGCGGTTAGTTCGCTGTTACATAGAATGGAACGCTAGTATTTCTGAATGTTCTTTTTTTAATTTCCATCTTTTCGAAACTTCTCGTTCTATCTAATAACGAACTAACGCTGGATCAAACCTATACATGTATATATAATAGTTCAGCCACATCTTAAGATGCAAAACTTTCTCGAAGTTTAGTAAATAATGGGTATTTCCGAGTGATTGAGTATTTGCTAAAAATCAACATCGGTGTCCATAAAATTCTTTACAACGAATTATTGCCAATACAAATGGGTCAAATTTTCTAGAATGTTCCATGCCAGTTTACCTACTATTTCGGGAAGTGATTCCCCTTCGTCGTTTGTTATACCGTTACTAAATTTTAGTCATTCAGTTCACTATAGTCTTCCTGTTAATAGATTTTGCATTTAGTTACGAATTAAGACGCTTTAGTATATCTTAGCGGCTAAGGGTTGTAAATAAGTTGTTGCCGTCCAAATGTGTTGTGTCGTTTTAATATATGTCGAAAAAGTTTTTGTATGTGTGAAACAAAACTCCATAGTAAAGATTTAATTTCGGAAGTTTTAATTTTTTTTTATTTTTATGTTTTTATCGCATACAAAAACTTTATCAAACAAATCGTTTCGGTGCTAAAAGACCCTGATAGGAATATTTGAAAATATTTTAGTATTTACTTGTAAATAACGGCCTTACTGTAAAAATATCTAAATTCGAGGCTACTTATGTCTTAAATATAATACAGGGTCACAAAGTTACAAACTCTCTGTATATAATTATATACTTACGTTTATTTTATAGTTATCATGTATTAACATTCGTCTGTATGTATAGCATTTATTTACACCACACCTGAAGAAAGCTCATTATAGTACAGTGATGTATTTCGTCTAGAAATTACATAAATATGTTATTACATTTAGTTGTTATATTACTTATGTAAAACTGAAGTTATTATTTGATATACCACATAAATACAATTTAATTAAATTCCTGTCGTATGCAACGTAAGTTTTGTACATATCGACGTTCGATATTTAAACTAAAATATATTTTAATCTGTATAAGATTTAGATTATTGCAAGAATATTATAAATAAATACAATCTGTGGTAATCTCCTTAATTGCCAAAATAGTATATTTCTAACAATATACATATTTCAAATTTAATACAATTTTAATAATGTTCACGTGAAACTGACAATACTTTTAAGAATTGTAATTAAAATAAATATCTCGAGATGGGTTTAGATGAGAATATAATATAACAAAAATTATGAAACCATTTGAATTCAAATAGCACATCGAATTTATCAAATAACTCCATATTAATACTTTGATAGCATATTTATAAGTAAAATATAAGTAATAAAAGGTGCTGTTTTGATGTTAAATGCGATTAATTAAATTCGTGCCTTATTCCAAGTCTTCCTCGTATATTATCAAATTATATTATAATTTTTTTTATATTCTTTCTGAAAGTATTACGGTTGTATGCTTTAAATTGGACGATAATAATACAATAATAATAGTTAATAAGGATATAACGGATTCGTTATTATTATAGAATTTGATAATGCAGCTTTGTTAACATTTGTACTTTTATGTGGACTAGTGACTTACATTTGTGTAAATTTCGTGTACCTTATTTTGTTTTTGAATGTTTGATGAATGTGTGAATAATGTCGATCGACTTAACACCGATATTTTATTAAAATTTATTATAAAAGTAGCTTGCTTGTAAATCGATAATAGTGATGAATACGCCGTACGTCAAAGTTCTTTTTTTAAATAATTAATGTTTGCTTTTATCTGTACTTACTTGTTGTACGGCGTATTTTCTCTGTTGTCTATATTACCTACTGTAATTTCCAATCGAAGCCGTGTATGCTGCTCAAATAATAATAAAATAAATACTTTTTTCTTCACTGTGTTCAATAATGCGTTAAATTTACTTTTTTATCTGTGACAATAATAATTCTATGACAGCTGTGGTGTTCGGTTTTGTGTATGACAAGGTTTTAGTCACTTGTTAATTTCCTTGAGAATATTAAGTACTTAGTTTATTTTAAGCTTGTTTAGTTATAATTTCGGATAAAGTTCAATCCGATTTTAAGTATTTATGTGAAGAGAATAAAACAATGATTTATTCAAAACTCTTTTCTTATTTTCTTAACCTTACAATATAAAAAAAGATGTTAAAACAAATCTCTAAGCTATTTACGTATTTCAATACATAATAAATATAAATAAACAAATTTATATAAATTTAAAATTATATGATGATTTTTTAAATATGTACCTTCGTTTTTATTAACAAAAAAGACAAAGGCAAGGTCAAAAGAACTGCATCTGGCTGATAACGAAACCTACATAATTTATTGCGTTTACAAGTTTTATTAATTATATTAGAATAATTTACATTAAAGAAAAACGTTAATATACATAACAATAATTAAAATACTTTGTTGGAAACAGTAAAAAATAATAACTTAACTACTACAGTCCAAAACTGTTGGAAAAAGTCCACTCCTGTAAAATAACTACGTTCTTACTAAAAAATATAGCTATTAAATCGCATTTATTAGCATTAGAACACACAAAGAAAGATATCTTGTTTATATACGCTTAGGAATAAATAGAAAAGTATTTTAAATATTATTATATATTACTTGCTATTTCTTAATTAAATACAAATTAGATAAATGTTACTACCATTTTAATAGACTATTTTTTCTCATGTATTACGTAAATAATTCACCGACTTCTTGTTAAAAGATTTTTAAAATGATAAGGTTTAATTTGATCTATGTATGAATTTACAAATAAACCTATGAGTTTCTTTCGTCACTGCATTAAGGAGGGGTCCTAGGAAGAGTCGTCTACAATATGAACTTTTAGATAAGAAATAAAGTGACATGAGAAAAGAATACAAATCATGAGATTCTTTTTTAAAAACTCATAATTTGCCAACTTTGAATTGACTTGGTCTTTTTGTGACGTTGGTCAAAAACTTTGTGAACAAAAAAATAGTTAATTATACACCATTAATCAAATTTAAGGCTAGAAATTATTTGATAAGTCTATTAATAACTAAAAGATTTATCACATCGTTTAATAAATTATGTAAATGGTAGTACGTTCTATTCTTGGTCAGCTTTCTCTGCAACTAATTCGAACTTCCTTTCTTCATTATGATGACGCTTCACGCGATACTCCATTAGTTCGATGGTCGTGTATCCTGAGAATCCTAAGATTAGAAGACCCACCAGAACGTATAACCTGCAAGGGAATACATATATTATCTTCATTTTTTAATTAGAATTATTTTAGATACGTTTTATTTTTCTAGCCATTTTTTAAAACACACGTAGTACCTAATAATCTAAGTCCACGCAAAGACTCTTAGGGCATTAAAATTAAATTTATAGGGCGTGTTTGAACAACGCAACAATACTTTATCTCTTTTTGTCATTCGACAGAAATTGTTTAAGCAAAGCCTTTAGAGTTTGGAAATTCCGTAATCCTTTAAATGAAAGTTAGAACCCCTGTAGAAATTAAAAAACGACAGTGTTTTTAATTTGGGTCTATTAGGCTATAGGCCAATAGACGATAGATATATACACTACAAACGCTGCTTGCTTGCTTCATACCGCTGAGAAGAAAAGTCTTTACTTTAGCCATTCTAGTATAAAAAAACTGAGAGAGTCCTTTGAGACATAAATTAAATTTTATCCACATGCTGAACAATATTTAGCCTAAGGTTAATGTATAGATTCAATAAGGATTTTCGGGTACTTAGTTTTTACTGCTACTCTTAAATAATGCCTTATTTCTCCTCACTAATAAATACATGTACATGAGTAGAAAATACTTATACGTCAGGCGGTAGATTTGCTCGTTGATATATAGAAGGCGTCACCTACAACATGCTACTAAACATAAAATCTATATTGTAATCTCGTAATTATATTTTATTTTATCTTGATTTCAATCAAAATTATTTAATTATACTTACTGATAAAAGAACAATATTTTTGTCACAACAACATCACAAGTACGAGTACGAGCATTATCCGAGTGATACCTATTCGGATGTATCTGAACTAGACAGTAAATGATACATACCTGGTCCTCACACATAGATATGGTGCTGATGCATATGAGAGCACACTACCAGTCGCTTCCCATAAACGAAAGTTAGAATAAGCTGCTTCCTCGTTACCCGGGAACAGGATCCCCGAGAGAGCTGCAAAGAACAAATTTATTTTATGAGACGTTTGATTAATTGAATACTAGTAATAATAGTCATAAAATTAAAATATGAAATAATTAGAAATGTTTTTACTACAATCATACCGTTTACTTGGACAAGCCACACAGCGTCTGCGGTTCCCCAGATCGCGGCCAGTATGAAGAAAACCAGCCATTGCTTAGGATCTGGCCTCCACATCAACAGCGACGTCAACAAACAGATATTCAAGAGCTGTAAATTTAAAATACGTTTAAATAATAAAGTTACACACGCTATACATATTTATCTATCTATCTATGGCTTTCTAAGCATTTTTTAATCATCATGTAACTTTTTCCTTTTTTTCCGAATTGACAGTATCTGCCAGAATCGCTCGATAGCGTCATCGGGCGTACAAGTCGTAGATATGTATCTACCGGATGTTGGGAGGTTAAGGGCTCAGAATACGCAAGTCCTAAGGCCGCCTCCTGTGAGGTCGGACCTCGACTTAAAATGTCATCGATATCTGCAGAGAGGATACAGTGTGCTATATATTACACCATCATGCAGATGGGAAAATATGTTAGTGTTAAATATCACGAAATAGTCGTAATGATTCGTAACAAAGATTATACGGGGAAGAACCCGCAGAGAAACAGAAGTTACTCTTTATTCTCAAATGAAATATAATTATCTGTTTATATACGTATTTAAATTGAGAAACATCGCTCAGTTATTATAAATCGCTTTGAAGAATTAATTGATTTATTTGTTATTTTCATCTGAGAAATAAATCAATATCGTGCATTGCGAAACAAATTAAGAACTTAAAATATTTTTTGTGCAAGTTATCAGATCAATGCATGTATTTTCGATTTTATAGTTGTACCCTAAAATAACTTTGGATAAGTGTTCATGTTGGAGTGTTACCAATATTTTTTTTTATTAGTTAAAATTCAAGTCAACTTACGAGAGCAATCACCATGACTGGAAAACGACCGGTTATTTTAACAATAGCACCCGCTACTGGTGCCGCCAGAGCATTGAAAACTCCAAAGCAAATCATCACGAAACCGATATTGCTAATCCCGTATGCACACCCCACAAAAGCCTGAAAATGCAAACATAAAAGTGTGATAAAAAATCTAACTAAGATTATTTCGTGCCCTATTGGCTGACATATTTTGAAAATATATGGCAATAAATAATTAAAAAAAAAATGTTACTTAAAAAAATTAAAACCAACAAAGAACCTAATAATATATAAATATCTAATAATATATAACATACTAGGTAACCTGCGTTCATATAAAAAGATAATTTGCATACATATTATAATACCTAACCAAATGTAATTGTCACAACAATAAGTTGGTGAAAGGTTGTTCGAGCGGACACTGGAATGACCTTCAACCAATAATACTAAGCACCAACCTCAAACAGGAAGCTGGTTACGTAAATGAGTTTGCGATTGTTTTAATGGTTTTGACAAGGACAATTCGTGCAATTCTGTGCCCCAGTGCTGTAAAGGTTAAAATTTTTGAGTAAAATGCCAATTTTACTCAAAAATTCAACAAAACAACAAAACAAAAGTCACTTGCAAAAGTTAATTTACTTTTGATTTAACGGCTAAAGCACTTTTTTAATGAAATATGTAGATGGGCAGGGCGAAAGATCATGGTAAAGGGTCACCACCACGTGTCTGTATGCAATGTGTATGGCATTGATGCTGTCAAAAAAGTTCACCATTTAAAACTAAAATGTTATGACCCCTTTGCCTGTAGGTAGACTGGCTCACAATTCAAACCGTAACACAACAATAGCAAATATTGCTGTGAGTCGGTAAAATATATGAGGACTGGGTGGTACGTACACAGACGAGCATGTAGAGAACTTTACCACCAAGTAAAGTATTTCAAAATACTCAAATCAAATATAAACATCCACATGTTATTTTGAACTAATAAAGTAATTACATTTGCATGAAATACATAAAAAAACTAATACCAGCTTTATAAATTTGTAATTTAGGATAGGTTAGCGATTTCCGATGCAGGAGAGAATATAATTCAAAATATAGCATAATTAGATTACTATTTGTTAATTATTTATTAATATATGTTGAACATCATCTAAAACTACACATTTTTCAAAATAAAGATAAGAAACTCTTAAAGTCTACCAATCAACGTCTTTAATGTTTGAGCTTTACCTAAAATTGCAGTTTAAATCTGGAAATATTTTACCTGCGTAAAGTCCGCCGCCATGAATGCTTGTTCAGCGCCGATGTAACCGATAACGGGCAGTAACAACAATTGGTACTTGTGCCTGAGTTGGCGAAGCGTAACCGCCAGCAATTGGAACCCTGACTTGCCTTGGGCCATCGGTTGACGTCCAGTATTATATCTTAAACATAAATGTAAAATAAATACTAAAATTAACGCAAATATTTTATTATTTTTTTAGCTTTAAAGGTTGTTCGAGAATTTTAGGGTGTAGATGTGTATATTACGCGCTATGAAATAATGAGATGGAATAGGCGAATCAGCAATCGTACAGAATGGTCGTTTCATTGAAAGGAAAAGAACAAAAACCCTTGTGTGGTCACCGCACCAGAAGATTCTTTTGGTATATGTTGCTACCTATATATTGTTTAATGTTGATTTTTTTATAGCTTTTATTTGTGCTTATAACGCAACAGATTATTTCGCCAAAGTCACGGTCAAGGTTACAGGTTCAATTTAAATTTGAAGGTAGTAGTAGATTTTTTTGTAAGCCACTATTTATTGTTCAAAATTAAATGAATGACAATTATTGGCATTTTTGATTGAATTTTATTCCATATGGTTTTCTTTACTATTATAGAATTACTTTTTGTTAGTTTACTTTCTTATACCTGCTTAATGAATCCACACCAATGACGACGAGAATGCTCGCTGCAGCCATACAAGCAAGGTAAACACCTGCGATCAACTGAATCTTAACCGGAGATGGCGTCTCTAAATTTGTGTTTTCCTGCCAAAAAAATCAACGTAACTACAAGACTCATTTCAATATTAAGATCAATTTTCAATTCGTTCCAAGAATCGTAAAAATACAATTGTTTAAACAATACGAGCTTATTAAATACAAGCTGTACTTCCGGCTTTACCTGCGTTATTAGTAAAGCAGCTCTTAGTAGTATTGCCGCAATTAAGTCTGCTCAGAGGACCAAGAAATAATAAAAACAGACTAACAGTTTATGGGTCGTAATTTAAAAAGAAACAAAGGAATCAAGCCAATTGAGTATAGATGAGAACATAAGTATTTACAAGTCTGTTTTTAATAAAAATATAATTAAAATTGATTAAATAATTAGGCCAAAAGTAAAAAACTGACATGCGCATCGCTACCACTGCAAAAGTTAACTCCGCAAGTGGAACCATAGTCAGGCGTAGATATAGTATAATTCATGAGCGCCGCTACTTTAGGTGCCTCAATGTATGTTTCATTCATCAAAAGCGTCACGTCCCCGAGTGATGAAGATAAAACTGAAAAGGTATAATATAACTATATTATAATTTTGGTACGGAAATAGACCAAAAAATTTTTAAATAATTATTCCTTCATTTCCTATAAATAAGTGGAATTAAAGAAAAAATTATAATAATTTTACCTTTAATTTAGCTTTGGGGTGATCAATTAAATACATTAAATACATGTTATATGTTCTTTCGAATGTAAAATCAACAATGACAGACATAATTTTGTATTTTCTAAAAACCGACTAAATAATGTATAAAAGTAAAGTGTAAACTGCGTCTTATGAACAGTTTTTTCATATCATATTACATACCCTATTTTGTCTAATATTTAAACAATTAAAAACTAAGTTTCTTCGCCGTCTACTCACTTGCTGAAGACACCAGATTACCCCATATCTGTGCCATTTGGTAGAACATGAAGAATAGTCCAAAGAATCTAACCACAAGCACCTCTGCTGGTACACCTGATAACTTCGCGTATGGTTCTGCCACCTGTGTAATAATACCAAACATATAAATTCAATCGTAAACGAAGCAAAGGGTAGAGTGTATAATTAAAAGAATTCATCAAGCTGTTCAATAGATTCTAGCTGATTATTGCAATTTGCAAATGTTTCAAACAACACATTACCATACAGATCCCTAACAAAGTTAAGCATTATCTTTGTAACATGCAATTTATACTTTCCAAACGGTCCATTATCAATAATTAGAATATCAACCAATCAAGCTTGACCATATCACTTTTTTAATGATATATGTAGGAGCACAAACCAAAACATTGTTATAGTTATTGTTAATGGGTAATCTAAGCATCGTTTTTTTTATGTGAAATGTAGATGGTCTGACAAACAGCCCATCTGATGGTATGTGGTCACCACCGCCCACAGACAATGGCACTGTAAGAAATATTAGACATTTTTTACATCGCCAATGCGCCACCAACGTTGGGAACTGAGATGTTACGTCCCTTGTGCCTGTAGTAACACTGGCTCTTCAAACTGAAATACAACAATACTGAGTACAACAGTTTAGCGGTAGAATATCTGATTAGTTGGTGGTACACACCCAGAGCAAACTCAAAGCCACTACCGAGTAAATTATATGTTCGTGACTCAATCGGGTTATTAATGAATGGCAATAGAGTGCGCACTTGTCAACACTTGCGTGCTACGATATCTCCATTGCGCAACTCTCCTCTGAGAATATCCACCATACCCGGAATCGGTCAGTAGAACATCATATGATCATATTAACACGTTCAATGCGGAGCGAGGTCTAATACGCCTCGTATGTGTGTCCCTTGCGGTGCGGCAAAGAAAAACAGACTTCTCTGTTGTGCGGAGGCCGTAACATCTATTTGATATATGAAAAGTGATAAATATATTTATATGATGCCTATTGAAAACAGAATGCTATGGTGTACTTACTTTAATACGGGGTCTCTTTGACCTTGTACCAATCAATAAATAAGATTCGATTCAAAAATCACTCGTTAAGTTATTAAACCTATTTTCAATTCAGGACTCAATGTCTAACACCAGGATATGGCATATTTATAAAATAAACACGTACTAAACGATTTATCCATCTATAACAATTTAATACGGTTCATCAATATGCAAACTGCCTTGTGGGTGATTCTTTACATGTAATTTTTACGCTATGGAATTTAGTAATCACAAAAGTGACCTTCACACATATTGGGCGAATTCCCAGTGATGTAATGCACATCGTTAATGCTTTGATTTTAATTCAAGGATATTTTCCCTTCCTTAAAAATATTTGAATTAAGAACTCTAAATATCCAAACATATTTAAAAAATCGATTCGAATTCAATTGTAATCAAAAGATGGGTAGATAGTGCGTAAATGTATGTGCACAGATCACTATATATTCCAATTCTAATTGAACGATGGGACGAGAGAGTTCAGGCTCAAGACGGTTTTATGTACCGAGGCACGGGATGGTTAACACTGTAAAACTACACCTTTCAAACTTCAGGAATATAATTTCTCATCGGACAATTAGCAGGTATTGGACAATCAGAAGAATTAAATAGTTCCGACTCCTGACCGATAGCTACTAGATAAATGAGGCAGTCAAAAAGTTTAGTAAGGGATCGTTTCTATATTATATTTAAATGTATTCTTTGTAGCGACTTAATAATGTAAATGTAAGGCACTTAATAACGGAGACAATAGTTGAAGTTTTTTTAATATCTATGATTTAATAATATTTACGCTGTTATGGCATACTTACAACAGACAAGTATGTGCATTTAGCGCACCAGAGAGGGCCACCACCGAAACCGACCATCATTCCCGCTGGTACCAGCGTGTGCAAATACGGGTAGAATTGAGCAGCTATGAAAGGCATGTATGCTATAAAAGAAACTGCGATTGCCCATTTACAGCCAAGCCACCTAAAAAAAAAAATTGTAACACATAAGCCAATACATAGTATTTCGCATTTGATCCTAATTCAAAATTGAGAGGCTAGTTTTTGCACAATGCGATTAATATCTGACCTCCATTGTCGTGTATAGAGGCCTACAAGGACAACTTTGACATAGATATCTATGTACCTCAATCATATCTGTCATTGTAAACTCGAAATTTGATATTACAAACTCTTACAGTCACATTTAATAATTATTATTATTCATAAATAAAGCATCTAAAAAAAGTTTGAATCCTCCTTAAAGTTTACGTGCTTTGCATACAAATTTCATTTTAAGTACATATGCTGATCGAACAAATTAAATTATTCAATAAAAACCATAATTCTAAAAACGTAGTCAGAAATCATTATTGTTATAAGCCAGTAATGTTAAGGAATTACGAATATAAAGGCGATCTAATTTTGTGCAGATTGTAGTTTTCCAACTAGTCCAGTTTTCTAGAAATTATTCTTCGATCAACGATACCACTGTAGTATCGTTGATCGAAGACATTATTGCATAACGTTACACGTAAATATTACGCCATATCTGGAAAATAACACTGAGGTATTTTCTATGAGTTATAAAAAACATTTTAAAAAAAATCACCGAACAATAACTTAACACTATAAGAATCGGCGACAAGGCAATTTGATTTTGTTTTTATTGGGTCTATGACTTATTTTACTACCGTGTTTTTTATACACTATGTGTTTTATTTATCAAGACAAAATATGCATTAAGACTTTTTAAAACACAACAATCAATGAATACATAATTTCTATGCGTATGATTTGCTATAATAGATTGATATATTGATAGAACAAGCCATTGGGCTCGAAAACTAGAATTTTAACCTAAGACTGCGGGATCAAACCCGGCCAAGCACTAGATCACCATCGTTCTCATCGTTTATTATTCATCTCGTGGTTGGAGGTGAAGGAAAACATCGTAAAAACCAGCATGTGTGTGATAAAATTCTACTGGTATAAGAGCTTGATTCAGCAGCGTGACAATTACGGCAGTTATTTTTCTTTTTACTTTCCTTCCTTATAAATAATGTTTTATTTAAACCATGTTTAAAAATGGATACAATTTATACTATAGATTGTATTGTCACCAGCACCAAAAGCGTGTAAAGTTTTATTTTAATTAGTTGGGTTCCTCTTTCAGTTGCAAGGTTTGTTTTATATATGTATGCATGTAAACTTAATACCCACCCGGCCGCTAAGAAAATGCGTTCCTGATAGAACGATGTACGTTTAAAGTAACGAAGAATTTATGATAACAATATTACTTTAATAAATTTCTCTCGCTGTATTAATATTTTATTAGCAGTTTTTTGTAGTGTATTACTATTATAAATATTACTACACGACCAAATGTCAGACTTTAACAAATAAATTAATTAAATATATTACTATTTGAATTATACTATAATGTTATTTTATATTTCATTTTGTAGCAGTCAATATTGACCTTGCTTTAAAATGTCTGTATAACAATTGAGTTGATACAATCATCATCATTACACAGTATAAAACAAAGTCGCTTACCGCTGTCTATCCCTGTGTATGCTTAGATCTTTAAAATTACGCAGCGGATTTTGATGCGGTTTTTATTAATAGATAAATTGATTAAAGAGGAAGGTTTATATGCACAATATAGTAGAGAAACACTAATAATTTTAGAGGTTTCTGAAGTGATGTCGTAAATAAACACATTTTTTGCGCTTGCATTGCAAACGCTGGCTGAACCCTACGAGATTGGTCAAAGTATTGTACTACAGTATTGTACACCTTCAAAAAGTCTTAAAAAAAGTCCGTTTTTGACATATGTCTATCTCTTAGGGATAAACCACAATAACCATTTTTTATCCTTTACTTTTTGCGAGAAATAATGGCTTATTTTCGAAGTGATTTTAAGCAATACAGCATTAACCCTTATCCAATTAAGTACCTTAAATACATTGTGAATTCAAAATAGATCAATATGGCCCTTCAGGGCGGGTCGCTAGTTATATTTAATAAAAGTAAATGAAAAGTACAAAATCACAAAATGTAAAAATTTACATCTAACAAAATAACGTAAATTCCTTTATTTGTACGAGTATAATATTTAGGAAGTAATTCGAAACAACACTTTTGTAACCAAATGAATTGTTTACTGTTAATTGTTTTATATTTTAATGGATCTTTTATATTAATTTAAATAACAGTTTATCACCTGACTTGCAACCAGTGGCTTGGACGAGTAACGCGATGTAATATATTAAAATTTTAATAGTTACGTTTACTGAAATTAAGGTACAATAAAACAAATATTCGAAACGTACTTAGGTCGTATCGTAAATACGTCATTTTGTGGCTTAAGACAATAATTTGGGCTTGCTTGAGATCCTTAGTTATTCGCATGTCTGTAGCATAAGAAGACATTCATCCCCAGGATAACAACATTCAGAAGCAGTTAATATACATAAATAATCTATAAATACTTACTTTATAACCAAAGCTGGTAGAAATATATTCGATAATATTAGAGAAAAGTATATAGCCGCTAGCGTGAAGGTTCCAGCCGCGGCGTCGGTGTTCACGGAGCTTTGTAGGTTAGCAGCGCCATGGAACGCCGTGAAATGCACCATGAAGGCGAAACCCAATACGAAGATGTTCCGATTTATCCTCCACTTCTCGTTCTTACCAAAAACCACCGTAGTTGGCATCGTGAACTGGAATTATGAATGGAAAAATATTTGAATTTGAACATAACGACATAAAAATAAAAGGCACTCTGTATATGTCGCACTGTTTGGCTAAATCCTCCACTAATCACGAAACGCTTATACCGACATGCTGCTCCAATATTGCTGCATACACATTGCAGCAGATTTTCATCTGACACATGCACATTTCCTCACGATGTTTTTCAACACCGAGCACGAGATGATTTACAAATAAAGCACATGAGGCCGCTATCTTCGGTTAAGTTTTCTAACCTCTAAGACATCTCGTCTGTCTATGAAGACGTACATAACATGCCATTTAAAATACACGTTTTTATAAGTAAGCATGTAACAATTTATACCTTTTTTTAATAGTCTTGCAATAACCTCTTTATAAATTACCTAATTTTTGTGTACTATTAATTAATGCAGAAGTTTTTTATAATTTATAATCTTATAGAATTTGCTCTCCTTTTTCAATAGTGTAATCAATGATCTGTTTTTTTAATTTAAAATGTAAAATCTGTTTAAAATCATACCTGAAAATATTTAATAAGTCGATTTTATAAATGTCATACATAAGTAAATATAGAACAATTTATTCACTGAGAGACATATTCGCCATTACAAATCAATAATATTAAAAAAAACCGAATGTATTAATGTAATTGCTTATAATAACTAGACCTTCATAAACGCAATTGTCATAGTTTTTTTTTTTTTTATATAGTAAAGTCATATAACAGCTTTTTTAAAAGTATTTATAACTACACGCTTTGCGATACATATTACCATAATGAATATTTATTTGAATGATAAAATGGTAATTGTTTTACGACGTGATAATATTTTTTAATCAAACATAAAAATGAATTTGTTTTGTTTACTTGTCATATATTTTTAATTTCAATATCCTTTTTTATTGTTATTTAAAGTTACAGTTTAAATTATTTTGATGAAAAACTGGCTGTGCCCCGCGGTTTATACCGCTGTAGGTAAAACCGCGGGTATATCCGATTTTTACGTTCAATTACACAGTATACGGGCGAAATTAAATATCAATACAATTTATTAGTATTTAAGATCGAAAATTATATCTAGTATGTGTAATTAAATAATAATCAATCAATCGATTGACACAACAATTTGTTTTATTATAAAGTGGATCCACTTTAAGTCAAATTTTCAGTTAATACAAGTTCAAAACATCTGCATCTTCTACCAACCAAAGTTTCAAACCCGGACAAGTAGAGTGAAATTGTCTTATAATTCATCATCTCGTGCTCGGGTGTTATGAAAAAACATCGTAAGAAAACCTGCATGACGTGTTGGACGAAAATCTGTCACAAGTGTATCCACCAAACTGCAAAAAAAACTAACTTCAATCTCAAGTGGATACGAGACCTTAGCCCAACAGTAAGAAATTCACAGGCAGTTACTTTATTTTACCTTATAAATATAAATTTTCAATATTAATTGTTATTACAATTAAATGTAATAACAATTAATATTGAAAATGTTAATATGTTCTGTAATAAAATACATCGTTATAACAAATCAGTAACAAAATACCATAAGAGTTCGACATATTCTTTAATATTTAAATAAAACGATCATTAGTGTCGTGAAATTTAATTATATTCTACATATATATATTCTTCCTTCCGGATTACACGTAAAATAATCTTATAAAATCGGACCGGAAGTTGTTATGATTGGCGCATCTAATTTTATAATTCGACTTTGAATAACGTATTTAATTAGATACGAATAACATTCAATTTAAATAAAGTTAACATTACAAAAATATATTAATACTATATATAATATAATTTAATAAGCTACTTGGAACGCTTAATAAAACCGATTTTGCTCATTTGTCATTCCGTCTATTTTCTTAGTGATGATGAAGTGTTACCGAAAGATTTCATATACGGCAGCAATTCTAAAAGTTATCAAGCAAAAGCCAACTTCGTACAAGAAATTATAATGTACTAGTTTGTACGCACGGCCAACTTCCTAAATCGGGACTATTACTGAGAATTTCAAGACAGAAAAACCCCAATAACTTTTATTGGTCTGCAGACACGAACTTACAGGGGGGCGGAAGCGGAGGCTCGCCCCAGGCCTCCAGTCTTGGGGTGCCCCCAAATACATCCGCGTTCCCTTAATCAACTCCAAGCCAAGAATTTAAAAATGTGCTTAGTATCTACATAATTTCTTCAAGATTATTACACTCTACAGCCATCTAGAATGTTTACACATAAACATATATGTACATATATATAATAAGTACACATAAGCATTAAATACTTATGTACACACACAAATGTAAACTGAATAAAAAGCTTGTAAAACAACATTTTTTTAAAGCTTGGGGGGGCCTCGTTGAGCTTTGCCGCCCCGGGCCTCTGACAGGCTTAGTCCACCGCTGTTGGTCTGCAGGATTTTACATACAAAACATGACAATAACTTCAATTACTAATCATTACAGTTAATTTTTTAAATGTTTTTTTTTGGTTGTTGTTTTAATTTAGCTAGTGTATAGTTAAACATACACATAAAATTATTATGTTAATATTTATTATATAGTCGAATTGATATATTTCGTCGTCTAGTGCCTGTTTATATTTATGCTAATAAAAATAATTACTTTAAGTTGTCATTAATAGACAGCATTATTGGGGTTTTTTATCGCGCTATAGTTGTTATCGATTTGTTACTTTAAATAAATCATTGTTCAAAATAAAAACTGAGTTTCCTGGATAAATAGTTCGTTTCATTCGTCGTCTAATATGTACACTAAGACACGAAATATGCACGTCGATGATTTAAAGTGGAGGGGCACGCCTTCGTGATGGAATAAATAGAATAAATACGTATAACTAATTTTATAAAATTGGATATTAAAACTGTTCATAACAAAGAACTTTCTAGAACAATGTTTATTTTTATTCGATTTGAATTTATCGAAATTTATTCGATTTGATTTTTATTGATTTTATTGAAACATAATCATAACATGTTGAAATTAGGTCAGATATTTATGCATTAATGGGCGCTTTTACATTCTGTCCGAAGGGAATAAACTACAATTCTTGAATGACAATTATATTAATAGATGTTTATATTGAGAAGCCGTAACTTAAAACATTGATATCTACCTATTTTAATTAGAGACTAAAACGAGTAATAGCAAATCAAATTGTAATAATGAATAGTAAATCATATTTTTTTCGCAGAACGACTGAGTCATGACTGGTTTTTGAAATAATCTTTTATAATTGAAAATTCTAATAACATACTGGCAACCATTTTAAATAAAGAAAATTGTCTTAATTCCCACGTTTAAATACATATTTTTTTTAAATATTAAATGAATAAATGTGGAATATTTTAAGTACAATATTTTATATATCCTGAAGGTGTCTATAATACTTTAAAAATATATCAAAATGCATTGATATATGTAGAGAATAATATATTTTCTATACAGAAACATTGTTTAATAGTTTGTAATTGAACCAATTATATAAACACCAACATTTTCATTATGTACCAATTACTGTAATAAAATACAATTAAATTAAAAGGTAATAAAATGTTATATATAAATATGTAAATAGGTCATATGTTTCCAGCGACGTTTTGGCCTCGTTGGTATCTGATAGTTTTATTTAAAGCTAGATTACAGTTAACTAAGTCTTAACTCTAGTAACTCGAGCAAGTTTATCTGATTTTCTTAACAATAATTATTTTTGGAACCTGCCTAATTAGTTGATTGTCTAAAGGCTATCGCGATTATCACATTGTTAAATAAGTTTTATTATGATACTTTGATTTTGTGCAATAGGTGTTTTTAATTCTAGTCTATCTATGTAACACTGTAGTCACAGTCTGTATAGGATAGAAAAAGTCAATTAGAATGTACATAATACTTGATATTATCTGTATATCACAGACGAGTATCTGTCACTTTGTATAATAACATTATAATATTATCTTTTTTAATCTGTCAACATGAACATTGACAGGTACTCGTCATGGCGGGAAAATTGATTTTCCGGTATATATCTTTCATTCCGCATCGAGTAAAACATTATTTATAATTTCTAAAGAATTAGGTATATAAGAAAACCTTATAAACCTTTTCCAAATAAGCATCCCCTTATGAAGTACTACCATGCCTTTCACCAGCAGTTCAGTTAAGAACACAATAAATTACAATATGATATTACATAGTAGACGTTCAATATTATAATTTTTATTTTGTTTATTGAATAAACTTTAAATTCATTAGTAATTTAAACATATTCTTTACACGAAACAAATATTCATAGTTAGAATTAACAAAAGGAGCTCAACGGTGTTAGCAAAAAACAAATGAATATCATTATACTGCCAGATATAATTTTAAAATAAAATTATTTATTCACATGTTTTATCATTGCTATAAATTTGAATACATTATTTTTTTAAATATATTGAAATATTTTGTAAATAAAAACAAATAATACTAGAAATACTCTAACAGGATATTATTTTAACATGTTAATATTAGCTTTTATAAAACATTAAGTATCGATTGAATTCCAATCGTTAATTCTACCGCCAAACAACAACACTTTGAATGGTTTTATTTCGGTTGAAAGGTGAGTGAGCCATTGTAATTACATGGATAAGAGATATAGTGGATCACTAACCCGCACTGGAGCAGCATGGTGAAACAAGTTCCAAATCATCGAAAGAAGAGGAGGTCTCAGACATTTACAACCTGCTACTTTTTTAAGGGCGATCGCTTACTAGCAGGTGGCACTATTGCCATCGGCCATATAACAATTTAAAAAACAGGGTTATTAAATGTCTTTTCAAGATCCTTGTAAATGAATATATAGAACAGGTCTCAATTGGTAACTTGCACACACGTTTAAATATATATCGTTTATAAGGGAAATCCCGTTTGCGGTGACATTAATTCTTAACTTTACCGAGAATATTTATAAGAAACCTACACGTAACAATCATAAAGTTAATAGGTATTCATTTTTATCTAGAGATTTTTATACGAACAGTTTTAAAATAGTAGTTTACAGACAATCTGAATGATAAAATTTACCTGAAACATCTCCAATATTTTGTAGTCATTTTAAGTAAATTATTATTTCTTTTAATTTTCTAATATAACTATCATAAATGATAGTTTTTTTTTTTTATTACGGTATCAATATCGAAATTTAGCTAAACTATTATAAATAAGTTAAACAAACAAAATTGACCTCCAACATCAAAGATCAAGGGGGCTTCAAATAAAAACGATCGTATCAAAACTTCGTTTGAATGCTTTGTCCAAGGAACATTCATTTTAACAACATTATAGTATTTTAAAAAACTTAAATATAATTAAAATCGAAATTGCGATTCATTAGAGTAATACTGCTAGCATTCATTCCATTATTCCACGCGATCATGATTAGTCCAATAGTAACTTTTAATTTATTTACATCAAGGACAATGTAAATTATACTTATGTTCATAATATATATTATAATACATACATACATAAGCGTTAGCATATAAACCTAGTTATTTTTTATTGTTATTTAAATACTGACTGATAAAATATAACCGAATTTAATATTAAAAATGAATCTTTCTTTGTAGTCTCATTACAGTTCAATGAACTTTTGACAAAAATATGACCTCAACTGATTACTATATTACATTAAATTAGTGGTTCCTTAAACTTTGCATAACAATTTTCTATTTAAAATAAGCTAATTAGTGAACAAAATACAAAAAATACTAATTATAAATATAAATTAAAATAATATATTACAACTATAAGAGCCGAGGTGGACCAGTGGTTAGAACGCGTGCATCTTAACCTACGATTTCGGGTTCAAGCCCAGGCAAGCACCACTGAATTAATACATGTGCTAAATTTGTATTTATAATTCATCTTGTGCTTGGCGGTGAAGGAAAACATCGTGAGGTAACCTGCATGTGTCTAATTACAACGAAATTCTGCCACATGTGTATTCCACCAACCCGCATTGGAGCAGCGTGGTGGAATATGCTCCAAAACTTCTCCTCAGAGGGAGAGGAGGCCTGCTGGGCAGCAGTGGGAAATTTACAGGTTGCTTATGTTATATGTTATTAGAACTATATATATGAATTTAAACTTAATCAAAAATAATGAGTCAACAAAATTAATCAAGCTCTTTTAATAAGGTAGCACTTACATTCGACCTTGAAATTTGGGATTTGTCGTACCTAAAGAAGTTTAAGTTTTTTAGGGATCAGAGGTTTCACAATTACATATGTGTTATAACTTCAGCGATGTAGACTCATAATATTTATTATTCATTTTTTATAGAGCAGTGTTCGTAAATAAAAAAAAATGTATATCTATGTACCCTATGTTGTTTCATAGTGAGATACAATAAAAACAAATATTATACTACAATCACGAGCGATCTGTCCGCTTGTAATGTTCAGTGGCGTAAACAAGGCTTTTCGGGCCCCAATGCAAAAAAAACCGGACGTGGACTGTCGAGCGTTGGCCGAATAGTTGGTCACCCGGCAGTGGACACCTGAAAGTTGGGTTGGTTTGGGCAATTGTTTTTTAATTTCAACTCGCAACAATATAGTGTATGTGGTAATATTAGAAAATTATTAAGTCAATTTTAAATAGAAACGTAAAAAATATCTTCCATAACATGGGTCCTCCTCGAAATCATACCATCTGTGCCCCCCGCGGCCCCTTTGGATCAGGGGCCTCATGCCACCGCATTGGCTACATTGGGATAGCTACGCCACTGTTCCAAATTGTAAAGTGCAGTCTGATAAAGATTACTATTTTGCGACAAGTTAATTTCACTTGTATTAGCATATTAAGTTTTTTTTAAATCTCGTGGACTATTTTGTATATTGTAAAACGATGAAGAACCTCTACTAATTACTTTGATTTTTCTTTAAGCATTGTTATACCTTTAAAGCATCATAATTGATTGATTACAAAACATCAATATCAATTGTTTGGTGATATTAATCCGTTTCGTTAGTCATTACAGTAAAAACCCTATTAAAATCCATTGTGTTGTTTAGACAATTACTTAACTTCTGTAAATGGAACAAACGGACGGACAAAAATTGACTGATTTATACAATTTAAAAATAATCGGTTTTTAATGCGATAATTAAAACCTTTTAATTAAAATTAATTTCGAAAAACCTTTGTAGTAAAAAGTACGACTACAAAATTAATGTTGTATATTTTTTAATTGGATACTTACAAACTAAGTGATCATTTTCTAATCTCTCTAAAAATACGTCACGTGTACGTATCCAGTAAATATGTGTTAAATATTTTTGGCACAATGTATTATTACCCTAGCATATTAATGTCTCGTGTTGAAAAAAAAAATAACCAATGACCTACAAACTTAAAATACATATCTAGACAATACAATGCCACGACAATTGATTGTCACAAACGTGACAAGTTCAGCATAAACCTTAGGCCGTTCCTTATACAGTTAAAGCAATTACAGATATATAATTTTATAATTGTCATATTGTACTAGATATCCTTATGTGTTAATATATATTGCATCCGGAATAAATTTGCTTCGAAGCTCGTTCAATATAAATAAATCAAGAACGTCTTATAGGCCTTTACACACAATTAAAAATATAAGCTAGTTCTTATACGGAAGAATTTATGAGATGAAACTAGTATATATATTGCTAAATTGCTCGACGTTCAACCGATTAAGTTGAAGCTTTTTAGAGTTGTTGTCGGCGGTTAATTGAAGGCTTCATGATTGTTCTTCTAACCGATATCAGGTCTGGTTATTGGAGTGCACAATTGTTTAAGCAAATAAATATGTACTCTCTATTGCGTAACTCTTTATGTGCTCAACGGCCTTATGCCACGACCAGAGAACATTAACAGATAGGCCAACGAGGCAGTATTGAACTACGATTGATCCGCATGATTTCCATGCTTTCCAACAGCAAACTCCAATAAGATTTAATTTCACAATCTGCAGCCTTATAAGTTAGCTTCTGGATGATGCACTTCTAGTCATATGCATACGAAGGCGTAGGTCTAATTCAGACCCATTATAAACGAAAAAGTGTGCTTGTTTGTCTGTTACATTTTCACGTATGAATGAAAAAAAATCACACGGGGTTGCAGAAAATCTTAAATACGCAGACGAAGATGCGGAAACTAGAAGACATTCATAACATTTTTCTTTATATGACCTACGGAAGAGAAGCATTAACGTTTTCAGGTGAATGAAACCGCGCGGAGCAACTAGTTTAATTATATATTTTCGAACAATATCTCAGCATCGTAATAAATGGCCGTTTAAAGATATTAAGACTTTCAATGATTTGAAATTTTAAACAGTATTTTTTTTAATAAAAACAATTTAAATGAATCTTCATTTCTATTACTTATATTTCCATGTTCGGCCATTTATACTGTAATCGATACATTTTTAAACATAATTATTAAAAAATATTTAAAGTATTTAAAAAAACGATAAAATCGACATTATTTGATTATGTAGTTTATCAAATATAAGCATTGTATGAAGACTAAAAAAAGCCAAAAAAATAAATAAAAATCAATAGGCTCCATGCAATTTTCTTAATCTTATAATGCTATTCTATCTATAATTTATACTTTTAACAAGAATAGTGATTACTCATTAATAAAACGATAATTGTAGTGGGATACCCGAAGTTACTTTTACTATATATTATGTATTGGAGAGCAGAGACATAAAAAAATTAACAACATCTGAGAATAATTTAATGATAATGCCAAAACTGTTATTAAAAATCTCGTGTCAAAGAGAAAGAGCCATAGACGGATAAAGTCGACTTGTGAAATTACGTGACGATTTCTGAGAGTTCGATCTAATAAATGTAAGCTACGTAACAGAACGTCGTTCGAAAAATGATATCATAACTACATTTAAAATGATTTATTCATATAACAAAATAAAAATAAAAATTCAAGAACATTAAACCTACCAATCGCCAATTTCTCACTACTCAATACTCTAGGTATTCAGCAGAAGCGTAACAATAACAAAGGTTTGTTGAATTTTACAAATTAAGTACAGGTTATGTAGCGCTAAATACCATAACCTTGACTTTATGTTAATTAAAAGTCTAAACAAAACACAAAGGTTGATTAGAAGAAATTGAAGAATATCGTGATAAAAAACGTTCATGAAACTTAAAGTAAAGTAAAGTAAAGTAACAACAGCCGGTAAATTTCCCACAGCTGGACTAAGGCCTCTTAACCCTTTGAGGCTTGGAACTTATTCCACCACGATGCTCCAATGCGGCTTGGTACACATGGCAGAATTTCGTTGAAATTAAACACATGCAGGCTTTCTCGCAATGTTTTCCTTCACCGCCGAGAACGAGTTGAATTATATACACAAAATAAGCACATGAAAATTAATTGGTGCTTGCTTGGGTTTGAACCCGCAATCATCACTGGGCTATCTCGGCTCACTGAATGGTCAATAATCGTACGTAAAATAAATAAAAAACGACAACATGCGACCTTGAACTTTAAATCGACCACTGTTTTTTAAAAGAGACATTTCCTTTTAATATCAGAAGGTCAAATGGGTCACATGTTGATAAGTCATAACTATCGAAGACATTTGCGGCATAAATATTAATAATTCCCTTCAACAATCCGCCACCAAAGGAATTAACTAACTTTATCATTCCTCAAAATTCATCTGGAACTCAACAACATATCATTGATGTTTGGACGTAGTTTTATAGATAGAAATGTTTACAGAGATGAGTTTGTACAACCCCGATCACTAACAATAAGTAAATTTCAGTAACACGGTACAATTATTATCTTAGACCACTTAGCGACTGAATCTCAACAAAATAATTATTGAAAATTTAAAGAAAATATATGTTAGTCTTAGTTTATTCTTATATCTAGATAGAGTATCACACTACAATAGAACTAAAACAAACGGACCAACTTTTGTTTTTTTTTCTTGCTTTTATTTGTGCCAAGAGGGCACAGATTATTTCGCCAATGTCGGGCCAACTTAACTAACTTTGTGTGCGTGACAGCTACTCTTGACATTCGCCAAACGTCATTGTACTTTACAAGTGCGTGTACTTAGAACGTATTTACGTTTTTTTCAATGCTTTCTCAGCTTTGACAGTCTTATAAATAATCAAAGAAATTAATATTATAAATTTGCATGTTTAAAGAAAACCACTCTTTATATTTATATTATTTTATATGTCCTACTCTGGGGTAATGCAGCTGACATTAATACTATTTTTGTACTGCAGAAGAGGGCTATTCGTGCAATTTATAACCTGGTCCCAAAAGATTCGTTAAGAGGTAAATTTAAAGAAATTAAAATAATGACTGTCGCTTCTCAATTTGTTTTTGATAATGTTATGTATGTACGCAAAAACATAAATGATTTTCCCAGAAATTGTGACGTACATTCTATTAACACTAGGAACAAGAATAAACTTGTTACTCCAAGTACCCGATTACACAGGGTTAGTAACTCTTTTTTGGGGCAATGTATACGTTTTTACAACAGGATCCCAGAAAACGTTCAAAATTATTCAATTATAAAATTCAAAAGAGTCGTTAAAGAGCGTTTGTGTGCTAAAGGATATTACAACACTAATGACTTTTTAGTTGACTGCACACCTTGGGAATGAAATGATCGCCTCCAGGCTGTTTCAAACAACTAATATATACTTATCATTGTACCTACATGGAAAATGGTTAAAAAAAATGAAAAAAAATATATCCCGCTGAGTTTCTTTCGCCGGTTCTTCTCAGGTCCGAGGTGCTAAATTCCGAACCGGTGGTAGATTTTTGACAATCAATAAGCAAGTGCAAACACTTCTATATTGAATAAAGATTTTTGACTTTGACTTTGACTTTGACTATGTATATTGCTATTGTTTTTTTTTTTTAAATTTATAACATTTAAGCTCGTTAAAAGCTACTAAGCAATCTAAATAAGAAAAATTATCGATGAACAGCCGAAAGAAATTTTTTCTTTCGCCTTCGCCCATATTAGTTGTAAGGCTTAGAAAATCGTCAGTCATACTAAACTTATAATAATCATAATACTAATACATTTTAAGAGTATTGTACAAGACATTAAGGAAAATATCGTTTTAGTCGTTAGCATAATTATGGAAAAATATGTGTAATTTACATAACAATATTTATATATCAAATGGTTTACTTAGATGTAAAAAAAATGACGCAAATATTAATTTATTTATTTTATATCTGTTGTATACTTAAACTTTCTGCTAAGTTTGTTTGCTTGAAGGCATCAATGTCGAACACAATCTCGATATTATGTTGTTTTTTCCTTCAAATAGCCTAGTAATTGTGAAAGTTTACATACGGGGGCAGAACAGATAGTTCCTTCCTAACATTCAACGAATTAAAAAAGTATGAGGTTTCCAATTGAAGTTTTCTTTTAAAAGCTGATTTTGATGATTCATTGCAGCTCTAAGGTTCTATTGATATAAAAAATATCTTTGTTATTATTTCATTAGATATGTTACTTATTTAAAAAAAATCGTATATCGTTGCCTCAAAACATTTATTGCAAAATTTAATTGACGCATAAAATTTTTAAAAAAGGTGTTTTTAAAATGACTTAATATCAAGGTATGCTATTAATAAGCAAAACGCGCGTAGGTGATCGATTCCTTTATTTTCCTTAATACACTTATCGATTGTCAATGCTTCGTTGATATTGACGCGGAAACGTTGAAGCTAATTTGAATTTTCCAATCTAAACCTTAATTAATAAAATGATAAGGCATATTATTCTATACAAGATCATAAAGACGATAAAAAGCGCGAAGTATTCGTTATTTTTATATAATATTTTATTTCGTCTAATAAAGTTAATTGAAAAATAACTATGAAGTCTTGTTGGTATCGCGGACTATCTATATTATTCAACTGATATTATTTTCCAATTTTTTCTTTTCAATGAGTCGAGATGGCCCAGTGGTTAGAACGTGTGCATCTTAACCAATGATTTCGGGTTCAAACCCAGGCAAGCACCACTGAATTTTCATGTGCTTAATTTGTGTTTATAATTCATCTCGAGCTCGGCGGTGAAGGAAAACATCGTGAGGAAACCTGCATGTGTCTAATTTCAACGAAATTCTGCCACATGTGTATTCCACCAACCCGCATTGGAGCAGCGTGGTGGAATATGCTCCAAACCTTCTCCTTAAAAGAAAGGAGGCCTTTAGCAGTGGGAAATTTACAGGCTGCTAATGCTAAAAATGAAAATGAAAAATATTATTTTTAATTTAATTTGTATAGTATAAAGATATAACTGTATTTGTATATTAAAATAATTGTTTTATTAGTATCTAAAATATCGCTAGTCCGTAACCGAACACATTGTATACCCTGGGTTGTGCCCAGGGAAATCAGCGCTTTGATAAATATTAATCATTCCTTCCATAGCGCCACCAACCGCGGTAGATAAGACGTTATGTACCTATAGCTACACTGCCTCACTCACCCTTCAAACCGGAACACAACAATACTGTGTATTGCTGTTAGGTAATATTTGAGTAGTTGGTACCTACTCAGATACCAAGCCTTATAACCAAATAAATAAATCTTTAAACATGACATATACATATATATTTGATTTGCCTTTGTAATGTTGGGCTTTTATCGACAAAGCGGCCGCTTTTACAATTGTTATATTATTTAATTATGTACATATTATTTATTTTAGTCCATTTATATGTAAATACCTATTTAATTATTATAAAATACCATCTACCAGTCTCGGCGTCTCACACTTATACATCCCTAATATTCAACATCATTTTTCCAATATTCGCAACAAACATCATACCTCTACCGATTTACATAAAACCATAATTAATTTTATACCTAAACCAGAAACATTAATCATGAATCACTTAGATTGGTGAAAACAATATTAAAATCCGTTTAGTAGTTTTTGAGTTTATTACGTAGGTATAGACAAACAGACAGACACACGCAATGAGAGGATTTTTATAAAACATAGTCATTATTAACAAAAATCTTTGTAGGTATGTTTCAAATTGTATTAATTTACCGCCATTTTTATTAAGGTTGTTTAAAGTGTGACACTTACATTATTGATCTGACATTTAAAAGAAGACAGTATTATTTTACTAATCACCTATAAACAAGACTTCCCTTTAAGTAAAAGCTGTCAATATTGATAACTAACGCAACTTGACGTTAAATAATAAGTATCTATACGATTTATGCACTTATACTTAATTAATATTAAGAAAGTCATTAGAATTTTTGAATAATTTAATGAATATTAAAAAAAAAAAAACTTACCTCTATATCCTGTCGATCCTTAATAGATATTCTTGCACTACTCAAACTTTTTTTTTTAATTTAAACTATTTTGACGAGGTAATTATTACAAATTGCAAAAAAATATCATTGTTTTTTTTTTATTTGTTTTTTAACTTAAACGATACCGTGCTATGAGATAATAGGACCCTAACTAAATCACGACAAGCCAAGCTCGAGACTCGTAAACTATTGTGTGTTTTCACTACACACCTTTCAAAATGCCTTCATACAAGAAGCAAGACAACAACTTCGTGCAAATAAAGACGGATTTTTAAATTTTTTTGTTGTTTTTAGTTCTCCATTTAAAAATACTTCTTTTGACAAATAATTTTTTTAAATATTGTTAATATTTTGGCTATTTGACTGGTTTTTAAAATCCATTTTATATTTTAGTAGAGGTTAAAGAACCCAGTAAAAGTAGTTTTATTTTATTCTAGTACATATTTGCTGAAAAATATCAAATTAAAAATTCCATATTTAAATAGCGCGCGATAACACTACTTTGACAATTTGGCGCTGCAATGGGGTCGGTGACGTCATCTGCCTGTATTGTAATCTGTGGCACATATAATCCAGACAAGCAAACGAGGTTAATTAAGTGACGTCATTATAAGCCCGACCAATCAGTTTTCATCAATTTTGTGTCACGTGACAAACGTTAAAAAAAATGCATTTTTATTTATGGATTTTTGAATAAATTAATTATTATTTTCAACTTTCGTTAGCAAATGACCATTATTAAACTTATAATATATACTGATTACAATAATTGACACTTTATTTTTCGTATTGTCAAATAGCTAATTGTGAAAAAAGATAAGTAATATATATTCTAAAAAATATTGAATCAATTAAACGAGAAAACGAAAAAGAAAATATAAAATTTTAAGAAGAGCGATATTTCCTCTCTCCAGAGAAAGTACTTTTTCATATATTTAAACTCTTTGATTTTAATAGCTTATTTTGCAATTAAAAAAAATAAACATGTGTGTAACAATGTAAGTAAAGTCCATCTAATCTATTTCGATCACAGAACCCATTCATTCTCAAAGACGACTAGATAAGTGCGCAGGACATATAGTACTCGTAACGATAAGTGTACTCCAGTAAAGCGAACAGCAAATTCGAAACAACCACAACGAATACGGGTGCAAAACAAACGGCATTACTTACTTTTCTAGACGGGAAAGCCATGCCAACCTCCCGATTCCAACTTTTAACTGAGATTTTCTCTATAGAAAAACCTAATAATTCTTCTATTGATAAAACATCGAAATTTGATCCCTGGAACTCGGAGTTTGCGACCTAATAGGCTAGTCAGTAGTCACTTAACCAACTCATCATACAGAAAACACACAATTAAATGAAAACAATAAGCTTGTAAATTAAATATACGTTTATTTCGATTCGCCGTGTCGTAAAACAATGAGCACACTCACTGTAATATAACTACACTAGAATGCGGCCCGATTGTGCGCACGAGCAATTGTTTGGTCCTTGTTGAAATACACTTCATATAAATGAATTACAAATATTACGCGACGAATATTAAAATCACTTTACTTACTTAACATTTTATTTAAAAGAAAATGGACAATGATCAACGTCAATTAAAATGACAAATATCTTCATTTATTCTATATTCTTACACAAAGCTTTAATACATGATCTTATGTTGTTTTATACATGGTGACACAAATATCAATCAATAAAATTTTTATTTAAATAATTATGTAATTGTAACATCAACTTACTTTGTATTATACATGCAAAATTAAAACAATAAAACTATAATAAAAAAACATCACAGTAGACTAAGTTACATCCTTACAATTATATTCTATGTATGTATATTATATATTTGTTACATAATTTTGATATTTTTCTCAGTGTTATTCTGTTAAAGATTAGTTATGCAAAGAAGGTAGAATCGTTTAATGTATGTACTAATAGAACTTATAATAATGCTATTAGATTAATAATAGCGAAATAAACCTACTTTACGTAAATGTATTATTGACTCAAATAATAAATGATACGTAATATTGAATAATTAAAAAAAAAATAAGCAATTATATTTATTTATAAAGATCGCATTCCTATTTCCTTTAAATCTAAATTTGATAGTTTTTGTAATCAATCTCGTAATCCTGTATTTTTTTTTGTACAAGATGGCTGATTCGATTAACAAAGAATAACGTATTTTATCCTCATTTATCAGTTAATCGTTAGAAAATATGCCTTTCTTCTACTTATGTTACGTATTTGTTTAATAGTAAATATAACTTATATAATAACCCTTTTGAATAGGAGAGATAGCCAGTTCTAGGGATATTAACAGAATGTAACTGTATATTTTTATTAGCAATATCACAAAAAGTTTAATAATTATGCGTCCGAAAAAAATATATCAGGCGTCAAAACTGTTTTTTGATGACAATAAGACGTCGATTAATTATTATTATTAGACGTTTATAAACAAATAATTTTATCATAATTTATCAAGTTTAATATAGTTTTAATTGTAGTGAGTTTCATAAATTTTACATGTAGGCAAAGACGAAATTATTCTGGCTCAATTAATATTATATTAACTTTAAAGTTGAAATTTTAAATGTAATTTTTATATATTGGAAAAAGTCAGCCTAGTCTTGATCTCATGTTGATAAAATCTAAATATTTTCATACGTCTTTATTAAAAAAAAATGGGGTTCATTTAATCTTTTCTAGTATATGTTCATATGCAATCATGATATTCATAGATTATTATGTATATAGTCTAATTTGAAAATTATGAATAATTATAATCTCAAAAGAACTTAACACGGATTTTTTTAAAATAAATATTTAAATAATCATATAAAATAGTCAATACAATAAGATCGATCTGAAGACATTTTACAAAAAATGTATATAATAGCTTATATAAAGTATCAAAAAAAATAAAATTAATATTACGAAACTAACAATAAAACTTTAATTAAAAACACATTTAAAATCAAGTTTAATACTTAAATTAAATCGACTGGTATTTCTAAGTTTAAATGCTTAAATTACAAACACTAACTAAAACAATAAATTTAGCTTATAACTAGTTCGCCGTCCACGTAGAATCTATTAGGTGTCAAACCGGTCGGTCCGACCCGGGTCTCAAATTAAGTCAATGCGAATATCAATTCATATCAGCTTCAAAAAATAAACCGTATTACACAAATTTTATCCTGATAAAAAATCTTAACTTGTTTGTCTGTCAATAAAAACATCTTTACTAATTATTCAGCTTTTTGATAAGCCGTATTGTCAAGACCCCCAATATACTTCGTCGGCGATATTTTTTCTATTTCCAATTTCTTAGATAAAGACTTAGCCTTTCTGTCCCTGTACTCGACTATGAAGTAGAATGTCACACCTACAATCATACTAGCTAATAATACGTAGGTCTTAGCACTCGTTCTCATGTAAGGAGATATGACGTAGGCTATAATATAGCCAACTGATTCCCAAAGTCTGAAGTTTGAGAACGCTGCTTCCTCGCGACCAGGAAACAGGATACCATAATATGCTGAAATGAAATTTAGAATTAAGTGGCGAGTATCGAGATAGCCCAGTAACTAGAATACGTGATTGCTTGAAATGAATATAGTAAATCTGGGCACTAAGTTCGTGTTTAAAATTATTATCGTGTTCAGTAGTAAAAATCCACCAACCCTATTTGTAGCGTTGTGTTGGGATAAGCTTTATACTTTCTCCGACAGTGGAGAGATTGCTATACCAATGAAGTTAGTCATTTACCAGCTCTCACTATTCCCGGTTTGGAATGTAAGTTCTACCAAAAAGAATCACCAAGTGACACAGTAGTTACTCTCTTCCGCTAATAAAATTATATGATTTACAGCCCCAAAACTTTTATTCCTACTCTAATTAACAAAAATGATTGAGTAAAATTGATAATTCCGTCCAATAAATCCATAACAATTTCTTCGAAGCTGGAAAATATTTCTACGAACTTCTTAAATATATTATAAATTAAAAAAGTCTGTATTTTTTGTTTCATCATAGTGTAGACCATAAGTAATATATAGACAACATCATTCAAAATGATTGCAAACTTTTTTACTGTAAAATCAGGACAGATTAAACGGTAGTAAGTATGCTCGCTGTATTTTATTTTTGATAATAAAGGTCCAAAGAGTTAAATGCATATTATAAAGTTGTTCAGTTATCCAGCTTTTAAAACTATTGTATGTATAATTGACAAGCAACATAACAATCCGAATTTTTAGTTTGTGTTAGTGCAAAACTTTTATTACTACAGGAAAAAAATGCTTACCATTAATTTGTACTAGCCAGATTGAATCGCATACTCCCCAAATTACAGCAATGATGTAGACGACGTACGTCTGATTAGCTTGTGGGCTCCACACCAATATAGACACGAACAACCCACAGTGAGCCACCAGAGCTACGCACATCAAAGGTAGCCGACCTGTTACCTAGAAAACATAGAATTGTTCACTTGACACTATAGTATCCACACAACACAAGCAATATGATATGAATTCGACATACACAATCAAACATTCGACATAAAATCAAATTTTTTTTTTAAATAACAACCGTAGCTTAGTATCTTTTATCTCTAGATCCTGGGTCCAATTCCTAGGACAGATTAATAAAAAAGTTGATAAATTATGAAGTTGCCAATGCTTACAAATCCATGTCTGGGAAAACACTGATTTTCTTAGAGTTCTTAGTTACTTTCTTATGTGTAGACCTTTTAAATTTTTGAGGAAATAAACCCCAAAAAAAAGTGTTTTTGAAACCACATATTTGAACGCTTTAATATAAAAATTGTAATATCATCCTATCCGAGTTTATAAGTAATGTTATGTAAGTGATTATATTTATTACATAAGGATATAATATTTCATAACTAATAATGGTATTATATATTTTCGTCAAGTACCTGATAAAAAAAATTAGCAAGTTCACATTCAACAGAATTTAATATAATTCTATAGAAATGATAAAATATACTTAGGCTTACTATATTATATATAATATTATACTCACTTTAGCCAAATATCCAGTTACGACACATCCTATCGCATCTGCTAATCCATATGTCATCATAACGAAACCAACCGTACCTGTGCCTATCGAACAAGAGACGAAAGCCTGCAACAATATAAGTGCTTATGAAATATTACATGTTTCTTCAATGACTTCAAAAAGATTATAGTAAAGTTATTATCGGCAATTCGCTTGGCTTTAATTAATATATCGTAAAATCAAGATTTTGTTACATAATGTAGTTGTAAGTGGACACTATGCTCGATTTTTGTCCTACATTAATCTCGAAGAGGTTGTCTGGAAGAGAATACTCTAAGTGCCATTGCCAGATAAGGCCGCATTTTACTTACTTTAAACTTTACCTGTTCTTCTTTTATATTGATTGTAAATTGTAATTTACTTATTTAGTCTTTATTGCAATACAGACTAAATAAATAAATTAAAAGTAGTTTTCACATTTTATTAGATTATTCCATGATTTGCATTTTGTTTTTTAATAAAATCATCTAAATTTATTAATAACAACTATAAATAATTAGAGATCCTCACCGCAGTAAAATCAGCACCGAAGAAAGCTTGTTGCATGCCCACAAACACGTTGATAATAACCAACATGAGTTGGTTGGGTTCCACGAGCAACTTCAGCGTCACCACCAGCAGGGCGACACCCGTCAACCCTGATCCAGTTTCGTTACGATCAGTTTTATATCTGGCAGATGAAAAATACATCAGTAAACTCCCTGAAAAGCCTCAAAATATTTACAGATGACATCTTACGAACAATAAAGCGATTTATGTATTCTTGGCAAACCAATCTCTCATTAACTTTTTCACTCAATTTGGATATATTTGATCGAAACGTTTCCTACCGAAAAACATTTCAAGTATTAAGCTCATAGTTTGGTAGTTGGCAATATTACTTCCAAACATAGGAAAGCACGGGAAATAGATGGTTTACCGACCAATCGGAATCTTGCATATGAGAGTCAGAGATTAGGGTGATCACTACCCAGAGGACATTCCATTTTAAAGATCCGATAATGATGTACACAACGAAACACTCGTAGAACTTTTAAAATTATATGCATCGATGAGAAATAGATACGATATAGTGGAGATTTTTCTTTATATTTTACTGATACATAATTGTATCACTAAAATATTATTTCAATTATTAAATTAAATTATTCTTTTTAAAGCTCCGAGACACTCTTGAAATTGATTATAAATACCTTTTCATGGAATCAACTCCAACAGCAACAATAAGAGCCGCGCCAGCCATACATGCTAAATAAATCCCTGAAAGTTAAATGACGTTTTTTAATAAAACACATGATGTTTATTTCACGATATAATAGAGATATTCATAGTATCGACTCAAATCTAGAAACAATAAGACTCTCTATTATAATCTTGATGATTTAAACTTCAAAGCAACTTTTTATCATTAAGAAGAACTAGGTCTTTGAATTTAATAAAAACAATCACAATACCCGCAATCATCTGTATCTTTTCAGGTGGCTGCTGTTGCAAGGCCTCTCCAGCATCAGCGCTTGGCAGGAAGTTGGCTCCGCAGAGCTTTGGTATCATCGTGGCATTCACTGCTGTCACTGCAGCTAAATTATCACCTGATGAGATCACTGAAACCGCACATAATTATCCATTGTAAATTTTTATGTTAGATATGATAGAAGATAACCAAGTTTTTTACCAACTGATTAAAAACGAGTATGTACAGACGAAAAACACCTGTGACGATAACATGCCTGTTTAAACCTTTTTAATTTTAAAACTTAATATATGTCCCTACGACCAGCACCTGTGTTGGGGAAGAGCGACAGCATCAATCGCTCTTGACCAGCACGTGTGCAATCGCTCAGTGCCAAGGGGCGCCTATATTTTGATGGCGTCAGACTCGAATTTTAAAAAGCAATTAATATTTAGCTGCATAATCAGAGGCTTGCGGGATAATTTTTAGATAGCATGACAAAGAGACATAATTTAGATATATCAGAATTAAGATTACAGGGGTCAAAGCTCTAATAGCCCTTAAATATAAGGGAACCAAGGGGCTCTGAAAGAGAATCACTTCTATCTCTATTAGGTCTGGTGCGGTTGTTGCGAAAACATATATGTTGGAGATGTCAACAATACGGAATCTGATTTGACGAGCCGCAAGCGTTGTCAGTATTACATAACGCTTCGACGGAGTCTAGATGGGTCGGTGCGAGTCGACGACACGACACTTCAGTGCTAGCCGCCGTACAGACAACACATCGAGGAACTGTCTTACGACTCGTCGTTATTATTGTGTTTAATAGTGTTTGAAAGTAAATCGTTTGAGTGATTACGGAACTATTTTTATTTACCCGTACCCACATTACGCCCACACATAATGTCTGATGGTGAGGATATCCACTCTGATCAACCACCCACTCTGTCATACAAGATATTATTATCACAAAAATAAAGCTACAACTATTAAAAAATAGGCGCAATTTGCATAGAAACTAAGACACACGTAATTTAGTATATATAATAGAGGATACAGATTTTTTAAAAACCTTATGAACACAGTATTTATTAGTACTTATAAAAACCGCCAAAAAGTGATTCGGACTCGCGCACGAAATGTACCATACCATTATCTATAAAAACCCTTAAATATTTATTTTATTATGTGTTTTACTATTTATTGTTATACCGGCAATTGACGGACAGAATAGGCGGAGTCTTAGAAATAGAGTCCCGTTTTACCCTTTGGGTACGAAAACATTAAAAACCTAAAAAAACTGCCTTGTCTTTTGTACATTTTTCGATATTAAAATAAATCACCCTTCTAATAATTATTAAACTATGCCTATTCCAATGGAAGTAGGAAAAAATATAAACAAACCTTAGATTTACGTATTTCATACGATTTGCTGATAACTCAGCTATATTTTGCACTACTTACAGTTCTTGATTAATGTATCTTTATTTATAATACAACAGTATTACACTTAACTCGTTTTTTCCACTTTAATTTTACTTCCAAAATTCCGATAAGAGATTCGTCGACATTTAAAACGCCATTTTTTTGCAAATCCACAGTGAATATCATAGATTAATCAAGCTCTCGACTAATGATATCGCGTCAATTTGCTGTCAATGTGGAATAGAGATATGTAACTAGATACAGACTTCACTGTTCGAACATTAAACACCTTACTTTGTCTATAACGTACCTAATGACGAAATGAGATTTCCCCAAACTTGGTTTAATTGGAAGATCATAAAAAATAAACCAAGGAATCGCACCAACAAGGCCTCCGCTGAAATATTGGATATCTTGCTGTGCGCTTCGGAGACCTTGAACAAAAAAAAACCAGTTAAATTGTGTGAATAACACATTTTCGCTTGAAGTATTATTTAATGTAAATTACATTACATATAATTAAAAAATAAATATGTATTTAAAATACAATTTGTATATAAAAGATTACGCAGTTAATTTTATTATGAAACAAATAAAAAAAACGTAATTTAAGAAAATATTAAATGATATTTCAAGTAATTATTAAAGTGCGAAAACTGAAAAGAACGAATAACTTTTTTTTTATAACGATAATAATGCCTACGTTTTAACATTAAACGTAAAGCTTGCAGCGTAGGGCATTAATTGGCAGTAAGGCTTCGTGCAATTCCGTCTATGTAGTCAATGTAGTCAATGTATCAACTTATCAGATATTCTACCGCCAAACAGCAATACTTTTAGTATTATGTATTGTGTAACGTTTTGAAGGATGAGTCATTCAGTGTGCCTACAGGCACCAAAGACATAACATCATAAGTTTGAAGTTATGATTTGTAGGTCGATGCACAATTGGCGAGGTAAGAAATGGGTAGTCCAAGACTTCTTGTTAGGCTTTATAAACTTTACGTCAATTAGTTCTCACCACAGAGAGGTAGGTGCACTTCGCACACCACAGCGGACCACCGCCCAGGCCGACGATCAGTCCAGCCGGGATCATTGTGTAGAACCGCGGCCACAATTGAGCCGCTATATATGGCATGTACGTGATGAAAGATAGTGACATCGCCCATTTCGTGCCAAGCCATCTGAAAATGAAAAATATAAATTTTTTTTAGCTACATCTATATAGAATATTACCAAAAATTTTAGGACTTCGATCTGTTTATAGTTGTTCTATTTTTTTTATAATTGTGAATTGTTTGTTTATAATTGTGATTTTAAATGATTATCTATCTTAAATTAATTAATTAATTAGTAGTACTCGAAACTTACTTGATAACAACCACAGGTAAAAAAATATTGGAGAAGATCAGACCCGCATACACCGCCGCTAAAGATGCAGTTCCTAGTCCTGCTTCCGCATTGATTGAACTTTGGAGATTTGCAGCACCCTAATTAAGTATAAAGACACGATATTTAAACAGCATAATTATTAAATACCTATTTGTAGAATATATTATAATTATTGTCAATGCTGTGTATCTCTCTTTCAAATGTATGTACTATGACTAATGACAAAAAGAGAGAATTCAATATTTAACAAAACACCCCCCTAATGCTAGTGAGTAACGCCGCTAATTTATTTCACATAAAATATAGATCTATTCGCTCACGAAGATGCACCCCTCTATTACAATCAAAGTAGGAATAAAGATAAACAAACTTTAAATTTAATATTTCATGCAATTTGCTAATAACTCAACAATACAGTGCACTACCAGTTTATGATAATTATATATTTATTTCTAATATAATACTATTACGCTTAACTCCTATTTAATTTTACTATCAAAATTCCGATAACAGTTTCGTCGACGTTCAAAACGCAATTTTTTCGCAAATCCACAGTGAATACCATAGATTAATCAAGCCCTCGACCATCGTCCGTCAATTGGCTGTCAAATTTTGGCTTTTCTCCTCTTATGTTTGGAATAGAGTATACGTTAAATGAAATAGTAAGGACAGCAAAAAATAGAAATTAGATTATATTTGTTAATTAAAACGCCGATAATTTATTGTAGGTCGCGCTTACGTGAGTGAATAGATAGATCTACAACATGATGATTTTTATTTTTATAAACACATTGCTTTTTGTAATTTAAAAAAAAGTATAAAATGAATATTTCTAACGGATCTGAAGTCTAAACAGTAAGCAGACAGTCGTATAAACAAATGACAAACTATTTTATTACTTGTGTCATTAATACAAATATTCAACTTAAGTAAGATCCATTGCTAGGATGAAGCCGCCTGACCTTTTTGGAAGAAAAGGAAATAGTTTAGAGGAAATAAATACTGCTCCAATACGGATTGCTATTCAACGCAGACAAGTATAATCGCGATGTTTTCCTTCACTGCTAAGTTCAAGATGAACATAAATTAAGCACTTAATAATTTCAATAATCACTTTATGGTGGTGCATCGTACCAACCCAACCAATAAGAGCATCGTACTGGCTCTCGATCTCTCTTTCTCTCTCGCTCCCTCTCCCTTTCGCTTTGTCCACCTACCCCCCTCTCTTACTCTTCCACTCCCTCTTTCTTTGTCTCTCTCTCACCTCTACTTTCTCTCTTTGATAAAGACATAAAGCAGGTTAAATTTGAATTATATTAATGTCAGTTATACAAAATGACCAATCGGCTCTCAGAGGTACACGTAAAATAATATTTTTCTTGCGAATGTCTTTGAAGATGTGCTTCTTACTTTACACGCATGACTCAATGGACACAAGGCCAATATGAATGGTTCCCGTAATTACCACTTTAGATTGTTAATCAAACATAAATTTTCAACAAAAAGCAATGTATTACAAAAACGATCAAGAATAATTTAAAAAAAAACAAATGACATAGTATTTCATTTATGTAACTAAGTACATTTAATTGTAAATAAATAAAAAAGGTTAGTAAGATTTCCTAAAGGCAAATAACTCCTGGTTAAGGAGGTTTTCATACACAAATAAAGTTAGTGATAATTCAGTGTTGCTTGCCTGAATTTAAATCGGATTCATATGTTATTGGCCTTCAATGTATTTTATAACAAAAATTACCCGTGCAAAAAAAATCATACACGTGTTACAAGTTCAGTCGTGTATAGAAACTATTCATTTGTAAACATAATTTTCATTATCCAACTCACACTGTAAGCCGTGAATTGAACCATAAATGCGATGCTGATGACGACGACGTTTTTAGCGATCCTCCACGTCTCCCTCGGCTTGAACTCTATATCTTGACCTTTTGACATGATCTCACTTTTTATAATATATTAAATTTCACACACAGTAAGTATTCACTTTTCACTCACACACACAAGCGACTCCGTTGCTACAATTGTTGCGTTGCGCCTTTATCTAGCAATAAATAAGACATAATTGTCGTTATCGTCTATCGAATTTAATTAATGACAGATTGTAATGTCCCTTTTAATTTGATCAATTAACGGTTGTAATAGTTAACTGATAAGTTACGGGATGGAAATATATTAATAAACGAATAAATTATGCCGACTTATATTAGTTTCGAGGCCTTATATTGTCTTACTTCACTAGTAAGATCATTTAGATATGCCTAAAAAATATATCCTCGATCGAAAAACAACTGTTCTTCACAGCAATATTTAAAAAAAATATTAAGATGATTCGTTATTAAAATGAATCGGTTCCGTAGCTTATATTCTTATAGGTATTTATCAAGAAAATAATTATTGTACTGTGGTTTGATAGTTGGGTATAGAAATTGCATATGAATTATTAAAGTATTATTACTCGAATACATCTAAAGGGAAAATATATCGGTAAAATATAACAGTAAGCACGCTAAATCAATCAAGATCTGTGTCATTAGTCCATACTTGTTTGTAAAAGTGACTTAATGAGTAGTTCGAAATAATATTCAAATAAACACATTTATTTGCAATACATAAACAGTTGTAAAATTTAATAATTTTACTAGTTCGTGATATTGTGAACGCGATTCGTGATTTTTTTTTCAATCATACTTTTGTGATTAAATTTTTATACTTACTAATAAGACTTATTTATATAATGAGGTGTCAGATGGACTGTTTAAAGTTTAACATTTTTTTTACTGTATCTTTTTTATATAGTGCGCGGTACATAAATACAAGCGACGGTTATAATATGTTTTATAACAAGAAACGTCATATTTAAAATAAATAGGTCTTTATGTACGTACCAGTTTTCTCAACAGCCCTAACTTGTGGATAAACCCAGCTGCTTAACTAAACAGAATCGTGAGAAGACTTCGACAATGATTGTTTCCAAATAACAAAGCCCATTCCTAAGAAATATCTACTCTACAATAGATATATTTTTTATTTTAAAGGTCAGCGTGTCAAAGATTTTCAGAAAATGATTCCGGTTAGAACATAAATGTTTTGTTATTTACTGACTTAGATACGTAGTACGTCGTAGATACGTAAAACAAAGGTACATACATATATCTTTGTAAATTATTATTTACAAACAGACGAAATTATATAAACGTTTATATGTGTAGATATTAATTATGCAAAACACGCGATGTCACTGCACTGCTGACTTTTAACAAAATTATTGAACCTATTGTAGATATGCTTTTTTTTAAATTATACACATGTTGCAAATTTACTGTTGTAAGATTGCACTTGTCTGCCTCAGCATTACAATTCAGCCTACAATTATTGTTATCAGGCATTTTGAAAGAAATTATTTAAGAGAGATGAATTATTTAAGCTTTTTAAGCCTATTTTTAGTTATGTTTTGACATCATTGCATAATTCTAGTACTTATATTATAAAACCATACTCATTTAATAGATTCTTATAACACGTTCACCACGGTCAAACGTATAAATCTACATATACCTACATAACGTATCTACATATAGGTATATAAGCGATATATCATTGACTGACTCAAGATATCCGAAACGACAGGCCCGATTGACTTGAAGTTTAGCATAGTTAGACGTAAACGCTCACTGAGAAACGATTTTGGAAATTTTCAAGGTCAAAGGGGGTAGCGGAAGGTGTAGTTTTGTATCGTCAAGCATATGAAAGCGATCTGCAAGAAGCGTGGCGCCTGCCGAAGAGACCGAGAGATGGTCTTTTAGTGTATTCCTGTGTACTAGGGCGCACTAGGCGTCCTAGGCAAGTCCCACATACACGAAAACGAAAAAAAAAGTGTATATTCGTATGAATTTGACCCGAACGAAATCAGGACGGACAACTAGTATTTTATATATCTATACTAGTTTTATTTCAACAAATTTACCGGTAAACGTGAAAAACCGGTGTATAAGAACACGTAATATTGTTATAAATTCGTTGTAATAAAACAAAAACGTGTCAAATTCATAAAATAAAATGTAGCAGCCGAGTACATTGTTATATTTTATAGTCATATACATAAGTATTGTAATAATATAGTATGTATATAATGTACTGACATTCATCTCAAACACAACGAACAATAGACTATAACTATTTATAGTCATTAGACATGTGAGGTCTTTTTAGGAATTTGTAATAGTCAAAGATATCTCACTAATTAATTGTCTTTGAAAATAAGTCACCGCGATCTTTTCCACTGGTGACAGGAGGGCTGGTTCGTTTTTTGCCTAGAACATCGGAATTGCGATTCAACGGGAAAATGCTACTGGCATTCTTATACAGTAACTATTTTTAATTCATATTTATACAAATAGAATATATAAATATTCTCTAGGAAAAATTACATGATGTCGCTTACGATATTATAATCGCCAAGTATATTTGTATCCTAATTCGTATATACTATGTTTTCTAATTTAGAATCCCATCTTTACATATAAAAAATTCCGATATATAATTCTGTTTTGCCATATAAAATATACTTATGTATAAGTATGAATAATAAAATATTTAAATAAGGTCAAGTTTCGAAAAAAAATATATATATACCTATATGGTTTTGAAAAAACCGGATTCGAATACCTGACTCCGCAAAGTCAATAAATCATTCTTGGGGCAAGGTATCCGTTTCTATAAAAAAATCCGCTGACATTTCTTTGCCGTTTCATAAATTCAAATCATTTGTAAAAAATACATTGGTAAAGAAGGCATATTATTCGGCACAAGATTATATAGACGATAAAAAAGCGTGGGGTTAATGCTTGTTGACTTCCAGGCAGGATATATAAAATACATATATAAATGTATTTAACTAACATGACTGTATTTTTAGATGATGAAAAATAGTAACTACTGAGTTTCTTGCCGGTTCTTCTCGGTAGAATCTACATTCCGACCCTTAATATAGTTACTTACTTTACTTAATATAGTTTGTTAAATGACAATTGCTTTGAAAGCCTACTTGGGTAAAGGATATTTTGATTTTGAATCGACTTTGAATAAAATTAGTTTTTTGAGTCTTCGTTTAGATCATCAAACTATCCTACTGCAATACTACACTATTTTTTTAAATATAAATCCGTATTCACGTGTATCGTCTCACCCATCCAACTTATTTTTACTTTTTATTTATATATATATATTTACTTTTTACTTATCTTATACCTACTGAGTCACTCCGGCCATTCAGGGATTTTTTTATCGAAACATTAAAATGAATATTAATCTTGTTTATTATACTATATTTAGGTTGTCAGCAGTTAAGCTTAAAAAGTAGCGTATATGCTTCCTTAGTGTTCCAGCTTACTTTATTTCAATTTGTCCGTCCAATGGCAACAGACAGACAGACAGACTTTCGTATTTATAATATTAGTATAAATTATCTGTGTTCAACTATACACCCTAATCGTTCATCTTGATCATATATCAAAATAGATTGCTTAAAGTATTAACAAGATATTTATGATCTAAATATTTAGTATAAAACAGAGTCGCTTTACATCATCTAAACCGATTAACCTATTTTGATATGGTTTGAATTGAAAGAAAGAGTGATAAATGAGCAAGGTTTATATGACTTATATTATTTGTAAATATTTTGTACCAAATGTCTGAACGGTGTTCATCCAAAACACTATTTTCCTTTACGGTTACATTCGTAACGTTGGCTAAACCTTGGGAGATACAAAAAATACTATGTACTAGAAAATTATCGGTCTTGCGACCTTTTTACAAAGGCCAAAAAATGTTGGCGATAGTACTATCTAATATTTTCTTGCTAAACGCACTCCTATTCGGTATAAAAAAAAAAAACAAATATTGGAAACAATAATGAAACATGCAAATTCATACTTGTTTTTCTCAATATTTTAATTAAAGTTATTGTCTTGAATTTTAACCAATGAGCGAACACTAATCTATTAAAGTTTACATTCACAAGAACAACGATATCTTTTCAACTCGGTTACATCTCATAACATTATGAAACATCAATAGGTACACGATTCCTTACTACACTACAGTTTATATAATATTATGAGTACATATTTTAAATACTTGATTTATTTATGTCCAATATAATATAAAGTTTACCGAAAAAATAACAGACTTAAATTTTTTCTTTACATTTAAATGGTAACAAACGTGTAATAATACCCTACCAAAAATAATAAAAATAAAATCAATTCATAAATGACTGAGTTCTAAGGCAACAAACATAAAAAAATCATATAACCAAATTATTAACCTCATTCTCTTTTTGAAGTCGGTTAAAAATTCATGTATCAATGAGTTACATCACGCTTAAGCTTATAAAAGGTTTAAAAACAAAGTTATTTAAGTTCTGCCACGAATACGATGGAAATTAAATTATAACCTTCGCTCACTTGCGTCAAATCACGCACACGCACACACGCACAAATATCTGACACTTCTTCTAAGTTACCAAAAACTTAATCGTGATATAATGCAATATTTTTAACTCATAGATACCAAAACATTATCCATATACCTTAACTCGCCTTGATTCTTATTATTGTTTTTATCATTGCGCAACACTCGCAAAGTACCTCTATTGTATAGCTTTCCCTTTAAGTATGACATACATCTTTAAATAATGTTATATGTACCTAGCATTATTTCTAATGCCATAGCTTTATGTTCAAGGTTTCAATATGAGTCGTAATAAACAGTTATCATATTAATATTAATAATACTACAACTGAATGGCTAGATAACCGTTCAAGATCACAAATCTTTCACAATGGCCTTTGTGAAGATTAATCTATATTTATATCATAAAGACATATGCGTGTTAAACTTGGTAAATATTAGTCTGACTCGAAGAATATTTTTTGTGTTAAATAGGCCATTTATTGAAGGTTATAGGTAGGACTTGAGGCAACGAAGTTTATAGGGAAATAATTCGTTACAGAACAGCATTATATGGAACGTTAATTAATATGATATATTCATTTATTTATATTACAAGAAATACTATTGGTCTGTTTATAAAGTAAACAATAGTTTCCTAGTAAAGTTTGATAAATCATATGTCATTATAAGCATTTACAATAAAATCAATAGTGATACTACACTCAATTCAAATGAACGAAGGTAAAAAAGAGACTAAAGGCAAACTATACACTAGGAGAAAAACGTTATCACTCATTCAAATATCATTCATTAAAACCTTTTTGTTAATCTTTATAGAAATAGGCAAAGGCAAAACTTTTTCTTCTCTATTTGACTGCGGATATCCAAATTATATCCAAATTAGAACTTAAACGCGATTGAAATCGGGACGCGGCTAGCCTGGCCGGCACAAATTAGAACGTCCAGAGAAAATATGTACCATGAAAATCAATCCCTGAAATGTCGAAAATCTGAGCAATCCAATTAAAATAATAAAACTTGTCCCAGAGCGATTAAAACTCTCGCCTTGAGAATTCCGAAACCTTATATAGACCTTTTAAAGAATGTTTTTGACGGCATTCTTATACTAGTAATAGCTTATCAACAAGCCAATGCTTTCAATCAAATAATTCATAATTTGCTAAAAAACCTTCTCTAAAAACAGTACACAGACTGCTATGAAACTTAGTATGTTCCGGTTGATTGCCCTGTTCCTTCTTTAGTTGTGGTATCTGACTGTAAGGAATATATATATAGAATATGTATATAAACTATTTAAAAGTATTGAAATTGTCTATGTCTGTCAAAGTCAACGAGATCAATAAATAATATAATAGTATGTATATATAATACAGTGACCTTCTTTTTTGACTTTCAATATTTTGAAATTAGTTTAACAGGAAGTTCTCTATATTTTGATATGAATGTCATAGTCATTGAAAACTTGAAGCATTCAATTGGAGACCTATGCAACTCATGATTATCGTACTCGTAGACTTTTTCGCTAGTTGAATTAAACTTTAAAATTAACATATTTCATTTTTTTTTATATTTGGATGAAGTAGATTCAATTTTAAATGTTTTCAAAGAATATGCTGTTGATTGTTAGCCTCTCTTATCCCTATAAAGATAATATAGGTAATACTTAAGATTATACATTGGTTAATCATTCAAATATTTTTTTTATAATTAAAATATATAAACCAACACACATTACAGTCGATAAAATTGTTCAATTATTATTTTTTTAAATATTTGCTTAAACGAAGACATTTATAACCAAACAAAACTGTGTTACCGAACCAATGGACGATGTACAACGAAAGAGTAAATAAAAAAAATATTTTAAAGATTTAGAATTGACATAGAATTGTTGGTCTGAAAGATTTTTTCGTCTTACTATACTACAGTATCACATATCTTATTATACAAATACTTAATCTATTTATGTCCAATATAATATAAAATATACCGAAAAAATATCAGACTTAAATTTGTTATTTTTTTTAAATGGTAACAAACGTACGTAGAATACCCTACCAAAAACAATAAAAAATAAAATCAATTCATAAATGACGGAGTTCTAAGGCAACATATATAAAAGAAAATCTTGTAATCAAATTAATAACCTTCTTTTTTTTAAGTCGCTTTGCTCGCTTTCTCAAATAGTAAATGCAATTTAAAAATTGTCTCTAATTTTGACCGCCACAAATCTGCCCTAGACTCAAGCTTATTTAGCTAATTGATAAAAACATTATTGATGAATTTATTTACTGAGTATTAGATTTTGCAAATGCTAATTTTGTAATTTGCAAAAGCTGAAGAACATTTGATGTTTTGAATATTGTCAACTTGTGATTTTCCTTCACGCAACCTCGTTTATGCATACAAACTTCCTGACGAGGATAAAATATCATCGTATAAATTTCAAAATGAAGGTAAAAAAATTAAGGAAATTACTGAATTGAATTTAGAGAAGTGCGATTTAATTTCCATAACTTAGTACTGTTAAATGTTTTTTTTTTTTTTAGCATTAGCAGCCCGTAAAGTCCCACTGCTGGGATAAAGGCCTCCTCTCCCTTTGAGGAGAAGGTTTGGAGCATATTCCACCACGCTGCTCCAATGCGGGTTGGCGGAATACACATGTGGCAGAATTTCGTTGAAATTAGACACATGCAGGTTTCCTCACGATGCTTTCCTTCACCGCCGAGCACGAGATGAATTATAAACATAAATTAAGCACATGAAATTTCAGTGGTGCCTGCCTGGGTTTGAACCCGAAATCATCGGTTAAGATGCACGCGTTCTAGCCACTGGGCCACCTCGGCTCTGTTAAATGTTACGTAAGCCTTTTCCAACCGAACGATCACAAAAGCCAATTGAACAATATTTAAAATTAAATTTACGAGACAATTTTTAACTGGTCAAGAACTTGAATAATCTTCGATAATAATTTCAACATCGATGAAGCTGTTATATAGAAATATTGTACAACATCACATACATTACTCTGATCCCAATTTAAGTAGCTAAAGCACTTGTGTTATGGAAAATCAGAAGTAACGACGGTACCATACACCCAAGATAACACAGAAATCTAATAAACTTTTTCTACATCGACTGACCGGGAATCGAATCCAGGACCTCGGAGTGGCGTACCCATGAAATCCGGTGTCTGTTGTCAAAGTTCTGGAGGTAAAATCTAAGTGTATATAAATAGTTTAAAGTGTTTTTAGTATTAAAGTGGAATAGTGCTGTGTTATAATTTAAGATATATTATACTATTCGTAAATTTCGGATTAGTAGTAAGCTGCAATAGCAGATATTCTAACATCCGAAAGCAAAACGACACGTTTATCAAATATTGTGTTATAGGTACCTTCTATATAATACGTAAACATCTTAAAAATGTATTTGTGAAATTTTATAAAAGCCGCTATTAAAATGTAAAGTATATATTTTTTTTGTTATCTTAACAGCAATACATTCGTCAAACTTATGATTCCGTTCAATATTAAAATCATTTTTTTAACAGTTTCTAATTCATCATTAAAAATCTATACAGAGCGTTCAACTGATCGCAATGAGATTTTGTATAATATAATTATATGCGCAGACAGGACTACGTCTGCATAGTACTATAATATAATAAAATATTTTAATTTTTTCTTTATTACTTTACAGAAAAGCTACAGACACATTATGTAAATTTATCTTTGCTTCATTTAAGCGTGTCTGAATATTTCAAATAATCAGACACGCTTAAATGTACAAAAGAAAAGATAAATTTTTATTTTCCTTGTATAAATTATATCTTTATATATTTCAAAAAAACATATTAAACAGCTCGTAGTATTGTAAAGTCTCGATTATTTAAACTGGTCTTAATTGAATTTTAATGTTAATTATGTATACCATACCTCATTATCGTGTTATTGACTGCGATTTCAAAATCGTTAATATATTTTTTAATACCTAATTAAAATTCAAAGAAAGAAGAGTATATCTTTCCTTAAGCATTAATTCTAATCTTTATCTCTGTGCAAATTGCAATTGCTTGAATGATTATCTCGTAATTATATTTTATTGAACGTAATATTGAAATAATACCTAATACTCAACGATAATAAATAAAAAAGGCATAAATCTTATATGTAAATCTTTGTTTTGCCAATATCAATATGACATGACTTCTCACTATCCAAATGGGTGCGCCAATGTCTATGGATTGTCTATTATAATTAAAACAATATTTTTTCATCTAAACAAAATAAAATCACATATAGTACAACTATTTATTGCGGACGCTCCGGGGCAGAAATCCTGAGTGGCCGGCCAAAACTGGCCCCGTCTGTTTGTTTATAAAAGCTGCAGGTCACTAACCTTCAAACCAGACAGAACTTGCCACCAAGAACACCTATACAACTTTAATTTTATTGAGGAATATGAGAACCTGTAATTGATAAATCTTTAGCTCGAGTTTAAGATTTGCATTTGTTTTATAATCTAGTATCGCAAAGTAAATATAAAAATATTTAATTTAAACACGTGAAATGTAAATTTGTTTTTAGTTAAATAATCCTTTTATCCGAGTATCTGTGTATAATATGTTTTGCATTTAAGTGTTTAAGAACATTGTAAATATTGAATGCGTCCTTAACCAAGGATTAAGCGTGGTCTTGATAAGGAATGCCGTTTATTCATTTTAAGTTTATTTTCGGTAATATATAGAAAAATAAAATTTTTGTACAATTGAAATCAAACTATAAGGACTCAAGGAGGCCTAAAATTAATATATTTTCTTCTTAATAAATAAAACTGAAACTTTAAACCATTCATCCAATTGTGATGAAACTTTAGGAACTCGTTCTAAGCGCACCAAGAATAGCACTTAGTCAAAAAAAAAAAAAGTTGCTATTGCATTGACGTTTTATGGTTCTAAAAGCATTAATCTGATTTTCAGAGACCAATCATAAGCCGGGAGGAGTAGCTAGTCTTAACATAGAATAGAAAAAAGTCACTTACCGCTGTCTCTCTCTTAGGGATAACCCACAATAAAAAAAAAATATCCTTTACTTTTTACGAGAAATAATGGTTTATTTTCGAAGAGATTTTAAGTCATACTTTCTTCTTATACTTCTTCAGTTCAACGTACTAAGACTTGACTTCATATTACATTTAGCGCTTTTATGTACAATATATTTTTAATTTATATTATATAAATCATACTAATGTCTATATCATAATACAATTTGTTGTTATTCATTTGTGAACACTATCTTTTTAAGTAATGGTAATTTTTTTCTTTGTAAATATACAATTACACGGCTCTTTGTCTCTGTTCTAGGAAGTTCGTATTAAAAACATTAAAACAAACCATGTGTACCATAACACACAAAAATTTAAAAGCCTTGATCTCAAAAAACTGAATTAATGAATATAATTTAAATATTTAATTCGTAAAAGACAGCTGATTAAAAAAACTCAATACCACAATGAAAAATATTTCATTGAAACTTAATTATTATTTTTGTATAAAAAAAACAACCTTCAATAGTCATGATCTATGGTTTTATAAAAAGTAGTGATCATAGACCGATCTTTGTTTTTTCGTGGCGTTATAATTATTAATTGTTCTGCTCATCGCAACGTTTTTATGTTTTTTTTTTTTTCTATTAAAAAACTCATAATCCTAACCTTCAAGTGCTATCTTGACGCATTTAGTCTATTTGATAAGCATTATCTGCATTAGGCAACGGTTACATCGGCGTCAAAATTCCCGCTACGATTGTATTTCTAATTTTCAATCGAACACTTTAATTTATGTTCAATTATTGTGTAATAAGAGCTTAAAATCCGTCACTCACGTCAATCACTTAAATATAATAATTATATAAAAAAATATATATCACAAAGGAGTAAGTGTATGTTGTGGTAAAAAAATGTTTTATTAGACTTGTATCCCCATTTACTTGGGGTACCCCAAGCCCCATTTACTTGGGTTGGATGCAATCACATGTTCTACCGCCAAACAGTAATACTTTGTATTGTTTTGTTCTGATTTGAAGGGCGAGTGAGTGAGTGAGTGAGTGAGTCAGTATAACAGGCACAAGAAACATAACATCTTAGTTCGCATGGTTGTTGTTTCAAACAAAACAGAAGTGAGAAAAGAAACGTTTTATCGAAACGTCTAGACATTAAGTAGGAGGCTTCAAAGTTTTTCATCGTGTTCTTTATTATGAATAACATTTTCATAATTTTCATAATTAGAGTTAATTATTGTTCTTGATGCTACTACATTAGTCATTCAAAATTATTTAAATTATCTGTTAGATATATTAACTTCAGTTTTTATTATTTACAGTGAGATATGTACATACTTAATAATAATCAATTATGTATTATATAAATTGGAAACTTTGGTTTTATTTCTTATTTATCTGAAGAAGGAGTGGAAATCAATTTCGTATTTTAAATTTTAAAAATTGTAAACTTGTGTTTTTCTCATATATATGCAAGTATGGTATTATATTAAATAATTACCTAGGGATATTCGCAAAACACTTTTAAAATAAAACACACACGTGTAATTCACACATGATACAATTAAAATCATAATGAACTATGATATAACGGTAGAGTACTTTATAACAAAGAGTATATAATAGTACTCACAATATATTGAAACGCAATAGCCATTTTGATATATTTACATAAATTAACTTTTTAATAAAGATTTAAGTCTTGCGACCAACTAAATATCTTCTAATTAACAAAGATTCTGATTCTTCATTTCCCCAAAGTAGAATACAATGCAACGTTTTACTCAGATATAACAATATTACGTTGAATTAAATTTATAAGCATGTTTAAGTAAGAAAAACCATTGATAAAACGTATAGAATGTCTATAGTAAACAATTCTACCTCGTGTTATTAAGATATAGAATAAGGCGATTCATTTACATGAATATGGAAGAAAAATGGACCTATTATTATGAATTAGATCACTATATAAAGAGTTTAGATCTCTTTCCATCACTCATCCACTAACACATCAACTGATTTCGATCGACCTTCACTAACGCTGTATTGTCGTACATAACTCCCTGGGGACCAATTTAACTTATAACGGTAACGATAGGTTCCCGAGTCTATTTAGATCCAACTTCGATAATTCTTCACAAAAAATGAACATGGCTTAATCGTAACTGAGGACCGAACCCTACTTATTTATATCGGTTACAATACGATTCCGATTTAACTGATCTTAACGATCCGCTAAGTTAATATAGTATGGAATCGGCTGAAAGGCGGAACGATTAAGTTTCGTTTAATTTGTTACTTGAATTAGGGTCCTGATCATGTTTCATAAGATTAAAATTATATATACAAGAAAATGTGCAATTACTTTAATTATTGAATTAACTACCTTATGACATACACCCAGGTATCAAAAGTTTTCTAAATCTCTAAAAAATTAAACGTATTTATGATAATTAACCATTTTCAGTAAACATAAATATATATGAATATATATACACGTTGACGAAGCTAGAAAACAAAATAAGCGTCAAAAGGAATCAACACAAAAGAATAATATTGTAATTTATAGTCTTTAGAAGGCTGTTTTGATTTAAATTTGTTTATTTTAGATTTACTCTTATTGTAATAAAGATTACGATAGACATTATTAGGATTTTTCAAGTAAGACTAATAATAACTATACAATAAATAAGAAAAGTAATAACTACTCTCTTTCAAATTATTCAGAAAAATAAATATGCGGACTTACTTAATTTTTTTTTTAATTTTATAACGATTTTTTTCATAACAAAGGTCATTTTTGTCATACCTATTCATAAATTTCAATCAGTCATTATTATGCATTATTAGGTGATCAAGGTAAAAAAAAAAATTATAAACATCAAATAGCTATATTAAAAAACCTGTAATTTTTTAAAATGTATTTTATTCAAATTGTATTTTTTTAAATATATGCAAACTTACATTTTGATAGTCAAAATAAAACTTTAAAAAATTCGGAAAACAAAACATTATAAAAACCAATGAAAAAATAAGTGTTGTTTTTTATCATGTCACTTAATGTGTTTAGTATATTAAAGAACTTCGAGGTAATCTCTTCGTTCTCAAAGTTTGGTTATCGCTTATGTTATTTTATTTTCACCATGTCTCTTGAAATAATCTAAAGATAATTCTAATAGATATGATGATAATAGTGAGATCTAAATAGATATCTCCTGCAGGTAGAGTGGAGCTTCTGCTCAGTATCAAGATTACGATTTTCTTCAATGTTACCACCAGTGAGGTTCTCGTTTATGCAATACATTTAGTTACTCTATTTTTTGTAAGCAGTAGGTAGTCATTTTTATTATGTATGTATATTAGTTTCGACCGAGAACTCGTTTGTTGTTCGACTTAATTGAACAATTGCAATAGTATCTGATCGAAACTTCCGCTTCGGTCACTTTCGCCCAAAATTCCACCTTCGGTTTCGTCCAATAATCAGGCGAAGTTTTGACCGAAACAGAAGTTTTCTTTCAGAGCGAAGTGTCAAGCGAGGACAGTGACAACAATTCAGCGAGTTGTGTTCAACTATGCAATAGGCTAATTGACAATACGAAAAATAAAGTGTCAATTATTGTAATCAGTATATATTATGAGTTTAAAAATGGTTATTTATTAACGAAAGTTGAAAATAATAATTAATTTATTCAAAGATCCATAAATAAAAATGCATTTTCTTAAACGTTTGTCACATGACACAAAACGCTCCTGATTGGTCAGGTTTATGATGACTTCACTTGCTTGTTAACCTTGTTTGCCTACTGTATGTGGATTATATGTGCCACAGATTACAATCCAGGCAGGGGACGTCACCAACCCCATTGCAACGCCATATTGTCAAAGTAGCGTTTTCGCGCGCTATTTAAATATTGAATTTTTAATTTGATATTTTTCATCAAATATGTATTAGAATTGAACAACGCAACTTGCACTGGGTTCCTTAACCTCTACTAAATAATATAAAATGGATTTTAAAAACCAGTGAAATAGCCTGTTCTGTTCTGTTCTGAATCGCTTTTGCATATTGTACTGCAGGCCAATTCTAAGAGCCATAATTATTAGGTATATGTCGAAAATCAATAAAGTTTTATTTTTATAAGCATTTAACAAGCAACTTTGAATATTACAATTTTGTTAAAGTAAGAGTGTACAGTAGCTTACTGTCTTTTGATATTAAATAAACGTATGTAACGTATGTGTATTTATGACTAAAATTTGTATTTATTTAGGTTTAAAATGATGTACCTAAAACTACTAAGATCATATCTACATATTAAAAAAGTTATCGCAAATGAAATTTTTAATTAATGATTGATAATAATTAGATTTTTGATAGTAATTGTGCAATTAAAACTGGAGGATATCAGAATCTGTGTTAAGTAGATACATATCTGATTAGGTTAACTGTCATTTATAACTTCAAAAATACCTTTATTATCAAATGTTTCTAACGATACCAACAATAAAAAAAAATAGTGGGTATTTTATTCCTCGAATTTTGTGTTTTAATATATAAACATTTATTATTTATATATAGAATTTATTTGAGATTTTACATCTGAAAACGATGAGTACAGCGTTATCACATTTAAACCATTTTCACACATCAAATGTGCGTAAAATTGTCACGATAAAATACTCTACTCTGTTTGAAGAACAATCGGAGTAAGACTAGGTATTCCTATTCGGTCATTCAGTATTAGAGAATGTTTGAATTAATGAGAATTTCTCGTGTGTCATCTAAATCTGAATATCTTCTGTCATTTTATTAATACAATATTATTTCTTATATTTACATAATTATTTAAATAAAAATATCTATGATTCGTTAATATCTATGTTTTTTTTTGTTATATAAATTTGAAAAAAAAAAAACTTTATATTTGGTTATGATATTTGATTATATGTATTGATATTTGAATTGAATTATAGAATTTTAAACTACACTACACTGATTAAAGCTTGAGTATTTAATCGAATCGATTGGTTTATTGAGTTTTAATTTAGATGCAAGTAAATAAAATTACATTATTCGTTCTATCTAAATATTGTAAATATTTCAACAAATATGATCAAAATCATATCTATAGTTCTAATAATTACATTATTACAGAAAAATCAATATTAATAATATTATCCTTATGGAAAATATAAATAGGCAATATTTTATGAATACGATTATATTTATATTGAATCTATTATTATTATTATTATATAACATTAAAATATTTATTCCGAAATATGTGATGTAAAAAAAATTAAATGTTTCTCAGGAACCTTATTTAGTTTTCACATTTATTAATAAAACCCGCGGGTTTCGCGTAAGAACTCGTAATAATAAATCGTGCGGAAATCCGCTGCGCGCGCGCGTTTCTTCGAGTGTACCGGCAGACTAGTCCGTGACATAATCCGCTGGCATCACACGCACTGCGGGCTGAGAACTTTATAGGCTGTTGCAATAATGGTAGGTTTAGCGTTGCAATAGCTTGTCATAAGTCCATTTCCTAATGATATTGCAGTCTTATAGATACATAGGAAAAGTGATTAGATAACATTTGCAATTGTTAATATAATATAATCGTGTATAAATTATTTAAATACTAGTAATCATTTATCGTATGTTTTTAAATTTTTTCTTCAAGATTTTCTTTCTAAAGGGAAGTCGAGATTTTGGAAAATGGTTTTCCATAGACAATACACCGAAAGATCTAAGCCTTTATATTCCTTGTGCCTGTAATTACACTACCCCACTCATCCTTCAACACAACAATACAAAGTATTGATGTTATACGGAGAGTATCTAATTTTATCTTTACGTCTCGGTGTTTTTCCGATATATTCCAGGGTCTACTATTTTGTATTCTAAGCATCAAAATATGTAGCACAACGACAAAATAAAAACGAATATCATGACCTATACGATAACCGCCGTGAATTAAAATGAACCTAAGGCCTTCGGCTTTGGTCTCAAGATAGGTATGTATATAATAACTGAAAGTATTTCAACAAATCTTGACCCATCGCAACTGTCGAACCTTATATTGGAGTTAAGCACCGATTGCTCTCTTTATGCCATCATTGATTTAACATTTGAAATTCGAAAATTTGAAAGAAGCAGACAGCATTGTTTAACTAATCGTTCTCTAAAAACGTTATAGGTAAAATCATTCAATAATAAATAAATTTTATCATCTGTTTTCTTTTTTTTTATTGCAATACGCTTACGCTTGTCTACAATCATACCTGTTTAGTAAGTACTGATTTAATCTAATATGGAACGCGCTTGCCTAGAAGATGCCTACTCACTCTTGCCTTGAAGACGGCGTCCGGATTGGAAATACAGATACCGGAAGAACATTCTACATTTTCGTTGTAAGTATAAGAAATGAGGAAATAAAACGCTTCTTGCGAATGAGTGGAATGTCGATGACGTTGGTGTGTAGGCTCTTACGGCGTCAGTTTGTCCAATGGTAAAAGTCTTGGAACTCCTGTGCACAGAAAAGGAGTCTACTCTGCATCGAAGTTCTAATACTGTAACTTACTATCATAATTATTCTTAATAAACAAAAAAAGGGTGAATGAAATAACGCAAATTAGTGTTAGAAACACTAATGTATGTAACTAAGGTTCAAATATCAGGTCATAGTTGTTCTGTAAGGAAAATCGGTTACACACAGAGCCGTCTCAAGCTATGCTGGGGCCCTTGGGCACCCATGAATTTGGGCCCTATTGGTAGGTATTTACTACCATGTACAAATAATTTGCTTTTTGGCCAGGCCTTAAGTATAGTTTCAAATAAACGGTGCGGTAGTTTCGTAAATTCGTAGGAACCTAGGATTGGTTGTACGTACAATGTTATGGGTATTTTATAGTATATATATTTTTGTCATGAAAAGCACGACTTTCCTTTCACGTCGGTATGGTACCTAAAGACAGTAATGGTTACACATTGAGTATAGGCCTATTTTAATTAAAAAGCTACCAGAATAGGGAGAACAGGGTTTATCACTAGTCCTATGTATAACATACTCAATACAGGAAAATTGATGTTATTTTAAGAATAAATTATATTACACAAGTCTGATTAAATTATCTCAATGTATATAATTCTACATTTTGATGAATAAAAAGCAATAATTCATATATTGGTTTACTGTACAGTTATCAGTTAATAAATAAAATAACGCGCCCTGTGTGAGTTCGTTCATCATCGGAATATTTTTTGAAGTACTTGCGTATTGTTTTGTTCTTACCCTTTTTCATATATTTTTTTAATATATTAGAAGGCGGTAGTGCGTGGAGTTCTCTTGTACATTGCCACTTTATCTAGAATTTTATTACATGAGATTATCTGTGTCGTTTCGAGTAAACATTTTTACCTTAAACCATTAAACATGCGCAATATGAAAATTGCAATTTCTATTAATATGATATGACCAACGTTCAAAGTATTCAAGTTACATTTATTTTTATACATTGTACCTACTTATTTCGATTTTCGACCAAAGATCTCACGTCAATTCGATATCAAAGTAAATGTATTTGTTTTTATTCCTCTTGTGGTTAGAATAGCTTATAGGTAAATTGCTTGAGATCATGTCATTTAATAATATTTTTATTTTACCAACTTTTGCAAAATTATAAATCATAATTTCGTATATAAATAAACTACTGGCTACATTTGACAAAATATTATTAAACAACATTGTCATTTTATACTTAGTTACCTTAGTTACCTATATCGGTTAGGTTACAACATAAAAAATAAATACTTACCTACATTACTTATCATTCAGCACATTTACAAAATAAAACGTAAACGATTTGTATATTTGTCAAACGATATTTTATAAAACGATATGTTTGCAGAATAAGATGCCACGTTTTTTGTTAAGCGTTACGGAACCATGTTTCAATAGAAACAGTTTATCTTCTAAATGTAACTCGGAGCGCTATTCAAATCCAAATTGCAAGACGCTCCCGACATGTCAATTATTCAATTCGGTTTAACAACATAACAATGTGGTAAGTGCGAGATGCTAGCCGTCCGAGTTTCCCCCAATAACCGTTATTTTCAAGAATTCTTGCTTTTAATGCACTACATACCTTTATACTTAGCTAGGTACATATATACTGTATAAAAACTGCAAGTAAAACAAACATATCATCGAGTTTCCGATTTCGCAAAATCAATACATCTTTCGTGTTGAAAAGTATTCTTTTATAATATTCCACAGATATTTTAAACTTTTCCAGTATATTCCAATACTTAAATCTTTCATAAAAACAATAATAAATAAGACATAATTATATAGATATTAAGAATCGGTTTGTATGCCTGTACTTGCTACCTATTTGTTGATTTTCACACAAGATATATAAATGTACTTTTATTTATTTAATATAATTTAATTCTTTGAAAAAACAATTATTGAGTTATTTTCCAGTTCCTTTGACGCAATCGTTTCACACAATAGTAGTTTTACTTATAATAGGTTCCTACTATCAGGTAAAATGACGATTATACCGATTTTTCCGAAAGGTGATTGTGAAAGTATTGTTTAATTTTGAATTTAATAATATTTCTACAAGTAAAAAGTTAATATTAATAAACGAGGAGATGATTATGTTATACAAAAAAATATTATACATATTTTTACATAAGGAACAAGCTTAACATCAGCAATAAGTTTTTGTTTATGATGTCATCATAAAAATTGTTTTTTGCTTTAGCGCACATTTAAAATCTCTAGCGTGGTTTTTGCTGAGGAAAATGGTCTTCATTCATTTTTATAAAAAAAAAAATTTGTAACAATGCCATGGACTCAACACACAAGCACAGGGTTCACAATTTTTCCCCTGGAATTGACATTTTATTTATTAATAAATTACGTCTACAAAGATTTGTAGCTTTGCAGATGATTTGTAACTTCAGTCAAATATGACTTTTGTCCTCAGTCTCTCCTGTCACAGGTTGGGATGCAATGTTTGGGCTAAACCGAACATGTTTGACTTACATCATTGGTGTCTGCCAGGTCCTTCTTTATCGTCTGTGCAGGGCGTACAAAAAACCCAAGACGCAAACCCTATCCTACATTTTCTACAACCAAGCAGCAAGCATTGCTGCTGGTAGTGTGTTTCAATGGTAAGGTGAGTTAGCCAATGTTATTACAGGCACAAGGTACTTATCATCTTAGTTCCCAAGATAATGGTGACATATTGGCAATGTAAGGGATGATAAATTTTTATTACTTTGCCCACATGCATGGTGGTGGTGATACTTACCATCGGCAGACCAATTTGCTCGTCTACCTGCCTATGAAAATATTTATGTCACACTCATTTTATATATCACATTCTATATATCATACACACGCGTACACATGCCAATGCGATTCACACACACACATACAGAATATGTATTGTTATGAGGTACAAGTATAGGTACTCTTGACACAACTAAATTCTATAGTTTACAGCTGAATATATTCTATACGGGTAATAAAGGTAAAATAGGCATGAGGTATTCTTATTCAGAACATAATTTAATACGCCCAGCTTTAAAAATGAATTTTTGTGTTTTAAAAAGTAGTTACCGAATACGTCCTGTTTAGAGCAAAGTGACTACGGAATTAGGTAGGTATTACGGCATCAAATGTAGAACAAAAGCAACGATCACAGTTTCAGCTTGGATTAAAGAAAACAGAAAAATGTTTGTCATAACCTTTATTAATTTTCCCGCGAGTTAACGACAGAATACATCGTGTGTCTGTTACGTCACTAACCATCTATAAGGCATTTCTATTGTTTTTTTCGGTTTGATTGTGAGCCGTAGTTACATCACTGAACCATACGGAGGCATCGTCTGACACTTGACATATTTGGAAGGATTACATTTTTAAATGCTACCAACTACTTGGTATATTAAAAAAATATAGAGATACAATTATTATTATTATTATTGCCTAAATTTTTCGAATTAAAATAATAAATAGTCATAAGTTTCATAATTGTATACAATGGACAAAACCGGCGTACCTATCGATATAATTAAAACGCCTCAACTTAAAAAAACAGTGCATCCGAGGGCAAAACGTCATCGACTACAACATCTCGATTTATTATATTTAGAGAGAAATCAACATCTTCGACTATTATATACCTTTGCTATCTACTCATTCCGAGGCCTGTCTCTTCAATTCATTTAGCTATTTCATAAACTTCTAAACACTGCAATCGAAGCTCCACCACGGTCGCGAAATACACAAGAAACAAGAAAAATAGCACGAGTGAAGAGCATAGATATGTCTAATATAAGACGAGTAATATTTAATTCCGATGAATTCACGATACACTAGCCGACAAGCTTCCGCGAACGTCCCGCGACGAGCACCGAGCGGCGCCCGGTCCGTACAAATGTAAAAACGCGTCCAGTCGGCCGCGGCCTAGTTCTCGTCGTACAGCGGCGTGGCGTCGCCGAGCGACATGGAGCGCGGCGACGTGTTGGTGTGCGGCGTGGAGCGCACCGAGTGCGCGCGCGACGAGCGGCCCGAGCCGTGCCCGTGCGGCGTGCCGCGCCCGTCGTGCCGCGGCGTGGAGCGCAGGTCGTGGCGCGGGGTGGCGCGCAGCTCGTGGCGCGGCGTGGAGCGCGAGTCCATCCGCGGCGTGCGGCTGGACTCGCGCGGCGTGGACATGCCCTCGCTGCTGCGCGGCGTGGCGGGCGTGTCGCGCACGGAGCGGTGCCGCACCCAGTCCTCGGCCGCCTTCTGCCAGTCGGACGGCTCCGTGTACACCGGCAGCTGCACCTGCTTGTGGCGCGGGACGGCCGGCGCCAGGAAGTCGGGCTGGCGCGGCGTGGTCGCGAAGGGCGTCATGTAGGGCGTCTGCGCGGAGGGCGTGTAGGGCGTGTTGATGTAGGCGGGGCCGGGCGTGTGCGCCGGCGTGTGGAAGGCGGGCGTGTGCGGCGCGGGCGTGTGGTACATGGCGGAGGTGAGCCCGCCGTGCGGCGTGCGCAGCGCTGGCGTGCGCTGCATGGGCGTGCCCGAGGGCGGCGGGTCCCGGAAGTGCTCCTTGAACCACTTCAGCAGACTGCCGAGCGAGTCGAACATCCGCTGCCTGAACTTGTACCCGTCGGGGGTCACCGACACGTACTCGTGCGTGCACCTCGCCCTCGGCAGGTAGGACAGGAGAAATCTGCCGGGGTGGTTTTTCGCGGCGGATATGACGTAGTGAATCTTGTTTGCATTTTTGGCCTTCTCCTCCTTGAGGATTTCCTCGGCTTTGTCTCTCATGCCACCGAGCGGCTTGTAGTACTTGTAGGATATAAGGTCACGCGCGTGGCTCGCCATTGGGGTAACGTGACGGGCGATGATTTCATCCAAATCCTCGAACTCCGACCCTTGTATCCACAGACTTCGGCCTGTTATAATAAACGGGTTAATAAATATAATAATTTAGTGTACAGCAGAAAGCAAAAAATTCAAATCGAAAAAGTACAAACCTAGAGAGAAGGCATTTTCTTTGCCCTCTTCTCGCACATCAATATGCTGGCATATACCATCTGCCACCTTCCATGTCACAGTGAGGTGATCAGAGCCCTGTAATATCGAGGTTTTATGTTAACGCCATTTCTTTTATAATTCTACTGGGACTTAAAAATGAAAAACACACATACCTTACTACTCGGTCTGACGATGACTTCTCCTTGCGCCATGTTCTCCATGAGTTTTTCTGCCTCTGCGAAGCTGATATTGTGGAAGGCTGGATGCACAATCACTCTCTTCACATATTGCAAGCGCTCTTTCGTCTGTTTGGCTTCGGTATCCTTGCGGACGTCTTTTTCTTCGGACTCTTGATCGTAATATGGATCTTTCGATGGTCTTAAATGAAATATCTCAACTGATTACAAATACTCACGCTAAATTAATATTTTCCATATAATAAAATAAGTGTTTACACAGTGGTCAAAAGTCGACTACAATTTTTTTATATAGATGTGGTATCTAGCTACATCTAAGCGTTAATAGAGGGAAAAAAAATTAAATATAGAAAAAATTAGATGCTTACCTCCATTCATTGTTTTTATCTAATAAATCTGATGATTTTGAGGAACAATCAACGGAAAATCTTTCAACATCTATTTTTAGTATTCGGCAGTGTATGGTTTGCCCTATTCGTACCCGCTCCGTAGGATCTGTTACGTGTCGATCCGACAGATTTTTTATGTGAATATATCCTGAGAGGCCGTTGTCGAGACGAATTCTCACACCCGTCGCTTGTCCGGGACATGCACCCGCGTCGAAATGATTCCATACCTTGAAATTTACAACAAATTTCAATAAGTACAAATACATCTTATCAATCGTGTTTCAAAGATTCTTTTTATTTTAAATATTGACATAAATTGTGATTTTTGGAAGCAAGATTATATTATTAACATTACCTCTGAAAGCTCAGGAAAATCATTTTTGTGGCAGAAGGGACACTCCCACAGACCAGTCTCATCGTTTCTCACCGGATTCGCTTGGTCTAACATTTCTCTTTGAGGTTTCCTGTGCGTGATACCGATTACAGTTGCTAATACTAATTTTCCTACATAGAATGTTTCAGGAGACTCTTTGGTAAGCATATCGAACAATTCTTCAGCAGTTGCCGAACGATAAGATACCCTAAGGTCCTTGTACCTAGAGTTCAGTTCCGCTCGTATATCGTATAACGTAATGCTCTTGTTACCGAAACCTTGTCTCTCTAATTCTTCTGCGAATGCATCTAGGTCCAAGTCTTTAAGTCTTTCTGGTGCCTCGAGGATTTCTTCTAAAGCACCTGCAGGATTTGCGTCTTCGTCTTCATATTCCAAGGCATCGACGGCCATTTTCCTGGCCCATTCATAAGTTTCTGGATGAACACGAGAACCATCCAAAACTTCTATATATGCCTCTGTGCTGTCGCCCAGGCTATTTGTATCAATTTTAATGAAACCAGAACAGTTAATAAATACCTTTGGACCCATGTGACATACTGTTACGAGTTGCGTTCTATTTTCTAATTTCTGATTAGTTTGTTTGAATAATTTGATCAGTGCTTGAGCTTTCCTTGGACCTAAACCACATACAAATTGCAATAGTTCCATTCCCCTTCCCGTTAAAACTGCTTCATTAACATCTACACCAACTTCATTCACACGGTTAACGAATTCCAACTCTATTCCTTCGAGTAAGTCTTCTTTCGTTATGTGATCTTGCAGCGGGTGATATCTAAGACATAATATTTCTTCGTCCGGCCCACAAAGTTGTGATATTTCCATGAGAGGGTCTTGTAATAAACGAGCTTGGCATATCGCCTGCCTTAATGTGTCCGGGTATTCTCTGAAGTCATTCTGGAGAACAATATTACGTTATACTAAAGAGTATTACACAGTGCATGTATTAACTTAATTCATTTGTATAATTAAAAAAGTTATTATTTTTCTATCAACTCACTCGTCCTTTGATACTGTTGCTATATATTTTGCTTATAGTATTGTCTGCAATTTCTACTGGAATGCGAGGGAACTGTTCGTCTTCCACTAGCTGCTGTACGCATTCTGTGACATCTGCTTTGATGTTGAGTGCGTCGCGAGACTCACCGCCTATAACTATAACGTGTGGTTTCTTGCGAAGAATAAATCTGCAAAGTATATAATTATTTTTTTAGTCAAGAAATAAAAAATATAGAACGGATAAAAGTACTTTCACGAATCTTTAATTCTACAAAATTAATATAAGTTAATTGATAAACTTGTAATTCGTACTTTTAATTTTACCTAAATCTTCGAAATAGCCCCACCGCTATATTGCCTAGAATAAGTAAACAGCGTAAGTGAGTCCAACTAACCGTCGCAGCGCCGTCATGTCGGCCTCCTTGTTGCGGCGCTCCAGCGCGTCCCAGGCGTTGCGGCGCAGCAGCAGGTGCGGCAGGCGCAGGTGGTCGGCCACCTCGCCCGCCGACACCACGCACGCGAAGGCGCAGTGCGCGCGGTCCGGCACGTACGCCACCGACATCACGCGCAGCCCTGTACGGACACACCGGTGGTGTGAGCACTGAGCACGAGGGCCACACAACTGTACCGAGGTATAGTACGAGTGTTTGTAATTCGAACCAACAGCTTAGCCTTAGCTAATGTTACTAATGAATAGTAATAAAATGTTTAATATGATATGTATAATTCTAAGCTGCCATCGATCATATTTTTCACATACCATTAGATGCATCCCATTCTTCATCGTCGTCATCGGAAACTCTGGACTCGTAAGGGGCGACCTTGAGCCAATCGTACAGTTTTCGGCGACAACACCTGCAATGTTGATATAATTAGTCATAAATACATAGAAATAAACATATTGAGACTACTTATAATTGATTTAACCATTTCTACTCACTTGAGGACATATTCTTTGGATTCTTGCAATAGCACAGCCTGTAATTCTCGTCTAAGCTCTGGCATTACTATCTTAGTGAGAGCAAGTGTGACTGCTTCTGCTCTCAGCTCGTTCCAAGCTTGAACTGTTGCCGCGAATTCATCCTGAAGTAAAGGCAATTATACATATACTTTAAAATACATGTTTTCGTTTGTATAATACGCAAAAGAATATAACATTGCCAAACATCTTACGCTTTGTCAACTCTGAGAATTTCTTGACAGAATAACTTTAATCATACCATTCCGGTAATTAAAACGTGTATGACATATTATTATACTACTTTATATTTAACTTATTTACAAACGCATTATCCAAGAATTACCATGCATGAAAAACGACAATATTTTTTTTTACCTTTTGGTACAACTGCTTCAATTCTTCTAAATAGCTGGGGCCGGTGTTACCCTCAATCTGCTCACTAATATTTATCTCTAGCAACTTATCCTCGACAGCGATCGTGAGCTTTAGGAACTGGTCGCCCGTCAGGTCGCGGACTGGCTTCCTTTTGAGGTACTTCATACTGAGGACGAAACGTTCTGTTACACTACGAACGGACACACGGGCACCGAGCAACGCACGGACTACGGAAACGGGGAGGGCGGCACCTGAAGCAGGCGTGGCTCTCGTCGATCTCCTTGAGGCCGCGCGGCGTGGGGCGCACGCTGACGGTGGCGCGCTCGCGCAGCGCGTCGCGCAGCGTGACGCGCAGCTGCGGCTCGCGGGCCAGCTGCATGCCGCACATGTACACCGCGCGCCGCAGCACCTCCGTCGGCGAGCAGCCCTTGGGCGTCTGCGGGCACGTGGGCGGTCAGTGCGCGCGCCGGGCGGCCCGTCTCTCTCCTATGCTACGATACTCACGAGCGGCTCGGCGGCCTCCAGCGGCGGCACGGGCGGCTGCTCCACCTCGTGACGCTGGTAGTTGTCGCGCACGTTCTCGGCGAATTGCTCGGGAGTCAGACCGAACTTTTTCACCAGTGGCTCTGCCGACGGTAGAAACATAAAATGAATTATAACCCTATAAAATTACCTCTGATTTGTTTTTGTTTTGAAAAATATCCGTACTCAATGAATAAATGAGTAGTTTGGTATTTTACAGTTTAAAATTTATACTAAAAACGGTAGAGCGGATTCTTATTTTAAGGAACATTTCTAATGAAACTTTACATTTTGTAATTTTAATATTTAATAAATAATTCGTTATCGATAATGTATGCTATGGTGTACTGACCGATGCCGGCCTTCCGGCACAGCTCGTAGGGCCCGGAGCGCACGGCGTACTTGACGTCGGGCTCGTCGGCGTCGGGCTGCGCGGCCAGCACGGCGGCGGCCGCCTCGTCGGGGTCCTCCCCTGCGCGCTCCGCCTCCTCGCGCGCCTGCCGTCTGCGGCCGGGAGCCATAGCGGCTTGCGTTACACGAGCTCATCGTAAGCTTTGTACATGGGACCGACTGCCGCGACCGACTGCCGCGACCGACGGAGCGATCGGTCGATTGGGTCTTTGAATGATCATCGATCATTATAAACTTTCACATTTTATTTAACTTTTTTTTTCGTTTCATAAATAAATGTTTATTTATCACTTGAATTCTTGCAATTCTAATATTGTATATTATTAAAAGAATAGATACATGGTACACGGTGATTATAAATTGATTGAAAAGTGCCATCTGACAACAAATGAGTAAATTATTCGATTTATCCAAACTAGAAAATTTTCTACAGTTTTGAATATAAAACGAAGATTAAATCTACTAGTCCTTACTTTTTTTCTTCCAATTCTTTTTTTCTTTCCTTTGTCCGTTGCACCTTTTGCATTTCCGGCAAATCATTAGAGTAGTACAGGAAGAAATGTGCGTGTACATCGCGAAGCTCTTCTGGGGTTTGTACATTCTTCATTCTGAAACAAATTATTGTTATATTATATTAAATATATCCGAACCTGCCAAATTTGAGCCAGACATGTTAATGCACAAGTTTGTGCAAAACTCTATTGCCTTTTTAGTTAGGCAGCATTAGTAGAATATATCTCAATCCAATAACTTATTTCTTAGCCCAACCTGGGGTTTGAACCCAGTACCTCGAGTTCTGCCACCTTATAAGGTAGCCAACAAGGAAATGTAACGATAAGTAATACCACCTTAGCATTATATTTGTACCATAAATCATTACTAATCACTTTTTTTATGCAGTAGTTTTAACAAATATAATCTTATATACAGTACATTATAACAACAAACCTTTCTATATCCTCATCCCGTATGAGCCTCATGTTCTCAGGCAGTGGAGCATCAGGATCAACCATCACCTTATCCAGCTGGAACTCACGCATATTTTCTACTAGACGAAGTAAGTTTTCCTTTCGCTGTTTCAATTGACACCACTGGAAAAAAAGCATGTTATAATAAATATAATAAATAAATAAATATTGGACAACATCACATACATTACTCTGATCCCAATGTAAGTAGCTAAAGCACTTGTGTTATGGATATCAGAAGTAACGACGATACCACAAACATCCAGACCCAAGACAACATAGAAAGCTAATGAACTTTTTCTACATCGACTCGGCCGGGAATCGAACCCGGGACCTCGGAGTAGGCGTACCCATGAAAACCGGTGTACACACTACTCGATCACGGAGATCGACAAAGGAGGTGTTATAAAAATCTAGACATCCATTTTAACCTTAAAGATTGAATTTATGTTAAAAATTAAAAAAAATCATATACTTTAGTTTTACCTTAGCGTCGTATTTGTAGACCTTCCAAAGATCATTTATGCTAAGTTCAGGTTGAACATATTCCTTACGATAGAAAGCTATGAATGGAACTTCTAATGTTTGATTCCTCATGAAGTCCAAGGCTTGACGGATCTTTACAACGGTACTGGAGCCCCTGTTTTAAAGTTTAATTAAATTAGTCAGAGGCAATTATTACACTGTTTTTGTCTGCTAATTAAATAAACTATTTAAGCTTGTAAATATCGTAATAGTGGGCAAAGGCCTCCTATCCGTTAAGGAAAAAGGTTGGAGATCCACATGCAGATTTTCTCATGATATTTGCCATCAGCAAACCCAGATGAATTTTAAACTTTGCTTTTTGCCTGAATGTGATTAATATAAGACAAACCTTCTGGACCGTTCTCTTGACTCTTGTGCATCTGCCTTTGAGACCGGAGGTTTTAGGAAGGCTTGTTTGTAGATCCACTCTGCTTCATCTTCTAATTCAGTACTACCTTCCTCCACAGGTGTTATGGGTACTTCTCGGATTTGCATTCGCTCCGGTACATCTGTTTTACGTATCTAGAATGAAATTAAGCATACATACTTTAATGAATTGAGAAATGTAAAAAATATCCACCTGACCAAACACAGCGGCGTGAGCTTACGACGCTACCAACCAAACTATGAAGACATTATTGGGCCAGAATGTGTGCACAACTATGTGCAGTGTATTGTCTGTTCATCTGAGAAGTTAGCCGCGAAAACTGCAACTTTACAACTAATTATATCTATCTTGAGGAAACTATGATCAGATTTTATTCTGAGCCGACCTGAGAATCGAACTCAGGATCTCAATTAAATAGCAGCAGAACTACCTTAATTCTTATCATAACCTAACATGCTTAATCTTTTATTATACCTCATTATCCAAATCTGTGAAGTGACTCCTCTTCAGCTCACTTGGCTCATATATTTCAAATATAGACTTCTTGCTGGGTCTTTTTGCTTTGCCTTTTTTAGTTCTTCTTCTTTCACCTTTTAGATAAAAAACACTACATTAATCTAACGTCAGTTAATTTCAATAGACAAACAATTCTGATATACAATTTACATAACTGACTAATAAAGAAAAAATCTCAATATGTTGTTTAAGTATAAATCTTTCTGGAAGTAATGTAATACCAATAACATAACTCTTAACCTTTTCTCATTCTTACTTTCTGAATGGACTACATATTAATTGTTTTAATTCAATTTGAATTATGGTATTTTATAGATTATTAGAAAGCTTGTTTAGTACATGATGTCCTGAGAGTACTATATTTATTACTAATTTTAACAATGCCTCACATTAAACAAACTACTAACACAATACACGAGATTATTAAATACATGAGAGATCTTCAAATTTAGACTTTTGTTGTGACAAGTGTGAATGTTATGTTCATGTTTTTCATATCATATTATTCATCTTAGACTTTTAAACCATATTTATAACATTTTAAAAATATACACTTTAAAATAAGAACTCACCATCTTCTTCCTCATCCTCGATATATTCATCCAAGTCCTCATCCTCCTCATCCTCATAATCTTCTTCACCATATTTGTCAAACTCATCATAATCAAAATCAACACCGAATATGTCTTGACCTTCTTGTAGTGAACTGTTAAGCAAATTAATTATTGTTGTAGCATGAAAAAAAAAATAAAATTGAGAGCATAATTAAAAGTTATGATTATATTAAAAAAAAAGGTATTTCTCTGTTGAATACTATTTAACAAAATCCACATCTACATAAGTAGAGTTAAACTTCGGTCTTATGTTCTGTATACTTAACAAGTAATTAGATAATACAATATTTCATATTATTTATATAAATTATCATACGCGTCTGTAAAAATTGGTTTCCGTTTTTTCTTCCTTTCCGCTATTGGTCTACCATCATCGTCTACAATAAAATCATCAGCATCTGACTCCAAATCCTCATTGTCATCATCATATTCTACTTCTCTTGGTGCAGCTGATTCTGAACGATTTTCATCCTCCTATATCAAACACAAAATTATGTTTCTTATAATATTATATTGGAATTCGGACATTATGTATGCTAAATAAATTCTCTATTTTGTATAATTAACTGTAATTAAACAGTATTAACTAAAATAAAACTAACATACAGAATAACTCTTAATAATAGTTCTTGACAAAGGAAAAACATTTATCAATTAATTTATATATATATAGCCATACATAACCAAATGTATAAGGTACATTGGATATGCTTTAATCATACAATACCCATAATTTTAAGGATCTTACCTCATCGGAACCACCAACAAATAGCTTCTCAGCAATAACTTCCCTCTCTAGCTCTGGATCATCTGCTCCTTCGTTGTCACTATCATCATCTTCCAAACGTCTCAATCTTTTGAATTTGTTCTAGAAAATTCAATTTATACAACATTAAAAAATATTACCCATTTAATTCATCTCTTGTTTGAATTATCTGTGGTTAAGATTATTTCAAATCACTTTCAGCCTTGTGAGAATACAGAAAAGGTGAACATTAACTTATATTTTATTAAAAAATGGCTTATTCAGCTGGTAACTCTGAGAATTAATTTTCATATATTTGTTAAATTTATAAACCATTTTTGTCAAATAACTACTTACTCTTGCAACTTTAACACCCAAATTCTCTTCAATCAAGTCATAATCCTCGTCCTCCAGCCGGTCATCCAATTCATCATCACTCTTTTTTCTTTTCTTTGGACCTTCACTAGCATCTGAGTCCTCTCCGTCGCTTCCAGACTCCTCTATTGGTGCATCGTCAATCAAATCTTTTAACTCCTCGCGGAGGCGCTCTTCATCATCTAAAATAGGTAAAAACAAACATAGTTTAGTTTTAATAAATAGTGTTTTATACTGGGTTGCTTTTGTAATAATTATAATAAATAATTTAAGTGCACTTTATAAAATACGATGATAAATACGAAACGCAAAACGCGATGACATACACTGCCCTACTTACCTTGGCACAGTTTTAAGAAAATATAACATTTTTAAATGATGTGGAAGCAACTATTTAATATTTTTTGTAGCTTCTAAGTGTCTTACTTAAGACATTGACGGTGAAGAGATCATAATAAAGCACAAACCCTCATCGTCTTCTTCATCATCGCTTTGAACGGCAGCTTTACGTTTAGGCTTTTTACGCTCCGCTGGTTTCTCATCTTCCTCAGATTCCATCTAAAGACATAGAAAGCAATTCTTTCATTGGAAAACCTACTGACTAACTAATAAAAAGTAGTGTGTAGTCGTAATCAAAGACGAAACAAGCATTGATTTGCATTACACTAACCTCGCTGTCCCCTGCTTCCAAATATTCCGCCATGTTCACTTATAACTAAATTCTGTAATTTCCTTAAGTATATTACTAAAAAAAAGAAGAGTTTTGTAACTACTAAAATATATAAATGAGAAAAGAAAGCCTACGAATAGAAATCACTAAGTCGCGTCATAAACAACGTCCTTTTTTTTAATTGCCATATTCAAAGATTTCTTCCATAAAAATATCAACGCAATAAATGACAATAAATTAAATGTTTTTATTAAATATATTATATTTTTGTAATCTAAAAGCTTATATTATTTTACTTGGCCGTATTTATATGTATATTGAATTAATAAGAGTAGAGACCATAGACTTACTTTTAACCTTTCTACTTGTTAACTTAAAAAAAATACTTCTAGTGTTTAAAATACATTCAGTTACAGTACGCATATTTTTTTTAAATAGAATTATAAAACACATCATACGCTAACTTTAAATAAAATCATATCCATACCGTACACTCGATCCATTATTATGATGTAAAATTTCATTTAGAACATAGTAATAAATTACTCATATGAAATTACACTAAACAAAAAAAAATTGATGTTGCTTAAAGCGAGTAAGAGCTGTATAGTAAATCACTGTTGATTTTTAATAGAGGAAAAAAAATTAACAAAAAAAATGAAGTCAAAATGTCAAATTGTCAATTGATAAAAAAAAATTACAAATACTGTTATCAGCAAAACATAAAAATTAAAAACTTTTAGTCAGAGATTTTGTGCAAAATGACTAACACAGCCCCAATTGTAAAAAATACAATCTACACAGGACAAAAATATGTACCTATTGCTGATGGAAGTAAAGTAAGTAATTAGTAAGTTATAAGTAAGTAGTATTGTCATTGATATTGGTTTATTTTTTATTTTTGTCTTAATCTAGGTACACTTTCATTTCCAAACATGGAAATTAGGAAAGGAAAGGACACTCATTGATGACAGTAAAAAAATTGGTCAAAAAGAGCCAATGGTGCTAGTAATTGGACATAAATTCAAACTTGAGGTTTGGGAGTCAATTGTAAAAATGATGGCTGTTGGCGAAGTAGCGAGTTTTCAAGTGAAAAAAGAGGTATATATATGTATTTTACTAATATTTGTATATATTTAAAGACTTAATGTTAATAAATCTTATGTATATAAATAAATAAAGTTGACATTTATTTTGCTACATAAAATATTCTTTTTAAAAAAATAATCACACAGACAAAATTATTACCTTGTTTTTATTTTTATTAATAGTTAGTGTACAGTTACCCCTTTGTGTCAAAAACCCTTCGTGAACTGGGCCAAGAGCAACGCAGAAAGCATACATGTACTATGACGCTGCACACCGAAGGAATCGGATACCCTGACTTGGATGATTTGATCAACTCACCTTGTGACTTAGAATTTATAATAGGCATGTATAAATAGTAACAACTATATTTTAATAATATTTAAGAATAATTTGATCATAATAGATAATTTTGAATTATAGAAGTGTTAAAAGTTGAAAGATCAAATGAATATGAGAAAGAGCTCTGGCAGCTAAGCAGCGAAGAGAGGCTTCAACTTGTACCCGAACTTAAAGAAAAGGGCAATAAATTGTATGGACAAAAGTTGTATGATCAGGCAGAAGATGCATACAGACAGGCTATATCCATTTGTGAACAACTAATGATCAGGTTTGAGTATATTTCATAATTTATTTAGTGGTTCAGTCATAAAACAGCAACAAACAGACTTGCATTTACAATATTAGTATTGATGGTTATGGACATTGGCACTGCAAGAAATAATAATAACTATTACGTTATTAATACAACACCATGGCATGAAAACTTTCGTTATATTGTGTCTGAATTACAGTGACTTACTTTCCCTTAAAATATAATATTATTTTATGATTATTCAATTACATGTTAAAAGAAATGTGATAATTATGTTTATTATTGTGCTTTAGGTAAACATTTTTCAGATAAGTTATTTTAATGGTTTTTAAATTGATTTCATTATTTAAATTTTATAACTAACTGTCGGTAAAAACCTTAACCTATTTGTAATTATTATAATACTAGGTAAGAATATTTCTCAGCTACTATATTTTAAACATGATGTCATTTGGCTTCATAATACACAGTCAATGATAACATCTCTAGCTAACATTACAAAATATTGTATTTGAAAAATTTGCCTTGAAAGTCTATTAAAGAACTTGTTTAAATGTTTGTTTTAAGAAATTATATAAATTAATGTCGAAAGTTTAAAGTCATAGGCAATGAAACCAAGTAAAAAATTAATCAATATTTTTTATAGAGAAAGAAAATGTGATGAGGAATGGATCAACTTAAATAAAGTCAAACTTCCAATTTTACTTAACTTTGCTCAGTGTAAACTAGTCAAGGGTGAATACTATGCTGTCATAGAACATTGCAATACTGTTTTAGATCATGATGCAGGTAACATTTAATGATAATAATTGTCTTTTTTTTATTTGTATACCATTTATTTAAAAGAAACTTTTTAAAATATTCTAGATAATGAAAAAGCACTATATAGAAGAGCTAAAGCAAACGTAGGAGCATGGAATCCAGAAGCAGCTGAAAAAGATTTTAAACGATTGAAAACTTTGAATCCAGAACTGATTCCAACTATTGATAAAGAGCTAGAAAACCTCAAACAGTTAAGAAAAGAAAAAAGTGAAAATGACAAGGATGCTTTAAAAAAGTTATTTGATAAGGATAATAATGCTTCATAGCACTATCTAAATAACAATAGTTACCAAGTGTACTCAGATATTTACTGTAATGGCAATACAAAGATGCCAGATAATACAGTACATTATTGCTTAGAATTCTTTAACATTTAATGATAACAAAACTTAACCTGTTAAGAACATATTTTTTCGTCTTCCTATGTAATTAAGCCTAATTTATAATAATATAATAAGAAATTTTATGTTTATTAAACTAATACTATCTACAAAACTGATTTTATTTGTTATCATAGTATCAAAACGAAGGTTTATCTAAAAAGTAGCATATTATTACATCAATTTTAAAGAATAAAATTCTTAATTTAAATTTTTCCATCAATTGTTTTTTAAATATTTATAGTGTACATGTTATCAAAATAATACTAATGTATGTATAAATATCTTTTATTTGGCATTTAATGTTTTCATAATTTATATTTGAATAAAACATTTTAATAATAATAATACATTATAAAATCAAAGATATTTTCTTTGTACATTGATTATATGCCGTATTTGCACGATAATTATATAGAGTATAGTAATACTGATGGATTATTATTTAATGGTTGCTCGCACTGAATTGATGTCAATTTGACATTTAACCTAAAATTATTGTGCATTTATATTTGATGTCATATGTATAATAATTAAGGTTATGTCGTGGGTAAAGTAAACAAAAATAAAAAATAGCTTTTGAATGTAAACAACAAAGTTTGTATAATTTATAATGTCTGAAACAAATGAATCTGTAACTGAAATTAAACTAGATAGCGAAAATCAGGAAACACCGAGTATTAGTGAAGAATATGCTTATTTGGATAGAGGTGGTTTCTCTTCGGAGAAGTTTAAGATAGAACTTCGTGGAATGCCAAAGTTTTATGGCATAGCAGTAAGATTAAACCAACTGATTTATAGTTTTCTACTGAATACATGAATTGTGTGAAAAATATTTATTATCTTTGTAAATTTTAGGAACTGAAAAAATTGATGAATCAAAAATTAGGCTTGAATACAAGTAAAATTAAAAGACCTAAGAATGGCAGTCACTGGCTGTATGCATGTTTTCAAAATGATGAAGAACGGAATAAAGCTATATCTGTGTTAAATGGATATTTATGGAAAGGTGAAATATTTGTTATTTATATAGTATATAACTTAGAGTAATCGTTATAATATATGTGTTTAGTCTTTAAAACAACAAGGGAAGAATAGTAAAAATAAATAATACTTAGTAAGTTATGATTTGATAAATGTAAATATTTCTTTTATTTTAGGAAAAACATTAATAGCGGAAGAAGCAAAACCTGCGCCGGATCCTCTGGTAAGAAAAAGAAAACAAGAGGAAGACGCAACACAGATAAAAAAGAAAAAGGAGAATGAAAATAAGTCCCAAGAAGAAAGACTAAAAGATGCTGTCACACCATTCTGGAATATTCCTTATGAAGAACAGGTAGATTATAAGAAAAACCTTTTATTAATATAAAAAAATATGAATATATATGAAAATTTGATCATTTGTTTATAAACTGAAATTAAATTAAGTGTGAATATTTATGATTTTTATTAATGATTTTAGCTTAAACTCAAAGAGAAAGAGATTAAAAATCTTCTAATGAAATTTGATAATGAAGTATGGAAAGTAGATAAAGGAAGGCGCAGAGAAATTGAGTCAAATAGAAAACTACACAAAGGACTTAGTTTTGAGCTCAAAGCCATTGAAAAATCACCCATTACCGAGGGCTATAGAAATAAATGTGAGTTTACTGTAGGCATTGATGATGAAACACAAAAGCCCACAGTTGGATTTAGGCTCGGTAGCTATGTTACGGGCACAGTTGGTGTTGCCCCTATAATGGGCTTGAATCATATATCTGAAAAAACAAAAAAGGCTGTTTTAGTAAGTAATTTGTTGTAATGTTTGAATTGTTAATCACATACCCATTGTAAGATTTTTCTAAACTCTCTAATTTATCAAAAGAGAATAAAAAGTATAAAAAACTGTCAATTGAATGAATGCAATTAAGATTAGAAATTGTAAAGTTTTAAGTACGAAAATGTTTAACAATGTAAATTGATTATTTTTAGCTATTCCAAGAGTTTGTTCGTAAGTCATCAATGGCACCATTTTCACCAGCTGACTTTTCTGGTTACTGGAGATATCTCACTGTGCGGGAGTCATCATATTCTGGAGAAATCATGCTTATCATTGCTATGCATCCACAGGTAAATAATTATAAAGTTTGGTATTAATATTGATCTTAGATTGTAGGTACTTACATGTGGTATAATTTTTCATCTGTCTGAATTATTATTCATATATCAATCAATTTTTAAATTTATAACAATAAAATAAATAATTTGTAGCAAAACTTTAAACAAAATTATAGCACTACTGGTGAAAGCCTTTAAGCAATAATAAATTATTTCAGGGAATCCCTGATATGCCTATTGCTTTTGAGTTAAGACTAGCAGAGTTGCCCATAAAAAAAATATCAATAGATATAACAGCAATTTATCACCATTCAAACTTCCTTCACGTCATTTAAAAATGAGCAATCATATTTAGCTTTGGCGCTTAAATAATAATTTAACGGTTCAGGGAAAAAATAATTATCCTTTTTAATGGTATGATGACCTTGTTTCTCAAAGAATCTAACAGTGGAGGAATTGGACGAACTATCGAAGCAGCTAGTGGCCCACTTCAGTTCAGAGGAAGCAGTTGCATGTGGTGTCAAATCTTTGTACTTCGAGGTTATTAGAAAAAGGTTACTTGTTTCTTAATAAGTTCATCCTTTTAAATAAAGTCCTGTTCACACTTATAAGTTTCCTGATAGATACATTAATCATAATCATATAATATATAATATCATAAACATAATAATAAATGATAAATCTAAAATTAAATACAATTTAACAGTGATTAAAATATTCTCTACTGTTGATGAGTTCGACTTAATAACCAACATTAACCCTTAATAATTTATCCTTAATTTCTTTTTCTAGAATATTTTTGACTTACAAAAAACGGGAATCTTTTTTTCATTGTAACCATATTTTTAAATGCATAAACTTATAATATAAATATAAACTTGAGCAATAAAAATGACATTATCATACCTTCAAATATAGACGGGTGGGTGAAGATGCATCGAAACCAACTCATCTGATGGGATCAACGCACATCACAGATTCTATACTGGGGCTACAGTTCAGAATATCAGCAGAAGCATTCTTTCAGGTAAGCTAATCATCTGACAGGCAAGTTCGAAAAAGATTAAATATGCACGATAGATTGAGTAATTAAAAAAGTAGTAAAAAGAATAAATTTTCTTATAATAAAATAACTTTTCATGGTCATAACAGTCAAGAAAAAAGTTATTATTTCATATTTTATTTCTATTCTATAAAATAACTCAAGCAAGTTAATCTCAGGTGACCTGTTCCTTCGTGATATGTATGAGTTGAATAAGAAGTTCCTTACTCGTGCGGTGTGTTCTCAGATCAACACGGCGGGCGCGGGCGTGCTGTACGCGCTGGCCGTGGCGCTGAGCGCGGCGCGGCGCGGGGACACCGCCCTCGACATCTGCTGCGGGACGGGCACCATCGGACTCTGCTTCGCTCAGGTACGACACCCCCGCCTCCGCCACCACGGCAGCGCGCCCGTGCTCGACCTTCACTTCACCACTTATTTTGGGCAGAAAAACCTATCGAAGCACGTGGTTGACCCAGATATTCGTATAGATATGCGAACTACTGTTCGGTACATAATAATAAGTTTTTGCGCTTAATAAGTAGGATATGACCGATTTTTAGCAGAAGCCGAAGCCGAATATCATTGAGTATTATAATAATAATAATTAATATACTCTATTATCGTGTACGTGTTCATTGTAAATTATGTGTAATAAATTGGATTAGAATTACATTTCTCAATAAACAATTCTGTTTTAATGGATACAATATGGCTAATTACCATGCATGCATTGCAATATGGTACAACGATAAACTAATTATAAAATTTTTCTGCTGTCGTATTTTTATTTTGTGTATAGTAAATTGTATTAAAATGTTGTACTGTATTTTTAACAGCATTGCAACAAAGTTCTCGGCCTGGAGCTGGTCGCAGAAGCCGTGCAAGATGCAAAGGCGAACGCGGAGCTAAACAATATAGAAAACTGCGAATTCTTCACGGGGAAAGCCGAAGATATACTGCCCTCGGTGTTGGCGAGAGCTCCGGGAGACGATATAATCGCTATTGTGGACCCTCCAAGAGCTGGCCTCCGTAAGAATACTTTATACTAAACTATTAATTTAATCTTGGAAAGTTGAATATGTTTATATTTCAATTATTATAGTTAAACTCTCTTAACAATTAAATGCAATTTGAATTGAATTACATTGAATGATAACGAAGGATTACTGAATATTATTAATCTACCAACCTGCTCTCAAAGTAAAGAAATTCCCAGTATTTCATAAAGAGAAGAGGATGCCTCCACACTATGTTATTACATTCACCACTAATTTTAGTGTAAATGTTTTGACAATAAAAAAAACATATTAGTAATAAAGGCGTCACTCGACAGATATGCGCGCAGTCACTCAGCTCAGGAACACGGAGAAGGTCAAACGCCTGGTCTACATGTCGTGCAGCCCGGCGTCGGCCATCAAGAACTTCGTGGACCTGACGCGCCCGTCGTCCAAGACGCTGCGCGGCGCGCCCTTCGTGCCCGTGCGCGCCGTGCCCGTCGACATGTTCCCGCACACCAAGCACGTCGAGCTGCTCATTCTGTTCCAGAGGGAGGTGCGTGCCCGTACCCGCCTGCGCCACAAGTTTACCAATTACCACCACTTATTAAAAAGCTAATTTATACTAGCCTAGTGCGCTCTAACTTTAAATAAATACTGTTTTACACACACAGAACTCGCACGTAGCCTGATATAATGCCAATGAATGCTAACTTTATTAATAACTTGATCGAAAAACGTTAAAATTTTGATCTAAATAAATACTTTTCTTGATACACAAAAACATATTCATAAATTACTGTAACTAGATTTTCTCATAGAATTGTAATTTGCGTATCACTTAGGGCCCTCGCCCACGGCGACTTTTTGTAGCGATGCAGTCGCGCGTTTCATAAAAACGCGACAGCAGCGATACTAACGCTCGTTAGTCGCATTTGCAATGCGCCACAGCATCGCAACTGTATCGATGCAAACGCGCGGCCGTTTCGGACGACATCGGGGAGAGAACGGTGGGGGGATGGCGCGTGAGTGGAGAAACGAGCAATCCGAGCATCATCACGCCGCTTTCGTTGCTCCCGTTTCGGCTGCTCACAAAGCAGCACCAAAGACAACGTGACTAATGTTGCCTCAACGGAGTCCATCTTGCAACTGTAGCGATTACCATAGGCATTTTTTTGTGCCGTTACTGAATCGCATTTGCATCGCGACAGAAGCGCGACAGTATTGCGTTGACATCGCGACTGAATCGTGGTTATGTGGGCGAGGGCACACTGCCAGCGATCGCATCGCGACTGTATCGATGCGAATATGCGACAGCATCGCTACTGCATCGCTACAAAAAGTCACCGTGGGCGAGGGCCCTTACCATCTTACATAACACGCTGCTAGGCCTGCTGCACGCATTGAACGTATAAGGAACATCTTCATTTATATACAATACCCTTGTCTATGTGTAGCCACGGTGCCAGCAGTCAGCTAAAAGGAATTTAATTCCTGGAAAAAGCTGAAATAAGTCGTGACTAATTGAATTGCACATAATGCCCCTCTAACATATAATGTAATTGTTATATTTTTATATGACTGTCATATATTTTAAATTTAAATCCATAGTAAAAAAAAATTAAAGCTTATTTTATTTACAGGATGCTTCAAACTCGAAAGTCTGTACAGAAGCAAGTGAAGCACCGAATAATATAGCTGAAACAAGTGAAACGACCACTGAAGCAAGTGAAGCAATAACAGATAATGTTGAAACCAGTCAAATGCCAACCGAAGCAAGTGAAGCGCAAACAGAAGTTGCTGTATCAAGTGAAACGCAAGCTAATGTCGAAACAAGTGAAAAGTCTACCGAAAAGCATGTATCTCCGGACAATGTTGTAAATACAAATGATGACGTGTGACATAATTATTTACATAAGTAATAAATGATTTACATTTTGATACTTTTTTTGTACATTAAAGAACCTATTTTCAATTTAGTAAAAATATAAAGTATATTTTTACCAAATTGAAAATAGGTTCATAGTCCTTGGTCGGTAGCGTCGTTGACGCAATAAACGTCGCGACTACTGACCGTCGAGAATTAAGTCAATTTTGTCAAAATAATTTTGATCAAAGTTTCAGACACTTGAGGTATTTTTTTTTTCTATCCTCACCTAGAATACAATGAAAACCTTCTTTGAAAATAAGTTTTCATATAATTTAGAATCGGACGTGAACTATTTCTATCAAATTCCATCCTTTCACAAAATTAGTACGGTTATAAAACATAGCACTGATATTCGATAAGTTGAAGCCAAGACAAATTTTATTTAACAGCCGGCCCCGCGGTTTTACTCGCATTTATTTTGTTATATATAACATGGGATAATAATAAATCCTAAAGCTTACAGAAAATTACGAAAGTATAACAATAATTTCTAAGCTTTGTCGAAAATTCATTTTTAGAAAATGATTTTTAGTAATTACATTTGGTTACGTATAAACTATTCCAATTTAAATAAGATTAACTTTAAATTTACCTATTGCGATTTTTTAATAAATAAATAAATAAACAATTCTTGACTTATTATTAAATACTTCCACCAACTGCCAACGCTTAAAACGCGTGAATTCAATATTAAAATTATTAGTCCTCTTGTGATTGGAATAGGCCGTACATGCCCATAGTATATATGAGAGTTAATACCATAGTTACACCAGAAATAATCAGTTTATATAATAAATTATATTATGTAAAAACAATTGTGCCCTTTTTATCTAAATTAAACAGACAACCAGAATAGATGCATACTTTTTTCAACTATTTAGTACATAAAATTTAATATTTTAAATCATAATAAAGTAAATTAGATATACGATTACGGTGAGATTCATTAATGCTAAACGATTAACGGAATGCGCCCCGGAGCTGAGGGCGACGAAGTAATTCAACTGGAATTTAATAAAGGAACCATCTCGAATTCCTTGCCTTGCACTGAAACTCCGACACCGCATCGAAAATATTTCCACGTATTAACTGACATTCGTTATTAAAAGTTTGAAAATAGATAAGTACAGTCAAAAACAAAACTTATGAAAATTTATAGTAAAGTAATATTTTTGATTTAACTTTTAACTTTCTTTGAAGATATCAAGTAATCACAAAAATTACAGTGAGAAACAGTAACAGTGTGATGAAAAAGATAAATAGTGATAGTTATCAACAAAATTTTAATACTTATCAAAAAAAGCTTTAAACCTAATTGAAAAAATTTAATAAAAAGAATAATTTAATATTAAATATTAATTATTTATTTATTGATATAAAATTTTCTTTCCAACTGTACCTTGAGCTTCTATAGTCGAATATGTAAGGCAGTACATAAGCCTTACTGAAGACCTTTTACCGCCTGAATAGAAGAAGCTTTCATTAGGCCTTTGCCTGTCGAGGAAGGAACAGGCTTGACGTGGCACTTGGACTTTCTTTTAAACCTTCTATTCGAGCTTAAACTGATGTGGCAATAAGAAATATGAAAGGAAAATGTTTCGTAGCTATATTCTTTACTTTAATTTATTATCATTATTCGTTATCAATACAAGAGCAACAAGGTAAGAGTTTTCATACTAAAATTATTGTTATGACGAAAGTTTTTTATATAAATATTTTGTTAATTCTTTGTTGGTAGTTTTGCATTTTTTAATATTAGTTTATTTACGATTACACAGACGAAATTATTGCTGAAAGTGAATCTGTGCTGGATCCTAAAGGCGAACTTACACTGAAATGGCGAGTAAATTACAATGTTCGAAAAATTCGATTCTTTTTAAATTTTAACGAAAAAGCACCATCTATAAATTGGTTTGCTCTGGGATTTTCTAATAGAGGAGATTTGGAAAATTCCGACGTGTGTCTGGTTTGGACCGACTATACTGGTCTAGATTATTTCGAGGTAAACCTACGATGCAATTATATTAAAATAAACTACTTAACACTGATATAAAAAAATCTATTCACATATAGTTTTAAAAAAAAAGTTAAATAGAAAAGTTCTAATGTACCTTCTACAAGAACCCTATTCTTTTTAAGGACATGCATGCAGATGGAAATGGAAAATTGATACGAGATACTCATCAAAACTGTGAAGACTTCCACGTCGATAGGAAAACGCGAAGTGTTACTTTTGAGCGTTATTTTGATACTTGCGACAAAGATGATTACGTCATTGAGGTTTTTGTTACTTTTTTAAATTCGTTTGATGTAATAATTAATAATGCTTTATTGTAATATTATTTTTAAAAACTTACTATCGAACAAGTTCAAAAATAAATACTTAATTTTTACAAAAATCAGTTATGAGACGTCGTTATGTGTATGGGTATCGATCTTAGGTACGGGTTCCCAAGAACGATTTTATGATAATGTTTTATTTTCAGGATGGCACTGTTCACGTGATCTGGGCACGCGGAATAGACAAATTGTTTTCATCTAAGGGCCTTTGCATATCCTGCACGTCTGACCACGATCACGGGTTCATACGCGTTCGGTTACTTACACCGCCTTCCTCACCGCCACCACCCGCACACGAGCTGCGTATCACAAACAAGCAATTAAAGGTTCCAGGAAGTGACACGACGTATTGGTGCAAGGTTGTCAAGCTCCCTGCCTTTGTTACAGAAAGTGTTCATCACATTGTAAAGGTTTTTATTATTTGATTATGATATATTCAATTTAATTTATTTAATATTGATGTGATTGGTTATCCAAGACCGCATAACAAGGAATATTTCGTATCTTGAAATTTAAAAGTTGCTAGAAGTTTTAAAATTGCAGCAATTCTCCGTAAATTACCCATTGTTGTGCGAAAAGTGCCTTTCAAAAAGAATGTTTATATTTTATTTTACAACGTTCCACGTTCTCGTATGGATTAGTACACAACTTTGTGAGCTATGGCAGATAATAATGTTACACCTCATGCCCTCATGATATTTTCCTTCTCTACTTACTGTACGGTACTCCACTCCACAGTTGAAACAGTAGAATGTATACAGTAACGTCATTTACCTTCTTTCGAATAAATATATACGCGAGTTTTGGACTCTCGTTGTCACACATTATGTCGCATGAAATCGCATTCAATATAATTTTATAGTTAATATCAAGCAATCTTATCATTGTGCGGTCCTAGCCCGTACACCACTGACCGCGATTAATTATGTTTGCCGGGATTTAAGCCCGAGATCATCGGTTAAGATTGACATGTTATAACCACTAGGTCATTTCGATTTTGTCATAAAATGATTTATTTAAAACCTAAAAAATATAATTTTAACCTTTATTGTACCTTTTTTAATAATTTAAGTTTGAATCAACAATAACGCGAGGAAACGAGGGTTTGGTACATCACATGGAAGTATTTTATTGCGATGACGATCCCAATAAAGAAATGCCAATGTTTGAAGGGAATTGTTTTTCGCCAAAACGACCGGAATCTACCAAAGTCTGTTCAAAGGTAATAGATTATACAAAAGTGATTGATTGATATTCAAATAATTATAATATATATAGGATATATTAAGTGCTATTATTATGTATAAATTTTAGGTCAAAGCTGCTTGGGCAATGGGTGCACCACCATTTATTTACCCACAAGAAGCTGGGCTACCACTTGGAGGACCAAAAGCTAACAAATATGTTATGCTTGAGGTCCACTACAACAACCCTGATCTTCGAAATGGTAAGATTTAAAATAAATATCGTTAAAGACCATTGCAATAAAGTCTCCGATGTATTGTCCTAAAAAAGGTATAGTGCTATCCCCATAGCACAGTTAAGTAAAGATCAGTGTTTGTACCTTGCGATTCCTTAATTTTTTTGTGGTATCTAAACCATAATTATTATTGGAATCTGTATCTGTAATTATTATTCGCTATATTTTACCTAGAGTCAAAATTGTGCTTGTATTTAAAAATGAAAATTTTGAAGTGATGAAATTAAAAATATTGATACTAACATTGTAATAAATAATTCACGTAAAGGGAACAAATATTGGAAAGATATTTCAATTATCGAATAATATATGGTAAATTTGAAAATTATTACATTTGCATAAATACATTACATATATACATATATATATATCATATACATATAAGTATAGTACGACACAACTTAGATGTAGCATCGGCTAAATTCGTAAAAACGATCACATCTGAATTAAGTAACTTCAAAATTATTAATCTTTATTTATTTCTTATGCGAAAATGATCTTTACACAAACGTAATAATTTTTAATGCCATGAAACCATTCGCCAAATTGACGTATTATTGTTTTTTTTTTTATATGTCGATGCTATATTTAAATTGTGTCGTACTATACGCTCTTCTTCTTTGACAGATTGGGTGGACAGTTCGGGCATTATTCTTCATATAACTGATAATAGACGTAAATACGATGCCGCGATCATGGAACTGGGGTTGGAGTACACAGATAAAATGGCGATTCCGGGAGGGCAAGAAGCCTTTTCGTTGACTGGATATTGTATACCGCAGTGCACCGCTGTGGTAAAAATATGTTCAAAATTCCTTTATTAAGCATTAAATAATATTTATTACAAGCCAAATATATACATACAGTTAGTTATCTATAGATTGGAAAGGATTAAGCATGAAGGTGAGGATAGACAATACACCCCTTTTTATAATACTAAAATATATTCTTTCTATCACAGCTGAATTATTTTGAAATTATTTTACTATGTTACGCAGGCATTTCATCACCAAACAGAAGAACTATTTGACATCGTAATTTGATTAACTTGAATTCAAAAACTTTTTTCCTAATATCGGCCTGTCTAAGGGCCTCTAGGCAGCATGGTGCACTGAATGGATCATTCTGCGCTGGATGTAGTTACGGTGCTGTGAATTTGTAATATTACAAATTAAAATATCCTTGATTATTTACAAGACCGGTGGATTCCTCTTAAACTTAAGGTTGAACTAATTTTCAAGTAAAAACCACGATTAAAGTCTTCGATTTTCACGTCTTCTGACATTGTGTTCTTATTTATTTTATAATATAGGGAGTCGGAGAGGCAAAAAGACCATTTAATATTAAGTGGTCCCCACATACCGTTAATTAAGCCCTGTAAGAAATATTAACTATTCCTTCCATAGCCAACCAAAGCTAAGATTTTAAGTCCCTTACCTCTTTAGCTACACTCGCCTCGCTCATCCTTCACAATAATACTAAATATCTGATGAATGGGTAGTATCTACCCAGATGAACTTGTACAAATCCCTATCACCAAGTTATACACAATTAATTTGGCGTAGTCATTCTATTCTAGCCTGTAGAACACTGTGACGTCTTCATAGTGTCGACCCCTGCATCTACCTGGCGATTGTAAATATTTTGTATACAGGGTCTTCCCGCAGCGGGAATCGTAGTGTTCGGTAGTCAGCTGCACACGCACCTGACGGGTGCGGCGGTGCGGACGCGACACGCGCGCGGACTGCGCGAGCTGCCCGTGCTTAACGAGGACCTGCACTACTCCACGCACTTCCAGGAAATACGCATACTACATCGGCCTGTACGAATTCTGCCAGTACGTTTAATATTCTGATGATATTATGCTGATTTTTTTAGTCAGTGCTTTATATGAGATATTGTGTATCTTGTAAATCATTTATTAGGGCTAGAATTTTGGATATAAATATTGTAACTAGATTTACTGGTTACCCTCAGAAGTTACCGATCTCTTGTTATCTTCAGGGTGACTACTTAGAGACCACCTGCGTGTACAACACGAAGGACAAAGAGGAGGCTACAATTGGTGGTCACGCGATCACGGATGAAATGTGCGTCAACTACATGCACTACTATCCGGCTACCGAGCTCGAGGTCTGCAAGAGCGCTGTTTCTAATAAAGCGCTGGAAGATTATTTCAAATTTGAAAAACGGTACGTTAAATTGTTAAAAAGAAAAACACTGTTTTAGTTATTATGTAATAGGTAGGCGGACTGGCAAATTAGCCCCTGGTGGTAAGTAGTCATCACCGCCCATAGACATTGACGCTGTAAGAAATAATAAACATTCCTCATCATATCAATGCGGCACCAACCTCGTGAGCTAAAATGCCTTTTGTCTGTAGATACAGTTGGCGATAGAATATCTGTTGAGTGGATGGTACGTACCGAGACGGACTTACACAAAGCCCTACCAAATAGATTTATCGATCTATTTAACCCAAAGATGAAATGGGGCCACTAGCAAAATTTACAAATATAAATCTAACTTTAATGGAGAGAATTATTCACAGATTACAAATTAGAAGTAGTTTTTAAAATAAAAATCTCTACATTATTTTGCTTAATTATTTGTAATTTTTTTATTTAAGTTTCGGCAATCAAAATTTAATTTAATATGATACAGATGGGATAACATGTCCATATCATTTGAGGCTGCTCCCCGCGCTAACTACCTCTCCATTAAGCCATGGACACCTCTCCGAGCTAAGGCGCTGCATATGCTGTATACTGAGTCGCCAATATCAATGCAGTGCAATAAGTCCGATGGGAATCGATTCCAGGTTAATATTTAAGCATCATCTATACTCATACATAGCCTCCTGACGTACTTTCAAATACTAAATAAATACTAACTAATCAAATACAATGATATTGATAAGTCATAGACAACTTTACTACTTTTTACTAATTTTTATGTTCCTAAATAATAAGGACTTACACTCGTAAGTCGCAGATATAAAGCTAAGCTAAATATAAGAGGAATTATTAGCCAGGACAGCTCCAAAAATTTACTTAATTGACTTTGTAAAATTTAATTTTGGTACAATTGGTGCTTGTAGTATTTAACATATTCAAGACTTGATCATTTTTTCTGCTACACTACTTTAAACAGTCCCTGTTCCAAAGAAACTTATTCGCCAAACTAAAATATAGTAATTAACTTATATACTAATAACTTTAACAATATTGATCGTAATACTGCCATTTTAAAACAAAATTTATTAAAAATATCTTTCTGTTTTCAGGGAGATTGGGAAGGTATCGAAATACCTAAAATTAAGGTTCCATTACGCGACGCACCCAGATTTTGTCCGAAAATGCAAAGTGGCACTTAAATAATATACCTACTGAAATCTAAAAATATTATATATCACGAATAAAATAGTTTAACAGTATTTAATGTGAACGTATTAACTACATATAATGTAGTCATAAAATTGTTTAATCGTTATAAACTAGAAATACTATAAGCTAGAAATACTTTGTAAATATGCTTACTGAATTGTTATTTATTAATAATAAAAGCATGTTATAGAGTTTATGTCGTTTTTTTATACCTTTTACTTATAGAATAAAACATTTTATATTTAGCATTACTATTATTGTTTTGTTTTGATATGCTAAATATATGTATGACGGCGACAGCGATGGCTGAGCGTAACCAATTGTCCTTTTCGGTGTTCGGTGGTACGGGGTCCATCACGATGAATGGAAATAAAAATAGTAGTTTAGTAACAAAGGTTTATTACGAATTACTTTTTAAATAGGTAAATCGACAGTTTCGCCTTGGAGGTATGGGCTGATCGGTTACTTAAGCGCAAGTGTCGTTATACAGTCCCCATACTCTCCAACACGACTCTGTCCACGTGACTTCAACAACAAATGACGTCCCCGCGTTTACCCGCTACTATTACAATCATGTTAGTGACTTTTAATTAAAATTATTGGTTTTCCACGACATGTACATACCTACACAAGGAAAGGACTGACTGACCAAGTAACGGTACCAAGATTCAAGAATATTGGTTCTCAGTACCCAAAAATAAGTCAATGTGTCCGCTCCGTTTTCAATGAGTTATGTGAAAATAAAGTGCACAAATAGAAGATGCTTAAAACATTTTCGTTATAAAAAATGCAATAGACCACCACATAAACACTTTGAAGCAGGCGCTGCGATACGACGTCTAAAACATTAACAGTGTTACAATATCAAAAAAGGATACGGTCCTGATGAGATACCAATATTTTTTTAGGAAATGCTATAATTCTTTAGATTACTATTATTTTTAATAATTCATTTAGTTCAGGAATCATGTCTATTGTTTGGAAACGCTCGTTCGTGGTGCCTATTTTCAATTCAGGTGGCAAACATAACGTTCAAAACTATAGGCCGATATCTAAATTATGTGCAATAGCTAAAAAGTTTGAAAAAATATTAACAACTTTCCAATTATAAGAGGTATTTTATTGATGAACAACACGGTTTCATCACTAAAAGAGCCGTCGAAATAAGTCTATGTAAACTGTTTCATCGCCATGAATGCTGGTAATCAGGTAGACGTCTTATATACCGACTTCTCTAAAGTGTTTGTCAAAATAGCTCATATAATTCTACTAAATAAATTAAAGTTATTCGTTAGTTATTAGTTAGATCACCGTGTATTGGTATGTAAGGTGGTTATCCTCTTATCTTCGCCACAGAAGTCAGGCGGTGACTATAAAGGGCTATTGTTCATCATTCATACCTGTTACATCTGGTGTACAACAAGAATTTCACCTATTTAATATTTTATTAATAATATTTATTAAATTTTTGAAAACTCTTCGGTTTTATTGTTTGCAGGTGACATAAAAATCTTTAGAAAGGTATCTGGGCTTTCGGATTGTCTGTTGTTAATCTTGATGTAAAAAAGTGCAGCATTATTTCTTTCACACGCAAACAAGTATTGCTTAATCATTAGTGTCGACTAAAAGACGGAATTGTTAGCCGCGTTACTCAGGTGAGAGACCTGGCTTAGATAACAAATTAATTTTTAAATTTCATATAGACCATATTGTTGTTTCATAAATCCTGTTGAATGCTTGGCTTTGTATTGAGGGTTAGTAAGGAATTAAACTTCTTAAACTCCGAAAACTTATAGAGTCTCTAGAGAAAATACAAATGAAAGCTATGAATCGTTTTCAATATAAGTTCTATGACTAATGTTATATTCCGTCTAAATTAAGTCCATAAGAAGTTCGCTGTATGTTGAGTGATCAAATCTTTCCATTTTAACTGTTAAATGATGTTATTGATAGCCCTCATTTATTAGGTTTTTAAATCTTAATGTCCCTAAATTCTGTAAAATAAAATATTCAGAACAACAAAAACTTATTATGCCCAAAATAATTTCTACGATTATCCGTGTAATGTGTACAATAAACAATTAAATACTATAGTATGTATACAAATTAGTTAAATTCATGATGATAATTAGTGAAACTTTATTTCAATTACACTCCAATTTTTGTACATACTTAGTATCTACATATGTCTAATTTTGTTCATTAATAGTAAAGTTATTAGATTAGGTGTATATAAATAGTAAAATAGCATTGGATAGTCGCAGTCTAAATGTTAAATATTTATTCTTGTGCATTTGACACACCGAATAAGTTTGATTTGTTTATTTCGTTGTCATCCAAAAATTCAAATTCTATTTGTATATAACTTTCATTCATATTTATAGTTTTAAAACGGACGTAGGCTATAAAGTAGCCTTATGTGTTGCATAATTTAATAGATATACAAATATCTATTTTATATATTAATTTTTAGATCGCTAAGTAAATATTTATATTTTATTGCTTAAATAAAACCACGAGATAAAATCCTTATTTAATCCGTATGAATTCGAAACGAACAACAAGTCAAATTTAAAAAGAATAAACCTATCAAATAAATTTCTGGTTCATGGGAAGAATTAAGGAACTATAAACATTAGGACAACCTGTTATACTAACGTACAATGCAAAGCAGTCCAATGACTGGTTGTGTTGGACAAAGAGAGTAGGGACTTAATGTTTTAAATTGTCTCCTTTTGATATAATATTGTCTATGGCTGTCGAAGTATTCTTTGTAAAATCTAGCGTAAGTTACATACGGTCAGTTGCGTTTCGCCGTATCTGTAATGATAAAAATCTAATTTATTATATATGGTTCAAAAAGTACGTTTTTTGCACGTTTTTTGTTTTCTATTCATTGAACATGATGTACATTTATTTTAATGCTTTTATTTGCGCTCTAATTTCAATACATCTTGGTAAACGATGGTATATGTGTCGAGGCTCAATTTTAAGTATGTTGAAAAAAAATATTTTAGTTTGTTAAAAAAAAACATGTTACGATGTTATACTTTGGACCCCAGCTATTATTATTTATTATTTATCTTAGTCAATATTGTAGGATAAAGAAACAAGTTACAAGTTGAGGATAAAGATAAAAAATTTGATTGTTTTTATTTAAATTAAAAGTCGATTAAGTAAGCAAAAAATTAAATGTTAATGTAACTATTAAATTTGATGTGTTCACCCATTTATTATAGTCACTAATGCAAGTGAAGAATTTATCCACTACAGTAAATGCACGTGGTTACGCCCACTTGTGCAAAGTATAGCTTATACAACTCAAGCTAGATGTAACTTGGATTATAGCGACTTTTGTTCCCAGATTAATAAATTGTCTACAAACATCATAATTATTAAATTATACAGTTCAATAGTTGCTTTAATATACTCACATATTTGACAAGTCTTAATTTTACCATTACTTTATTTAAAACTAAAATGTTAAACTTAGATAAAACAGGTTCCCCTATACCTATTTCAATCGAAGAAGGAATGAAAATAAACAAACCTTACATTTACATACTATTTATTTATTTGGGAAACAAACAATTTTAAAAACACTCTAATATAAAACAAAAATAACATAAAACACAAATCAATCAAGTTTCCACTTAAAGCATTCATTCCATTATATTCGATTTGTTATGAGTTTAATATTAAAATTTTTAGAAAGTAACAAACTTCCAAATTTTTCTAAAAAAAATAACAACGAAAAACAAGGAACCAAGTTTTTGCGATGATGTCTGTGCTTAGATCTGTGGACCTTGGCAAACCGCAACTGACAAAACAAACAGCAACTAGCAAGTGACTGATCACTGAACGTCAACGAGACACGGCTGACGGCATTACTACTGCCCTCTATACTTTTAGTTTTAATTTCTGACTTCTGTCTACTTTGTACTTTCAGTATATATGTATTATCTATGCTACTTGAGTTGTGTTGATTGTAATTTGGCAGTTCTTGTTCTTCATTAATTTTATAATTAATTTGTAGTTTCCTTCTTGTTTTGTTACTTCTGCTTGACTAAAATATGTCGAGCGACAACGGGTTTAACAATGACGATTCTCCTAATAAAACTTTAACACATCTCCAGCTTCCCAGCCCCATAATAACAAGAAGAAACCGAACCGCTTCAACGTGAGCTTATCAATATATTTTCCTTTTATTTTCTCCTATGTCTTAATATTAATACTTTTATTTTAATATATACTTTAAGGTCCGAAAGAGCACTTCAAAATCCTATCGAATACGGAAAGATAAAATCTTTTTGTCGCGAAAAAGGTCACGGTTTTATAAAACCATTAAAAGGCGGTGAAGATCTATTTCTACATATTTCAGAGTAAGCATTTTTACACTAATTAATCAATTATACTATACAGATTTAATGAATATAACTTAAAATACTCTGAAAAATGAATCTGATTTCAAAGAAATTTTTAACAATAATACCTTTATATTTAAATAATACTGAAGAAAAATCTATTTAATTATCTTTAATAATTACAGTATTGAAGGAGAGTATGTACCTCTGCCTGGAGATGAAGTATCTTACCGACTATGCCCAATTCCACCAAAGTTTGAAAAGTATCAAGCTGTTCATGTCAAGATTGTGCAACTTGTTCGGGAGAGGCATTCAAAGTGGCATGAACCTCCACTGTAATGCAGTTCTAGTGTAATGATACAAAACTCTCACTAAATCTTCAATATCTTTTGCGTCCCTTCTATTCTTCTATTCATGTTTTTAAGTAAGACACCTAGTCTTCTATCATGTCTCAAATTGATTGAAATATGTCCAATAAATTAACGATCAAATGAAAGTCATTATAATCAGTATTTCAAAAGTGAGATGTTTTATATGTGGTGCTAAATTTTTGAAGGATTTACCATCTTGTAAGTTTTTGATATACCAATATTAGTTACTTTAATTATTGGTAAAAGCATCTTGCACAAATATTACGTTAGAATATTTATGTTCATGAACGGCCTAACTCTTGCAGGATTATAACTCTTGCTAATAATCTTAATAGAAGGTTTTGTGCACAAATAATTTAACTTAAAAATATAACTTGTGACTTAATTATCTGTATAAGTTTGATTATTATTTCCTGCTTTTATTATAGATTTTACATTTAATTTACATTATACATTGATATTGAATTGAAAATTTTAAGGATTTATTCATGTTTATTGTTTTAATTGTATGTAATATCTTACACATAAGTGTAGTAGCATAATGCCATGCTTGTTGTGTTTATTTTATGATAGCTATTGTACAACAAATATATTGTATGATAAAAAATGTAAAAACAAATATTGTACTTCTCATTATTAACTACAAGAACTACCCTGATTTCCCAGTTATAATTAACTATTGCTACTTGGTGCCAATAATATTTAAAAAATAGTAATCTTTTGGATAATTGAAACATATAAACAATACTTAACTCGTTCTTGTAGACAAAATTATTTCTAGCTTAACTTTTATATCGGATACTTAAAGAAAATTTCACATATCTCTCAATAATTATTTGCTCAGATAGAGCGTGCCAGGTTGTATACTTACTATAAATTAACAGGCAAAAGTTGGCTAATTAGTTCGCCTCTGTTGTTCTGAAACTGTCATAGTCATTAATGATGTCAATATCAATTAAGGACATGCGCGTCTGTCGTAAAAGTATAATAGGTTAATTAAAAATGACGATTATTATTGTACATATAGTGTTCAGGAATTAAACTACTAAAAAGAATATTTATGATTGATAAGTAAACAATTTTTAACTTTATTTAAAGACTTAAACAATTTAATTTAAATGCCATGTCCATAGGTAAGAGTAAAATATAAGACTATAACATTCGTTTACTGTATCTAAGTACTTTACAAAATGTTTGTTACGTAATTATTTTTAAAAGAATATTACAAAATATTTATCAAGAGATACAAGAATTTAGTTTGTTCTGCGATAAATCATTCAAGCGTCATAAAATTAAAAATGTTATATACATATATCAATACTAATATTATAAATGCGAAATTAACTATGGCTGTCTTTCTGTTCTCTATCACGGCCTAAACTGAACCAAATTGATGAAATTTTCTTATGAACATAATGATGACAGAATTGCAAGCTCAATGTAAATAATTCTATTGCACAATGGAATATTAGCAAATAAAAGCATCGCTATTTTTAAAATTAATAAACAATTTTAAAACACTTGAAATTATATGTTCGTGCGGGTCATTTTATTTTAAATGTCCAAGATATTTTGTAAGTGAAAAGTACATAAGTAAATAATAGGTAAGGTAAATGAGTATGAAAAAGAATAATTTGTAGACATTTTATTAGTAAACACAATATGTATATAAATATTTAAAACACTTAAGGACTACAATAATTCCATCATTGTCATCACCATTCTCGTTACAAATACAAATGTAGATTTTCATAATATATTATTAGTGAAGTTTATAGGATTAAACAAGTTTCTCTGTAATTACATTTACATGTAGTGTTATCAACGAAAAGACACTGATAAAACATTTAATTATATTTAGCAAGTGAGTTAGGATTATATTATACATGAAGGTACATAGAAAAGTAATTTTCACATATTCTATAACTTAGTCTCATTCTTAAAGCTTAATCTGAAGACACGGCAAGAACAAACTTAGAACAGCACAAGCCTATTTTTAATAGGTAACAATTTCATTTAATATTTAGTGGTTCGGTTTTAATCATAATAGACGTTCATAATAATTTATTGTCATTAATAATTAACGAGTCCGTTATAAATTTAATAAAAAGCAACTGTTTTATTTTATTATGACATTTTTTAGTTTGTTCTAAGCCTGAACATTTACGTTCTATTAAAATGCATTCGATATTCAAAATGTATTTTAATTCATATCTTTTTTTTCTTGTAAATTATAAAAATAAACAGCATTAATTTCATTTGGAATGGTATATTTAAAAATAAAAAACGATAATCTTAAATGTGTAATAAGGATGATTTTAATCGTAAAGTTTTCGAAAGTGCTTTTAATTTTTTTTTTTATTTAGTAACCTTTTCTAATTTAAATTGAGCCTTCTACAACAGGAAGACTTTTACTCTTGTTGTTAATAATTACATACTACGGTGAAATGTTATGAGCAGTTTGGTTATATGTATTTTTTTGGTAAAAAAATCGTTGTAAACAGTTTAAATGCATCTTTAGAATGTTTGTCAAAATAAAGTGCTTTTGTAAATGTTTAAATTTTGTCATGTCAGTAAGTTTTATATGTTTTTCATGGTATGTTCATTCTTCTCCATTTGTCACCTTCCCATTCTGAAATAAGAAAAATACTACGTTACCGGCTGATTGATGAAACAGACTGCTTGGCTGGATGCTAAAAATCATTGCACTGAACGTGAAAGGAAATCCTAACAAACTCAATAAATATCTCATTCAATGGCATAGAGGTATAATAGAATAGTTATATGCCAATGCATAGTATAGCTGTTATGCCAATGTAACGAAAGTCATATCCTAGGACACCACAATAAATTCTATCTAATCTAATATATAAGATAATGGCTGTATGATAGAACTATAGCAGATTTTTTTCAGTTTAATTGTACAACTACTTAAAAAAATAGGAGGAATTCGATTAATTGTAGTGCGTTGTCACCTCATGCAGTTGCGCGAGGTGGTAGTGTCGCTTGCGCAGCGCGGCGAGGCGGGCGCGCTCCGCGTCCAACGCGCTCTCCAGCTCCAACGCGCGCACCTTGCTCTCCATCTCCAGCCGCCGCGTGGCCGTCAACGACAGCGCCGACGTGTCTAGCGCCTCTGTACGACACAACAAACTAGCTCACTGGCACGCTACGACTAGCGGGGCGCGCGCGGTCCGGCGCGGACTTGGACTCACCCTGGTCGCGCACGAGGGCGGAGGCGCCGCGCACCGAGGCGACGACGGCGCCGGCGGCAGCGGCCACGGCGCGCGAGGCGGCGGTGAGGCTGGCGAGCGCAGGCGCCGCGGGCGGCGCCTTGGCGCGCGACGCGGCCACGAGCTGCGCCGTGCTGGCCGCCACCTCGTGCGCCGCCGCCGACACGCCCTCCACGCGCCCCGCCGCGCCCACCGCCTCGTCCGCCGACGTGCTGCCAATAAAAAATCCATACATATAATACTTTGACCCCGTATATTGATGGATATAGATCACTGAGGCGCAACTCTATATTATGAAAATATGATTTATACAAAAAAAAAACTTTACTCACACCAAGAGTTTGGCAGCGAATACGACCGCTTTCGAAGCAGAAATGAGACCTTCCGACCACTGCGGGTTTCGTCTATACATTTTCTGGCGAGTCTTCGGATCGCCCAGCTCGTTCTGGAGTTTTCTGCTATCCTGGACGAGGATCTTGACCGCGGCCATCAGCGTAGTGCAAGCGTCCAGGATCTTCTCGTTTACTTCTAATTTAATGCCCGTATCGCCGGCTCGACTGGCTGCCAACATTTTCTGTAACGACATAAATGTTACAATAGAGATAAATAATATATGAAGCAGCAAGCGAGCGGGCTAGTCGCGCGACTCGCCTCGATCTGCGCGGCGGCGGCCTCGATGGCGCGGTCCATGTCGGCCAGCTCGTCGTCCACGCAGCGCGCGCGCGCGGCGTGCGCGTCGGCGCCCCGCGCGGCGAGCAGCACGCTCTGCACGGCGGCGCGCGCCTGCGCACAGCCCGCCGCCTCCACGGCGCCGCCCGACAGCGCCTCGAGGCACAGCTTCGTCGACGTCAGCATTTCGCGGCACTCCGTGTTCAGTTCTAAGCGAATAAAATATATCTACTGTAAGGAGGTCCGAGTGGGCTTTCGCTGTGTCGGATGCTCGATACGGCAATAATTTGTTCTATTGACAAACATAAACATTCATGAATGAAGCAGACGATTTCTCATTATTACGTTACATATAATTGTCGTTTAAAAATTCACAATAGCATATTTGTTTATAGTTTATAGTTATAGTTTATCTTGTGCATGAAACCTCTCCCGTCAGATTTGCGGTCCCTGGGATTGGATTGTATTAAAAGAAAGGAAAAAGTACGTATGATTATTATCGTAATCGGTCAGTCACATTCTTATTGAGAATAGAATACCGACGAAGATACACTTACTATCCGACAGCTCGATGTCTGTGGTGATGTTGGATAGATCTGCGATGTAAGCGGAAAGCTTTGCCGCGTTGTGAGCTGCGAAAATTGCAGATTTTGCTACGTCTTCTTCTTTGCCTTCAATCTAAAACATATCATGCGACATTAGCAGTTTTTATGGTATAAAGGCAAATAGTCCACCTGGTGGTAAGTGGTCACCACCGCCCATAGATATTGGAGTTGTAAAAAATATTAAGCATTCCTTATATCGCCTTGCGCAACCAACCCTGGGAACTAAGATGTCATGGTCTGTAGTTATACTAGCTCATCATCTATCAATTCGAAACATAACCACACTAAGCATTGCTGACTGGCGGTAGAATATATCATATGAGGGAGCTTATCCAATGGTATAAGTGAATTACAAAATTAATGTTTAAGAACTAACCCTCGCGTTATCAGTGAGCTCCTCCAATGCCTTAATAGCTAATTCCGCCGCTAGGTTATTTGCATCTTGAGCATTCGAGTTTTCAAAAGCAGAGAGTGCTCCGTTCATCACCTCTAATGCGGTTTCACCGGCACAGGACACCAATTTAGATGTCTCTGAAAAGAAAAAAAAATCAAATGCCAGGCATATAAAAATGAAATTTAGAGAAAACATTGTAATCTTTCTACATCAATTACAGTTGCTTTAACATTAGGCGACAAAAATTCGAAAACTATAACTGAATTATACTATAAGGCAAAGAAAGAAGTTTTTATAGCAAAGAGTAATACGCTAAGAAAAATAAGACAGAGCGTCTTTTGGTCGGTTGGTCTGTCTTACGAAAAAACAACTTACGTTTCTTGACGGCCTGTTTAGCTTCTTCCAACTGTATTTTGAGCGAGCCCATGTCTGCTTCCAGGATTGTATTTTGTTGCAACAAGTCCTGCAATTCACACTCGGCGTTCAGTCGTTCGCTTTCAGTATGCTCTAATCTAGCTTCAATCAACTATTTTATCAAGAATATACTTAACGTAGCGCCGTCGACGTCCAGTCCGAAACGTATAATAATAGGGCACCAGAAGTATTCCACATGCAGATTTTTGTAGAGATGCAGAGATAGAGCGTAGTCGGAAAATAAAACATGCCATTAGATATCATGCAACTAATTTCTAAGAAGATATATTAAAACCACAAGTAAGCTTAGATTACACGAAATATGACAAAAGGTTTATAATACACAAGACAAAGTATAACAAATTTCGAAGCAACGACGATGAACTTATGAGATAGAACAGTACTGAGATGAACAATTACCAACAAAATTGCAAAAGTTTTTTTTTCTGTATTTTACATCATCGACGATTTTTTTAATTAAGAAAATATGTATCCATTTAGTAATTATAAATGTTTATCCACCACCAAAGCATTATGTTTGATAAAAAAAAAACACAACAAACACCAGTCACCAGTTAGTCTAACCTGAACTTTTGATTCTTTTTCAGAAATAGTACGCGTATATTCCTCTCTTTCTTTCATTCTTAAATGTTCAAGTTCTTCTATTTGTGTTTTATATTTATTTACTTCTTCCGTTTGTGAAAGCCTAATGTTGTTAAAATTAACTTCATTGCGTTCCAAATTCTCAGTTAATATTTTTATTTCGTTGTCTTTTTCAGAATTCTTAGATTCATATTGTAATTTGATATTTTCTATCTCTTGTTTAAATGTTGCTTCCAATTCAGTATTTGTTTTTAAAGCTTGATCAATCTGATCACGTGACTTTATTTGTATATCCTTCAACTCCATCACAATAGATTCAAGATCCTGATAAAACATTACACTTATATAACAATTTTAATGTACACAATAAACGTAATACGTTGTTTACTTTAGGAATGGTTTATCGGTTTTTGATATATTTGATTTGACATTTGTAAGAGTAATTAGCATTGTTTGACTAATTACCTTCAACATGATATTTTTAGTTGAAGCCGGTACTTACTATTTGATTACAGCAAATGAATGAACACAAACCTGTTTTTCAGAAATTAAGATATCTCGCTCAGCTACCGTTTTGTCATTTACAAGAGATAATTGTTCCAGTCGACTTTCCAAAGATTTCCTCTCGATCATATAGTCATTTTTAATAGTATCAATTTCTATGATTTTTTCCTCAAATCTTGAAGACAGCTCTTGATATTGTAATGAAAGTTTATCTATTATATTATCCTTTGATTGAATCGATTCTTCTAGATGTTCAACTCTTGTAAGTTGATCTTTTGATTCCTTGTCTTTTAAATCTTCAATTTCTTTTATCAAAGTATCTTTATTATTAAGAGTTTCTAATAAACATTTAATTTTGTTTTGTAGATCTGAAACCTCTTTACTTCGTTCAGTTAGAACATTTGTTAATTTGGTTTTCTCAAGATATTCTTCTTCAAGTTTATTATTTAATGTCATAATTTGTTTCCCTAAATCTACAATTAACTTTTCTGATGTTTCTAAATTTTGCGTCATTACGTTGATCACTGTTTTAAGACCATTGATCTCATCTGCCTGGTTTCTAATTAATTCATCATTATTACTTTTAATACTTTCAATACTACTTTGTAATAAAGTAAGTTTACTGACAGACTCTTCAATTTCAATCTCTTTTTTCTTTAAAATACTTTCAAATTCTTGATTTTTGTCAGACAACTCTTCATCTAATTTGCTACATTGGCGCTCGAAATTACTTTGTGTTTCAGTTAATTTCATTTTAAATGTTTCTAAATCGGCTTGTAAATTGTTAGTATTATTAACTTGCTCCTATTGAAAATAAACCTTTTATCAAATATTAGAACATGCAGTGTTATCTAAATCAATTTAATTTACTATTTTTAATTGACAGATTACTTTATTATATTAAGCATATCTTATTATACATGCATTAGCATAAATAACGGAAGGCCAGTAAATAGACTATGCCCCTAGATACTACTACTACACTATGTAAAAATACACCCACCTTCCAAGATAGTAATCATTTGGAATACATATATAAGATACTACAGTTAATAATACTATGGAAACAATGCATGCATTATGTGGAAATTAAATATACAAAGTGCTGACCTGTTTCTCATGTTGATACTGCTGTTGAAGTTCGGCAAGCTGTTTCAACGCATCTTCTCTCTCCTCAACTGCTTTTTTATACTCATCCCCACTCTTTTGTCGGAGACATATCAACTCCTCTCTGACTTTACTGTATTCGACGTCTTTTTCACTTATTTCTTGTTTAATTTTCTCATTGTTTTCCGTAACTTCTTTCAGTTCGTTCGTCACTGCTGTAAGTTTCACTTCGAGTTCGGTGGTAGCGGTCTTATGTTCAATTTCTAAAGCTTCCATCGATGCTCTTAGAGTCTCTAGTTCGACTTCTTTCTGCCTTGCTTGTTCGAGTTCGGTCCTAAGATTTGTCAGTTCTGATTTGTAAGCTTCGATTTCTTCGCTCGATGAAGCACTCTGCTGGAGTAGTTCGACATCTCTGAAACAATGAATCACTTTAAATGGAAACATTTATTTTCAAACCAATGTGTAGTTTTTTGAAGGATTTGTTTAACTGTTACTTAAGAGGATGGTGACGTACTTCATTCGATCATTCAGCTGTTGCTGCAGCATGGTTTTCGCACTTTCATGTTGCGCAGCGGCCGCTCTTAAGCTTGATGCGTTTTTGTCGACCTCGGCTTTCTAAAGCAAAATAATTTATTGATTTATATTCTTAATGTTCACCACATTACAGAAAATAAAGACACAATATACAAAGTTATAGTATACAGAAACATTAAATTTACTTCAAAAGATTGTCCTTTTACTGACTAGCGATTACTATTAAACAACTTTTGGGTTATGATATTTGAAAACTGAGATTAGTTAGGTGGTATTACTATTTATGTATATAATATGTCCACACATACTGATTACTACAAAGTACCAATATAATTATATATAAAAGATATGCGTTAAATACATTGCTAAGTAACAAAATATATAATTAAAAATTATGTAATTCTAAATCGATGTAAATTTGTTTAAATATTTAACACTAACTTGTCTATAGTCTGAATATATATGAATCAAAGCATTAACCTGTCTAATCAACGCGATGTGTTCTTCTCGTAGCTGAGTATAAGCACCCTTTAACTTCTGAAATTTTTCATCTAATATCTTCGCTTTTTCTTCAGTCTGTGTCAGTTTTTCTATGAAACATAAAATAATGTGACATATTTAACAAAAATAACCTTTATTTAACAATTTTACATATTACATTTGTTTCTTAAATACTAAATGTTAATAAAGACCACATAACAGTTTGGGCAATATGGCCCCTAAAGCTTGCAACAAAGTGCGATCTTGAGTCTTTCTTCTCCTGCCTGCTATTATTTTATGTCGTCTTCCAACCTACGACGTTCTTTAATTATTTTGCATTGTCTTGGATACCAATCAGTTATTTCCTTGATTCATTTAATTTTTTTTTTTTTGATACATAATAATTAATAAGATTTATTATAGTTTCAGTAACAGGCTATAAATGTCTTACTGCTGAGGCAAACAATTTAGAGTGGATATTTTATTCTCTATGGTATACAGAAGTGATTAATTTAACTGTAAAATATAATTTTATACACATACTTTTAATTTCCGGCGTTTCGACTGACATAATATCCATTTTCTGCTTTTCCTCTTCAAGCTCATTCTGAAACAATAAGATTGTATTTAGTTGTGTGTTGTAGTATTCCAAAACTTACGTCACGTTAAAATGGCACAGCATTACTCTGGTCGCGCGCAGCTGCGACTCCAACCTCGTACAGTGCTCTCTCATAGATCCCAGCATCGTGTTCCTCTCTTGTATTATCTGCGACACTTCTAGCCTGTACATGAATTATTTTGATCACTAATCTTTTAACATTATATTGTTTTTAATTATTTTTTTTATTTGTCACGAGCGGTCAAGTAAAGCAATATCGTTTATACATAATGTTTGTATATTATATGAAGATGAGCGGGACTTGGTGTTAAACGAAGGGATTCTGTGCACTCTATCAGTAGACCTCGAAGCACTCGAATAGCTTACGCATCAAATGCCATGAAAGCGTGGCTACCAGTATTCAGACAGGCTAACCGGAGAGTCGTCGACTCCAAAACCATCGGTTACAAAAAATACAACTTGGTATAAGCGGAAAGCGACGCGCTTGGCACGCACCTCATCCTCTTGAGCTCGTTCTGCAGATGGTCGATGAGGCGGTCGCGCTCCACGATGGGGTCGGGCTCCGGCCGCTCGGGGCTCGCCCGCTGCGCACACATACACACACACACATGTATCTTTGATTTCTTGCACTAACCATTTCCTTTGGAAGGTCTATGACAGGGGCAGATTATTACTGTAAGTTCTGCATCTGAATTTTTACGTTACCTTCAAAATCAAATCATAATCAAAAAACACCATTAAAGTTTTACAAAAATTTTCATTGATAAAAAAGACACTGAATTCTTGAGACACCCGACCGAGTTGGAGATATCGTATGTAGAATGGAATTTATTGGGGTTAAAATAATAATTTATGAAAGAAATTATGTACCAAATTGAAAAATACATACAATGAACTAAATTATTGTTTTGTTTTACTATTGTAGATCACGAAGGTGCATTTAGAAACGTACACGCTTATATTGATTTCTCTAGGGAAGTACGATAATATCCTGTTTAATAATACCTGGCTAATGGTATCGGATGTGTCGATAAGGGATCCCACAGTGTCCACTTCGTCCTGAGGTTGCTCTGGGATAGACACCACTGGGGTTACGTATGTACCGAAGTCGCTCTGGAACGGGGTTATAATTAGTAAAAAAAAAATATGAATTGATGCATACATTTTCCACTTACGAGGGAGTTATATCAATAAAAAGGACTTACTTTTCATTGATAATTTGTAAAAACAAATTAATCCCGTATTAACTAAGTAGTGCTCATTCATTTCGTGTTTAGTGGTGAAGAAATGCAATGTTGAGAATTATGCGTGTGTCAGATAAAAATCGAAATAGTAAAGCGTGTTGTAATAAAATTCACCACAAGAGAGGAGGCCGTGGAACGATCAGGCGTCACATACCATACTTATATTAAGACACAATATCAGAATGAATCTAATTGTATTTAATAGTCTATTATATCTTAATAAAGAGATGAAATCAAATGCCAAGAACCAAGCTAGTACAAATCATAGAATCTGAATCTAAACTGAAGAATTCTAGTTTAAGTGTTTGAAAAACGCATTCTCAGCGGTGAAGGAAAATTTTAGGCACGATATTTCCCGCATGATTTGCATATAAAGCGTAAACTGTTACCTGAAGCAAGAAGTTAGGCGGATTCGAAGGCAGTACCGGCAGAGTCAATAAGTTCCGATAGTACTGCAGGCTGCTTGCATGTTTGTAGAAGGAGCTCAACTTCTTGAATTGCTGTCGAAATCTGTTCGAACACAAGTGCGGCATTTAGTATCGCGTGTGGGCAACGGGACAGCAACGGGACAGCAACGGGACAGCAATGGAACAGCGGCGGGCACCTCTCGCGGTGGCCGGCCAGCACGTCGGGCGGCAGCGCGGCGTGCAGGCGGAACAGCAGGCGCACGTTGCAGTCGTAGATGTGCGAGGAGTCCTGCGCGCACGGGATGAGCGCGGCCAGGCGGCACTGCCCGCTCGCCGTCATGGAGTTGGCGCGCGCGTTGCCCAGGCTGTCGAACACTGCGGACACCGGCGCGCCGCCTCGTATCATCATCGCGATCATCACGATCATCACGCACATTCATTATTTCATTGGAAAAGTACGCGCGGAATTTGATTGCTCGGTTTATGTACGAGATAAAACTGGTTCTAATTATGTCTTCCCGACAAGTTTCGACCGACTGTCAATAGAAACTAATGAACAACGACACGAAAAAGGTCCATACAAATCGGGATCAGGAGGACATTATGACGAAGTAGTATGCCGTAGCGGTGGGGGCATCAATCGGCCGCCCAGGGTGAGGATCGTCTTCAAACATTTCTCGATTATTAAAATAGGCCATGTTCTATACGCTTTTAGGTTTTATTACATTGCAAACTTGGAATTATCTTATTTAAAATTATTACACAACGTCACTGACTTTATCAAAATAATCGATATTACCGTTGTTGTACATTATAAGTTCTCGATTAGAATGGAACGAAAAATATGTACCTAAATCTCTTTAGTTATGCCTACTCTTAGCTTTTCTATCGCTATCTATAAACAAACACATTAAATACTTTTTATCTAACGCAGGGCAGGTGTATAAAGTCTAATAAATAATTGAATCCGACTCGAATTGGCAATAGTTGAAACATCGAAACTTTATCGAATCAAGTTAAAATCTGTGCAAACGTTCAAATGTCAAAGTCAAAGTCAAAGTCAAAAATCTTTATTCAATATAGAAGTGTTTGCACTTGCTTATTGATTGTCAAAAATCTACCACCGGTTCGGAATTTAGCACCTCGGACCTGAGAAGAACCGGCGAAAGAAACTCAGCGGGATATATATATATATTTTTTTTTTTTAAATGAATTGGATATTGTAGTTGAGCGACTAAAACCAACTCGTGTTCACACGATTGTATATTAAATAATAAACTGTAGATTGTATATTAAATAATAAATAATCGATTTTACATCCACGAATAAAATTATAATTAGTCCCACAAACCTGCAGCTTGGAGACTGAGTATGTCTTCCATATAATCGAACAACTCGACACATAGTTGGAAACTGAAAAAAAAAACGTTTATTTAGTTGACGATAAGTGATTACACTCCAATACAGCCAGCACACTATATTCAAAATATAGGTATAAAAAATATCTAATTGACGTTTAAAAATTTTCGCTGTTATCTGTACTCGCCACACATTTACCATACCATCCGTTAATCTCATCTGTAAATAGCAAGTCATAAATCCTAATATCTATATCTATAAATCTACTGGTAACCAAGTAAATATCTTTTTTGTAACTCACTAATTATTGACGTCGTTTTCAGCGATCGCATCCAATTCATCGGCCGTCAAGAGCATGTTACCAGGAAAACGTGGATTACGCGCGTGGAATTTCAACTTGGTAACCAATAAGTTACTATACAAGTGTATTAATCTTCCATAGCCTTCACGAAGATGAACCTACGAAAAATAAAAGAGAATTAGTATTTTTGTTTAATTATATTATTATTAACATTACATTATAAAATCTACAACACTCACGATAGAATATTAGATAATATATAAAGAAAAACAATGATCGTACCCACAATTTGCCAAGATTCTCGATCATCCCAATATGACGCTGGGAGTCATCGAGACATGCCGGGTGACCCTCGCGGAGCAGTTTGTGTGTCACGTGGCAGAATTTCCACGACACGATCCTGTTATCCTGCAGGGGTAGCCTGATCGCCACCATCTAGCAAATCATAAACTTTAATAAACATTGAACATTTTAATACCACACCGTTATGAAACTCTATAAGACGTGGCCAATTTCTATCACCTATAGACTTTCATATACATACGTCATAAATAATGTCATATTCTGACAATAATTATAAGTAAGAATATTTCATGTTTATAATAACTCATCAAGATATAAATATCGAACCTTATCATGGTAAAAAAAGTACTGGAGAACAGTTTGACAACTCAGGTAATGGAATGTCCGTCATTAATAAAAGTTATGGTATTCATTCATTGACATTCTTAAACCTATGTACCTTTTCCTATAAATCTTATAGAAAATATTATCAAATCAACGTCTTACTAACTCCTGTCTTCCCTGTCATGTATATTTATGGTACCTTCAAGAGATCAGTTAAGATACATTTTTAGGCATAATGAAGACTTCATAATTTTTTTCAGACCTCATTGTCTTTAAAGGCAAATAACATCATACCCAGTAGGTGATCGCACTTTGCTCTTGAAAAGTACCGATGATCGTGCTTCGTACATGTTTCTCTTTAACTGGGGTCTCGTTGGAGTTTATGGCCTTCTGGATGGCTAATGTCTGGAATCATAATAATTTTATATACTATAAAATAACAGTGTGAAATTAAGGATATATTTATACGTAATAAAATGCCTTCTGCAAAACCCCAATATTGTGGTAACAATATGAAAATATATCGATACGATAAAACCACAGATATTTTTTGTAAACTCGATTTAAGGGGCGTATAGTTATTACGTATTTCATAAGTACACGGATTTTAAACATTGGATTTTTCAGACGATTTTTAACATTGTGATGAAAATTAGAAAGCAAGTTAGCTAAAGTTGAATAAGCAATTTTTCGCAAGTATCACTGCAATTAAAAGTAAAATAATAATGCCGATTTTATGATTATTACAAAAGGCATTGTCAGAATATAAATGCAGTCTTAAAATGTACATATCGTATGCGATGAATCTTGGAATCCAAAATAAAACACGCACGTGTTTACTTCGCGTTGATCGTGAATCTTATTTCTACCAACAGCACGGGAACAAAATTCTAAATAAAATCAATGTCAACACCCTCTGGCTGACAAAAAGGTATAATGAATATGGTAAAAATTACACAAAACGCAGTGTATGTACTCTTATATATAATGTTTAACATTAATTAAAGATTTAAGAAACGTTAATTTTTATACGGTATTTTTTTTATTTTATTGCATAGACAGGCGGAAGCAATAATGGCCCACTTGATAGTAAGTGGCCACCATTGCCAATAGATTGGCACCGATAAAAAATATTAACTATTCCTTACATCGCCAATGCACCACCCTGGTAATTGTACACTGACTCATTTACCATTCAAATCATTATAGTAGAATAAATCTACCCAGAATGGCTTGCACAAAGCCCTACCACCATGTAAAATCTCTATGTGATTGTCTAATAGTTGTGTAGTTTTGCTCAAAACTACTACATTTAGTTTCATGGTGGCCACGAACTGGCGTTTGTATGATTAATTTAATAGCATTAAACTAATAAATTTTAATATTACCGGGAGTGTATTTGTACAATTGACTTGCTCGTTGCATAGGTACCTACTTCGTCATCTTAATCATTTTTTTCATTTTTGCACTGATCTTATCGTAAGTATTATAGATACTATTATTTACGATTATTAATACATTAGAGTTCATATATTTGTAAAAGATAGATCATGATTAAATATTGGATATGTACCATACCTATATCCGAAACAAATAATTCCTTGAAAAAAATATTTCATGAACTGACTCATGTCATTGTTATCTACAACATAATTTTAAGAGATTAGCAATCATCTGTTTACCATTCTTATCATATAATCTGGGCATCCACCAATTCAAACATACAACATAATATATATAAATATATTACCTTCCAACCAAACGTTAATTTATCATATTATATATTATTCGTTTATATATAAGTATCCGTTACAAATTCTACACTAATTAATTATTTCGTATGACGTCAACATTCACGTGTTTAGGTGTAAGGAATACCTGCACCGTGCACGTTGACTAAGTGTGACCCACTAGACCTAATTAAATGCCGTGCTACACGCAAAGTATAACAATAAAATTACAAATAGCAGGAACATTTATTTGCCATAGTAAAAAAAAATAAAAAAAAAAGTAAATTAAAGTCACGATACATGTCTTCAGTTTAAATGTACTACGAGTAGATGTATAAGGCCCACATGAGTATCACCGGCATTAAATTGGATTATACACGCCTCTTACATTTACGTGATGAATTGTATATAACAAAGTGCATCTTGTTATCGATATACCAGTACGGCTTGCCTGATTGATTGTTGATTATGACACTTTTTCGCATCCTCGTAAGGTCGTAACGGTAATTTATTTCTGTATCAATAAGGAACTTAAAGCAAAATATTTGGTTTAATATGTTTTCAAACCAAAAATTTAGTTTCTCGAAAAAACGCGTTCAATCTTTCAAACTTTATATTGTTAAGTATCTAATTTAAGCGTACTCGCTCTACCTCATTGGTCTCGTCTAGTTGAAGCCGAGTCAAAATATACAAACAACTTTGACCTTGAATTGCCATCATGGGTCGAGATTTAAAATAATCTATGGTATTTATTTATATAATCATATTTTCACTATCCATCAAAAGCTGGCGTTCTGAACGAACGTTTAGAGTAATATTTAAGTATATTATGTAAGTGTTTAGTTAGGTGGAATAATGATATTAAATAAAAAGTTATACCAATCAGGATTTTGCAGTTATTAATTTAAACATCTGTACTAATATTATAAATGGTTGTTTTTATTTATTCCTTCTGCCTTTCGAGTATAGTATTAGCATAGTAAACCTTTTCAATAAACTTATTTTTAGTGGCGCAAAAATATTTTTTCAAATCGCACTGGTACGTCCTGTTATTAGCTAGTTCAAAGTAACAATTTCTTCAGATTTAATAAAAGAAATATATGTATATGAAAACAAAAGCTTTAACGTGAGATGTCATTTTACTTAGATATAAAAACTTTTATATACAAAGATTAAACGGTGCATCGATAGATTCAATTTATATATATACAAGGTTTAAACAGTGCCTAGAACAAAAAAAAAAAAGAAAAGAAGAAAAATATCACCAAGAGAGATCTCTCAGAACAGCGTTTATTTGCACTGATTCAATTGATGAGTCAAACTTTTGATGTCAATTTTATTTATTTACATACCAAGAAACAATGCAAAATAAATTCTGTTAATGGAAAATGAATCACTAACAATAAGATATTTATTTTTTGTGAAAAGTTAACGTTAAGATTTTGGTATGAGGAGGCGTTCATGAGTTATTTTAATATGAATTTTAATTCAATAAGCAAATCGTCCAATACTCAAAATGTTTGGAAATTTAACCGAAGACATCGGTATCTTAATTTCGACATCAGCAAAGCGTAAAACAAAAATACTTAGTTGTAATTCGTTTTGCTTTTGTATGATAAAATTGTCAACGAATCGTAATTCAAAAACGTCTCAATAAAAAACCTTTCGTCAATTATGAAATCACATATCGCATCCGATGTATATACATAATACATAAGCTATATTTAACCACATATACTGCAATAAGTTTAGCAACGACAATAAAGGCTTTCTGTTGTTAAACTTGACTCAAAAATGATCAGCTCCTTGTGTACAGTAACGACACACACGATGATTAATACAGATAATTGGATAAGATAATTAAATTATATAAATGTTTCGACATTTCTAAATTTTGATACGTAGAGGTGACGATCGTGAAACAAATCTATATAATTAAACTTACCAGCTGGTGAAAGCGTTTTTCTGTAGGATTGGCCATAGCAAGGTGTTAGTGCAACACGAACTCAGCATGCATTAGTAAGTGCTGTACCAGGCTGAAATGAGATTTGGCGAGGAGAGTTAGTCCAGTTAGTGTTAGGGCCATTACGCACAAAAATATCCACCCAGAGACATTCCCATTTATGTTATACTAGAAACATGTCTTATTACCGATGGAATTTAATTATATTTATATGTGTACACAGATAATTTCATTTGTTTTTTTTTTTTGTAATATTGATGGTGGAAAATCAAATGTGCCACCTGATAATAAGTGGTCACCACTGCCCATATTAGCGCCAAATGAATCCTGTACACTGGCTCAATCACCCTAAAAACCGGATCACAACAGTAGTTACTAAGTATTGCTGAGTGGCCCTACCATCAAGTAAAATAAACTAACATCAATAATTACTTTTCAATCTTAATTTTTTTTTAAGGTTTGTGTCTACTCAGATATCTATGGTGTCTCTGGACTTCTTTGTAAGGCGTAATGGCGTTATGTAAATAATGTAAAAAGTCTGATAGTTGCAGTTTTAATGAGAAAAATGAAATTAGTAAAATTAAAAATAATAAATCCATACAATTTGAAAATGATACGAGTTTTGAATATCATGCATTTTTTTTAATATTTCAATACATTTCATCATGGATATGTTCATGTCATACGATCTATGTAATCTATATTCTATATGTAAAGCAGTGAACCACGGCGGTCCCGTTATAGGTCAATGCGATTAATGTAATAACTGCATTTATGTAACGACGGCGCTAGAGAAACTGTTCCACCTGATCTATTACAATCTTACTTTAAAAAGACGGCTGTTTTACCTGTAACAAAAAAATAATAATTATAATATGTTAGAAAAAAAAATACTAAAAAAAGTACGTCCTATTTTGTTTCTTCAGACTTTCAAGGACAAAACTTTAGAGTTAAAATGTTATGTGTTCACGATATTTTATTATTATTTAATGATAATCATTAAATATAACTTGTAGTATTTGGGGAGAAATCCTCGACGTTTTTAGAGAGACTGTTCGGCGATGTAATTTCTCCGAATTTTTCTAATCCCAAGTAATACTTTTTATCGCTTGTAATTAAAACACGGTGACGATTGCTTAATAGGCAAAAAATATTATAAAATATAACATATGTTACATCCTTTCTTATTGCCTCCATTGGTGGGGAAGGGGTTTTTTTTTCTACCAGGGAAACGTATTAACGATTCACATGCTGCTAGCACTCTTGCTACAATTACAGACAAGCACAAGGGGCATTTAACATCTTAGTTCCTAAGGTTGATGGCGTATTAGCGATGTAAGGAAGGGTTAATATTTCTTACAGCGCCATTGTCTATGGGTGGTGGTGACTGCTTACCATCAGGTGGCCTATTTGCTTGTCCGCCTAACTATACCATAAAAAAGACAGGCATTATTCAGTTGCTATTTTTTAAAATTTATATCTACTTATTTAAATCATATTTTGTATGTATTTAACAACAAATTTATTACCATGGTATGAGTTAAACTGTTATCTTCTGCATAGAAAATGTAATCAATGTAAACAAAGCTTATGAATGAATGCTAAATACATTGAATTCAAAGTACTGGGTATCACGAGCGGACGTACGGATTCATGAATATCTAGATATATATGTTTCGAGGTTGATATTTACATAACAATATTAAACAACTAATAGTTATTATACAACTAAACTACTATTAACATTTTCGCTAGTAAAAACTATTTTTTTAAATATTTTTCAGAACGTTCTATGGCCATGGTATTGATCTATATTCCTCGGCCATAAACTTTTTGTACTTTGGTTATATACCAAGTTAGATTTTTTAAAAAAAAAGTGTGTTATTATTTTAGTATTAGTGTAGTAGTAGAACTTAAAATTTACAATGTGCCTAAACTAGGTTCTCGTGTCGGCGGCCGACAGTTACGATTGAATCCGGAAACATCACTTTACGATCTCATCCGTAGGCCGCAGCCCGTCACTCGTTTTGTTTATACACATGTTTAGTGTTGTAACAATTGCGTGGACTTTTTATCTCACAAACATTTTATCTATATACGTATTATATAGAGCTTCCTGGATCGAATATATTATGTTAGTTGTTCAATTTTTAATTTTGTTATTGCCTACATGGATACTACTCTATTATTTAATTCTTATAGCCGTGTTTTGGTCACAAAACAAAAGACAAACAAACCTTAGACTTTCATTCTCCATGCGATTAGGTAATAGCTTTGCTTTAAACAGTCATTTGTCACTCACAAACTTATATACTTTAATTTAACTTCCAAAGTTCCGATAACAGCTTCGTCGACATTCATAATGCAATTCAGAGATTACTCAAGCTCTCGATAACCAATAATATTGCATCAATTCGATGTCAAATGTTTATAATTCTCTTCTCTTTACTTCTCTTGTGGTTGAAATAGGCCAAATGCACTCTGTTAACTTTTAGGCATATCCTGTGCTATGATGCTTTTTTGTGTATGTGTGCAATAAAGTTCATTAATAAATAAAATAGTTAATTAGTGATGTTACGACAAGAGTGTCTACTGACGCGTACAGGACACGTGTGTAATCGGAACTGAAAATACTAGGGTAAAAATGCAAAAATAATATTTAAACGGACAAAGCAACAACTAGAAGGTGTCACTTCCGGTGCATTATTAATCCGGCGACAATGGTGCACATTTCACAACCAACCTTTTGTTTCTCTTTAATTGTCTTTCAAACAAACGACTTCCACAGATAAAACATTGCTTATTTTTGTAGATGCTAGCAATGATACACATAAACCGTTGTATTCAACATATTGTTATTAACACGACGCGTTTAATGGAATGTACTCACCTTGTTAACTTACATGCTTTGCTACGCATGTAACGTAATTTAACTGCCGTTAGAACTTTTCTGTTTCCTTTGAGCATTACATGGAAATGGCTTTCCATAAGTGTCCTCTTTAATATTTAGATACTAATATTTCTATCATGGGTTTTCGTAGCTATCGGCCATTATTAATAATACTAAAGCTTGTAGCGTTCTTTAGATGAAAAGTCTTTAACACCTACTGGATTAACACCCACACCGCGACAGATACCTCATTAAGAATATACACAAATAAAAGGTTGTGGAGAATTTTCTATATGTGTAATGTAACATCGTAAATTTAGTCATCCTGTAATAAATAACCTTGAAATATAAGTGATCCCGTTTTACATTAAAATAAATCGCCGATTTAGCTTAATTTGCTGGAACTTTTAAATTGAATAAATATGAAAGCTAAGGCAAATCAATTGCTTCTAGAAGTATATGGTGAGAAGAAGTTTAAAAAGAGTACAAGAGATTGTACGAAGACACGGAAATGAAAGTGTTATTGGAGGAAGATTCACATATGGACTATCCGATCAGCGCTTTACATCATAGGAGATTGACAAATTAGGTCGATTCAATCATACGAAGATACGAAAAATTGGGTTGATTCGTTACCTACGAATCTTAGATAAAGAATTCTTCTGACGTAGTATTCGAAAGCTACCAGAAAGATAGGAAAAAGTAGTGTGTCGTTCTTTTACAATAATTTCCTATTTCTTAATATAAAACGACGAAAATTTATTTGTAACCCACGTAAATATTCGCAAGAACATTACATTTTATAAGTTACATAAGCTAATTATGTAACTACTATAGGACTAAGCATTATGTATATTCGACTTCGTACAAGTCGACGTACTTAAAGAAGAAGACTTAACTATTTTTAGAACCCTTTTAATGATGGGTATCAGGGACGTGTGATAATACCAGTTTCTACAAGCTGTGATTATTTATTGAATTTTATTAAAATCCAGCAACAGCAGCAACAAATTAAAGCGTTTAAGGTTACGCGTATTCAAATAATTAACATTGGCAAGTTATAACTTCAAGAAGTAGAGTCAGTTTCAATGTTGCATAAAAAAATCTTGAAGTGTAAGTATGTCTTACAAATTCACTTATCACATGTATTTTTTTTTTTTTCTGGCTTTTATTTGTGCCATAAAGACACAGATTATTTCGCCAATGTCACGTGCGATGGAGAAGACTCGGTTATCACATGTAAGGTACGACCTCCATCTAATGTCATAAGTCATGGTTCTTTATCGGTGATGACACTATTTCCGAAAAGTAAAAAAATACAATGACTTGCATACCTCAAGTAAGTTATTTAGAAATAGATTAGATATATTTCATAATAGTGTCGTTTCTTTTAGTTAAATTGGAAATAACAAGGAAGTACTTAAAGTTAAGTTAACAGTAAAGTACTATTGACGATTCCCAACAATAGTTAAAATTAATAAAACTATTGAAGAAAATATCATAAAGTTGACACAAAATAACAGTTTTTTTTATTACTAAATAAAAATAAAATATTATAATTTAATATACAAATAATAGTAGGTAGGCTACACGCTTTTTAAAATTCAATAATTTTAGATATATTTTATTTGTTGAACTTTTCTTTACTGCCATTAAAATATTATTTGCTGATCTAAATACAGTGATATTTTTTGTTTGGGCAACCCATAAATGACGTACATAGAGAGCAGATGTTTGCATGCTTCACCTTCAATATTAAATGGGGTTGCTTACGTACTTTTGACGTCCTCGGTGTCAGGGTGAACACTACGAAAGAATGAATATAAACAATTCTCAGATTTATGCCAGTATCAAGACTACATTGTTTGCCACTAACATTTCTTGATTAATTTATCTTTATAACACAACACTATACCACTTAACTACTTATATTCACTTAAATTTTACTTCCAAGCTCCAATAACATCTTCGTCGACCTTCAAAACGCAACTAATTCGAAAATTCATAATGAATATCATAGTTTGTTCAAGCTTTCAACGAATTAAATCCAATAATTCGAATCAAATGTTGTTAATCTAGCTTTTACCCTTTGTGGTTAGAATAGACTAAATAAAATTACAATAGCATAAGTAACAATTAATTGTTAGTTATTTTATAAGTACAGCACTAAGTGAACGATGATCAATAAAAAGTATAAAATAATAAAGGAAGACAATTTAGATTTTATCAATGCGAAGAGGAAAACGAAGTCGTAAAGAAATAGGCGTATTGTATTTACACAATGCAGTCTAGTCTTCCGTTGTTGGTAAGGAGGCAATGAGCGAACTTACGAACGCTCAATGACATCGGTAATGATATCTTATAACTTTCAGTACCTATTCATCAAATAGCTTATTTATTTAGGTAATTATTAAATATCGCGCTACGTATATATATACGTATATTGAGGGGAAGGTTTGGAGCATATTCCACCATGCTGCTCCAATACGAGTTGGTGGCATACACACGTAGCTGAATTTCGTTGAATTAAGACACATGCAGGTTTCCTCACAATGTTTTCCTTCACTGCCGAGTACGAGATGAATTATAAACACAAATTAAGCACATTAAAATTCAGAGGTGCTTGCCTGGGTTTGAAACCGAATCATCGGTTAAGATGCACCCGTTCTAACCAATGGGTCATCTCGGCTCATTATATATTTATGACTTCGTTATACTTGAAAATATCATGGCTAACAATGTTATGTCGGCGCGTGCTATTTGAATATAATTACGCGCCACAACCAAATGGAAAAATATGCGAAATGAGTTTTAGATACAGTTCAACGAGGAACGTTCGACGAACGGATTTCGGGAATACTACCGTTCTTATCATCAAAGAACAGACGGAACTACTAATAATAATATCATTAACGCTTACTATTCGTATAATTTGTGGAAACTTAATTAATTGTGAGTACATAACGACTAAAGTAACAAAAATTACAGCATAAGACATTTAAAGTTTAAAAATAAACATAAAATATGTTTGATAGCAAAAAAATACTATCATTTTACGCACTGATTGTTCTTGTGTTATATTATCGGTTACATTCTATTCGACCGACAACCTGTTACAATGAAGAAAAAAAAACAGCAACGTTAAATTATGCGTAGCGACGTAACGGCACATGATGCTAGTGTTGCATAACTCTCGATAAATAATACCGGCGGTAGGTTGTACCGATATAAGGCCTTCGTGCAAGACCGTCTACGTTCCAGGTAGGTCTGTACCTAACCATCGGTTATTTATTCTACTGCTGTATTTTCTACCGGAAAAGTCAGTCAACTAGTGTAATGAAAAAATGTTGCACGGGGAACGCAAAACCTTAGTTACACATGCCTCGTTTTGGAAAAAATCACTACACAATAAGACGTACAATCGTGCTCACTCCAATCATGTGTCGGATGCATTATATATTTTTAAAAAAAATATTTGTAGATACCCATAAACATTTTTTTTTTAAAACACGTATATATTATTCTTCTTCTTGTTTCCCGTGTCATAAATTGTCATCATCTGTAACTATTTTTTTAGTTCATTATATTTGGAGGATTATCAATAGTGCATTATTTGCGGTACATCACTACGAGATTCGCTTGGCAAGGCTCTATGATAAAAGTGTTTTTATTAACGTACTGTTTAATTTATTACAAAATATGAATAAAAACATTTAGCATTGTATATAAAAAAGGCTACTTTAGAAATACGATTCAATTATTTCTCATTAATTTCTAAGATTTAAGTTATTACAGATACTAAAAACGAGAAAAATGCTTTGTTTTTTCTCATACATTTAAATCACTGCAAACTGAAAACTCTATATTTAATTGATTTATACCTATTCATTTAAGTTGTACGAAATTTTCAACTACCCACAATTATGATGATGAATAAAATATCTAAAAGTTTATAGAATATTTCGTAATATCTACCACGAATAATACAATATTTTGAAGAAATGCGATCGTATTGTACGTTACGTAAAATATACGTTATAAAAATATCGTAGTAAATACAACAAAAATGTTTTGTTTCTAAATCGAAGCGCAAAATTAAAATAAATTACGAATAAAATAAGGTAAACTAAATTTTATTATATATAGCTAATTTCCAATTTTATCAGAGTACATGTATTGTATGTGGATTGGACACGAGATGAGGGCGGATGAGGACGTCCAGCGGTGATTGCCCTTCGCATCACTTCCTAGGCCGACCTCAGAGAGATCTTAGATCGGTAGATACAAATCGAAACTTGATGCGATTTGTAAACAACGAAGATATTTATTATAGTTATTTAATTATATCAGTATAAAAGAAACAAATATAATGAACAAAAATTGATAATAAAAAATATTACATACATTGAAGGAATTATACACATAGCTATTTTAAAAAAATTATAATAAGTAAATGACAATTCTATTAGGATTAGTCAATACTAGTTTTCCGAGTATCTAAGGGATGTTCACCAAGTAGGACATTTAGTACATAGGATCAAACAATGTTTGTGTGTCATTTTTAAGTCAGAGCTCAAGCTATACGACTTCAAAGAGCAGGCGACAGAGAATTAACGAATTTCCTCAGAAAATTCGCGTATACTAAAAAAGATTATTCAATAATATAACACACACATGCACATTTTAAATTTCATATTTATAATGAATGATTTATGAAACACTACTCGTTCGATATAACGGAAACCATTAAAGGTAAACTACTCATTTAGAGCATTTGCGTATAATATAATGAGGTTGATACAGTGATACAAATTATCCACTCGACTTGAATCTTGAATGACCAGTGAAATTGCAAGCCAAGGACCGTTACATCTTATCTAGAGATGGGCGAAGCATTGACAATGAATGAATGAATGGAGTAATTTATATTACTAGCAGTGGCAACTTAGCCAATGCCCATTTGTTAGACTACCTTCATAACATACATTTATATACTAATCTCTTCCTAAAAGATAGTCTTTTCGTTATTTACCTTTTTATATTTATTATGTTCATTTGACATCGTTTAAAATGATTTGAATTGAATAAGCAAATACATTGTAAACGAAAATGCGATGGAAAGTTACAGTTAAACGAGAAAACTACGGCCAGTCGTTAAACGAGAACTGTAACGCGTATACAGCACTTTCTTTTTTACCGTGGGAATAGCTTGCAATACGCCAAGGTCGGAAACCTTACGGAAATTATGCTAAACCACTTAAAGAATTGGGTTAAATCTGCGCTTAAAGACGGTGGTTAGTGTAAAATTTCAAAACAATATGCATTTCCTTGTTTTTGGTTAATACTACGTAATTTTATACGCTGAATATTAGTTGAGGTTTAAAATATCACCAGGACATGTAAGATTTTTTGGATGTGCGTTTGTTTTGTATGAAAATACTATAACGTGACCAAGGAATAAATCCATTTACGGTACATTGTTTACTGTTAGGGTCAAATAACCGACTTTACGTCGTATTATTATAATACTCACGTTTACAAGTGAAGAAACAGTCTCACGACCTCAACCTGCGTGAAATGTCAAAATAACTACTCTTATTATAAGGACACTTATTTAACTATGAAATGTATTGTTTATGTTGTCTTTCATTGACTATGTAAAATTACTTATGCAAATTATCGCCCAACACGTACAATTGTCGACACGTACTTGCAATTTCCTATCATTTCTACATTATAAATATGCATATATATCAAATACTGTAACCAATTACGAAAATATACGTTCACAGGTACATTTTTGAAGAATATCTGAAATCAAAGTAATGTTGCCCTTTCAATATACAATGAAATGAGAAAACATCCGAATATACATAAATATCCCCAGATATCCTCTCCTGTGTACGTGAAGCTTTTCAGAATTTGATGTTCAGACTGACTCTGTTGTTAACGAGGTTTTTATAAAAAGTTCTTTAGTTTGCAGCACAGTCACAAGATTACTCAGCTCTCTCCGATCCTAATAATAACTAAAATATATTAACGATTATTATATAAACATTTACTATAATCAGAACTCTGCCATTAATTACAAGGTCCAGTTAATATCCGTCTTGATAAATTATGCACATGCTTGGAACAATCGAGTTGTATCTGAATACCTCTCGAGTCTTAATAAGATGCATATTGTGACTCATGCGCAGGTGAAGTAAGTACATAAATATTATATAAAGATCGAACGCTGAGAAACATAATTGATAATGTTTTTACATTTTACATTAACAGCCTGTAAATTTCCCAATGCTGGACTAAAGCCTCCTCTCCCTTTGAGGAGAAGGTTTAGAGCATATTCCACCACGCTGCTCCAGTGCGGGTTGGTAGATACACATGTGGCAGAATTTCGTTGAAATTAGACACAAGCAGGTTTCCTCACGATTTTTTCCTTCGCCGCCGAGCACGAGATGAATTATAAACACAAATAAGGCACATGAAAATTCGTGGTGCTTGCCTGGGTTTGAACCCGTAATCATCGGTTAAGATGCACCCGTTCTAACCACTGGGTCATCTCGGCTCATTATATACTTCGTTATATTTGAAAATATCATGGCTAGCAATGTTATGTTAAGATGCACGCGTTCTAACCACTGGGCCATCTCAGCTCTTGATAATGTTATTGACATAAAATAAACTACTGTCCCGATTTATTGATCAATCTAAAAAATATTCAATTCTTAAGGAATGAAAATATTTAATACGTTCATAAGGATAACATAAAAAAATATACGTAAGTTTTTACTGATAAAATGCAGAGACTTGTTACGAATACTATAACTCGACTCAAGCTTTATATTTATACGTAAAACTCCACTACATGCCTTTTTTTTTTGTTTTAATTATTTAATATCTTTTAATTAACTGACATATCTTCCAATGGTAAGTAATACTAGTAGCTATTTATAAAATAAAAACAATGTTCAACTCACGAAGTTAATGTGTACTTCGTTTTGCCATAAAAAATAGCAGAACTACTCTTTTATCCGGCTCTCTCGTCCTGATATAAATCTTCCCACGTAAATTACACTCGATAATATAAAATGGATATATTCATGAATAAAACGCAAGTAACAAATTAGTATGTACTTTAAAATAATTAAACTTATCTATCTTTTTATAAGACTAGTATTATTATTTATTATAACATTTTATCTATTGAAATATACTTTATAGGATTATTTTCAAGTGCCTACATTTAGCTCTTTAGGTACTTATTTATCGTGATAAGCTTAAAAGAGCGATGTACCCGAGGTAAAACAGTATACGTGCAAAATTACTTAATTATAACTATATATATTTAGGATAATATGTTATCAAAGTTTAAAAAAAAGACTTGGTAACGTATGTCGGTTTGGACCCATGAAAGTAAGATCTTCTTTGTTGAATTATAAATGAATTAAGTTACAATTATTGTATAAATATTAAAAACTTTATTTATTTGTTTTTCAAAAAGGTATATACTAATACAGATTTTTGTATTTACAAATTCATCAAATAATAATTATTGACGCATGAATAATTTGAGATAAATACGTGAGTGGAAATATACCCAGTAATTTATTAACCATAGTCATCAAAGATGAACTTACGCGTATCCTAGACTAAGTTATGTCATACGACACCTGCTTTGTACCGGGTGATAATTAAAAATTTGTTTCAACATTATATACCATAACATTGCAAACGTACAACGAGCACAGTATTATATATAGGTAGGTATGGAAATTGTTGATGAATTCAACGAAGGTAAAATAATTTAAGAATCTGGCATTCATAAATTCATTGAGCATGAAAACATAACGGGGGCAGATATAATAAATGTAGTGTTGTGGGCGGAAGATAACAATCACGTCGTCTGACCAGTGCCGGCTTTCCAACATAAAACGATATTTTAGAGCATACAAACGAAATGCAAATTATAAGAACAAGATTTGCATCGAATGTTGTTATATTTGTAAAATAAGAGGAAATCTGCAACAATACGATATTTAGAGACAGCAAATATACACTCAACTATACGCTATCTTTTCGTACATGTGTAGATGACGTATTTAAAAATAAAACTAGTAATCAAATGAAACTCATTTATTGATAGTCAACTTTAAATGACCACCGATTCAAAAAAGAAAATACCGCGAAATACTGCCGATGGAAACTTTAGTTATCACTATACATATTTTATAAAAACTACATATATACAATAGTTTTAACGTATACGGTAAGAAGTAAGCATTATTGAACGCTATTATAGAAATATGTAAGACTCTTAAAAGCCGTCATACAATGAATCCAGAGAAGACCGAAGACAAGCACTCCTAATATTTATTTACACTATCCATGGGTTAGGCTATATTTAAAACACTCACCTAAATTTTAAATCAAACAATTAGCTTATAAAAACAACTTCAATATATGCATGTATTGTTAACATAGATGAATCACAACTGAGGTGAAACGGATAGAGCCCGATAGATAAGTTATCATGTGCTTCGTTTTCGCTATTATCTATTAAAAGATAAAAAGATATATATAATCATTCAATCATATATCGAAATTGTAATCAGGTGAAATGTTCTACCTTTTACATTCAGTCCCATAAATTTAATTAATTAACAAAATTAAAAGATTTTATGCCAGAATAAGAAATTGCTCTTAAATTTATTATACATACTAAAAATAATTTTGAAATTATTTTATATTAAAAAGTACAATTTTTATCAACTCGAAACTTCAATTAATTGCTTAGCATACAAAGTAATAATCAAAAGTGATAATAATTGTAAGACTATGTACAAAGTGTAGCCTGCAGATTATTTGTTTACATAAGCAGCTGGTAAACTACATTGTTTGTATACACAAGTGAGAATTAGATTGACGTAATGCAGTGTTGTAACAAAAGTAACTGTGTCATGATATTGTTGCCACACTTATATACTTTAAAGAACAAATAATTACCACAAACAATCATACATACATTATAAATTATTTTTATAGGATCTGTGGACGAAAAGGGAATTCTTATAATTTTGTTAGTTTTCACACAGCTACAGAGAAACCAAAACGAAGGTTATTAATTCAGCCTACAGGTTAAAAAAATTAACAAGAATATGCTTTAAATTGTGGTTTCCTTTAATAAATACGTTAGAACAACAATCATGTGGAAAATAAAAAGTGAAACTATATTCATTCAATATGTTACATTATAAGTACATATGTGTTGCAATTATATTAATATTAATTTTATGTTACCTTGATTATTTGTTGCTAGTTTCAAAATTATTAAAAAAAATGAAATTGTAACTAAATCAGCAATATTCTTTCAATGAATAGAGGATTTTTTGTCATATAAGTTCATTGTAGTATTAGGCAGCTGAGTCAACTTGATTTATTAGTGATGCTATTTACCAAGAATTCTTCCATAAAAATTTGTACATATTACTAATATGAACTATATATATATATAAAATTATATTTTAATGCATTGTATATGCATGAAAATGGTGAAATTCACATTAAGTATAATAAAATAAATGTGTAAGTTACAAGTCACTTATTATAATACATAAAGTCAGTAAACTTTATCTTTGTATAAAATTAATGCTATGTTATTAGATATTTTAAATACACATATTGATGTTAAAGTAATGATCAACATTTCGTTCTAAAATGTATACTTTAAGAAACCAGAAAAATATAAACAATAATTTTACCAAACATATTTTTAGGACTTTAGTAAGTTATCTTACCTGAAACTTTTCGAACTGCTCACGCTCAGCATCCAAGCTGTTCTTCTTCAATTGTAGTACTCGTGGTAGTGATAATGACGCCATATGAACTGCACATGCAAAATACACCTACGAAATAGTTATAATCAAGGACCACAGATTTAGATTGGATGTTATATTGTTTAAGTTACTGATAATTTTTAAATATTGAACACTGCGTACATAGTCAATCACTATAAATGTACTATATAACTGATTATTTATTTACTATTATTTTTAAAAAAAACACGTATATTTGACAATTTTGAGGACAAGATAACTCCAGACGTCAATCCACAAAGAGTTACTAATAAAAACTATTATTTAATTATTTATCGTACTCTGTGGCAGTGTTGTCAACGACGAATTTTCTATTACCCTGATTGTGCTGTATTATTTTTACATTCATTTCCTAATTTTATAATTATCTTTGATGCAAAATCATCTGCTTAAAATCATTTAAGAAACAAAGTAACAAAAGTTAACGGAGGTAATATTTAGGCTAGGCGTAAATTTTGAAATCAATTCTAAATATACCATAATTATACTTATTGGGTTTCATTCATATGGTTTACCCTTAGCTGACCAAATTTTTATGACTATATTATCGCACTCCCATATATCTTACCCCTTTGAGGTAAAAACGATTCAAAATGCGGTACAATCCGGTACAAACCTAATACAACTAAATTGAATAATTAAAAATTCCTTGTTTTTAACTTCACAGGTTAGAAATGGGATTGTCCGTGACATTTTTTTACAACATTGCTTAATGATTTGTTATTAAAAATGTGCTAACGATCCTTATTATCGTTTATAACATTTTGAATAGATTCTATGACAGTGTACTTTTGCAGAGTAGATTTAATCTCAAAATAGCAATAAAAATATTCAATTCGGAAATTCCAGCTGATTTTATAGCGGGAATGTAATGAATGTACCGTAGTTATAATCTAGGGCTCCGGTTTGAATTTGTCTTGCTCGTTTATATAAATGACCTGTCACATTTGCAACAATTTGCTTAATTAAAAATATATAATAAATATAATATAAAATATTTTTAAAATTTGAATACATGCTTCAGTATATAACCATATGAACAGTGTCCTATCTGAAATAGTTTAGCGTTAATAACTTTATTTTTTATGGTATAGGTGGCATATAAATAAGAGGCACACCTGATCGAAAATTCGAAAGTAACTACAACCGCTAATTGACATCTGCAGCAGAAGTTGGCTTGAAGGAGCGTTGCAGGCGCTTTTCTATTAAATTTACAGTTAAACAGTAAAAATGTATTAAATTCACTTCTCCTTACGTATGATGTGTAAATACGAATGTATTTTTAAATGAGGAAGTATCAGATCTTCTAGAAACGATAATTTAAATAATTTTTGGTATCACTACGCATTCTAAGCTCAAATATATAAATTGATTGGCGAGTGCACTCAAATCTGCAGAAAAATAAAAAAAAAAAATTTTTTTTTAATCGAACAATTTTATCTTTTCAGAAAGAATCAAAGACTCACGGTCGGTACCATGGGCCTTAACTGCATAACTATAAAAAAATGTATTCTTATGGTTTTATTATTTTTATGAACCTCATTTGCTTATAATACTACACATAGATTGTTTATAAATTAAAGGATGTACCTAAACTACTAGACGTGTAATGTAAATTTGTATGTAATAACTAAGTGTGTTCATTCGCTAAATCGTACAAAATATTTACCGTACAATATGATGTCTGTCAATACTCAATTCGAAATGTCAGTGTCAAATGTCATATTCTTTTGCTTGGATCCGATTTCCGCGCCCCGCGGACTGCAATTGAGTTTGAGTCCGGCATCACATGTGCAAAATATTGAATTTAACGTTTTATTAACATAATATAAAAGTATATATCCTAATAATTTTGTGTAAAAAATGGAGTTCTTAGAATATAATGATGTAACCGCAGAAATAAAGGGGACTATGGCAAGTAACAGCACATTTTGTCATTGCTTCAGACAAACAAATGAAGAATTAAAATTCCTTATTTTTTATTAAATTTGAGTAATCTGATCTCATTATATACTTTAATTTTATGAAATATATATATAATACACACTTATTAGGTCATAATTATCTAATTATTTGCATTTGTGTGTTGTCTATATTTGTAACATTTTTTTAAAATATTAAATTATCCATAAAATTACAATGTCGTATCATTTTCAGTAGTTTAGACACTAGTTACTGACGCTTATTTGACATGTGACATGTTTTAAAATATAAACTTCCAAAATGTTACTCAACTTTTAAGCAACATTTAACAAGCACAAGCTCATTTGCCTCATTTAATATAAATGTGACAGATGCATGTATGTATTTGTCAGACATTAAGTAAAAGTCATAATTCACATTTATTATATAGATAATAGACTATCAAATATCAAGATGATAGAAAACATAATGCAAACAAAATTCTTAATATATTTGTGAAAATGACTTACCACAAATTTGTCAAAATAATTTAAAATATACTGGATTCATTCTCATACACTCTACTAAGAATAACTTTAACTAAAGAGTCTCCAAAGTTAGTACATTCACAAAGTGAATGTGACTCTATAGTTCCTCAAATAAACATGTGATGAAATTGTTAAATATTTATTCATAATGTGTAACCTCAACATTTAATGACAAATGATATTTCAGGTGCCTGGGAGGTTAAAAATGACAGATCAAAATATAATATTCAAAAACAGCAAAACTGGCAAAGTTGAACAGATATCAGCTAATGATATTGAACTTGTGAATTTTCAAAAGTTCATTGGATCATGGGGCTTAAGATTGTTTTTGAAAAATGGCACATTACACAGATATGGAGGTTTTAAGGATGGGGTAATCATTTTTCTTAACATTAAATACTTCTACTATTACAATATATGTATATATGTATATGACAATGGTATTTGGCTCAAAGAAATATAAAGCATAAAAATTTATTGACATCACTTTTCTAGAATGTTATGTTACTAATAGTTATTACATATGTAGATAAAAACAAAAGCCAAATAAACAATTTAATTTTCAGGAACAAGAAAAGGTTGCAAAGTTTTTCAAGAGCAACTACCATAAAGATATGCTGGAAAAGGAACTATCACTCAAGGGATGGAACTGGGGTACAGCTAAGTTTAATGGAGCTGTACTGAGTTTTAATGTAGGAACCAATACTGCTTTTGAGATACCTTTACACTATGTGTCACAGTGCAATACTGGCAAAAATGAAGTGACACTAGAGTTCCATCAGGTAAGACAAGAATAACATCATATGCATCATAGTTCATACACTATTTAATACTTATCAGTAAATATACCAAAGAAAACTTTACAGGGACATTTAATTTTATCTATGACTTATTTTTTCCTCCACTATTCCATATTGAACAAATATAAACCAATTTTCTTTTAAGAATGATGATACACCTGTCTCATTAATGGAAATGAGATTCCACATTCCCACAAGTGAACTGGCAGGTGACATGGATGCCGTTGAAGCCTTCCACCAGCAAGTCATGAATAAAGCAAGTGTTATCTCTGTCTCTGGGGATGCTATTGCTATATTCAGGGAGTTGCAGTGTCTTACTCCTCGGTATGATTATTTTGCTTCACAAATTATCAAATATATTACGTATGAATTATACTCACATATTTTATTTCTTTTCAGTGGTCGCTACGACATTAAGGTATTCCAAACGTTTTTCCAACTTCACGGTAAAACATTTGACTACAAGATCCCAATGTCGACAGTGCTACGACTATTCTTATTACCGCACAAAGACACGAGACAAATGTTTTTCGTAGTGTCATTGGATCCTCCCATAAAACAAGGTCAAACAAGATACCACTATTTGGTACTGTTGTTTGGTATTGAAGAGGAAACGAGTTTGGAGCTACCTTTTACAGAGTAAGTTTAGTTTTGTGTATTAAGATCTTGTGTTGTAAGTATAATTACATAATTAATATAGTATTGTATATATAGTAGTTTTAAACACATAAATACAGTAAGTATTTATGATAAAAAATATATCATGATATGAATTCTATTAGAAAAAAAAATATATATGTATGTCTTTTTAAAAAGAAAATATTTTTCAGGGAAGAATTGAAGGAGAAATATGAGGGAAAAATCACAAAAGAATTATCGGGACCAACTTACGAAGTGCTCGCTAAAATAATGAAAGTTATCATCAACCGAAGAGTCACAGGACCTGGAGACTTCTTAGGGTGACTGTCTTATTTTTTGTTTGTACTTTCCATGTTGTCCGATATAACCTATTAGCCATTTAAAACTCTTAAGTATAAATCTAACTTATATAGCTATAAATATACTATCTTTATATCATCACCTTGAACATATGTAAACAAATTTTGTATATGTATTTGATTGGGTTCCTGGATAGTTTGGTTGGTTTGGATTGGTAGGTGGCACAGCATTTGGGAAGTACACAGAACTCTTATATAACTTGGATGGGGTCAGAGCAGACAGCTAGCAACTAGCTAACTACATATTTTTAATTTACACTTTATTTTTTAAGACATAAATCTGAAAGGTGCTTAGAAACTCAATGAGACCCATTTGAATATAGAATCTATGTAGGTGCCACACAGCTATCTATATCTATAGACTTATATCTTACGTATATTGTTTAAACATTCTCCGCAGGCACCACAAGACGCCGGCCATCGCGTGCTCGTACAAGGCCGCGGCCGGCTACCTGTACCCGCTGGAGAAGGGCTTCATCTACGTGCACAAGCCGCCCGTGCACATTCGCTTCGAGGAGATCGCGTCTGTCAACTTCGCCAGAGGTGGCGCTTCCTCTACCAAGTGAGAATCTTTTTGTAGACTAGCAGATTTCCTGCGACTTTGCTCTCATGCACTTTGTTGATCCAACCGAGATAAACAAATCTTAAACTTACGTATTCCATGCGATTTTCTAATAGCTCCACTATATTGTGTATTAGTTTGTGATCAATTTATCTATTCATAATATAACACTATTCCACTTAACTACTTATGTGTAATCTAACTACTTTAATTTTACTTTCAAAGTTCTGATAGTAGTTTCGTCATCGTTCAAAGGGATTTATTTCGCAAATCCATTATGAAGATCATAGATTATGATCATATATTTGACTTTTCTCCTCTTGTGGTTGAAATAGACTATACAATTAAAATATATAAGAAACACATTTTTACTTAATACTTAAAAAAGAAATTAAATAAAACTAATACTATATTGAAATAAATATCATCAAATCACATATTTATAAGATTTACAGTAATAGTTTTTTAATTAATTATTAAAAATGTAATTAACAAAATATTAAATATAATTTGTTTAATTGAACAGATCCTTTGACTTCGAGATAGAACTGAAATCTGGCAGTATACACACATTCAGCAGTATTGAGAAAGGAGAATACGACAAACTATTCGATTACATTACATCTAAGAAACTCCATGTTAAGAACACTGGAAAGAATGTAAGTAAATTTACGGTACGTTACTTTTTATACACTTTTTTTTTTATATATTTTTGTTTATTGGCACCCCAACAACAAGCAAACTAGTCTATAAATAGTATAAAACAAATTTGCTGTCTGCCTTTGTCTGTATTTTGATTATTCTATGTATAACTTTTTTAACGGGTTTTCACTAATAGAAAGAGCAATAAAGGAGAAATGTTTGTCTATTTCATTTGTAAATATTTTATATAAAATCTCTAAGGGGGTTATGTACAAAAAAACGATTCGTATGGTTTACGTTGGCTAAGTTTGGCTAAACCATAAGAGATACATTGAAACAATGTACTAGAAAATTATTGGTCTTAAAAAGACCTACAATACACACACATACAATACTATTTTTTGTCAAATATAGATTAGTAATAAATAAATACGTAATATTTGCAAAAGCATTCTTACCAATTTTATTATTAATCCTTATTCACATAAATAAGTTGCCTTGGCATTTATTATAGTAATCTTTTATTTTATATTATAAGAATGAATACTTTCTCTGATTCCAAATCTACCATTGGCTGCAACACTGCCTGTTGTTACCCTAATAATAATCAATATCGTGGGCAATTTTTGATCTATTTTGATATTATTTATATTTTCACATTACCTACTTAATACTTAATTGCGAAGGTCACTTAATTTTTTTTATTATTAGTAAAATTGCACCCATACAATGCCGGGGAGAGTCGCTAGTACTAAATAAAATAAGAAAGTTTTTTGAAGTAAACATTTGCAAAGTGTTAAATGTTATAGTTTCTACTACCTAACGTACGCTTACAGGACAAGGCGCTGTACGACGACGACTTCGGCGACTCGGACACGGAGAAGGAGCCGGACGCGTACCTCGAGCGCGTCAAGGCGGAGGCCAAGGAGCGGGAGTCCGACGACAGCGACGACGAGAGCACCGACGAGGACTTCAACCCCGACAAGGCCAAGGAGAGCGACGTCGCGGAAGAGTGAGTACTGTTGCTCTTAACATTGCCATATATATCCTACCATAACGTTACTATCTATTTATAACACAATTAAGTACACATTATTAAAAAAAATGCTTTTGTGTGTGTGTCCGTATGCGGGCGTTTGATAATATAATATAAAATTGCGATCTGGCACCGTTGCCTAAACTATGTAATAATATCTCGTAAATTAATAAGGCATCCTTAGGTCAGTCTACTTTATTATAAATTAAATATAGATCATTTTAAATTTTCAGATTATGCTTATAAAGAAATTCTTAATTTAAATATTATATAAATAAACAAATATTCTATTTAATGAACAGATATGACACCAATCCGTCATCATCCGAAGACTCTGACGCTTCGGGTGCCTCTGCTGACAGCAAGAAAGAAAAGAAGAAAGAGAAAAAACCTAAAAAGACCATCACTATTGTAAGTTAAATTATATGCTGTATTCGGGTTTCATTTTCATCAGTTTTCTTTAAAGGTTGGACCAATAACTAAAGTGATTGCAAATATTAACTTTAAGCTATTAATCATTCGTTAAAACACATCACAGAAACAATAATTGACAACAATTTGTGATAATCAGTACCTCAACCACCATTTGGCATATTTTGTCAAAGACTTTATAAAAAAAGTCAATCAAACTATATATGTAATAATTTCCTTCCAAAATGTAGTCGGAAGCTCCGCGCAAGCGTAAAGAAAAGTCCAAGAAGCGTGAAAAAGATGCAAACGCGCCGAAGCGCCCGTCGACCGCCTTCATGCTGTGGTTGAACGAGAACCGCAAGGGTATATTAGAAGACAACCCCGGCATCAAGGTCACGGAGATCGCTAAAAAGGGTGGCGAACTATGGCGCGATCTTAAGGATAAGACTGTGCGTATATCTTGTGTATTTATGTTTGATATAATCTGTACTGCTTTAACCTCGTTTATCATATTATTTACATGACAATTTGTTTAATAAATCAATTCTTTTTTTAATAAATTGTCGTGTATGTATTTTACTTTATTTAAAATGTAATATTTTTCTTCATCATAACAATTCTTCCTCAGGAATGGGAAGAAAAGGCTAATAAAGCAAAGGAAGAATACAATCAAGCAATGAAGAAGTACAAGGATAGTGGCGCGGCAGATGAGTTCAAACAAAAAAAGAAACAAGCTGAGAAGGAACGTAAAGCTGCAGACAAAAAAACTAAAGCTCCAGCAAGTAAAAAAGTTAAAACCGTCGCTGCAAGCTCTAGTTCAGGGAAGTTTACCAGCAAGGAGTATATTGAAGATGATGACAGCTCCTCTGACTCAGATAAGGAGAAAAAAGATAAAAAGGATAAAAAGGACAGCAAAGAGGTTGGTATTTAATATGTATTATATTTAATAGCAATTAACCGGCGAATTAAGTTCTGTTACATAAAGTTTTTGAATAGAAAGATATTAACGGCGTGTTTATAAAACGGAGAAATTTAGTCATTTTTTTACTAAAAATATTTTGTTGCAAATTAGCTAATGTTATATTTCTTTACATCTAATAAAAAATAAGCAAATTGATTATTAAAAAAAATACGATTTTTAGCCTTAGCTTATTTTTTGTACTTTTATGAAAATATTTTATAATAATAATTAAAATATTGATGACTATAAAATTTAATGTATTAGTAAATATCTCAGTTCTATGTAACGCTTTTATTAATAATTTTTAAATGAAAAAAAAACCGTTGTTAAAAATATATATAATATTTTTCAGAGTAAGGAATCAAAGAAGGAAAAAGAAAAAGCTAAACATTCCTCATCGGAAGCTGCGTCTTCGGGCTCAGACGAGACCGGTAGCGGGAGCGATAGCGAATAATGTGTAACAACAAAACCCCCTAATGCGATATCGTGATATGATTAAGTTAAGTTTTTGTTATGTATGAATAAATATATAATGAGAGAATGTAAATTTTAATAATTTAGTTATACTTATGTTTTTTTGGCTCTATTTAATGATGACATGTAAACCTATTGTCATTTTCTTTGCGATACGTTTTTCTCATAGGATGCAGTTTTTTACATGATCTTTACAAATTTTTAAACTTACTATCCAAAAATATAATATTGAAAGAGTGTTATACATGTTTGGAGTGAATGCTTGTACCTGTGTATTTCTATAACATTATATGAGGTTAATAATGGATGCTATAAGTAAAAATCAAACGAATAATTATATACATAATCAAAACTGATATAAAACCTTAAGAACCTTGATTTAAAAACAGCAACGGTATGTTTGAAACTGAAATTATCACTACACGAAATTAATGATAAGTGATATTTAGTATTGTAGAATGTTATAAATGTAAGGATTTTATAGCTTTAGTATTTTTTTAGAATCTGATAGCATAGTTCCCAAATAAATTATTATAATAAAATATGCCGTCATGTATTTTGTCATTCTAAGAGTTATTTACAATTCATAAGCAGGACTTACTTTAATAAATCGTGACAAGAACCAATTAATTATAATCGAAAAATATGAGCTCCCAGTATTACCTTTTCCAAATGCTGTTAGGCTCAGGTTTTAAAACAAAAAGCGCGGAATATTATAGTGAAGCAGCACCGGTTAATAAATTTGTCTTTGAATTAATAATTAAAAACTACCATGTTTATTAGCTCCATTCTTATGTCAAAACCCAATATCCAATGGAAGGGACCATTAAAGGCAATCACATTATTCCGAATGCGTTTTTTATTCACTACTAAAATATAAATAATTTATATATTATTTGTTTAATTTTTAACGCAATTTCTTTATTATTGATTTCTTCCTAATAGTAGATTTATTATATATGTATCTTTTATTAATAAATTTAGTAATAAAATCATTTTCATGTACATATAATAATAATTTTGTGTTTTAAATTATAGATGTACGTTTTTTTTCTAATAAAAATAAAGTACTTAAGGTATTATGAACTTATTTAACTTCATGCATTAATATTGCACTTTTCTATTTTCATTGTTTATTTTAATGTTGATCACTCACTGCCAGTTTTTTAGGACATATAAGAACGAATTATTACAAATATTACGAGTTATAATAAGATTCCCCATATATTGCAAGAAAAATATAAAAATCTTGGTATTTTAAGCCCAAGATCCTTAGCGGGCGTACGCAGAGCATCGCACCATAGTTTCATCACAATCGGATGATTAGTTTAGAGAACGCATAGAGGATTAACATATACAATATTTTATTAATGATAATTAATTAAGATAATTCTATGGAAATTATGACATTAGCAAACCAAACCTAAATCGATAAAATTGGCTGAATATCCCTAATAAAACTACAATATTACTCAGTCATTATACATAACTTATATGTAACTAACTATTGTTAATTTACTGTGTCCATATTCCAAGAATAATATTGATAACAAAAATTTATTACATATATTAATTATTCTCCATAATACTAGTTTAAATCCAGAAAAAAGTCAACAGATTATAATTTATTAACTAAAACATCATGAGAGTCATGTTTTTTTTTTATTTTGTGGTCAAGCAAATGACCATTATAATAGTAAGTGATCACTATCACCCATAGACACTGTCGTTGTGAGGATTATCAACTATTCCTCATATAAGAAATGCACTACCTTGGGAGCCAAGATGTTATGTCCCTTCTGCGTGTAGTGACCCTTCAAACCGGAACACAAAAATGCTATTTTTTTGCTGTTTGGAGATAGAATAACCGATGGATACCACCAAATGGTGGTAGGGCATGCTTTCGAATATTTACTTTATTGCCTTAAACTGCCAATCTATCTTTACATGTATTTACAACTCGTCTCTACAATAACATTTCTATGCTATTTTTCTAGAAAACAATATATTATACGCAATAAATAAGTATATTTTACGCTTTATATTATATGTATTTAAATCAATAATAATAAAAATATTTTTCATATTTGCATAATCATATTTTGTTATTTATGTTCTTTTAAAAAGGGACACGAACTACGTAGTGTAGTTTTTGCAATTTTAGATTAAAATATGTATTTACTACAATCCGGCACATTAGATGCTCTAAATTTGTCTTTTAAAATTACCATTAAAAATAGCTAGTAGCTGACTGCTGCAGCCAGTATAGTTTTCTAAAAAAAAGAATGCATTATTTTTAGTAGACAATTATAATTTAGAATATAAAATATTTGTCTTTTTGTTGAACCTATAAGTCATAATTTCCAAACAAACCCTGTATAAAATACAGGCATAAGCTTCGAAATGTATTATGATAACACCACATGTGGCAACACACGTCTGTATCTGACTCCAGAATAATCTTTTCTGGTCCACAACCAAATCCAGTATACCACGATGAGACCACTATTTATATCGTATAACGGAATGATTTACCAAACCACATACTAGGTAAAAGTGTTAAGCTTAATGAGAATAGACAGTTTTTATTTAAAAAAAAAATCTTATATAATATTTCTCAGTAAACGTATTAAAACAATCTAAAAAGACCTGTCTAAGTACAGTTAGGCACATAATGAATTATGATTAAGTTCTTTTGTATAAAGTTTGTGCAAAAAATGAAGCGGTAACCATGAATTGTAGACAATTTACTGCACTTACTGGGAGATTCACACAGCGTTCATTCTATGAGTCGAATAATTCTGTTCTACAGATGTGCGCGATGCAGATTAGGGTACCGTACTTTTATATCGAGTGTCCAACACCAAAGAAATATAAGAATTAAAATTAATGGAAGTTTCGGGTTTTATGCGTATATTGCAAAAGTTTTATATTTGAGGTATAATAATAAATTGCCTTACATACTTAGTATAATAATTTTCAAAATAATGAACATTATTAATAAATTTCTTCAAAACTATAGCAATTCAAAATATAATAGGTTTTTTTTGAACCAAATAAAATGTTTTTTTTTTAAATTAACATGGTTATTTTTATTACTCACAGTATTTAAAACGGGACAATTACTATGTTTTTTATTATTATTTGGTGGAGCTCGATATTTCGACATTTTATATAATGTAAATATCCCGTTTTAAATACTGTTAGAAATAAAATGTTATTTACCTAAACAATTTAAGACTTTTATCCTGAGCTAGAAAACACTCAACTACAAGTATGTGCACTAACATAGCATCTATTACTTTTACAAGATTTACTTATCGTACAGAACCCAAGTTTCGTGAGCTGAACTTGCACCGAGTTTTTTTTTCTAAAAACTAAAAACGCGCGAAATCGCCTTGCGCTAGCTCTCCCTTTTCAAAAGGGCTCGCATTAAATAACTTACAATAGCACAATAGTGCCTATTATTATTATAATGAGGAGCATTTAAAGTGTGATGCAGTTTAGTATAGCTTTACATACTTTTCTGTTATGGTGGGAAGCTTTAACGACTTCCTAGATGTCATAAACCCTTATTTTACACTTTTTTTATTCATATTACCTACTTACGTAAATATAATATAACTATCTGTCTATCTTATATAAATCTAGAAGTTTTGTTTTTTATTGAAAATTCAAAACCTTGTTACACGCTACAAAATTTACATTTTAAAGTAGGAAAAGAGAAATATCACAGCGATAGGTACAGTAAATTTACTAATAAAAACAGACATATTATGATGATAATGTAATAAATGTACCGCTTGTTATTATTTATTAATATCGTTCTATAAAACGAGTTAGTGGACAGTTGCGCTTTTGTTTTGTTGTACATTAATAAAAAAGGAGATTTAAAGATAACGCAGAGCAGCAATAGACCGTATAACGTTGCCGTAGAATGTCAACGGTCTCAACAAAAACAAAAGTTGGAAAGTTCTTTACCTGAATTTTAATTTGAAGAATTCATTCGAATTAAATAACATGAAACAAACGGAAGCTAAAAACTTACATACTAAAATATAGAACTACTTTTACTCATAAATCTTATTAGGTAGTTTTTAATTTAGTCACAACTAAGTTACAAGAAAATTATTAAATATTGTAGGTATCTACTACATACTTCTTTAATTTAAATTATAGTGTTACGATTATTTCTGAAACAAAAAGCTTACACTGACAACAAGTCCCAAGCAAATGTATTTATGTTAGAAGGAATTACAACAAAATAGCATTATATTTTTACATTCTTATTGTTGAATTAAAACTGACTTAGACTCCTATAATATTGTATGAAATAATAACTGACTTTCTTGAAAAATTACGTATCTCTGTAATATCAAAATAACATCGTATTTACTTAATAAAATCATAGCTCATCCGAATAGGTTATAACGTCAATCTTTTGTTACAATACTTGTTGATGATGCTTAACAGCGGATGAAAATACTATTAGAATATTCTAATAAATGTGTAATGCATACTTTTATCCATGGTCCACTGACAACCGAAGATCTACAATGTATTTTATTACTAACATCTTAAGTGCTACGCCCTTATATGTCAAGAAATAAAAACTATTTCTCAAGTTCCTTCAAAATATCAAATCGTAAACAAACGCGTTCACAAACGTTATGTTTTATTGGCGTCCCTTTCTTGCTCACGTTTGCCGCGCTTTTTACTTTTTCGAAATAAACGTTGGCGGCATTTAAAATCCGGCGCGAGGTATTTTGTTAGAGTCTCGTAAGGGAAACCTAAAAGAGGATTGGACCACATTTTGACATACTTATTAAATTAATTGTTCAAAACGATGATTAGAAAATATTTATTTATATATTAACCATTTCGTGTATATGTTATTTGGTACAATTTCAAGTTATTTCCTTTAATTTAAGGCGAAAACATTAATTGATAATAATGTAAGGAATTGAAATATTCAATGAAAACTATACTTAGTTACTTTACGATAGAGTCTAATTTATCATAACAAAATTATTCAGAGAGTCGCGGATATACGTAGTACAAGATGCTCGCCTAGTTTCTGAAAGTTGGCCCTATTGATTTTGTCAGCCAATAGTGAACGAGATAGATGGCGCTTCTGTAGCGACGCGAGACTGACCCAAGCTAGCTTGCACTGGGAACATTACTTCGAGCTCCATACATTTTCTTCTGGTTCTCTACGTCTGCAGTTTGGTTGTGTACCAGTTCAAAAATTATTTCAAAATTTTTGCCATCAGGTAAGTCAAATTAATTTTCTAATGATTCTTACGTGTTTTAGTATGCTTAATAGTGATTATCACAGTGCGTTTTAGTAAATTATGTTTTAATCCACGTTGGAATTCTGAGTCAAACATGGCTATAGGCTTCGTCGTACTTTCCTTAGTACGCGTGGGTATAAGAAAGGACGCCCTATTTTAAATAATTAATTTCTCGGATGTTTTCCATTGAACGACTGAAACAGTTCTTCTACAAATCGTAGTTAAATAGTTTTAGTATTATTTAGTAATTATGTCATCTAGAGATAATGCGTATTTTCAACACAATATGAGAAAACAAAATGGCTCGTTCGACTCAGTATAGGCCAGTGAACTCGTTGTAAGGGGCGATAACTAATTTCATCGATTTAATTCATCAAACGTAATGAAAATGGCTTGTTTTAATTGGATTTTCATTAAATATTAATCGGAAATTATTATTTTTAATGCATTAAGCCGTAAATAGGTTTCCCGCCAAAATGTCTCCTAAGAACGCTTCATAGTCGCGTGGAAGCACGTTAGCACGAAAGATAGACCGTGCTTGAATCTTATAACCTATTTAACGTTTATTTATTTATTATTTCTTAATAATTTCCTTTTAATTAAGTATTATTATAACTTTCAGGAAAAAAGTTAAAATGTCGGACAAGCCGAAGCGTCCTATGTCAGCATATATGCTTTGGCTAAATAGCGCAAGAGAACAAATAAAAGCCGACAATCCAGGTCTTAAAGTCACTGAAATAGCTAAAAAAGGAGGTGAAATATGGAGGTCAATGAAAGACAAGAGTGTAAGTATATTTAATAACTAATAAACAGGAATCTTTAATTTAGACTTTATCATTTATAAATATTTTTGCCTTACGATTTTAACTTTGTTTTTATTTTCATAGGTTTGGGAGGAAAAGGCTGCCAAGGCAAAGGAGCAATACACAAAAGACCTCGAGTCATATAATGCTAATGGTGGTGGTGGTGAAGGGGGTGGCAAAAAGGCACAGAAGAGAGGAAAGAAGGGCAAGAAAGCAGCAGCACCAGCCGTAAGCAATACATTAATCTATTAATATATTTTACAGTTAATCATAACATATCCAAGCAGATTATTAAGTTACTATTAACACAAATGAAAATATATTGATTACCATGTTAAACTTTGTCATTGTTTTTATAGAAGACAAAGAAGAAGAAGGATGAATCAGACGATGAGGAAGGTGCTGAGGAGGAGGAGGAAGAAAGCGAATGATCTCCCAACCTATAGGCATTTCTGTTCATATTGAATAATTTACTTGGACTTAATTTATTACAAAGTAAAATGGGACTGACTTTCCAAAGTCTGTATTGCATTGTCTTAATTTTTTATACAAGTATTAGAGATATTTTTTAATTCAAAGAATAATTAATGACACACTTTAATGTATTTATAAAATTTGGATCGACATAATGAAATTGTTGATTATTTGACAGGTGTTGTTTACTACTTATTTACCTTACTGTAGTATTGATTAGTTAATAGGTTTTAAGAGTGCAGAGTTTGGAAAGTTTCACCACAGGCTAAGGTCTCTAGGTTTCTAAGCCTTTTAAAAAAAAAAAAATAATGTTTAAGTGTTAGCATGTATACACTGGGGAATTGTACAGTTAGCCCTCCCTCGTTAAGTTCGCTGTGACTACTGGATGCTCACCTTTGTAATGTACCTCAAATGGTTTTATCAAAACTGTATGTCTACAACAAACTCTTTTGCCGTAAAGCTGTGCTTTGATATGCCATAAGTATAATTTACGCTAATTTTTATTTGCCCTACAGACATGAGTTTTGGTTGAACTATGTCAATATGTAAAATTAGAGACAATTTCATGAATGATGTGTCGGCTTATTGTTAATTAAACCTACCTCTCATTGTAAATTTCAATGCTTATAATGGTACCAAACTCTAAGCTAAGAATGGACAGTTCGGGACTTAGCCCGCACTGAGCAATTTAAATTTAGGAAATTGATGTGTATGTTGTATTTTTAGTTAGTTATAGGTAGGTTTTCAATGTGATTAGTCTCTGAAATTTTACATTTGTGTTATTTTGTAAATGAGAATTAGCATTCCTCATGTCAATACGGATTTTACATGTTCAATAAAGTAATTTCATATAAGATTCTATTTTTCAATTTGTCTTTTCATTCTTCTATTCCTATCTTTTCTATCACGAAACGCATTCCTTAATTTTGATGAATTTATTTTTTATCTTAGCACTTAAGTGATCATACATTTTGTATTAGTTAAGAAGACACGTTTCATAACCATTTATACGTCATGACCCTATGCATAAATGACGTAACAAATTAGTATATAATGTCTGTATGTAAGAGACATTGCATTTTAATGCAATAGACGGAATCATTGTAGCAAAGCTTATAATTCAAATCGCGTTGCAATAAATCTTAAACATTTAAAAAGAAACATTTGGAGGCTAACGCACATTGGAGTCATTTTGATTTTAGTTTACGCAAGCATTTGTCAATGTCAAATTAAGTAAGAATGTTGCCAGTACTTTTTATATAACACTCGAATACTTATCGATTTTTGATAATTATCTCAAATGCTCTCTTGGTTTTTACTTATTTAAATACAGGCCCTGCGTCTGCGAGATACATGACATATTTTCCATTATTAAGATATTAGCTTTTAATGGTGAAAGTGATACTTTACGCCTAAGGAGCTTAAGCTTCATAATTCAAAATAATCGGATTACATAGTAGTTTTTGTTTAATTCGGAGAAGCGACAAATAATAACTGTTCTGATAATAAAAGTATTATGATTAGTTACTATTGCTGTTAAGTAAATAAAGTCTGATTTTGTTATAAATTGATACTGTTAACGGTTCTACCCAAAGAAAATTTAATCCTACTGTTAAGTACCCTTAGTTGTTATTAGTAATGTTAATCCCTATTTCTTGTCAAATGTCAAAGTCAAAGTGTATGAAAGTAAGGTTATGTTACTGGAATAAACATTAAACAACAATAATAATATAAATATTATTCAAATAATTAAAGTCAGTCTAAATATGGCTAAAGGAATACATTGAAAAAGTAGTAGTTTTAAAAATTGTTTCAGTACGTTAATTCTATTTATTTTAATGTAAAACAAGCTTTGCTTCGTGAAAATGTCGGGTGAAGGAGCGAGCGCCGGTGCAGGTTCCCAAGTAGCACTGGTAACAGGGGGATACGATCATACCATTAAATTATGGCAAGCGCATAGTGGTGTCTGTTTAAGAACTATGCAACATCCTGACTCGGTAAACTATGTTTATATATTACAACAATTAAATAATATGTATAAAGAATCTAGTATTTTATGTTTTACCTTTTTAATTGTTATTTATTGTTTCAGCAAGTAAATGATTTAGAAATAAGCCCAAATGGACAAACGGTGGCTGCTTGTGGTTATCAACACATTCGTACGTACGATCTGGCTAGTGCTAATCCTGACCCAGTCTTGAATTATGAAGGTGTTGTGAAGAATGTATCAAGAGTTGGGTTTCAGGTATGTCACTGAAGTATTTTTATTTATTCTGATTTATATAATGATTTCAGATGTCACAAAGAGTTGTTATAGCAAATAGTCAAATTCTGATAAATCACAATTCATTATGTACAATACCTTGCCATTATTATTCGACATAAATTTAAAGAATATCACACTATTAAGTACTTGTTGCCTTGTCACAATAAACTTGATCACAATTATGAACATAAATTAGTTTTTTCACCACAATCATGCGCTTTATATATTGCCTTACTAATAAATTCATTAATCACAAACTTTGATGTCACTGACTTTAGACTTATTTTTTATATTAATGATAACAATACTAAATTGTTTTTTAATAAAAATTTTGTGTTCACTATAACTTTTTTTAACAACTATTTGCCAAATGTTGAATAATCCTAGCTATTATATAGAGAATATTGGTGGCCTGATTATGCCTATATTGCATGAAAAAGAATACCTTCAATATGATATTATATATGTCTATTCTATAGAATTTATAACAAAGGACATCTACAATGCAAAGCAATAATTAACACTTGGATTAATTAACATTCCAAGAAAGATCACTATAGCTTGTTATTATGTATATGAAAATATTATTTATTATTTAAAAAAATGTTTTTTTATTTTTTTATTAAACTAATAAAAAAAATTATGATTTCAGGAAAATGGTCAATGGATGTACACAGGTGGAGAAGATTGCACAGCAAGAATATGGGATATAAGGTACTCTTGCCACTGATGTACATTATTATATTTAGTCCCTTTTTAGACTACTGGCTAGCACAGACATCATTACAATAATTACCTATGCTGACCAAACATGTACCTTCCTATAATATATAGCTTATTTGAATATTTCTGTTGGTCCTATTTGTCTTTTTTCCTTTCACACAGGTCTCTACATGGGGGAGAATTTTAAATTTTATGAAAAATTAATCATTTAAAATATTATGTCCAATCCACTTCATGATAATTGTATGTACTTTATATTTCAGAATTGGTCATCCATTTCAATGCCAGAGGATATTTCAAGTGCCAGCACCTGTTAATGCAGTAGTACTTCATCCAGACCAGTCGCAGATCATGGTTGGAGGGCAGAGTGGCATCATACATATTTGGGACTTGAAGACTGATCACAATGAGCAACTAGTAATTATTAGATTTTTTTTACATGAAGTAGCGTAAGCCTTTCTTATTAAAATCATATTAAACATAATTTTACTGTGTGAAAAAGTGTATCTATTCAATTTCTCGCTGGTTCTTTTTGGTAAAATTGGTAAGATTCGCATGTGCTTATGAGAATCTACTTTAATTATGTATATTTTGTTAACTAAACACAGATTCCAGAAGCGGAAACTAGCATCCAGGATATAGCTATTGATCCCGAGGGGAAGATGATGGCTGCTGTTAACAACAAAGGGAACTGTTACGTGTGGTCACTTGGCGGGTCTCCTCCGCGACCTGTGCCTCGCAAACATCTCCAAGCCCATAAGAAGTATGCACTACGGTGTAAATTCAGCTATGATTCCACGTAAGTATATTTAATATCACAGACAATTCATACAAACTAGAGAAAAAACAAATTGAATATGTTGATAATAAAATGGTGTTTGTTTTGTTCTGTGAGTTCAGATACTCGTTCACTACAAACACAATTGATGTGATAAAGCTTTCAAAAGTTATAAAATAAATTGTAAACAAAAGTATTTATAGTATATTTCAGTGGCAGGTAAAGATATACAAAGCTAATATTTCTATATTCCATGCGATTGGATAATAGTTTTGTTACCACATAAAAAAAATTTGTAAGCTACATACAATTTTTATTTTACAAAGTTTCAATAACAACTTGCCTGACATTTAAAAAGACATTTTCTGAATAATACCACATTTTTTTCAAGATCTCGACCAATCAAGGTCAAAGCTGTTTATTTGGCCTTCCTCCTGCCTGTGTTGTGTTGTAGACTACAGATTTCAAGTATACGTTGCGCAGTGACGTTAGAGAGCGTTCGATCTCAGGGACACGCCCCGCTGTGATATCACAGACACAGATGAACAACAGATAGTTTTGCCTCGCTTCTAACCTGAATTATCTGCGTGTTAGGATGCTGGTGACGACGTCAGGCGACTGCTCTGCGCGCGTGTGGCGCACGAGCGACTGGTCGCTAATGCGAGAGCTGCGACACGAGACCCAACGCTGGGTGTGGGACGCCGCCTTCACACTCGATTCGAGATATCTCTTTACCGGTAATCTACGTCAGACTTCATACATTATTTGTAGTACCCACACACGAATTAATATTCTTACTAATAATTAATTACCAATCCTTGGTGGTAGGGCCTCCCACTCATCAGATATTTTGTTTTGTTCCGGTTTGAAGGGTGAGTGAGCCAGTTTAATTGCAGGAACACTAACATCGTGGTTGGAATGGTTATTATTTCTTACAACGCCCTTGTCTATGTGGCCCATTTGCTAGTCCGCCTACCTACATCATAAAAATGACGAGCAATATATATTTAAAACATAACAATAAGGGATACCGTTTACTTTTATTGAATATATAATTGCACGCCGTGAGAAGTTTAATTCTTGTTGCTACTTTGCAAAGTATGGAAATTAAATGAGGTAGCCAGCTAATTCAGAGAAAAAGTCTGTTAAATTTAAGCACTGCTAATATATTAGAGAACTGCGACCTGATTTATAATCTCTGTAATTGTTAACAAGTAAAATGAGACTTAATAATGGTCATTGCGTACAGGCTCATCCGACAGCTACGCCCGCCTGTGGGACCTGGAGAAGGGCACGCTGGAGCGCGAGTACTGCGGACACCAGAAGCCGATAACCGCGCTCGCTTTCAGAGACCAAGCTGTATAAGATTCATATAAATGTATATGTTCAAATATTAGAACTTACTTTAAAATGTACACAATTTGTAAACGAAGTGTGTTTATAATGTGCGTTATTTAGGTATCATACTTTGAATAGTTTGTTAATGATGAAAAATATTTTTTTAACTTAAGCTAAGTTTCTCAATGCTTGACTCTTTTTCACGCCAAGCCTAAAATTAATAACAGACCCATTCACTCTGTTCACTCAGTGTTTCAGTTTTTGTTTAGATTATTTACTTCGAGTGAAAGAGCTGGATGAAGAAAAAAAAAGGAACTACCTGATACCGTCTTTACAGTGTTAGTAAACATTCATCAATTTCTTAATGTATATGTTTATATATATATATATAGTTCAATTATTTGTGAATTATTATCATATATAACATATCTGTAAACTAAAAAAATCTATTGTCAAATAAAAAAATGTAACCATCTATATCTCTTTAAAAATAGAAAAATTTAATTAATTTTCCAACAAGGATCTATAATTGAAACGGATGTATGTACACTGACAATCAACGACTGACTTTGCCATCTCTTTATCTGTTGTAAATATTTAATACTAAAAGGACATGTGTTCAATGCATTTACTGTGTAAATGATGTAGCCATACTTGTAAATAATTTTTTAAATTAATAAATACCTACTGAAATACTGTGTTTTTTTTCACATCTTTAATTTTTTCTAAAAATTATTTCATATCAAAGTATAATGGTTAGTGTTACGTGTTTAAGTACTAGCATGAGTGATTTATGTATTAAAATGCAATTAAATGAAACATAGAACCAAGCGAATACCATTTATTCTTGCAATAATATAAATAATGTAAGTCATACAATTCTATTAAGTATCGTGTATTGCACTTCGACCGAAATATAAACAAATATATTAAATACTTAGTAAAACATTATACAAAATAAATGCTTTTTTGTGACATCTCAATAACATTGACAATCCCACATCCGAACCGTTCTAATACTGTTTTAAAATAATTCAGATCCAATTGTATTTTTTTTTAATAAATTAAATAATACGTAATATCGGAATGTCGAGACTTAATCGCAGACTAGAATAATAGATATAAATGCAAGCGGTTATACGTAAAGAACTATTTGCAACGCTCAGTAGACGCGCGACGTTTAGACTGTGCGTACGTGACCGTACGACACGTCCAGTGAACGCAGACGTCGCACCGGATACAGACGACGCCTGATGAAGCGAGACGTCGAACAGCGGGAGCGGCCGAGCTCGGAACACGCGACGCTCAGTTGCAGCAGGCGTCCAGCGCCGGCAGCACGGCCTCGCCCATCTCCGAGCAGGCGTCGCCGGCGAGCGAGTAGGACAGCACGAACCGCAGCGGCGGCGGCGCGGCGGGCGCGGCGAGCAGCAGCATCTGCGTCAGCGCCGGCGGCGGCAGGAACGGGTTGTAGGCCGGCAGCGACGTGTGCGACGGCGACAGCAGGCGCACCTTGCAGCCCTGCGCACAGCTTGTGTTACGATCGTTGCATCCCATACACAAATTCAATAAAATCGACCACTTGCTTATAAACTTTTTTATATTATATTCTTCATAACGATATTGGCAAAGATTAGTATAACCTCTTTTAACCTGTGCGATGATGTGATGTGTGTGTGTAATAAATGTAATACAGTTTATAGTGGGAAATGATTAAAGCGATAAACAAATAATAATATAGATCTACATAAGATACCTTTGGCACAACCGCTTGGAACTTATAATCTTCTATGGGCGAAGTATTTTTACTTGTAGTCGAAACTACGATAACGCTCACGTCTGGGCGTGGCTTATCTTTACAGAAATGTAGCACCACTGTTAACCCATCGTCCTCCTCGAACACCGTCAACGGAGGAATTTTACTTGGATGGACACTCTGTAGAGTCAAGTTAATATCAGTCAGAGGTTGCACATTGTTGGTTTTGTTCATTGCAACTCCTTTCTGTTCAGTTGATAGATTTTCCTTATTTTCTACTGTCGTAGTGATGATTTTATCATTTTCTGCAGGTAATCTTAAGTCCAATATATTATCTAGAGAGCTATCAGATTTTACTCCAAAATTGTTATTTAAAATATTCGGAGATGAAGATTTCTCATCGGAACTGATGTCGACCATGACGTCATCGTTGGGAGTGATTGACTTTGAAGACTGAGCCAAAGGTGACTTATTTTGTTCTTCGTTCCTTTTTGTGAAGAAATCCAAATCTAATAATGCGGTATTGTTAGCTATTTGTACTTCGTGTTTCGGTGAAGATTTTTCCAGAGCATTCATTGGAATCTTTTTTGTATGTTTGCTAGAAAAAATTAAATAATTATATATTAGACTTATTTTATAGACAGCTGTTAATTTCTAAGTCGCATTGTTGAGTGTTAAATCCTTACCGTATCTCGTTCATTTTATTATAAATTTCTGCCGTCATAAATATAACAGTATAATATATTGGCAAAATGTGTATTTTATAATATATTGACGACTTAGGTTGTATGAATATTATTGATCACAATGTTTAATTTTTTTTTTATCTTATCTGTAACGTATTTTAGTCATTAAGGCAAAGGCCGCATTTACGAGGCATACCTTTACTTACCTATTAAAATTGTCTAATCGTTTCAAATTATCCGGTAACGACTGTTTCAATAATTGCTCACCAAGCGAGTCCAGTTCATGCCAACCTTCGATTTTTTTATTTTTTTCTCCTAATAAATCTGCGTCCTCTGAAATGGATAAATTGTAAAATTTAAGTAAAAGTAATAAATTATAATAAATATTTGGTATTTGGTGAGCCAGTCTCACCAGTGGACATTAAATTAACGGGTTTCAAAGGTTCGGCTATATTATTGGCACTCTCATTAGAGAAAATATCTCCTAATTCATCTATCACAGTATTGTTTGCATTCTTTGGTTTGTCACTCTCGTGTCTGTTAATGTTGGCTCCCGCAAAATCTAGTAAGCTGTCACTGTTTGTAGTTTGTACTTCTGTCTTGGATCCTTTAGATTTTATCTTCATATCACTAACAAATTTGTTATATTTATCGAAAACTTCATCGAGTACATCACTAGCATGCAGTATATCACCTGTAATTAAAAAAGTTCACTTGAGAATATTATATAAATGATGAATTATTTTTTGTTTTACTTGATGATTTAATTCATGATAAATACACTTGTATGAGATTCTTAATAATTTTTACTTAGATTTTCAGCTGGTGTGTCAGTGGAGGCCAAGTGTTGCAGCACTGGACGGAGTCTCGCGCAACTGGCATATAGCTCATGAATTAGCTGTTCTTCATCAGAAGACGCGTCCTCTGCGTGTTCCAACATATCTCTAAGAAGACCTGCACTGTCCAATGCTGCACTTACTTCTTGAGCTCGGCGACTGTTAGCTTCGGAGCGACGTTCTTCCTGCCATGAATTTAGTGGATAAGTAACTCAACTCATAACATAAAAATTTTCATAACTTTACTTACATAATAATAGATTAATTAAATAATCATTGAGGGCTGAGGGTGTGAAGTGAAAACTTCCATTTCAGAAATTTAATAATAATAATTTAATTTATTCATTCATTGCAGAAATAATAAATTTAGAGCCAATAATTTTATTTTGGTTATCTTTTACTTGAATTAATTTAAAATTTTGACAGTTTATAAATAGTTCATATAGCAAAATTGACAAAACATCAACTTATTCCTGTGTCAAAAGTTAGTAAAAAGAATACAATTACTTCATCACACCTGACTGAAAAATATACCCTCATATATGTACTCTTATAAAACATAATACAATTGTATACTAGTGCTATTTGGATAATGTGTGTAACCAAAATCCAAATTATAAAAAAAATATAATTTTTGGTGCACCTACACTAAACGAGAGATAATAACTTTTTAACATTTTCAGTATGGCTTTTTTTTAAATGTGAGTGTATTTAATTATAAAATGTTTCTTATTTTGTTACTTTTGTAATCAATGATGTAAAAGTTAATTCACTCAAACTTTGGTAATAAATCTTTTAGTTTACCTATATTTTGAGATTATATTTATTTTATAAATAGAAACCCATAAAGAGGATTTAAATACCAGTAGATATACTTTTTTCCAGACTGCAGAATGCAGAAATCACATGCTCCATTACTAAAAACTACTTAAGAATTATTAATTATATACTTTAGACCTTAGGCCTTAAGCCTTAATTATATACAAATCCAGCAAAGCGTCTATTTCTCAATTTTAAGCCAAATAACTTCTATTTAAAATAATGTAGACTATAGCTGGATATATTTATAAAAAATTATTAAATATTATAATGGGTCATGTTAAAAATTTCCATTTAAGCTAAGTGATGTATCAAGTATTATTAGTGGTTTTACAGGATATTTAATACTAATTGATAAACGTAAGGAAAAAGTGAAGGCTTGTGGTGAGATATATTAGCAATTATTGAATAGTAGAGATATTTTGCTACTGGGCAAAATAATATACATCCATCCTAATAGTTGAATAAAGAATAAAATCTGATGTATGAATCCATACAAATACAAAGGCTGAACTTACTTCTCGGACCATTGTTTTAATCAATCTATTTGCATGCTGCAGATCTTCTGGTTTTTTACTCTGTAGTAGTTTTTGCAAGAGCTTAGATTTTTCTTCATCTTCAAATATAGCACTTTTAGTTCTTGGCTTAGATATCATGGTATTGTCCTCGGGAGGCAAAGGTGGTGGAGTCTCTTTTATTACACCTTGATTTTTGAGCATATCAAATGCAACCTTAAATTTTGTTTCTTTTGGATATTCTATGGACCAGGCATGAAGCAGTTGCAGAACCTAAATTAATGTTTTTTATAGCTAACATTATGTTATTCAAAGGTTATTATATAATTACAGCATCTACAGTTAATGTACATTCCACCTACCCTTGTTCGAACTTCTGGTGCTGTTCTATCTGCGAAATATTTGGGAGACACTAGCTTTATCATCTCATTTAAGAATCTAAATTTTCCGACTTCAGCGTGAAAGTTGGAATCACAGCGCCGCATGCATCTGTCGAGCATTGTGAGTGCCAAGAGGGCTTCCCGAGCATTTAATGAGTGAATACGAGCCGCTAGTGCCTGAGCTGCTAACTGAGGACCATCTGCGGAATCTTGCATCACTACGCAGAAAGCTTCCAAGGCCGCAGCATCAGGTTGTGGCAAAGTTTCATAAGTTGCTTTTACTAAAGAAAGATAAAACACATTATATGCATAACTTCGATGCAAAAATATAAAATGACGATAGTGTATGACATACTTACAAATTAAAGCTTCCAAGCTAGTAAGCGTTACGTTCATTGTGTATATAATTAAGTGAACCAAATAACCAATACCTATTAATATTACTAGTTTTTGTTGTAAATTTGTTTTTAGGTAGATGTCATTACCCAGAAGCCATTGACATATTCGACATACTTGGGAGACCTATAATATGTAAACATTACCCATAATCAAAAGGGAAAACCGGTATTTGTAAAATGTTTTGACATTTATTGTTAACTATAACTTTTTGAAAATTCATCTTATTCTTTTATTAAATAAAAATTCAAAATAAAAAATACTTTGATTTGTATTTACATCGTAATTGGAAACTTTACAATGTCATGTCTAAATAAATAGTTGCTATATTCTTGCTATACATGTAGCTTTTACTCATTGCTAAGTATCTGTCAATGTCAAATCGACATTTCTCATTTGTGACTATAAATTTGTTTCAGCTGCTAAAAATAATTTTACAATTTTTACAGAAGTAGCTCAAAAATGGCTATTTCTAGATTGACCCGACTTATGGTACAATCTAAAAATATCTCAAAACATGAACATGTTTTGCCACGAAGAACAGCAACTACCACTCCGACTGGTGCTATACTTCCAGAACCAGAAAAAACACCATTCGGTCTCCTGAGTATTGTTTGTGCTGTCGTACCAGGATTATTGATCGGAGCTGCGATAAGTAAGAGCATTGCAAATTTTCTGGAAGAGAATGAATTGTTTGTTCCTTCTGACGACGACGATGACGACGACTAAGTATTTCAACCAGGATGGGTTGGCAACGATGGTTGACGTGAAAGTATTTTATTTTTTAACTAATAGATCTAATGCGGGTATGTGAATAATAAACAAGCTTGTTAAATACAAATTTATTGTGTTACAAAAACCACATTATGTATTTAATGACTTTGTGCTAAGTTATTAAAAATATCTAACTTAATAATTAGGTGATTACTCAAACAATATTTTAGTTGTTACAAAACTTTAAGTCATACTTATTTACAACGTAGACATAAGTACATATATTTATACATGATAAGCAAGCTATATACATTAATTTGAATTTCTATCATAAAAATCACAATATTCATAAATATATCCCGGGTAACAAATTATGCAGTCTGTGCTGAGCTAGTCAAATGTTACTCTCAATTTAGTTGTATTCAAAAATCTCATTGCTCTTGTGCTTAATATTAAGAAAATGTGAATAAATGTCTTCTGAAAATGGCATATTCAGTCTTATTTTTTAAATTCCCATCCATTCAAATCCTCTTATGGAAGACTTATTCATTATGAGTTTATGGTAAATAATATTTAATATTTATAAAATTTCCATTATCATATTAATATTGTTGTGTTTCACATTGATCAATTTCTATTATAAAAGAGGTTGTACTAAAATGTAAATAATATTTTGGTCTTATCCTAAAAAGAATTTTATGAATTTTTAAATAATATCTCAATGTTCATAAAACTTCAGACATGTATACTTGTCTGTGAATAAAAATGTATATATTTTAACTATTACATTATTGAATATTTCTTTTGACTAAAGATATACTGTATTTCAGAAAAGCAATACTGTTTGCTGTCAAATTTTTTAACTTACATAATTAGTAACCATTCAATGATATATATCCCCAAAAAAGACATATTAATGGTAAGAGTTAAAATGATAAATATCAAATCTGTCTGTACCTTTACTCCTCCATTCTTTACATATAGACATTAGTACAATTGAACAATAATTTAAGTGTGGTATCATCGTCAAGATTTAAATATAATTTCTCAAAAGTGTTATAAAAAGCACTGGTGTGTTTTTTGGATAACTATTTACTAGGTGGCACCTCCTAGACTAATTTTGCATCAGGCTAGACCCCAAGCAATTATATTATGAAAATATCATGGATAATTATTAAATCAATAGCAATGATGTTCTGTAGTCCTTAACATTGAGTTTAAAAATACCAGGACTAGTGTGAAAAGTGAGAAAATACCTCACAGTCTAAATGTTTATACAGTAGCCATGAATCACCAAAGGATTAGCTATTTTGTGATTTCTTAATTCAACTAACTAGATGTAAAATTTTATTGAATATAAAAAAAATATATTTAAATGCAAAAAAAGCAATAGAATTTAAAGTTATGTCAAATATTTGAATGTAAAAATTAAAAGGTATCATACACTTTTATGACATGATAACACAAATCTATACTTAAGAATAAATACTGTGCATCAGCAAACAGGAATTTACAAAATCTATCGACAAAAGTAATTTGGTCCTAAAACACAAATTTATCACAAATAAATATGTCTGAGAATTTGCTTTGGAATGGAATCATACAAAGCAGATATAACCCTCCTCGTTTTTAGTTTTCAATTTAAGTATTATATTTTTGGATTTTTTTCCCAATTTCGAAATGAATTATTATGATAATTTGGTATTAACAACTCTATATATTAACAACATCACGATGCAGCCGGTCATAATAGTAAATATGATGTTAGCCGTTGCACAATATTTATGCTGAAGTAATATAATTGAATTTTATGTCTTTGGTGTGTCAAATATATTCATAAATGAGCATCACAATGGTTTTGATACTGTTGTATACAAGTAACAAATTTAACAGACTATTTTCCCTGTTACATTTGCTGTTCTTTTTGCGTCCATATATGAGAGATATTAATACTCTTATGTCTGTAAATTTGCCGATAAAGCAGTCCAATAATTGTAATTCTTCCTTGTTTGTTCGATGTGAATACATTTTAACATGGACTTTCATAAATAATGAGAATAATTTAGTATGTTATTCCGGAGGTCTCTTGTGCTCTCCCCAACCATGGAAGCACTTGGTGAACCGCCGCGACTCTTTGTCCTTCAGTGTGAGGAACAGTTTCCGCGTTCTGTCTGGCTGCATTGTCTTCATGTGTTGAATGTATACCTGTTGATGTAAAATTGTAATGTTTATGATAAGATAGTTGATATGTATAATATATTATTAGAAGGTAATAACTATAGAAGTCCAAGTGAAGGATTGATAAATAGATTACAGCTACATAAATATGTTACATGTTGGAGTAATGCGAAATGCTTTATCAGATCGCACCTCTACAGTGGCTAAAGCAACATGTATGATATATATTTATCAATTACCCATTATAAATCTATAACTATAATATACTTTTAAAAACTCTTTATGTTAATAACTATTGATACACAAGTTGCCTTAACTTTGAAAATGGAATACAGTTTAATATATAAACTTTTTGCAACGGGTTTATTTAAATATATGATACTAATATAAAGTTTTTAATTACTAATTTAATATGATAACAATAAAAACAGCTTACAGGCAATAAATTGCATTAAATTCAACAACACAACTGAACTGAAATTTGAACTTAAGACTGTTAAAACATCTAATTATGTAAATATCTGACTGTGATAACTGACCATCTTTCTAAATAAGAAGTTTAAATTAATACATTGCAATATGTAATATATTTACCTGAGCAGATTTGTATGCCAGTTTGATTTCAACCTCGGAACACCGCGCTCCAAGCCACAGAAACACTTGCTCGCCATTGTCCAATATCATAATATCGTCATCTGCCAAGTCGTCCTTGTGAAACAAAGAATATTATGATAAGTGTTTCATGATTTTTTCGCACAGAAAATTCAATTTTTAAATTAATACTTTATAATATATGAAAAATTGCACTTATGTTTATACACACTCTAGAAAAATATTATCTTATTCGCTGTTGCCTAATCTCCAAAGAGGTCACATACAGAGATAAATATAATATAAGGAAAATGGACGACTCTACAAATCCGACGTTTTTAATATCTTTTTTCGGCCCGACCAGGGAGTTTTAAAACAGAGCCTCGGGATCTGTGATCTTATATCACAAGACCAATGAATCGGTTGAGCAAAGCAACAATAATATATCTTCAACAAACATGAAAGGAACTCGACTCCTATTTTTAATTTTAAGGTGGTTCCTATTTTAATGTAAAAAAACGAATCCTAATCATACCTGACAAAAATCTGTACATTTCTCCGATACAGTGAAGTATCCCTTCTCATTGGAACATCGGAATAAACGTGTAAAGTTCAGGTAGTCGGCGTCCGAGTCGTACGGCTTCCGTCCGCCCAGAGCAACCCAGAAAAAGTTGTCAGGTTCACTGCCTTCGGCTAATACCTGTTTAAATAAAATATATTTATCAATGTTTATATTAAAGTGTTTTTTTTTTTCAAATAATCATCTACAGAAACGTGATCACGTGTGGACGAAAACTAGTAGAACGAAACGAACGAAGAGCTAAAATGGCTTAGTGGTTAGAACGTGTGCATTTTATCCGATGATTGTGGGTTCAAACACGGACAAGCAGCGCTGTCTTTTCATGTTTTTAATTCATCCCGTGCTCATCGGTGAAGGAAAAAATCGTGACGAAACGTGCATGTATCTTCTTTAAATAAAATTCCTACGCATTATTCCGTCAATCCACATTGGAGCAAGGTGGTGGAAATTGATTTAAAAAACTTTCTTCTCAAAAGGAGAGACCTCAGTCGTTCTAGGGCCATTTATGAATGTCTTATTATATTGTATATTACTGTCACTTACCTGGAGGCTGACCCAGGGGTTATTGAACTTCTCGTCAGCGATTTGTTCAATGAGTCGCGCAGAGTCCGCGTCACTTTTACTACCGATCCACGCGTACACGATTGCCGAAGACTGCTCCTTGGAGCCTTCTAGTGGCACGTTCAGGATGTAGCTATCGATATGTCAATAATTTGGATATACAAATTGTTACATAAGTTAAAATGTTGACCTAATTATACTTTGAATTTATCAATATCAAAATATGAAATAAGGCAATTACGATGTTCCTGTAATATATAAATATTGACAAATTTTCGTTGAAGTATTTATGTAATAAATATTATTGTATGTTTGGCGTAAATTACGTAAGGCGTAGGATCGTCGAAGTGAGTTGGTTCAAGGGCGGTTACCAGAAGGCGCTGTTGAGGTTGGCGGCGTCGGCCTTCACCTGCACGAGGCGCGTGCACAGCGCCGAGCCGTTACTGCGCAGCTCGAACAGCTCCACCGGCGGCCGCTCGCCCGTCTGCACACACACACACACATTGAGGTCACGCGGTGCAGAGAGATAATGCCACCTAGTGTTGCCGTAGGCTTCTAAGGTCCAGGCTACTTTATTTCTTAACAGAAAAATTAAGATTCGAACCCGGGACCTCAGGACTTACAGTCGTACAAGTTGGCCGACGAAGAAGTCGCACTTTATGTATTTTACGTTGAACATTTTCTAATGCAAGTTGCTACAGTTGATTTATATAGATCATATGATGAGATGCACTCATTGATATTTAAGAAATTGAAGTACATATATTAAAAGACATCTAGTTTATTGAAAAAATCAATTGAGATACTTAAAAAACTTAACCAAATGGACGTGAAGTCATTATTGTAAAAAAGGTTGATAGCGCAATCGTATTGTGCAATCGAGAGAAAAACATCTCACCGGCTTCTGATTCCTCTTCCCGTCTCGTATGATGAACCGCCTCCGGAAGTGCGCCATGAACTTGAGGCTCTCCTGCTGCTGGTGCGTGCGCACGACGTCCAGACGGCGGCAAAGCTGCTTGAACTTGCGCTCCAGGCCGAAGGTGAAGGTGAGCCAGCCCATGTTGGGCGCCCGCCGGCCCTGCCAGAAGTACACGACCCACGATGCGCTTTCCGCCTCCGCCTCCGCTTCGGCCTCCGCGTCCGCGGCGCCCGAGCCGGAGCTGTCGTCTTCCGCCTGCGTCGTCAAAAGTTCAATGTTTGTTTAGCACTTTCAAATCCAATATATATCATTCAAGTCAACGTCACAATAAAGCATTTTTTCAACATTACATCCTAGTTTATCCTTGCAGTACTTGTCTTTGAGTAATAATTTTATTGTTCCTCGTTTATCGCTCTTTCTATTAGTGAATATATATATATATATATTTGGTAGGCTCTTAAAAACGATTTATTTACTTTCATGACTTATACTTTAAGCATAGATGACCACAAACCTCGGCGGGCAGCACGTATCTACATAGAAACACGTAGCAGTCGCAGCTGTAGAAGATGCCCAGCTCCGGGTCGGGCAGACGGACGAAATGTCGACCCTCTAGTACGAAAGCTTCCATAGCCTCGAGATCCTCGTTCCATTCGTCTGCCAAGGTCTTAGCTTCGGTTGCTGACATCGCTGGTTGTCGGGGTGTGAACAGCGCTGACAGATCCGTCCTGTGTTTAAAAAAAAGTTGCATAATAACATTTATCTAGAGAAGTGGCTCAAATATGGTGCTATTTAAAATCACCCTTTTTTGCAGGTTCTCTTAGGTAGATTTTACATAACTAACGTGTCGAAGCTTGCCGTTTAATTCCTTTTTCGAAAAGAGAATTCGAAAATACAAGTGAACAACTAGAAAATGTAAATAACTGTTCTTCATCAACCTTCGCAATATTTACTCCGATTTAAAATATAATCATAAAAATATCACTTCTTTAAGATAAACTTAAAACTAAAACCGACTTGGTCTCCTGCTGTTTAGCCCAGGAAGCGAGGTCTGCGCCCGTGCGAGCCACAGACTCCGCCGTGCGAGTGAAGTCCACCGCGATAACCTCCTCCCAGCCCAGGAAGTACGTCTTGAAAACCTATACAACACCAATTATTATTTATGTTAGCTATATAGCCAGTCTACTGCTTCTGCTTAGTAGTAAAAAGTCTACAGAATATTTGACATGGTCCAGAGAATAATCTACTATTATTCTTTGAACCATGTCAAATAATGGATTTGCAAAAAAAAAAACGGGTTTTGAACGTCGACGAAGTAGTTATCGGTAATTAAAAAGTAGAATTAAAGCTGATTGAGTGTATAGTGCAATAGTGTTGTATTGTAAATAAATATATATTAATAAAGAACTGATTTATTTATTTATCTTCGATTGAAATAGCCTGTAGTCGTGATTAGTATGAAGATAGAATAAGAGATAGCCAATTATGATAGTGTGCGGTCGTAAATGTGCGGGCGTGTGTGCGTGCGAGTGTGTGTGCGTGTGCGTGTGTGCGCGCGGGCGCACCTGCGTCTCGGTGCCCTCCTGCAGGCGCGTGACGAGCGCGTGCGGCAGGCGCGGCGCCATGCCGAACAGCTCCTGCGCCAGCTTCACCGCCGCCGCGCGCACCAGCCGGGACGACTTCTTGCCGAACCTGACGCATTGCACACTGTATGACCGACTGCCTAGTGGGGGGCACGGCGGAGGCGTGCGAGCACAGATAAAGTATTTTTGGAAACAGATCCACAAGGGGAATGAATGAGAGATGATCTTATAGAACACGACGCAGCATTAACTAATAGATAACTTGAAACTGGTAGTGTTGAGCTAAACTAATTTTGATTCGCATGTTAACTATATTGAATCAGCTTGTAGATTTTTATAAACTTATATTTGCGATCTCAACATGTCGTGCGTCGGCTCGTTAATTTGCCTTACCAAACGAACAAGTCCTGGTGCGCGTCCAGTATGTAGACGTTCCTGGTGGCGAGGATGTTCCGCTCCAGCACCCCGCCCGCCTGCGGCAGCTCCAGGTAGCCCATGCCGAGCTCCACGCGGTACAGCCGCGGGGGTGACCACGTGAACTGTTCCGGCACGTGCTCCTGCGCAACAGATACTTATTGTTATTGACATCAGGCGACATTTTGCAAGGATATTAATTTCTTTTAACAAATATTCCAATCGTGTAAGCAAGGTGCTATTTTCAAAAAATAAAACAAATTTGCTCATAATTGTATAAGCATTCAAAAGTTATCGTAATTTTGTAATTAACCTCAGCTACGAAAGGTGCTTCGTCCGTGTATTCCAAAATCTGCAAAAATCCTTTCGATTCTTTTCCGGGCAGCTCCGATATTAGCTCCGCCTTGTTCTTTCTCTCCTCCTTGTTTATCTTCTCAGCAAAAAGTCGCGCTTTTGATTTTAACGTGTTCTTAGCTTTTTTGCCGGTCCTGTAAGTTTATAAGGCATTTAACACAACTTTTTTTTTAATTTTAATGTGGTCTCAGGCATAATATCCGCGTATGAATGTCTCACTCACCACAAGTATATGACGAGGCCGGTGTCCAGCACGAACACGTATCTGGGGTCGAGCGAGGCGGCCCGCACGGCGACGGGCTCCAGGTGTATGGAGCTGCCGGCGCCGTGCACGCGGTACAGGCGCGTCACGTAGTGCTGCGGGACACAAACCACCTCAGTTCCGGCTGCGAAAACTCTATCGACAGCTTCTTACAACATCTTATTCAACTGCATCACCATAAGCCTGATTATGTTAATATCAAAATGTTCTTTATTCGAGTAAGCTCACGTTACACTGTTGAATTAAATTTAAAGCTACCACCGGTTCGAAAAGTGGATTCTTTCGAGAAGACCCGACAAGAAACTGATAAATTTAAATATTGTAGACAGATAAGTTCCTTCTTCCTAACAGAGGAGTATGACTCTTCCATTTCTGACACTTGACCATTGACCAGCTGCTACTTGAGGCTTTGGTCATCTCCAATGACAGGAGGAGTAAAGATAAATAACCAACTTTTATCTTCAATTAACATGACATAATTTGGTAAGTTCTATAATAATCTATGGTGTCATTATGGTTTTGTGAGTAAATGCCATTTTGTATAGCTAATCGGCAAAGCTATCATTGGAATTTTAAATGAAAAATTAAAGTGCAATAGAAAATCTAGGGTTTATTTATGGTCACGATATGGTTCTCCTGCCCCTGGAATACAGTTAAGGCATACTCCGCGGCTCACCGGGTCGTCCACGGTGAAGAAGCCCGAGGGGGTCCTGCTGCCGTTGATGTAGACGGGCGGCGTGGGGAACAGCGCGAGGAACTCCGGCGACTCGTCGTTCTGCTCGTGCCGCTGCGTGCGCTTGGCGCCCAGCAGGTTGCGCAGGTTCACGGCGTGCATCGCCGCGCACGCGCCCTTGTCCAGCTGAGGAGTGCGTCGACGCGAGTTCAGCATCGGATGGGGCACGGTCTTATCGTGTTAGCCATGGGTCATACTTCGGGAGTTACACTTACAGTTGCCTTGGAACCGATCCAAAAGTGTATATCCCACGACAGTTGCCCCTGTTCTTCGATGGATGTCTTCAAGATAATGTAGCAGTCGCCTTCGAAGAATTTTCCGTGTGCGACCTGTTTTGTGGAATATTAGTAAAATTTAATTTCCTATAAATTTTAAATAATTATATCTTATTGACAAATCACCTCGTCGACGGGAGCCGGTATGAAGTTCTCGATTTCCCAAATCTGTAGCCCCGGCGTCTGTCCGGTGTCTTCGTCGAAGAATTCTGAATAATCCAACGGTGGCTTTTCTAAGCTCTCATCCCAGCGTTTTGGTCTGTTGAATAGAATATTTTATACTAAATATTTGAATACAAAGCGCGTGTGATAATTAATCTTATATCTACTAGTATAGACATAGCATACCTCATGTAGAATGTAGTTTCAGTAGAATGTCATGCATCATCAAACGTCATACTTTTCAATGCTACATAATATATTGATATTATTGATACAACAGTGTCAATAATATAAATATTTAATAAAGACGCGGACGTATATAGTATACAGATATTCTTTCTACTGAATTTTTCTTAAGGTTGTAAATGTATACGTAGTTTTTGTACATTTTTATCTCAAAAGGACAATTGATAATCGGCTCTGTATGTCGGTAATTAGTCATTAGTTGTCAATATTACAAAAAAAAATTATTATACCATTTACATAACGTGTGTTTTCTTTGCGGTATGATGATGAACTATGAATTTTTTAGATTAAATGTGTATATGTATTATATTGGCGATTAAATTAATTTCAAATAAATATAATGCATGTTATTTAAAAATTATAAGCTCCTTATAAATACATATAAAATAAACTATGCCGAATTTCGTAATCCTCCGTTAGTTTCCTTCATTTTTTATTTCAATTTGTTATTATTTACAAATATTCAATAGCCATATACCCATCGTTTCATTCCCGAGCATCAACCATGATCTCACTAAACTAGAACTTCTTTAAAATTTTATTTAATTTAGCAACATTGGCTGTACCCTTTCTAGGATCCTGTCGTAGAACCATATACATTGCCCCACAAAAGTCATGGACTCTATGCAGTCAAGTAACAGGAGTACCAAGTTTACGTTTATTCCTTGTACCAATGCTATGAGCATAAAGTTCTTTCCACGTATTGATATACGTATAGATAAGACGTTTCAAACTGTACTGTGATATGCATTCGACGCCTTCTAGTATTTCAGACGAAATATAAGCAGGGCCCTGCCCAGCCACCGGCACTAACTTGAGCTCGCTGTGCGGCAGGTCCCCGTCGCGCGCGGCGTGCTGCGTGTTGGCCTGCTCCTGCATGCCGCGCAGGATGAGCGCCGAGTCCCGCTGCTCGGGCTCCGCGCGGCCGCGGCGCAGGCGCAGCTTGCGCGCTATGGGGTCCGACTTGGAGCCCGATACTGAGCGATACAGTTGTAGATAAAATATCTAATAGAAAATGAAATGACCCACTACGAGACAAAGTACTCCTTTCTTCTTAGGGTTTGGAGTCAGTTCTACCCGGGTGTTGAATATAAGTAAGTGCAGAATTTAAATCGACGCATTCGAGCACGGAATAATGTAATAACAAAAAGCATATGAAACATCAGACATGCTTCCCTGGATATATGAATCAACGATCGTCGGAAACAATCGGAATCTTTATAGGGAAAAACACGATAAATTTGTTTGTAAACATTAATCAAGTTATATAATGAGATAGGTAGTTAATCTACATGGTGGTAGGGCTTTGAGCAGGTCTGTGTGGGTCGGTACCACCTCATCAGATAGTATATATAGATAGTGGCGGAAGACGCCAAACAGCAATACTTTGATTGGCGCATTGACGATGTAAGGAATGGTTAATATTATTTACAGCGACAATGTCTACGGGCTGTGGCGAACCACTGACCGTCAGGTTAGGATTTGGCCATAGGCCTACCTGTTTCGTAAAAAAATAAACATATTAGCGGTTATCGTATTCTGTAACGCTCTGATAATTTTCAACTGTTTTCTGTAATGTGTTATCTGACACTCTACGAGACATCTATTGTAACACATTTAGAATAAAAAAAAAATATATATCTCCCTTTTCTCGCACATATTCAAATTTATATTTTGATGATAGAAAATTATTCAGATTTAAATGTTATTTGTATGGATCATCCATCGTAAATAATACGGGTAAATAACGTAATTATTGAATAACATAATGAATTAAAGTAAGTAATGGCTGTAAATGCCTCACTGCTGGGCTAAGGCCTTTTTGAGAATAAGGTTCGGAGCTTATGGCATCTTTATGCGGTTTGTCTCATCTGTTTTCCCTCCCCACGACCACGAAATGAAGTATCAAATCAAAACCCTTTATACAATATGAAAACATCACACAGCACACTTATTTATTGATAAAGTTAAAATCTACCACCGGTTCGGAAAAGAAAATGCTCCGACCTGAGATGAACCAGCAAAATAAACTCAGCAGTTTGCTTTCTTCTTATTTTTTGTATATTCAAACACAAATTAAGCAGATGAAAAATCGAATCCGCATTCACCAGTTAATATTAAACTGATCCAACCACTAGGACGTCTGTGCTCATATCGAAATAGCTAAACTAAAGTAATATTTGATACTCACAGCAGGGCGCCGAGAGTTCCGGTGTCGCTGCGCCCGCCAGTTGCAACTGGGTTTGTAGAGAGAAGTCGATGTTATAGTACTGGAGGCCGGATCCGCGGGGCCTCTCCACGGGCTTCGGCGGCATTACGAGGTCTGGGTTACCGTGTAGTTGTAAACTCTCAAGGTCGCTCAGTAAATGTATCGCGTCCGGTAACGTGATCAGCTTGTTACAACTCAGATTGAGTTTCTTTAAGGATCCGCATCTGCACAGTAACGATATTTGATACATAATTTATGAAACATAATATTAAAAAAAAACAAAGATTTCTATAAGTACATAATACTAATAGTATAGTCCGGTTTCTCGTAATATAGATTTACAGTATTGTACTTTTATGCCGACATCAGAGATTGGTAGTTCACCAGAATTTCTATCGACGAGAAACCGACGGCCTTACTTATCTATACTAATACAATAAATACGAAAGTAACTTTGACTGTCTGTCTGCTGCTCCTTCAACACCAAACCACAGAATCGAATTTGATGACCTTGAAGCACATCGAATAAGGCAAGCAACAGACAAGTCGCAGTAACTATTTCTATGGTTTAAAAATTGGCAACAAACTAACGACATTTATATTTCATTTAATTGTCATAAAGTATTAATTGTTATTGACATAAGTTACATACAAATTTTAAACGTTTTAAGCAAGTAAAAATTGCAATATACAGTTTCCATAGTTTCCTTTTAAAGTAGTTAAAGATAAAGAGATAAACAAAAGCTTGTATAGATTTGAAGTCCTATCTGAGCACTTGCGGAATGTTTAACTGCATTGTTTTATTCGTTTTGAGACGGGTAGCTAGTCTTACAATTTTAATGCGTCGTATATTCTAGAAGATTCGGACCCAGATGGTTATATTCTGACACATTGTAAAAACGTTGTAGAGCAAGGGTAACGACATCTTACTATTATCAATATAGATTACAATATTACTTTTGCCGTAACCAGGTTACGTTAGTCATTGAAGATCTCATATTGATAAGTTTATTTATTTTACGTATTAAGTACGTTTAATTATTATCAATAGCTACCATTTACATTAAATATATATATTACGTGTACTATGTGAAAAATGTAGATTATATTATATGTCTTTTAAGGAAAATGAACATAAACACATGACACAACTCTCGATTAAAGAAACGAAGAAAAACTTACTAGTTACTCTTTTGATAAAAATAAGCAATTAACTACATACATATATTCTGTGAAATGAATCAATAATATACCTACAACTCCACACTGTTGTCTATAAATATACTATTGAATAAAGCTAAAGAGTTTGTTTGTTTAACACGCTAATCAGTGCGGACTTATCCCATTTATTGATAAAGATACACACAGACAGAAGACAGACTACATAACATCACGCTGTGAGCGGAGTAGTAACGTTAAACACGGGTGAAACACGTGGCGAGGCGTAGCTAGTTATTAATATGATTATAATTGACCAATGTACACAGTTGGGTAATTATTTAAATTTTATAATAGTTTATAAAGAGTACCAACCTGCATAGTCCTTCGGGTATCATTTCTAGAACATTATTAGCAGCCGAGAATACTTCCAAGTTACCGAGCTTGCCTATACCGGAAGGTATACCCTCGAAGTCCAGTTTGTTATCATCCACGTGGAGTCGTCTCAAATTCTGTAGTTTGCACAACGAAGCTGGTAGTACGGTCAACTTATTTCGTGACAAATTAAAACTTTCGAGTTTTTGCCAAATATCCATCGCTGGAAGAGACATTACGTCATCATAATTAGTTTTTCTGTTTTATCATCAATTATTTACAATCAAGTTCATTCAAAATGGTCCATTCGATTGGACACGGAGATAGCGGGTTCTAAATCGGAAAATCACCAATTAGTTTTGATCACCAACATGGTATCCAACAATTTGGGTGTGTTTTTTACGATATTCGTAGACGGATGAGCAAATGGGTCACTTGATGGTAAGTGGTCACTTTCGCCCATAGCCAATAGTGCTATAAGAAATATTAACCATTCCTTACATTGCCAACACGCCACCAACCTTGGGAACTAAGCTGTTATGTCCCTTGTACCTGTAGTTCTGGCTCATTCACCCTTCAAACCTGAATTAAACAATACTGGGTACTGTTGTTCTGCGGTAATATATCTGATGAGTGGGTGGTACCTACCCGAACTGGCTAGCACAACGCCCTACCACCAAGTAAAAAAATATTTATATTTTCTGACAACCTCGATCACGAAGCAACTAAATTTAGAGTGCGTAATGACTCAAGTATACCGAGTGTATCTAGTATTCTACGAAGATAATAATCTGCTTTAATTATACAGTAAAGTGCAATAAATATACATAAGTGAAAACACTTTCGTAAGAAAAATTATTGTTTGGCAGCTTTAATGCCTATTCATTGTCTATTACATGCGTGAATGAATAACGAGAGGAATATAAGGCTTAGTGTCCATTATTTGTTCGGTGTTTTACGTTTATTATTATTTATAGATATAACTTGTTTGCGATAAACTTCTAGTTTATTAGTGTCATATTTTAATATTTTTTTTATTTACTTTTTAGCGTCAAAGTCCCATCGTTCCCTAAGTAACATTTCCACGACCACCATCAATAAAAATTACCCTATAATCACAACTTATTTTAACTGAAACTGATAAATCATTTTGGCCATATCCGAGTCGGGCACAGACAGTGTGAATTGAAAAACGCCGATATCCTTTAAATTTACATCGTAACGTCGTCGACTCTTGTCTCCTGGATTTTGATGCTTATAAAGGTGTCTTTTATTAGAGAAAAAAAAATATTCATTATTCAGTAGCCATTATCCTGCGTGGAATAAAACGAATGCTATTCATGCTCTTCATTATGATTTTCATCATCTACATAATTTTTAACGAGTATTACGCCGTATTATATGATGTCTGTAATATGTGATTTCATGTATTAATTGGCAATGGGAGTATGTACATATACATAATACTTAATATTGTTATTGTTCGAGAGTAAATTTCTGGAACCTTCAACGCGTATCTTGGTTGTCCTTAAAATATGTTATTGGAGCGTAAACTTTGCGTGTTACATACGTAATTTCCATCGCAAATATCACACCAGTGTACTGTGACTATTTCGTTTGTCCAGTGGCTAGATATATAAGGCCGTAATCGCGAGGTCTTGTCTTCATACTCCAGGTCTGGCCAATAAAGTTATATAACAGCCCAGAGTTTGGAATTGGGAAGTATGTATGCTCCCATACCTCGGAAAGCCCGTAAAGCCGTTAGCCCTGCGCCTGAACTCTTTCAGATCGTGACGAATTACCGTCCCATCGGATTATGAGAGGAAGTATTGAAGGAAAAGAAAGTGCCCCTGTATTTGCGCCATATAATATGTCCTGCGTATATGGTTAAGCACGTGAAAATTCAGTAGTACTCGTCTAGATTTGAGCTCGCAATCATCGGTTAAGATGCATGCGTTCTAAGCACTGGGCCACCTCGTCCTGTTGCAAAATAGACTCCAATTATGTTGAATATCTTATACATTAAATTTCGTACGTTGATGTCTCGATAATTGACTATCAGTATAAAGCACTAATTATAAAATTATACTCCAATCCCAATAAAAAAAAAAAAGTAATATTTATATTATTTTTGAAATACATTTATATATATATATATATATCGAGTGCTCCAAGTTTTAAATCTCGTTTTAGTAGAGTAATATGAAACCTTGATCTAAACACGGCAAAGCAGGTTTTGAACGCACTTGAAGAGGAAACTGTGCCAAAGGTAACTTTATATAGAAGAGAGAGCATGTTAAATGTTAATGTACCTTTTTGTCAGTTAAAATAGAACATAAACAGTCCTATGTCCTTTTGTTTAACTTGTTAATATAATCCTATGTAATATAATAAATACGAAACCTCAATATAGATTAGGACATAGAGTACATAACACCAGTCTGGTTTACGGGATACTAGGGAAATATTAACTTAAACTAAGTCTGATAAATGTGAGACTTTTGTGCAAAGACTTCTTGAGGTTTGAATATACCATGTTCAACGCATGCTGTACCAATGATAGTTTGAGTTTCGGAACATTAAGAACATGTAGAAGATTTTTATCCGTCTTAGTCATTATAGAAGCACAGGAAAATTCAGTGCTCTGCCAGATTGGACCAGTTATCATTAGGAAAATTAGGCCCGATCCAGACATATAGTAATTACATAGTCAAAACTGTTTTACAGTAAAATAAAATGATAAGACACAAATAACAAAATTGCTAGTTTCACATCAAATTTAAAATATTATCTGTTAATTGAAATTTTCTTTACATAATGATAATTTTATATCTAACCAACTGAATCCGGTAGACCTGTTGATATATATATATATATATATATACTAATTGTCATGTTGCTTGTTAAATGTCATGGAAGTTTATGTGCATAGCACAGCACAATCTAAAAGCCAGTTTCAACAAAGCATAAAAATAAATGATTCCATACCTGTCGAAATTTCCGTGATATCATTATCACTTAAATTGAGCCTTTTCAAATTTTGTAAGGAGTATAGTGCATCAGGTACTTTTGTTAATGCATTTTTAGATAAGTCCACATCAGACAAGTTGCAAAGAGTGTCGAGTGACGTTGGTAGATTGGCGAGAGTTCTCTGTGTATTTCTCATGTGGAGAGTTTCCAGACTCTGTAGTGACGGTAACTGTCTAACAAAAAAAATAAAAAAAAATTATAATAATTATTTAAAGCTAGTATATTATTACATATATATAATACATATTATATGCATGACACGAAAGTAAAAAGTATATATCATTATTACTTGGAATATCATATAAAAAATATCAAACATGTTTATCATGAATTATATTTCAATATATAACAAAAAATATTTATGTTTTATATGTGTTTCAAATTATGTTGTCTTATTATTTATTTATATACATTTTTATGATAAATAATAAGTTGCCGAATAATAAATACGGAACATAGTTACCTCAACTGAAATAATCCAAGTGGGTTGTCGTTAAGTATAAGAGTCTGCAGGTTAGCCAGTCTTCTAGTTTGAGGAGGAAGAGTCTCCAAAGAGTTATTAGAAAGATCTAGAAACAATAGATCTGTCAGCTGAACAAACAGTGTTGGTGGTATACTTTCAATTCTAAAACAAGTTATTTCATTGAGATCAGTATTACCAACACAAGGACTACATATTTAAATTTTAATATACATATATTCAAAATAAATAAGCATATAAAATATTCAAATTAATCAACATTTTTAGGATTACTTTATGTAATATCAAATAGTGGTGTTACAAATATTTAATTCTGATTATATTTTAATTTGTTTAATATATGATAGACAGATAGACAGCTACATCAGCCACCTGATAATAGGTCGTCACCAAGTTAATAATAATAACATCTCCATAAACATCTCCAAACATGAATTTATAATTTTATATCCATTGTGCCTATCGTTTTTATTCACTTACCATTTCAAATCTACAACTATCAATGGGAGTATCAATATTTGTGATACCCACCCAAACAGGGTTGCAAACAGTTATTCAAAGCACTATAGTTTTAATTTATTTAAGAATTAATCAAGCAAAATTGTTGATGTTAATTTGAAACAAAAAGAAATATGTCCAAGAAGTAACTATTGTTGTCCACTTTTATGTTTTACAAATTATGCATATTTATACTTACTTATTATTACTAAGGTTTAAAACGAGAAGGGATTTGGCTTTTTCTAATCCTTCAGGTACTTCTTTTAGTCTGTTATGAGATAGGTCTAAAGTTGTCAATTCTTCTAAACGAAACAATTCGGCTGGTATTCCTGAGCTTTTAACATTGTTGTGCCTTACATTCAAGGAACGCAAACATTTTAATTCTGTCAGTTCTCCAAATAACTTTTCTAAGTTATTCTTCTTCAATGATAAATTTTCCTACAAAATTTTCAGATTTTTAACACAATAAAACGAAGTTTTTAAACAATGTCAATGGTGATAAAATGTAAACAATATATTATTTACCAATTTCATGAGCTTTCCTAATTCCTCGGGAATTTCCTCTAAATTTGTTTTATCAAGCCTGAGCCATTGAAGCCCGGTCATGTAACGAATTGCATCGGGAAATTTGTCGCCCTGTAATTAAAGTAACATTTAGGCCACATAACATAGGAGGTTAGTGATGATATCATAACGAAAATAAAAGGTACTAATCGCCTCGAACTTACACTAAAGTCATTGCAAGTGAAATCAACACCACGCACAAAAGGCAATAAGCCTGTGTTTGCCATGTTTTTAACTATATTTTAATTTTAAAACATTGGTTTCGTCTGGGCTCCATGAAATACTCTGATTCAATGAAAAATAAGAAATGTCTATATGAATATGACAATTGACAACGGCTGTCGTTGAATGATAGATGTAGGCTATGGCAGATAAAATAACAGACAATATTTTCTTGTTACCTCAAAAACCATGAACAATGAAAAAGTAGTAGAATATATTAGTTTATTTCGGTATGTTAAATATACTGCTTTAATTTACTTTAGGAACATAATATATACGGCTGGTTTGCTAACGAATGCCGAACTGAAAAATTAATTAAACCTAACATTTATAATGAAGTTGTAAGGCATTTCGGATGTTTTAGTTGTATATATTAATATATACACAAGTAGATGCAGTAAAACGCATTTACTTTAAATTTAGAGTATTAAAGGGACGAATTTTTATGTTCTTGTACTTAATATTACCAGAGAAAAAATTTAAAAATCTCAGAGTCAATACTTTAATTTTCTGCTATCCAGGTACCAACATTTTTAAGCACAACTCCAAAAATTGACTAGTCTTATTTATATGTAACATAATGCATACAAATATGAATGAGAAATGCTTAAAATATGCATGAAAATTGACAAAATAATTAACATCAAATGATAATTTAACTTTTTTAATATTTATAATTTGTAGATGTCAGAAGATGAATTACAATTAAAAGAAACTTTAAATTTAAAAAAGGATCGGTCCACATCCAACACTGAAATTTTAAGCTATGTTGTCTGCTGTCTCTTTCATTTTTCAGAATTCTACTAAAACAAAAGATGTACGGCTGGTGAGCGCGCTGTACGAGCCGTGCAGTTAATAGTTTAACAAGCAATAACCTAATTACCGAAGTAGTTACAGAAAAATATTTTAAAAATAGTGAAAATATGCATTATCATGCATATTATCTTAGATTCAATATTGATGAACACTGGTGGTGGGAAAAACGTAATACATATAATACACCCCTAGTTAACACAACAAGCAGACTTATTATTAGCCTTGTTGATTAAAAATTTGGCATATGAATAAAATACTCCTGCTATTATTTTTAACATTTATTTTTCTCTATTAGATGTTTAACAAAACAATATCTACACTCTCAAAATAATATGTATACTATCCAATTGCCATTCAAACTATACAAAACAATTATGTGACCAACATAAAATAGTAATTGATATTTAAATTTAATTTTTGTATGTTTATTGTTATATATATATTATAGGTACTAACATAATTACATCTAAAAAAACTTAGAAATCGGAAATGCGAATAGATGCAGAAGGATGTAATTGAAGAACCTATTTTTACCTAAACTAATATTAAAGCATTCAGGTTGACATTTGAAGAAAATACATACACATGTAAATTCAGATTACACAATATCTATAATAGTTTATTTGGTATATTATTATTTATCGTGGCATTGGTGGCATGCCAGGTGCGGGCCCTGACATAGCAGCATTTGTTCCCAGCAACACCTGTAAAAATCATTCATAAATTATGTTAATTATAAATTATTGTTACAATTTTCAGTAGAAAGCAAGGAAAATGTACCTGTTGTGAAATAAAAATGTTGGTATCTAAAATCTTTTAACAAGAGACAATAAGTGAGATAGTCTTGAGAAACAAATCACAAAATCCATTAACAGAAATTTAGAAACAATATTTAAACACTAATATATTCTAATTTGGTAAGTCTTATGCTTCTACACAATGGCAATATTATTTAAAGTAACAAGAAGAGCCTTTGCAATAGTTTCTGGTATTAATAAAGTTATTAATTTTATTTCAACTGAATATACATTATCTTTATTTGTATATCAATCAACCTAATACTATCATTAAACTATTGCATTGTAAACATATATGGTACTCGTTATGTATATTTAATTCAGTTAAATTTACAAACAAAAGTTTTTAAAAATACTTGTGTTAATAATATGAATTTTTAATGGAAGATATATACTTACTTGTTTTTGTTGTGATTTTTGCATGTCCTCAACCTGTGCTCTTTCAACCTCAAATATGACTGGTGCAAAGAGAATAACAGATGAACTAGCCACAACCCACATCACAGACCGTGATAATTGATATAGGTTTTTAACACCACTCCTAAAATATGTCATAATTTAAATATTAAAAAAGAAAATTTTAATTGATTAAGTAAATGCAAAACTGTGTTTATTCTAATCCGAAAGTTTATTTATAGATTTTGTTATACATATTGTAGATTTATAAGAGTCAAATGTAGCCTTGTTTTGTCAGACAAGTATAACTATATAAAAATAACAGTGTTCGTAGCCTACCATGTTTTTGTAGTAACTGTGTAGGTACCATTGCGAACACATACAGGGAACATCTCTGTCAAACCCCATAATCTTTCAGACAATGTTTCATCTGGTTCCTGAAATATTAAAACGTATACAGTAAAAGAAATTATACCAATAAATTGTATTACTAGATAAATTTAATACATACATCGTCAAATTCTTTGAGAGTTAAGGAAGGCTGAGTGTCAGCGCTGGGTGATGTTCCAACCACCTGAAATGAAAGACTCTTAACATTTAAATTATCAAATATATATTTTTATCAAACTAAAGTCTTACCACTGGCGTAATGAAAATATCTTCGGGTCTACGTTCTGGTGTATCGTCTTTGCTCGCGGTCAAAGACTCCATTCCACTATCGTTTTGTTCGATTTCATCAGGTAATTCCATAAGCATGTTACGGGCTTTATAGATATACTATATATATTTAATAATTAGTGTCTTTATCTTACGACAAAGACACCTCGTGTTTTGAAATCCAAGGAAAATTCTTCAAAAGGTTCTATCTCAAACCTCAACCTCACTTTTTAATTCCAATTTTATTTCGACAGATAAATAATTTTGTAGTTCGATTGCCAGAAGATGAAACCAAAATTGCCTAATAATAATTAAAATTACAGACAAAAACAGCGAAACCACAGGCTATTCATTAATTTTAATGGATGCAAAAATTTTAGTTTGGCTGAGATTAGAATATATTGAATGGTAGCTTTAGGCGTTTCAAAGAAGAATTAAAATAACTTTAATTCCATATCTATCGTCAGCCGCCGTCATGCGATGTACAATATTGTATCACTGATCCTTGCCCTTAAGAGTTTATAATTTTGTTTTTAAATCAGCTAGTCAGCATTTTAGTACTCAGGGCAGTGGTTTTCTCAGTTATATTTAATTCTATATAAACAGAGTAAGTAATCATTAATTTTGTGCATATAATAATTACGTGATATGCAGTTTATTTACCTATTTTTTGTTGTTAACTAACTTAAATAAATTCTTTTAACGTTATACATATTATTTATAGTTACAAAATATCATACATTCTTTTGTCTTTTAATTTTCTTAAAATCAGTTCTTCACAAAATGTACTTTGTAGATACAACATGTTTTTTAGTCATATATTATTATTATTAATTACTGTTTATTAAGTAATACTAACGATATTTTTAACTGCAAAATTTTAAATTAAGACAATGTATTCATAAAACATTGATAAAGTTATCTTAATTATATCATTTTAGTTAAATTACTTGGCATTGGTCAGGCGAGGAACAGGAACACGGAGTTTCTACAGGCATAATTCATATGCCATTTTCCATTTCTTGTTTTTGTTATCACTAAATAGCCTATTACAGCGTTTAGATTTTCATTATAAAAATATTTATGACAAATCTATGTCAATAATAAATTCTCAATTTAAAACGTGACAAATCACTAAAACTCTTGTACAATTACGTAAATATTTCAAAAGTAACCTCATTACACATCCTATATTTAACCTTTTATAAGATTGCTTTTAAAAGTTCTAGACGGTAGTATTTTTAAAATTGATTCAAAATTTAATTTTTTTAGTCAAATCGACCTGAAAAGCGCTTATCACCAGGTACCAATTTTGTCGTCGGAACGAAAATATACAGCATTCGAAGCATGTGGCAAACTTTATCAATTTTCAAGGATACCTTTTGGGGTAACAAACGGCGTCGCGGCCTTCCAGCGAACATTACAATACATTATCGATACAGAAAAATTAGCAGGAATGTTCGCATATTTAGATGATGTCACAGTTTGTGGTAAGAGTAAAGATGACCACGATAGAAAACTTAATAAATTTATGAATGCAGTTAAGAAATACAAATTAACTCTAAACGAAAGTAAATGTGTCTTTGGAACCGACTCTATAAATCTTTTAGGATACTCAATATATAATATTACGATTAAACCGGACAATGACCGTCTCAAACCACTACTAGATCTTCCAATTCCTACGGATTTACCAACCTTAAAAAGGACTTTAGGTTTATTTGCTCACTATTCGAAGTGGATCCAAAATTTTTATCAAAAGATCAGACCACTTATTGGTATTAAGCATTTTCCTTTAAACCAGGAGGCTGTTACATGTTTCAACTCTTTAAAGTTAGATGTTTGTAAATCTACTTTGGTAGTGGTCGACGAAAATGCAACATTTATGGTAGAAACAGATGCATCAGAATTTGCCATTGCTTCTACACTCTCTCAAAACGGTCGTCCGGTTGCCTTTTTCTCGCAAACTTTGACTGACTCGGAGTGCAAACAATCTTCTATAGAAAAGGAGGCAAGTGCAATCGTTGAATCTCTGCGTAAATGGCGGCATTATTTAACGGGTAGGCATTTCTTGCTTTTAACTGGTCAACAGTCTGTAGTATTCATGTTCAATCAAAAACATTCAAGCAAAATAAAAAATGAAAAAATTGAAAGATGGAGGCTTGAACTTTCCAGTTTTAAATTTGAAATTATTTATCGACCTGGTAAGGATAATACGGTTGCTGACACTCTATCTAGAGTATGTGCTCATGTTAATTTTGATAACAGTAAGTTGAAAGAATTTCATGAACTTCTTTGTCACCCCGGTGTAACAAGATTAGCACACTGGGTAAGAACGAAAAACCTTCCATGCTCTATCAATGATATAAAACTTATAACTACTTCCTGTAGAGTGTGTGCTAAAATCAAGCCTCGTTTTAATAAAAATAAATATCAACTCATTAAGGCTACTGCGCCGACTCCAAGAAAAATTGGGATAAGGGCAGGAAGTGGAGGAGGAAATTTATTTTCCATGTACATAAAATAAACTTTCATAGAAGTGTAATTAGGCTTTAGAATAATAATAATTAAAAATATTGTTCTGTTTTAATGATTAGCAATTTAATATAATATAGAATTTTATAATGAGGGTAAACTGTATTGTGTGGAAGGAACTTAACTACCAGATTTTTTTTAATTTTACTTTTTGACGTTTAAGTGACAGCCTGTTAGGGTAGACATTTTAGATTTTAATAAATTCTTGAACGTTTTCAGGGGATTTATTTTTGATCGACCCAATTATTTATGTAAGAATTCATAAGCTTTGCAGTATTAAAATGCTTTTCGTGAATCTAAGACAAAATTTTTAATGAAATTGCGGTTAATGCTAATATCTGTTCTCTTGCTTTTTTATTGAAAATTACAAATCTTACCAGTGGTTTTTTTTAATATTCAATGTTTTAAATTAAAGTAATAGTTTAACTTTTTTGGTGTGTACATTTATCTGCTGAAGACATTCATGCTGAAATCATCTAAAGCCTCATATATTGACATCTAAATTCTTAGAGAAAGGTAAGTACTTTTGTATTCAGTGATCCTTATTTAATACGCTCTCAAACTTGTCGATACTATTGTAAAAGTTATTTTATTGTGTATGTTCTTTTAACTTAAACCGTTTCGATGAATGTTTATGTGAAGGTAACATTTCGATTTTATAAATATGTATTGTTATTTATATTTATAAATTGTATGCGCTACAGATTGAACATGTGTAAGATATTATCTGTTCGTAAATAAAGTTGTTTTCTATCATAATAAAAGTCTATAATAGAATACACTTAACTTAATAAATATAGACCTATATAAAGTTATGTACAGTTAATATAGAATAATAATTTTATACTAATTTTCCCGATTATTACCATATTTAAATTTGGTTATTTCCTACATCAAATATATATTAAAAAATAAAAACTAAAACAATATCTGGCAATGTTTTAATGCAGCTGTTTTATGATGTTATTAATTCAGAGCTTCTATTTATATGGTCTTTATTACCTTTGACATTTAATTCAATACATATAGTTGCATAATGGTATAAATTAATTGTGTGCTAAACCGTGCAGGTTGTCTGTAAGTATTCTTCACTTCTGTGTCTTACTCTTAATAATTTTAATTGTTAAAAAATTTCAATAATTTATTGAGCTAATTACCATTCAGTAAAAATCATACATTTATTCTATTGCTCAAAGATACTAAAATAATTTTATGATATTTAAATCAATTATTTCTATAAAGTCTGTTGTTTAAAAATAAGGTATTATAAAATTTTTAATAGTCATATTATGTAGACTGCCAAAATATTTCACATATATTTAACATTTACAGTTTATGACAGGGTCCAACTTTTTTTGTCTTGTCTTTCTTGCCATGTTTTTCGTTTTTGGATAGACCCCCTACATAAGTAATATTATTCTATAAAGTTCGAATTTTATTAAGCAATTTTTTCAATTTAATTATTTATAACAAATATTTAATTTAAATACAGACAAACATCAATAACTTTTACCCTTAACTTTGGATGCAGGAGGCTTTAATCCTCTTTAATCGTGAGGCTGTGGGTTGAGGCAAATGTCGCACACACTTACACTGCCTCAGTTTATTCTTATAGTAGAAAGTCAAACTTAACCAATGTATTTGTAAATCTACTATGGTTTCAGAGTTCTGATCTTTTTTTGGGTCAAGTGGATCACTTGTATGTAGTCGTTGACACATGGAGGTTGATAGAGTTTGATTTTAATGGCATTGGTTTATCTACTTTCCAATGATAGATAGATATTTAATGCATACTAGTAAATTACAACAATATTTTATGTATGACAGAGAAATTTTGTGTACATGATGATGCTCTTCTGACCGATTTCGTCTATATCACCCATTTTCATATTACATAGATGCATTCTCTATTTTGTTACTCTCATAATACAATGGGATTGCCATCTGATATGACCAGAAAGAGCTCATGTACAGGACCAACAGTTGACATGTATTGGAGGCATGTGTGCATAAACACTGTTAACTTTCAACCTTTGATATACTGTAAATTCCTATTCATTTCTTGATAGAAAAATTTAGAAACACTTTATTAGGACAATCCAGGATTTGATAATCCAGAACCTGGTCAATCTTATGCCATAGAGCCCAAATAGTAACTAAACCAAGGCTTATGTTACAAACATACAAGAGTAATGCAATATTCCATGTACCTAATGTTGTATGTAAGTATGATGTAATATCATGCGATCGTAAATGATCATTATGTCACATGGAGTTGGGTAAAGTTTCTATTATGGTTAATTTACTGTTATCAACTGACATTACAGGCCACGTGTAGTGATTGAGTTATGAAATGTTAATCTTTTCCATTATATCCAGTTTATGTTAGTTTTATGATTAGAATTTTATTATCATTGCAATTATACGTAATTTAAGCTTTGATTATATTCTAATAGGGTAATTCCATATGCTTAATAAACAAAAACAAACAATTTTTGTAATTAATACTGTTTACTACATTGATGGTTTATTTCATTCATTCAACATTGTATGATATTTGAATATTGGTAGAAAAAACAAAATATGAATATTAATTAAATTACATTTATATAAAGTAATTTATTTAATAATACAAATAAAAATATTTGAATACATGTTCTTTAAAAGATTTGACAAAGTCTGAACAAAGTGATGTATGTTTACCATGATTCTTTGCACTGTCGTGGCAAAGTGCCAGAGTCCATGCATTCCTGGATCACTGTACTTATTATGGTCGGAGGAAGTAACTTTTATGATTCACACAAATAAAATGACTGTTTATAATTCATTAGTAGCTTTCTAGGTTAAGGTTAAGTTCAAGTTATGAGTAATTCTAAATCTTAACGACGTAATATAATATATACAAAAGTGATTATCACATCAATTAGTCCCTTGTACTAGTTGAACAACCATTTCCTTGTGACCTCATTAACAAAGAGGAAAAGCGATTTCTAAGAAATCAATAGAGTCCTTGTCATGCTCTGATGCATCTTGTCATTAATCTTCATTGTGGAAGTGGACAACACCCGTTCTAACTGATTTGAGCTAAGTTGTTGCATAAAAAGTTTATTTAGTTTGTTTCTTATAGTTGATAATGGTTTTTTTTTTCGACAGTCCTTATAGTTGCGTATCTTGCTTACTTTTTGTATTAGTCGAACATTAAAAAAAAAAATCTTTATATGAAGGAGACAATAATTGTTTAGTAAACGTTAATAAAAGATGCGATAGCGTACTTATAATTACGTATATATTTTAAAATACAAATAAATTATATAGGTTGACATGTGACAACAATTTTCTTGACAAAAGTAATTTAACATTTGATATATATTTTTTTCAATTATAAAGCATTTTTTTATCTTTAGTCAATACGTAATAAAAAACCAACATTATAATCATTTATTTTTATCTATTTATGTCCTGAAGATTGATAACTTTTTTTATTGTTCGAGTGGTGCTGGTGGCTAATTTTCCTTCAAGTTGATTGTGTTAACTTCGTGTTCATTAATTTCAATTTATGTGAAGCGATACATTAAGAGACTCATAAGCTTTGTACTTTCTTGGAATATAATACTTGGCACTACTAAAGAAATATATGGTCATAAAAAGTAAACCTTTTTTATATTTCTTGTAATCGAGACATCATATGGCTAAATGTAGATCTTTTGTTAATTTCTAAGTAAATTGAAGAATAAATTTTTCGTTCAATTTTAAGTTTGAAATTTGCTTGAAATCAGGAAATAGATAATATCAGAACTATTGTGGTTTGACAAAATGTACTAATTGTACGTTATATCTAAAAATATTGGAACTGTGATAGACAAATAAATCTAAGAGAACTTCTATGAAATGAAAACCTGTAGAAAAATATTTTCCGTTGTCGGCTTATCTCATTTCCCAATACATTTAAAATCATAGTTCGATTTATAATTGTATTTATTTTATGGCTTCAATAGTTGTTATATAATTATTTCTATAGGCAATTACTTTTGCCGCTTGAGTAGTCAAGTGATGACAACTCTCCAAAGCTAATCAATAGCGTGACGGTCAAAATTCGAAGTGAGGTTTTGTGTTTGAGGTCAGTAAAATAGTCATAATAAATACTTGTAGTTTGAGTAATTATCTTGCATAACTTTATATTTATAAAAACATAACAAACAGCATAGCAGTGTTTTGTATGAAATTGCTTAAGGTAATTTCTTTTTTTTTGCAATTTAAGGCTTATTTTCTTAAACAAATTTCAACATTAATAGTCTGGATTACATATAATAGATTTCTTAAGTGTTATATTTATAAAATAATTAAAAGATATATAAATATAATCACAAAGGCTATGTACCTGTAAAAATGTTTTGGTCGCCCTTATTGTCGTACAACTTTATTTATAAGGGAATACGCACGCCCGATTTTACAATTTGTCTTGGTAAAACGTCGTGTGATACAAATTGGATTTAAACTAAACTAAATAAATACTGCAGTTTTAGTCTCTAAGTTTGACTATGTTTGAAGAAATTGGATTTCGTTTTACATATATATTATAATTTGAAGTAATTTTTACCTTTTCGATGGAAAATCTTTTCGTTTATCATTTTCACAAAATTAATTCTGCGATTAAGTAAGATTAGTGTCACATTCACAATATGACAAGCAGAAATAAATTCATTATATTTATCGTACTATCGAACCAGCTGTCTGCTTAAAATATTTTTGAATAAATCAATCGCTAGGAACAGGATACATAATGTAAAGAAATATTAAAAAAAAAGTCTTATCTAATAAAACTCTACTTAACCGAAATACATTTCAATGAAATTAACTTATTCTAAGAATTCAATAATTTTTTAGGCGTTAGGCAGAAATATAATGAGATATACATCACAAGGAAAACTATTTCTATGTGTGAAGTACAATTTATATGCAAATTTTGGTGAATTTCTACTGAAATATTTGGCATGCTGTCAACACAAAGTTAATAAATTCCCTTTCATAAAGACTCAGCTTTACACACATGTAAATGTAAAGATAAACTCAAGTATTACTTTTAATACAAGGTTACGGTAAAGGTTTCAAAACTTCAAAACATGTGAATTGTTTGCATGTGATTAGTTAAACCAGTTCGAGAACAGCGATGGCAAATAAAACCTTATCCTCTATTTGTAAACGACTTAACGTATTTATTTTTAGCTTCTCATTATTTACCATGAAACATTGTATCAAAAGCATTACAAAATTTTTGCATAGATGATTTAAAAATTGCTGTTAATTGACAATTCTTTAAACCTACTTTTAGATTATTTCTAAAGTCTATTGTTGGTTAGAGCATGGTATTCGTTTCAATAACTCTCAATATGTATGTTTTTGTTTAAAATTATAGGTTGTATAAACAATTTTAGTAAAAAAACAAAAATAGGCAGCTCATTTCTGTTAGAGTCGTTTGTGGGTTGCGCTTCGTGCTGATTATAACCATACGAATCATTTATGTATGGTACAGAAACTTGGGACAAATAAAATAAACATCGATTGCCATATATAAAGATTATTATAAAAAAAATATATGATTCATTTCACTTAGCAGATTGGTTATATGTAAATATATCGAACTATAACAATAATCTGACGATAATATTATGTCTATTTATTTGTAAATTGGCTGTACGGCTATATTTTGATTAAATAATAAATTGCATTCGGGAAGTTAAGTTCGTTGACTGATTAGCACAGCGGTCATTGTTGATGATTAGCGTTAGCGAGCGTGTGTTAGTTTACTACTCATAGCAAAGAATACAGTTGCTAAAGGCTAAACAATTTATAGAAAGATTGTTTAGTTATTTTAGTTCACATGTATTTACGAATTATTTTGACCGATATAACAAAAACAGATGATAGTTTTATAAAGTCTCCCTAACGTTGAATTATATTTTTGTCCGGAATGTGTCACTCATAAAAAATGTTTTATAAATTTCGTGTCGTCCATTTAATTTTATTTTCGTGTGTCATACGCATCGGATTTTACCGAAAGTGCACTATTTCCGTCATTATCGCTTAGCGTTATATTGGCGAACTGGCGCCCGTGCTATTTATTACATTTCTTTGGATATGTGCCAGGTGCGATTCGACAGAGATTCGATAGTGTGTTTTAGTATACTAAAAGAAAGTCAAAGTTCGAAGCGATGATAGCTTGTAGAAAATCGAGAACTCTTATGTTTTATTCTATGTATAGAAATACGTGTCGCCGTTGTTCACCTTTACAGGTCAAATACTTAAACGAAGGTTACAGTATAAATATTATGATGCAACATTTAAACGATAAATGTTACTATTCACGATAAACGACTATCTGTATATCTACAAAAGTTTAATTCAAGTGAATGTGAAGTAATTTGTATCGATTACATAAAGAAGTAGGTATGTACGTTAAATTTTAAAGTTACTATATCGGATATCAATAATATTTTGAAAGAACAGCTTTTGCTTAAAAATCAGACGACCGTTAAAGAAAAATATTTAATTAAACTTTACGTCAAATGTATATGTATAGGAAACGTAAAACCTGCCCTGATAAACTTAAATTTCAGAATTCATAATATATAAATAACTTTTAATTTATAAATACATACTGGAGCTGTTAATTAATATGAATATTTATAGAAACACGTTGATTGATAAAAATATGAGGAAACTAAAAACCGTTTTTTGGCTTTTATATAATCATCCTTGGAATAGACCCAGTAGATACTAAAAAGTTCGCATCTATAAAGTAACGTAAGCTCTTGATTTACTTTTAGCATTAGCAGCCCGTAAATGTCCCACTGCTGGGATAAAGGCCTCCTCTCCCTTTGAGGAGAAGGTTTGGAGCATATTCCACCACGCTGCTCCAATGCGGGTTGGCGGAATACACATGTGGCAGAATTTCGTTGAAATTAGACACATGCAGGTTTCCTCACGATGTTTTCCTTCACCGCCGAGCACGAGATGAATTATAAACACAAATTAAGCACATGAAATTTCAGTGGTGCCTGCCTGGGTTTGAACACGAAATCATCGGTTAAGATGCACGCGTTCTAGCCACTGGGCCATTGATTTACTTACAGTAAAATATTTGTTTATTTCTGGTAAAAATATTTTTAGTATTTGAAGTGTTTGTAGCCTATTCCAAATATTTGTCTAATGCTGAACTACTGGTTGAAAATACACTTTCGTATATTTTCGCTACATAGTAACCTGGTTTTATATTTACATCAAATACGTAGATTGTGCGTTAATTTTCTTTTTATAAGTAAAGAACTCTCTATAAATGTGCACTTTTTTTCTAAGTTGTAAATTAGTACTAAACGATAAGTAATTATGCAATTATTCAAAACTTCCACTTATCAATCAGATGTTGCAATTATTGACGTAATACCAATTGCAAACAAGATACATAATATCTAAACAAGATTAAGTAACCACCTGATAATAAAAACTTTTTGGACAAGTTATTATTTCGATAATAACAACGATATTTAATTACGAAGAAGATCCAAACCTAAGAAATAAAGAAGAATTCGCAGAATAAATTAAATAAATATTAGTTGGAATATTTTGTTCGACATTGTAATATGCCGAAAGAATGCTAATTGTTTTAACTGGAAACTTAACTTAGTGGCGCCGTATAGTCTGATGGGCGAAAAATGTTTCATCGTAGACTTGTAGCCATTAAGCGGTGAGTGACGTAATCTACTGCGTGACGACCTACGCACTCCAAGGCCGGACTCGTACACCCTCCACTACACTTGACATTGTATAGGTCTTTTGAATGTTGAATCAAATTGTAATATATATAATAGCATATCAACTTGTACTTGTTTTTATTTAATTTATAAGAAGTCATACGACCAAATACAGTATCCGAGTGGTCGGTACTGCCGATGAGAATATTGGCACTATATGATATATTGACATTTCTTAAATGTACATCTGCCGCCAACCATGGGAACTAAGATGTTATGTAAGACATTGCATATAGTTATACTAGCTTACTTACCTTTCGAATCATGATAACAATCCAAAGTCATAGCTTTATAAAACAAAAGTATTTAATAACATCTCAAGACATAGCTCTACCACTACTATTTTTTATCTTAGTTTGTCCTTTATACGTGAAAAATTAATGATTTTATGTGAAGGTATTGAAGGACGCTTATAAAATATACTACCTACTAAGTCGACCTTCGGGCTTATATATCAGGAGACTGGAGAGGAGCAGATTACGCAATGCGGCACTTGTGAATCGTTGTCTTGGAACTGGTTTAAATTTATCCTTTAAAATTTGTCTAAGGATATATAAACGGTTTCCCTTATATAATTTGAACTTTCAGAAATAGAAATTCACTTGAATACTAAAATGATGAAGTGTTTAAATAGATATATATTCGAAAGGTTGTCGTCATCATAGTCTCCATTATTCGGAAAATAGTGTAGGTTGCATGGACGGTGTGTGGGCGTACTAGTGGGGTTTATTTGATTTAAATGACGTAGGCAGGGTTGGATTATATGTATTTTAAACGTTAAGTCCTTTCAAACGTGGGATGCTTTTGATTGAATCCAGTAACGACGTAATATGAGAAAAGAAATAAAGTTTTCAAATCATGTGCATAATTTAATGCATAAACGTTATCTTTAAATATTAAATTTTTCGTTTTAAAATATGTTAGTAACATATACCACTAGCTTCACAGTTGTCGCTGATTTATTAAACAACATTCAATGTCATTGTCATTAGAGTCTACTTTATAATCGACACTTTATATAATACGCAGCACATGATGTCTTAAAAGTTTAAAAGGAGGAAAACCAGAGCTGAAACTTTGTGCGTTGGCCTGACTGCGCGTCTTTTTCTTTTATTCTAGTAACTATATCGATTATCAATTACAGTTTTGCATCTATATGTTACACTAGTATTATTCATGTAAAAGTGCCTGTCTGCTCCTACGGCTACCTGAACCGATCGTAAAGAAATTTGCCATAGAGGTGGCCTGCAATCTGGTTCACAATATGGGCATGTAGATTTTCAGGGAAAAATAAACGCGGATAGCCTGTGGCGACCTGTGTAAACCTATATTAACTATGTTTATTAATATTATGTTATTGTTGAGACGAGACACAAGAAGTAAAACAGATCTGAGCATGAGCGTAGAGGGAAAGAGGGGAAGAGGACGACCTAAGTAAACATGGATGGAGTGTGTGAGGAAGGATATGGGAGAGATGGATGTGAACGCATCTTCTTTCGAAAAAATAAATAGCTACAGAATAGAAAGAGTTATATTATGTCGCAATCTCAAAATACTTGATTGATTTTCAAAATCGTTTGAAAACATTCTTTAATAGTATTTTTTTATATCGTATTTATCAGGGAGCGAGCTAATGCTTTAAAAATAAAATGTTCTTAAGTTAGGTAACATTTTCACTCCTACTCGCGACGAAAATGGAGAATAGTGTATAAAATATGCAAAAGGTTAGACGTCTTTCTCGTTTTGAACCACTGCGACAGACATCTAAATTTTGTCACACCATGCAGTATTTTAGCGAAAAACTCGAATTAATGTATCTTTATTTGTAAACCAACCCTATTTCGCTTAACTACTTACATTCACTAGAATTTTAGTTCCAAAGTTCCGATAACATCTTTGTTGTCATTGAAAATGTTATTTTTCACGAACTCGTAATGGATACCATAGACTATTATTCAGTATAGATCTCGACCAATGATGTCAAGCCAATTCAAGGTCATAGTTGTTTATTTATCTTTACTCCTGCCATTGGAATAGAATATGGGTTAGTCTGTCTGTTCTTTGAGTTTTATTTGCAATCGAAACCTAATGTTCTGTCTCACTGCAATAACTAGTAGCAAAATTGCCGTTGAAATATATATCTTGATCTACTCTAATTTTATTATATTTGTAACTCTAATTCGATATAACTATAATATGCTGTTAATATTAGTGTGAGTTAATATTGCGTGCATCATATAGCAAGAAATTCAATTGTGAAATAAATAAAGTAATTCGATTATTTAATAGATTTTTTTTATTGAAACTGATTGAATTAGACTAAATTTCATATATTCAATGATGTTTTCCATTTCGTAATAACGTTGACTAGTAACAAATACTTAAGCCGGATTTTGACTTGAATTAATATCGAATAGCTAATCTGTATGTATTTTCATATATCTGCCGTTAATGTTTTCTGTTATAAGTAGCCTTCAATTATTTCGGTCGCACGTGGAACGTGAACGTTATCTATAGTTTATATTATTTTAACTGAATCATATGCTTGAAGTTATCTATGACTTTTATGTATGATGAATTAATATTTTATCGTACTTTAGTCAATTTGATTTAATTTATTTAAGTCATACATCGTCAATTTAAATAATTTGACCATTTGTTCATCGACGATTAAAAGTATTTCAATTTAAGTAACAGCAACAATCATTATGTAGATGAAACTCAGTTTTTAATATAATGTAAGTCGAAAAGTAATAACATTAAATTTTGTCGAAAAGAATTTCAGGTCAATGTTCTTGATATTACAACGTCGTCTATTTGTAATAAACAGTTACAACATATTCACGTAAAGAAAATGTTTTTAAATTTTTTAGACGATCAGTTCTCGACGAAATTTATGATATGCCATATTTTATGTCAATTGCCATATTATAAAGTTGCAATGTGGAATTTAAAATTATCAATTTTCATTATCCCTTGTTGTTATATATTATTGGAATCAAATCAATCAAAAAGTTATAATACTTTAATAACTTACGACAAAAGTTGTGATATTCTGTTGCATTGTCAGAACATTGCATTTACACTTTTTGGTAATTATTGTCTTTAGATTACTATTGATCGTCATTCGCCTCTGCAATTTAATTCTCATACATCTTAAGAATGGGTCATTCGCAGCATGGGTATACTTTAATTAGCACCAGTGCAAAATTTTTGGCTCGGTGCCAATAACATGCGTCGAAATTTGGTACCGACGAGGAGTTGACACTTATTAATTTTGATATTCAAATGTGTTATAACCGTATTTATCCATCAGTTATCGTGTGAACATTTTCCTCAGGTATCGTTTGCGTAAACGTTATTAATAATATAATCAAAGGATATTAAATAATGGATTTGAAGTTTTGAAGAACTATTTGAAACGTAACGATGAAAATAATATATAAAATATGAATTAAATTCACATCGCAATGATAAGCTAGGTTTAGCTGGGCACGCGATTTCATATTTGGATTTCCTTTGATAAGGTGAAGGTTAAGCGTTGTTGTTTTGAATGATATCAAACAACAAAAAAAATCATTAGTTTTATCAGAGTAATACTTATTCGGTCAATTGGATTTGTCTTTAAATAGAATTATTACGCTTATTGTTTTCACATGTGTTATTTGCGTTGTAATCTATTTTGCACGTGTGTGTGTGTGTGTGTTTTTTAATGTATCTGATTTACAAAGGACTAATCAAATTCCCATAGAGTTACTCTTAGACACGTGTTGTCTCTGTGTTACTGTATGACCTGTACACAATTGTGCAAATACAGTAGAATGTTATAAGTCGACTCATCAATCAATCCATTGTAAATTAGGAATTATAGAATTATCGTTGTTAATTGCAGTTTAGCACATCCAGTTGGCTTATCTTATCGATATATCTGTACATTGCATAGTGCTAACAGTGGCTGATGTCAAACGATGTTGCTCTCAGGTGCGCGGCGCACGTCTCTACCGACTCGTTCGGAGGTCGGCTTTGCGACCGAAACACTCGACACTGATTTAGCTGAGGTACGATGGTCAAAAATTCTATATAAAATAGCTTTTTTATTAAAAGGACAGTTCATTTTAATCTGGTATATTTTGTTTTGCACACTGTGTTCTATTTTTTCCTATTTTATATCTAGAATCTTTTGTGACGTCATCAGATTAAGTAATTGCCATATAGTAGAACTACAAAGTAAAGTTAAAATAAATAATTATTGTGTTTAATCTCAACTGAAAATCATTATTGAGCTTTTTTTAAGTATTGTATATCATGTTATTCAAATCTAAAGATAATATTTAGAGATTGTTATCAATCTTACGATACACAGTGTCGAATCTTTGAGTATTATCATATATATTTTTTTAATATGTATTAATATCCACCTCAATACAATAAAAACACAATAATCTTTCGTAATCCCCTATTCATATCTATTTTATAATTTGCTTTGCGTCATATTAAAATATATCTACTAAATAAAGATATATATATATAATCAGAATTCGATAAAACGAAAAAAATAAAAATATTAGAATGATTAATAAATTTATACAAGTTCTTATATCTTGTAATAAAATAAATTGTTTTTGGTTTATTATTTTAGAGCTATTCGATTCGGAGTAAAATTTTTAATTTCGAAAAAATAATAGAGCATCAAATATGTAATGTAATATCAGGACATGAACCGACATCCCGTTGTTGGTAAAATGGTTTACCAATGAAAATCATCATAATGTTAAAGATCTCTATTTATTTATTTATTCTTTTGTAGTTGATGTCTAGTATGTACCTGTATATAGTAAAATGGCGTCTTGCTTGAAACAACATATTTTTTCAACGAATCAAAACATTATTGATATTATATTATATCTGACTTTAATAATTATTGTATTAATGTAATATGGGAAACAATGTTTGCCTAAATTTTATTAATGTTTTCTATTTAAATTAACGTATTAGTACTGTTTGTTTCCAAAATAAATAAATTACGTACGCGTGGTCTTTTGCATTCAAATATTACATCCAAATAGTTATTAAATCGGAAATCAGCCCGACTGGTCGCTACGTGTTTAAGGCAGTTATTTTATGTGTTGAGATACTAAAGTGAAACAAAAAAGTAAATAAGGTGGAAGATATTTTGGGGTCAACGGGTTCATTCACGTCGTTTAAGGGACGACACAATAATGTCGGTCCAGGGTGCGTTTAAAGATGAGACAGTATCGTTGGTCGTCAGTTTGCCCCGGTGCGGGCGAGTGTAGCTCGCATGGTTGTGTGTGTTCGCGGCTCACAGACACGCCATACCACACAGCTGCACCGACATTGATTCGTGGTTCGCGACTCGTCTCAGTCACTAGTGCGCAACGCCAAGGGAAACAAGTGCTCTACGTTACGTATTGTAATTTTTATTTTTGAGTTCTTTCATTTCATGCATATTAAGAATTTAAAAGAGAAACTCGTTTTAAATTGCTTGTGTATTTACTTGTGAACGTGAACGGTTTGAACTATTGTTACGAAGTGAATTGTATCGCTCGACACTACCTAGTTTGATTCCTGTATTGAGCAATATTCTGTTAGTTGCAGTGCTTGTGCTTTTGATAGAAACGGACAATTTCGTCGCGAACGTGTTCCAGTTTGGGATTTCACCACGAACGGGCTCAAGGAAGTTTATAGTCAAGTGAGTTATGATGTCATGAATGAATTCGCTGTGATTTTCGTATGTCTGTTGTTTTTTATATTGAGATTGTGATTTTAATATTGTTTTGAATATATTTTCTATATAAAAATATATATGTTTTTAAGCAACGAGCGTTTTCACATATTGTTTTACATTGTTATTTTCTTCCGTGAGCTCGTGTAGTTATACATATGTGCGCAGATCTGAGTGTTTGATTGTTGATAATATCGTACGATTTCGACGGTCTATTACCACGTCACACGCGCTGCTGACTGTTCGCCTCTTATCTACGCATACATTTCGAATTTAATTTGAATTTCAAATACATACTTATTTGTACACGTGCACGGTTAGGGGACTCTTCATATTGTTTTTATGTTGTTTTTTTTTTCATAAATACAAGGAGAAAGATTTAGATAATTTATCACAATATCTATGTTATGCATTGGTCGTTACATTGTACATAAATTGATAATTATTATAGCTATTTTATTGAATGCAATAAACTTACAAAGAAATATAATAAAATACGTGATAGATTTTACGAGTATTACTCACATTTATTGTTCGCTCTTTGTGACTATTGTTTGTGAAATATTATCGTTCATAATTGTTCGAGAAAAAAAATACCAACTACAATAAATATAACACAAACAAAATATGTAGCACTAGTTCTAGCAATTTTTTATATTCAATCAATAATAACACATATTTGTAAAGAATTTACTTATTTATTGTAACGTCATTTACATAATAATTTTATTTTATCTGAAAGAGATGCATATAAACGTGCCTTGATTTACAAAATCATACGTAATCTAATCTAGGAAAACTTTTAATCTAGCGTGATTTGTTATGTGAACACAATAACACCGTTTACAAGGCCACAGTTTGCGTGAAACTGTTTACTCATCCTTTTATGTCTGCAATTGTTTGTCACTCGACCAGACAGCTAGTTTCCAACTCTCTGTTACTACCTAACAAATAACTTGACAACAATAATGCAATGCATTGTTCTAGTATTTATCCAAGGTTATCAATCGTGATTATCACGATCAATCGTTTTTAGGGCATGGCTGTTAGCAATCAACACTGTATTTTTGCATCTGTATCATTTGTTTTTATGTTTTTTGGAAAAAATTTAGTAGCATAAGTTTGGTTATATTTCAGGTATAACTCAATTCTATTTCCATATAATTCTTTACTTTGGCTAAGCTTGTGTAAATTCCAGGAAGTAGCTCTTGTATTAACGATATTCTTATTTTAATTTTATCATTTGTGCCAAATGACTATAGGTTTCCGGCATAATGGTAAGAATGCTACTAAATTTATTGTAACTGGTTGCTCGTTACGTAGATACTCGAGTACCGACATTACCTTAAAGCAACCCTGATACCTGCGGAAGTAACTAAGGTGACTGAGATAAAATTTGTTATACATTGAACTCATTGACCCGCTCCGTTTCCAGCTGTTCAAGGCTTTTGTCTGGATAATTGATATTCAGAAACAATCGCGTTGTTTCCGATATCGTATTTATAGACTCGATTGTCTTCTACGCTTAATATATCCTATTGAAACTTCATTGCGCGCTAAAAATATTCTTATCGATTTAACGGAGACGACGGATATGAACTTTGCTGAATGGTCAATGCAAGCGTAAGGTCACGATTGTTTGGCTCCGCTGTGCCATTTTGATTTACAATGCCCAAGCAGTGAAAGTCACGATGCAGACCTGACCTGCGTTATGTGGCCGAACAAAACATTACGTTGTTTCGCAAGACTATGCCTGTCCGAGGAGTTCTAGAAAGCTCCGTGGAATATTCCATCGTTAAAAGTACTGTTCAGATGTGATTCCGTAACCACGAGGATATAAGCTTATTTCCTGTTAGGTCTTCATATAATAACAATTTTTATCGTTCTACGTGTATATTTATATCCGTAAATACGTGTTACTTTAGAAGCACGTCTATGATAAATATACGACAAGGTAATATTCCCCCTATTCAAGAACAAGTATAAGTATCCTTGAAAAGACTTAGTACGTTATATGTTATATGACACAGAGCTCCATTCAACATTGTTAATAAATTAGACGTATACTTCTAAGGGTTGCCACCGATAATATTTGCTCTAATATATATACCGCTATAATTTGGGTCGAGACACATTTGGCATCATATAGGACCACGTGCTATATTGCGTGATCTTACAAATGTTACGACTTCTATCCGACTATTGATGTTAGGTGTCACATGTCTATTTACTTGTCCATGCGATCCCGGAAGAATAAATAGATTCACTTCATTTATGAATATTATCGAGCATTTGAGCGCCTTAACAAACCCCGTAAGGTGGCGGGCGATCCATCTCTAAATGTAAAGCCTCATTGGCAACTGGCAACCGAATCTAATCATTTGCCAAATCCCATTTTACGCTAAGCAGAATACATGCCAACATCAATAAATGTGATGAGCAAGCGAAAGATGACAAATGTTGTGACTTTCAACTCGTAACTAGTTGGGTAGGTATTCATTGTAATCAAAATTGCAAACTGGTTGAACATTCAAATTGTTACGTGCATATTTAAAATGCAACACTGTCAAGGGTATTGAGGTTAAGAACAATTAAGTGCCTATTTTTGATTTATATAACCGTGAAGGTCATAAATTTGTTTAAGAAGTATCTTCTACGACCAAATCCATTGTTGAAAGATTGAATTGATACTGTATGCAAATACCTAAAAACTAGGTTAGAGCCGGTTTTCATAACTAGTCGCGGAGCTTACTGAAGGCTGATTTATTCATCAACCTGCCTTGAAAACGACGTTGCAATCGAGAGTTGCAGTTGCTATGCACTAGATTGGAACATGTAAGCGTTTGGTTGTACTCGAGGTAGTTTCAACTACTGAACATGATACCATACCATTATGTCATAGTTTTTTACTGCGAGCATCGGCTTATTCCGAACAGAGTTCAAGCTCAAGGTAAAATATATGTATTAAAAGAACTGAGTTCGCGACTTTTCTTCTTGACATTGAGATAAGTTACACACTCATCAGATAAGATGTGACTTGGCTCTAGGTAAAAGCTGTATACTGTATAAAATGTCATTAAAATCAATAGAGTAGTGAGCAAAATAACATACAAGATTTTTGTACTACGCTACGTTATAAAAACGGTTTTAAGTATGAATACCTACTGTTTTTATTTGTCGTTTGCCTATCATATAAACTTCGTAATAGAAAATATCGTTTGTAACAAAATCCCGTGATACCCAGAGCTTACGTAACAAGTCGAATGTTACTTTAAGCGTGTTATATAATGATTATGTGAGGGTTTAACTGGATATTTTGTTACTAAGGAAATATGCATGTAAGATTTTCCATGAAACGTCATTTTATTGACGCAAGTCATTTCAATCATCAACACACATACAATCTCATTAATATACATTTACTTGGTGGTAGTTCTTTGTGCGAGCCCGTCAGGATAGATACTACACGCTCATCAGATATTCTACCGTCAGACAATATCGTTGTGTTCCGGCTTGAAGGGAGAGGTGAGCAAGTTAAACTACGAGGACAGGGGACATAACATCTTAGTGCCCAACGTTGGTGGCTCATTGGCGTTATAAGGGAATGGTTAATATTTGTTACAGCACCAATGGGTAGTGTAGTGTGGGTGGTGATCAGATACCACCATATGGTTCATTTGACTGTTCGCCAACAAATATACATGTAAATTATTAAGAGTTAACTATTTTTTTCTATTTCACACTAAAAGGATTTCGAATCAGACATAGTCTATTTATTATGTAAATATGTTACACAGTTTTAAGATACAGCTCAATATTCCATCAAAGTCGAAGTATTTTCGGTCCGGATGCTTTAAATCGTTATTTTACACATGCGAAGCCGGGTCGGTAGCTGGTTTAATATATTTTTGAAGCGGGTAGTTTTAAAATGAATGTAACCAAATAGCATGAAGTAATAGAAATTAACGTAACAACGAATTTATGGAGGTATATCGGGATAGTGTAAATCGACGTATTACTATGTCGTAAAATATTCAATAATAAATGATTACGTTTTACGATGTTTATGAATCTGCGCAGTTTTAGAATTTATGTTTTGTTTTTGCGTGCTTTACCGAAATACTATTCAATTGAATACGTTTTTAGCATGAATGAAAATTATGAGTCAATACTTGGCAGTCGTTTCTTTCTCATGTGCTCTTAATACTCTAATACATTAGGAAAATATTATTTTTAAGAGAATCGTGTCTACGATATCCATATTTCGTTCGGTAAGTCTATATGAATGTGGTGTGATAAAATATTATTTATAAATTGTAACTATATTTGTTTTGACAGCTATAAATATATGTTAATCTACTTAATATGGCTTAGTATATAATGTAAAGTGTGGACATAAAATTCCTATAAACGTCTCACTGCCAGGCTGAGGCCGACCGTCCTTTCGAGGATCTCATCCCACCATGCTGCACCATTAAAATTTTCTTTTACCGCCGAGAAGTAGAATTACAAATAAGCACGAAAAACTTCAGTGCTTGCTCGATTTCGTACGTGGAATTCCTTATTTAAGTTTTTCGTTTTCAAAACCGTAGCCTATCTCGGCTCTTCGAACCCTTGGAACTCGATCGAAGTCGCTGATACAAATTCGACTAAACAATATTAAGATTTTCACGTTATTAACTTGTGTTTAATATTCATCTCGTGCGATGAAGTTAGACATCGTGAGGAAACCTTCATGAATTTTGTAGTCGTCATTCCGTAGTGTATATCGGTTTGGTGATTAACCTCTTTATCCTTCTCCTTGACAGATGAGACCTTTGCTCAGAAGTGGGTCGTTTACTGTTACTTATTGATTTACTTCTCATTTTACAACATTTTAAGCGTGTCTTGGCCAAACTAAGCAATGTATTGCGAAAGATTAATGATAATACCTTAATCTCACGCATAAACAAAAGGTTTAGTCTTGCAGTGAATGTTGTTCGTGAATGCGAGTCATGTATTAATTTTATCAGCTAATTTTGTAAATGTACTATTTATAAATATCTTTATTATCGTTTATTTGTTGTAAGGGGGAAATACCGTATCGTATTGTATAAATTCTAAATGTTCCTTTATTTAACACATCAATGTAAAGGTGTATCATACAATTCATACAGTATATATACTACTTCCGCCTGCGGCTTCGCTCGCATGTGAGGGAGTCGGTGTCAGGTTTTAGGTTAGGTTAGTTTAGCCTTAGTTCCCTCCGAGTCACGGCAGCGCAAACGCAGAAGCTTTATATCGACACGCAGCTTCTCTGATCCGTATTGAAGACGGCAATCCCGCATAAAGGTTTCCACCGTGAAAAAAAAATTAGTTCTAGTTATGTCCTTTTTGGCATGTGCCCCTGACAAGGCGTATTAAAAATTTTCATGATAATCAGTTGAATAGTTAAGCGATGAAAGCGTATCCAACTAACGAATAAACAAACTCACTTTCGCATTTATAATATTAGTTAGGATGTTCAGTACTTCGAGTGTACGAGGAAGTTTGAAATGCCAAGTCGAGGTAGCGTAGTCGAAGGTTTTATATTATATTTTAATTATATTTATTTCTGTTAGCTAGTTTTTTAAACAAACTGCGATTTTGTAAATGCAAGGTAAGTTGTCAGCGCTCTCGACCTATTGACCTAGTGTTAACCTATTTCCATGTTTACACACCTTAGTTCAACACGTTAACATTGACGAAAATTTTATAAGCTCTAATTATCATTTCAACGTTAATTAATTTGGGGCCAGCCGAATTTTTTTTTAATCAATTTTAACTATGACGCTTTTTGTTCTTGCTTATCTTAAATTAGTCGCTCGTATCGCACATGTAACACAAATAGGTCAAGGTATTAAGTTGCGAGAATTACGTATGTACAATAGTATTTTCGGTTAACTATTAAATGTCTCTAAAAATATCGAAGCCAAAAAAACAAATATGTACATTTAAAATATCTAATTTACTGTCTTGAAATGCCCGAGTTATCGTAAATAAGCTGTCTGCACGCAATATGTCAATGAGTTCCACTAAAATATACGTTCTGAATGTCGAGAATTTTGTTTGTAGAAGGTTGTATTTGTATATTTACAACGCAGAGCAGTAGCTAAAATTATTGTATAAAGAAATATGTATATCAAATTTATATCTTTAGAACGACTTACTACATAAAACAACATTCACTTCGTTTTCGCGCAGTATCGTCCGGCATTTTACTCGGTGCCGATGTCCTTGGTCAATCTGACTTTCAATATGGTTGTATGCGGAGAATAAATCTTTTCTTGTTTGTCTAGAGGATTCGTACTGTACCTATGTACTGTTTTGTTCAGAATGAAATAGATTTTTACTTGGTCTTATCGCTTTGTCGCAAGCTCGTATGAATTGGTACACTTATTCTATCGCAAAACACCAATACTAAATATTGTGTGTATTGGCTTAAATGGTGAGTGAGCAAGTACAGGCACAGGTGACATAACATCTTAGCTTTGAAGGTTGGTGGCACATTGAACAAATGAGGCAAGGCTTATAATTCTTACAGTGCTAATGCCTACGGACTGTGGCAACCACTTACCATTAGAACCCATCTGCAAGTTTTCTTGTTTATTTTAAAAAACCCTACTTTACACGTGGGAGCGGTTGTATAATTAAATTTAACACGTAGCGAAATGTATTTCATGGAACTTAACAGCTTGGAATGTTCTAATAATCATATCGCGATGATCCAGTTACATTTGATCTAACGCCAAGAAATTGTCCCAACTTGTGCAATGTTTCGTGAACGTTGGTATGACAAATAATTTCGGAATTCTTAGAAAATAACGTGTAAAGAAAGATCGCTGGAAGAGATTAAACTCTATTTCTCTATCTCAAGAAAATGTTGCATAAAATATATTTTAATGAGTGTTCTTACTGAAATAACTGTTGTATTAATAGTTGTATCAGTCCTTGATATACCATTTAGCTAGATCCTTTGTTTCGTTATCAGCGTGGATTTATTGCGCATCTGTTTGTACAGACGTGAATGTTTGTGATTGGGTAAAGTTGTTAACTTGTATCGACCCCCCAGTATTCGTGCTTTGTTGCACAAAACATCCTCTGTTCTTCTTCTGGAAATTATTTCGCAAGTCCTGTAATTTTTATACCTATGTTAGTACACAAGTCCCATGCTACCTATTTGTCAAATTTCATTACGATCGCTTCAGTGGTTCAAACGGGATTAGATACAAACAGACAGTTACTTTCGCATACATTATTCTGATTAATATTTAAGCGTTTTGGGTGCTCGTGTGTTTATAAATTGTTACACATTATTAATTAAATAATTGTGTCTTAAATGTTATGCATGTTTTTGGTTTTTTAGTCTAGATACACTATCTTAAAGATTATGCACTCGCTTTTTCCTTATTGATATTGTATGAAATCGAATATATGTATATTTATAATGACTATCGTTTTTAAATGGAAACATATTCGTTCTTTAACTGATATAAATAATAATAACTCTTACTTAATTACTTATACTTTATAGCACTCAAATAATAAAACATATTGTTATACTACGTGACGTTGGTACATAATAAATTATCGGAATGTACAAAGTTGCATTAGTTGCAAGGCGGCTCTTATTGTTAATGTTATAATTCAATGTCTACCACTTTACGTTCATATGTAGAATGAAATAATCTTCAATCGATAAAAAAAAAAACTTATGTAACTTAAGCATCGAAAGTGAATTTCATTCAAAGTTGGTCCAGAACAAACAAGTTACTCAAAATATCAATCGTTAAATATTATTTATTTAGGTACTAAAAGTAGTATCGAATGGAGTTTATATTGATTCATTGGTCTGTATATCGAAATGTACTTATATGAAACTAGTTATCGATCGCGGCTTCCATATCCTTCTTTATTAGATTAAAATAAATAGTTATTAGTTTTAAGTGTGTAAATGATTCTGGATTTAGCTAGATTACGTTTGGTTTACTAAGAATTTGTATAGTCAATTTATTAGCAGCGTCGCGTCTAGTGAGAAATTGGTATGATCAAAATTTTGTGTTCAAAACACGTTTATATCTACGACGGGGGAAAATATTTATTTAGTAATATCCACAGCAATAAATACAAGTTTAATCGTTGTTCATTTGTTTTTATATAATTAAAGTTATCAGAATAATGGACGAGGACAGTATTTCAGTATACATTTACAACCATCGATAGCATTCGTCGATAATTTTTATTTGTTTCTAGTTTTAATTACAATTAACTTTGCGTTAACTTTATAAAGTTGTGAAATTATTAATTACTTCATAGCTGTAGAGGACGATAAGTATATTCGTCGAAACTACATTTGATGGTCTAAATGAAACCGGTTTTCGTTGGCTATACACAAGTACGTGACCAGTTGCCACTATCTAATAATATTCAAACATTTGCGGTTCTCTGAGATAAATATACATATTGTATTCGTAAAGGCATATGTACATATATATTATAATCTAATATTTTTCTTATAGTTTATGTTATTCTCATTAATCAAATGGCGCTTTCTTTTAGCTCAAAGGCTTTGCTATATAACGTAGTTTCTAGTGGAATCAATAGAATTTTGAAAGCGACTTAAATTTTTCGCGACGTAAATGGTCTCACATGTGGGTTAAGATTGAATGCGTCGATAAAACTTTGTATTTAAAATCCTCTACTTTCTTTTTAAGAACACATGTTGTTTTTTTGTAGTTGGCAAGTTATTGTATTTATTATTGGCAGTGCAATATAAATTTCAAATCTATTTTTGTTTATACTGTTATTTGTTATGACGTATCGTGTCATGGAGTTATTTGTTTTGCTGAGATGACGGTAAATGAAAATTTAAGGCGAGGCTTCGCGTCACACAAATATAACTTTAGAGACGAGATCTGCTCACGGGTTCGCTTCTAATTTGGTGACGCTGCGGCCCAGTCTCGAGTCGCCACGCACTCGTGTCTACGTAACATCAGTGCATATATAAACGTCTCCCTACGTCACAGGCATATGTTGATAGATGTCAAACGTCAATCCGTATTTGTGAGTGTTATTATAATAACCTTATTATTGCAATTCTTGCTTTTAATAGACAGTTTAAAATAGAATTGTCGATATTTTCGACTTCTAGTCGTAAACAAAGTACATAAGTACATCAGTCCGTTATCTATTTATATCGAAGGTTAATATTGGGTATTGTGAATAAACCGACGTGGTGTTTATCATTTTAAATTCATAGTGTCAATGACATGTAATAAGGTTTGAATCAATTTAGTGAATTGTATTTAATACCCTTGCGTGCAGACGTAACCGCCTCGGGTCGAAAAGTTCCCTTTTTTTTAATAATAACTGGTCGGTCACGTACCGGCCGGCCGTACGGCAGTGCACGCCGGTCGCCATCCACCCAGCCCGGTTCCCTGACCTGGCTTACGGTCGAATGGAACTAGTTATCGGCTGAATCTGTTAAACAAGTACTGAAAAACACTTTATTGAACAGTTTATGTGCGTTTATAAATTGTGATGATAAAAACGGTCGTGCAATTGTCTGTTGTCTTGCGTCATTTAATATTTACTCTTATAAATCGTCGCTTTCCTGCTTTGTTATGTTTTTAAGCTAGATTTTCGTTTTTGTCTTACGCAACATACTAGTTGTTAAGTACGTGTACTAGTTTATTGGTCCGTTATTTTTTTAATTACTTATATTCGTATTGTTTTTAAATGTGACTCGCGTGTGAAACGATGTGAACGTCTGAGATTATAGTATTGTTGTCATATAAGTTTGTATATAAATATAATGGAGCATAAATTAAGTCTATATAAATATGAGTTTCCATTTTTATATCATGCGAGGCGACGCGGGTTCGGTTATAAAACTCAATAGCACACTAACCTTCGGCTATTCAATGTGATGTGTTTATGTTTAAATTAAGTATAAAACCAAAATGCAAAAAAAATATGAACTTTTACTTATAACAATAAATCAATCATTAACAATGACTCAACTATAAATTGTAGTTTAAATTAGTCCGTCATATACGAAGTCTAATAACTTTTGACTCGTGCCGTGGGCGTACCCAGGTAATGGTAGGGGTAGGCAAGACTCGCCCCATGAAATTCAAATTATCGATGATTTCATTAAATTTTCACCAAAATGACAAAGAGAAAAAATTTAATTTTAAACGTCCGTACCATTTTCGATTCAACTCAACCAAAACAAAAATACGAACAAACTAATTTATTCATAACTTATCTGTTGATTTTTGGAATTCTTTCCCGTAATCATATTCTGACTACGCCGATGACTTGTGTTTACATTATAATTATTGATATATATATATATATATATATATGTATTGAAGATAGTTCTAATATTGATTTAAGTATTTAAGTCGTATTCGTTGGAGATAATAAATAAACAGTGATAGTAATGATTGGCGCCATGTCATATACTGTTTTGTTTATATTTACAATCGGAACAATCTAGAGTGCAGTTGTAATTAGTGTGACTTTATCTAGATATCGTGTAGGGCAAAGACCTTATGTACGTGTATAAGTGAAAGCTTCATAAAACCCTAAGATAACCAACGGAAAGTTCTCTTCGTTAAGATTTGGTGTTAATCGTACCTTTATAGATTTATTATTTTAGAATAAGATGAAGAAGATATATTCCAATTAAATTTGACGTTAGTTTAACCACCATTTTATCAGATAGTCGCCCACCATACAGCAATAAATGTTGTGTTCCGATTGGAAGGGCTGAGTGAGCGATTGAGTGAGCCAGTTACAGGCACAAGGAGCATTACATTTCTGTTCCTAAGGTTCGTGACGCATTTTCTATGTAAGCAATAGTTATTATTTCTTAGCGCCAATGTCTATGGGAAATGTCACAAAAAAGAAAGTTCATGATGTAAAATAGGCAAACAATCACTTGAATTCCAATTTCATTGTTTGGAAAATCCACGATGACAACGTAACGCATGCCTCGATTTTTTCTTCACGTATGTACACTCTCATGGGCTTTTATCACGTACGAAGTAAATATATTACAGTGTCATATTTCTTATTGTATTTGATCACATACGCAGCCGAATCAATGTTACATAACGACCATCAAGTTGATTGTCTCTCGTTTATCAAGATAAGGCATGCTTGTTAATTAATCAATGTTTTCATCTATTTTAGAGCCATCGCTAGGGTAGGGCGCGGTTCGGCACTCGTCCAGAAACTATAGATCTTTATTTGTATCATTTCCGAAATCAGATGATTTATTGTTTAGAAAAATTGGACTATCAGCGTTCGTAATTTATAACACTTGAATAAATTTAAACAATATAAAATATTATTTCCTGACTGAGGTACATATATAACTAGAACACGTTCCAAGATTTCAAACTACTTATGTATTAAGATTTGTTATAAAAAGTATTCCTATAAGTTATCGAACAATCGTACTATATGACAATCTTCAAATGGCCGGTCTGAATGGTTCTTTCTTTGAGACTCACAAAATCAGTAAAAATAACTAAAATTCGACTATTAATATAATGTTAGTCGCGCAATGTGCGCGTTCAAAACCATTACAATTAAAAATTATATCTGCGTAGCCATTCGTTACTAATTGGCCAACGTAGTTGTGTATTATAAACCATAACATAAGTTTATTAGCTTCGGTAGTTTCTTATTTTATGCATTTAATTTAAATTTTATCAATTTGCAATGGATCGTGTTTGAAAACTAAAATATATTTTATTTATAAAAAAGGTACACACAACATTGGCAAAAGTCAGCATAACTTCTAAATGTGATCCGAATTAACTGGTAAATATCGCGATATTAACAAAGGCTTTTCTTATGTAATTGAATTGAACATGTTTGTTTGTTTGCAGGTGGACAGCGGCGGCGGTGGCTCGGCTGAAGTAATGGTGTACTCGCTCGGCTGGGGCATGGGGGAGCCGGAGCGGCGTGCGCTGGACCGCAAGCGTGCCCAGCCCGTCGCACACTCGCTCTCGCCCGACGATGGACACGAGGTTGACGTGTTGCCTCTCCATAATCAGGTGAGTACTAGTGTAAAGATCATTTTCATCCCATCGCGATTAAAAATTAGGTATTAAACCTATTTAAATAAATTTTACTTATATTCGTTAAATTACATACATGGAATTATATTGATTAAACATTTTGGTTTTGACTTTGATAAAATAAATAATTTACGTACTGCAACCGCTTTTTTTAAGGTGAGTAGCTCTATAATATAAAGCCTCTATGAATATATTCTAAAGAAATAGACATAATATTTTTCACAATCATGAATACGGTAACGATTGATTACATTTCACGTATGTTGTGTTTTGTAACATATAAACATATTCTTTTTTGTATTAAGTTATATTTTAAATTATACACACTTGTTGATTTAAATATTTTATATATAAAAACGTTTTACGTTTTTCCAGAATTGGAACGGTTTCGTTTTAGACCCTGACACAATGAAATTGTTATCTACTTAATAAAATTCTAATGCTGGCTGAGAGACTGACTACTCGACTGCTAAATAGTTCTAGAAGCATGTTGTATATATATATTTTAATTTTTTTTCTTTTCTGATGTAGGGTTAATACGTGGGGCGAGGTTGTTACAAGCATGTAATCTATATATTTTAATTTTAAATAAATTATATTTATTTGTTAATATTATAATAATGAATTCTTAATTACTGGGAAATGAATAATAAAACAGTTAGTCTTATCGATTCGCAATAATAAGTCACGTTAGTAACGAATCGAATTATTGCATTCATACTATTTGTTCTTAAAATGTGTGACGAATTAGTAAATATTTACTTATAAGTAAATACATTATTTATTTTTATTCCTGAAGTATGATAAAATCATACTTCATCAAGATATACATCGGTTTTTTATCCGATTTAATCATCTAGTCAGTCCAAATCCAAAACGTCACCGCAACCACGATACGTGATTATATTTATGTCGTTTTAAACCGATCATTAATAGAAACGAGATATTTTTGTTAATCCGTTTTCCTTTATTCTAGTATTAGCTTTTTTTTAATTAAAATTTAGAAATTAATCAAGCTAAACTCTTTGTTAGGTTCATTTCATTTCATCATCTAAATTTAAGACGCTTATTTAAAAATCTAAATATCTCCAAATATTCAACAAGAAGGTAAATATTTTGCAATAAATAAGATAAGCATATGTTTACATTTGATATTTTATTTATATTAAGGATAAGCGATAATCTTTAAAATTTTCCTTATATACTGGTTTACCCGACTATTATTTAATTGTATTTCTGACATTCGTTAGTCACAAAAATATATCTGATATAAGATGAGTTGTATTCCGTGAAAACGATTAGGTTAGTATTATTTTCGGGTATGATACAATATTTGTTCTGAATGATGTTATGGTGACTTGCCTAATTTATTGGAATAGTGCAGAATTTTCCACTGACCTCGATGTATATGAGAGTTATGGAAACATACGAAGAACTTAAACTGAAACATGATTATATCTAAATAAATATTTCAACGCCTTGATTTCCAGATGTTCGAACTCTATTTTTACCTATCTTCATTTTTAGTTCTGCGTTGTTTTTGTCTGCAGGAGGTAATTCACGTTAATTATTCAGGTTATAAGTTATTTGTTTCAAATATCTGTCGGTATCTGACGGGGGTGGTAGTGACCACTCTCAGCTGACCCAAGCGTTCATTAAAGTAAAAGACAGACAAAGGAATTTCTCGCGGAGAGATTATTCTGCAAAACAACTATGATGCGAGCTGGTGGAAATTCACGATGGATTACAAAAAATAAGTGGTGTTTGGCCGTGTTTGAAATTAGCAACTTAGGTTAAAAATCACGTGTTGTAGCGACTGATTATTTCGCTGTTCATTGTTCATTTACCTTCCCATGATATAACGTAATAACAGTTCCGCGATCTTACGTTGATAGAGATATGCATTTAATTGACTCTATATATAAGGCTAGTTAATAATGCATTTTGTATTCTTTGTTCTATTCGCTGACATTGATTAAATGTGTTAACTCGTGCAATAAGTGCTGTTACAATTATAATGACGTGGCAGTTGAAATATGCACCGATAGAATAAATGTTATACACTCGTGCATGTAGAATATAAAGTAAATTGTACTTTACGTATGTTTTAATATAAATAAAAAACAACCTTCATTGTTACCGACGTGTTACTGACAACTAAAAGTGCACAGATAAAACACGTTATTTACCTAAAAATTTTAAAATGTTGCCAAGTAAAAAATAACCATTAGTTAAGTTTATACGTTAATTAACACTACAAATTAACTGGCAAGCGATCAACTATAAAAATAGTATATGTTGTTAGTTATAATATATTTTAATTTTAGTACATCGTTGGATTAAAATAATTTTGTAATAAGTATACCCTATTAAATAATTCTAAATATGAAATGAGACGAATTGCTTGGCATGAAATTTGCGTGGGAAATACTTGTGACATCAAGACTTCCGTTCAAAATTATTTAAGACGAATCTTAGTCGTAAACAAATATTGATTCCAGTTTAATATCGTGCACTTTAGACTCGTGTGATAATTTCGAGACTAAATTGAAAATAGTCACCCGAGACTGTCAAAACATGTTTAACGTAGTGATGCTATAAGCCGGGTCAGTAAGGAGTGTTCAGGTGTAGACGCTTGCTCCGGGTCAACGGCATCAGCTAAACTTTTTTCATGGTCGTTTGTAATTTGATCGTTACAATACAGCGCTAGTAGAGTGCGTTTCCACTGCATTGCCTTCCGTGTGTGCGTTACCCGTGGTCCGACCGCAGACACTAATAAGACGACGTATATTTTTATTTTAAACCTCTGTCTCGTTCTCGCATAAATAAAAAGAAGCAGAAAAGGTTCGAAGTAATTCTAAAAAATGTGATGTTGCGGTGTTATCTCGAGAGGGATTCCGGCTAAGCCCATTGTATTCATAAAGTATTATGCTTAACATGGTTACGTTCGCAAAAAATTAAATAACATATTTACTTTAAAAATATTATTGAATGCGTATCGTTTCGCATATTTTCGGTCAACGTACGATTTTATACTTTTGTTTTTTGTTATTAATTTTATATAGAAGCGTCATATATTGTATTTTTTATCGGATAACGCTTATTATGATAACGCGGTTGAAAGAAAATAAATTCGAAGAACTTATGTAAACCCTTGTCTTTGATAATAAATATATGAATGACATCATCGTCTGCTAAATAGTTAGACTGTATTGAGCAACTTACTTGTCGGTACATAATATGTACTAAGAACAGGTTCTATGGTTTTTTTTTTGTAATATTTCAACTTTCATGGTCATAGTGTATTAGGAATAATTGAAATATACGGGGTGCCCTGACCAGTTATATATATATATATATATATATATATATATATATATATATATATATATCATATTTGTATTGTATTGTAGTTTATATAATCTTAATTGTAATTATTGTTGATGCTTTAGGTTGGCGGGCACACCAGACTCCTGGTCTTGAACGACAGTACGGTGATCAAGCCTCTGAACATACGCGAGCTGCATTTCTACCAAAACATTCCCGAAGACATCCAGAGCTTCGTTCCCCGATACAAAGGTGAGGATCAACATTTGACAGTAGATGGAGTTAAGCGTTTGCTCGTTGCGCTTTTATGATTTCGCTGAATGCATCATTATCAGTCATTGCATCAAACATATCATTTTAATTTTAAAATTTATCAATATATATTTATTCGATGTTTAGTTTTTCTTTGTTCTGTCTCCAAATAATTGTTTGTTGTTATGTTTTCGAGCACTAAGGGAGTTATCGCTTTCGAGATTTTTTCGTTTGCAAGTGACGCTGTTTTATTTATTGTTTGAATGTTAATCGTATTGTATTCTGTGTATAATTATCGATTCATGAATATTATTTGCGTCACAGTAAACAAGTACGGTTATTTCGACGCAATAGATCCGTTAACAATCTTATCTACGCACTCGATTACGTATCGACGCGTAAACCGTGAATAAGGGGATAATGATATTAATATGTTATTGGATTTAACTCCCCTTGCTGCTCACTTCACTTGAATGTGCGCGTGAGAGGGATGCCTGGGTGACGAAACAAACCCGCCGACCGCGAATGATATACTTACAATTATTTTCTTTAGAAAACTATATATATTAGATATTATTGTGAAAGTAACGGTTAACGCGTTACGCATGAAAACACACGGAATTCTTAACTATGTTTTCCGTGAGTTTTAATGTTAAGACGTCGATTTTTATTTAGGCTGAATTTTTAAGAATGGCTTCTCGCACAGACTTTTAAATATTTTTTTTATAACTTTCTGCTTTAAGAATACTTTAATAAGTAACAGTCCCGAACGTCTTGACTTTTTTTATTTAAATGAATACATTTTCTTATTCAAATATTGAAGGTTGCTATGCAACTGCATTCAAATGAAACTTCATTCTCATTAAATATGACTATTAAATTATAATAGTTACATAAAATAAATTAATATTTTTTTATTTATAAAAAATAATTCGAAGCGATTTCAACTTAAAAAATAAGCCATAAAAACGGTAGCTAGTCTAATCAAATTATATTCAGTTCATTGACGTTATTATTTGAGCTAAAACGATTAAATGTTCTGCATCAGAGTTTTCGAATTTAAAAAGCTAATGTACCGCAATGAACCGAGAGCTGGCAGACACATTGCTTAACGTAAGTGGCAGGAGTCGCACGGTTGTAATATTACACAAATTTTCTTTAAAAATAAAAAAAAAACAAACTGTGCCTGCCATGCATCTTGGCATTTGAATGACTTTATTTATATATTTTTAAATATAGAAAAACACACCTACAAATATCAGTCAGACTAGCCAAAAGTTGCTAACAAGTGTATTAATCTTCTAACATAGTTTTACAAAGTTGACATTAGAAACGAATATTCTTTGATATACGTACCCTAAAATTTTCTGGGACAGTAAACGCCCGTAGACGTCATAATAATTACTCAATTAGCTATTATCTCTTGTGTACTGTCTCTCAAAGCGCAAAGAAAGTCTATTGCCAGTTAGAACGACATATCATTTTGTTTCCCCTACCTTGACCACCACCTTTGAATGTGGTTATTATCTGCCTATTCTGTTTTGTATAAATGTCTGCCAGTTCTCCTGCTATAATATATAATCTTAATTATACCGCTTATTTTAATTTTCTAACGGAATGCGTATATTGTGTTCTAATTAAAATTTTGAAATATAATTCAAATTTATATTTTTATATATTATAATAATAACTAAAATTATGTAATCAAATCGTTATTTTATGTCGACCTCGTTTATGTAAGACTTGGAAATAAAGGCTTTGACTATTTACTTTTTAACTTGTATATTGGTCATAAAAGAATAAGGCACGAGATAAAAGCAAACAATCATGTTGATCTAAAAATACGAATAATATGGCATTAGATGCTTAGTAGCATACTTTTGTTAGGGTCGAGCCGTGTGCTCGCGGGCAGGCGGATGGCGGGTTTGAGTGCGAGAGCGGGAGCGGGTCAGGGGTCAGGAACACAATATTAGTTTCCTTGTTGTCGCAAGGGTTGCGGCGCTGCGGCTGGCGGAGCGACGCCGGCGGCTCACCACACAACCGCCCCTAATAGCGCCCTAGCGGTAATTTTACATTATGGGTTTGTAAACCTTTACTTAAACCTACATTCACCACACTTACATACAAGACAGCACGCAACACAACGTCGTAGTTCACACACACACACACTCACGACATGACACACATATTATGAACATTAACTTTACACGCACTCAAATACAGCAACACATAACAAAAGATATACAAACCCTTATTAAAATTACGTACTCGATATATTATCACTTATCATTTATATTAAAGCTGGATTTAGCAAAATAGTAAGTAAAAATATATCTACTATATTGAAGTATAGGAACTAGAATTTATGTACTCGTTGTTAAGATAGCCCACACATTTAATATCGATTGCGTTAAAATTATAAATTAGTATATACTACTATGTTTGCACAAAAACCTTATCAAAATTTATAATTTGTGCATAATTTTAGATATATATTGTTTTATAAAACTAGCCAAATGGTATTTCAAGTATTTTAATAGAAATAAGCAATGATTTGTTGGCCGTTTGTTACAGGCGTGATGCAGGCCTCAAACACGGGAAGCATGAAATTGGACAAGCGGTACTCGCCATGTTTCCGCGACGAGAACGGGCGCAAGCAGTCGCTGGGAGGGAAGCGCAAGCGCGACGATGTATTCAAGTGCGTATCCGAGCGCGCTCGCTCGCACTCAAGCCGTACACTCCTCGACACTTGTCATGTGTCCTTTATCATATTTCAGAAACTATGACGTACGCCGGACCGGCTCCCGACGTCGCCATTAATTCATATCATCGCAATACTTAACTATCCCACTAATGCGTGAGCGATGCACGAACCACTCACACGGCGAGCCTCCGAATGTGACTTGCGTCGTGGAGTCGTGGTAATTTATACAGTTTGATTGAAATGTAACAATATAACAGATAACGCCAGCTCTGTGTTTCAATTAGCTCCTAATTGACGACGTAGCTCTTACCCGCCACCGCATTACTTTACACTGCTTTTTTCTTTTTACAGATTTAAAGTGCATCGAAACGGTAATGCGAGCGAAGTTCTAAAGAGTATTGCACACATGGACAACTCCAATAAGCAATGTGAGTCGAAAAAATAGTGTAATACGTTTTGTATTTTTTTGTCGTTGCTCTCTCATATCGGCGCATGCCACACTGTTAAATAATTATCGGCGTGCATTAACAAATATAATCTAATATGTTTTTTTTTTTGTTGACTTTGTTTATAAATTAATCATCTAACGCACACTAAGTTATGTTTTAAGCACAAGTGTCCTCCACGTAAAATTATCGCCGTGCATTAGTATGCGCGTCTTCGTGAGTGATCACATCTATACCGTACGAGATAATAACATATCGAATGTATGACATTTTTGCTTTTCTATTTGTAGATTTCTTAATGATGGAGAATATAACGTCGTCGTACCGGCGGCCGTGCGTGCTCGACCTCAAGATGGGCACGCGGCAGCACGGAGACGACGCTACCGCGGAGAAACGCACCAAACAAATCGCCAAGTGCGCCGCCAGCACCTCCGCATCGCTCGGAGTGCGTCTCTGCGGCATGCAGGTAACCCCTTCACACGACGAATATAATTAAGTTTGCGTGGCGTTGCATACTTGTCGTTTCGATTTTCTATCGCCTCCGCTCCATATTCTAACGGACTCTACAATCACCTCAGGTATACGTCCCGGAGACGGGCGCCTGCGTGCGGCGGGACAAGTACTGGGGGCGTGCGCTGTCGGAGAGCGGCCTGCGTGAGGCGCTGCGAGACTTCTTCGCGGCGGGCGCGAGCGGCGTGCGCGCGCGCGTCGTGCGCCGCGTGCTGCGCGACCTGGACGCGCTGCGCCGCGCCATCGCCAAGCAGACCAGCTACCGCTTCTACTCCTGGTGAGTGACGCCGGGGACGCGACTAGCTCTAGCTCGATTACTTTTTCTCTAGCCTCTAGGTGTGACTGGACTCTTTTTTTTCAGCTCGCTTCTGATAGTATACGAGGGCGACGTGGCGAACGAGTTCGTCACGGACGAGACGAGCGGTGGCGCCTCGTCCGAGTACGAGGGCGACGCCTCGGCCGGATCCTCGGAGTCGGTTCCCTCGCCGGGCCACTTCGACATGTCGACGTTGCACGACGAGATCTCGGGCGATGCTCGCGAACCTTTCGTGCCGCACTCGGAAGAGACAATGGGCGGCTACGAGGAGGGCGAGGTGAGCGCGCCGAGCGAGCCCACGGAGGCGCGCTCGAGTCGCGGACGCGCCTCGCCGCGGCTGCAACCTCCGAGCCCGGACTCGGCCGACAGCTGGATGGCGTACTCGTCCACGAGCAGCGAGTCGTGGCGCCACGAGGGCGAGGCGGAGGCGGAGGCGGAGGACGCGGCCACGAAGCGCGCGCGCACGCGGCCCGTGTGGCCCGCGCCGCCGCCCGCGCCGCCCGCACCGCCCGCGCCGCCCGACGAGCGCGTCGACATCCGCATGATCGACTTCGCGCACACGGCCTTCGCGGGCGCCGACGCCGAGTCCCCGCTGGCCACGGCCACGCCGCACCACGGGCCCGACTGCGGCTTCCTCACGGGCGTGGACTCGCTCAAGCGCCTGCTCACCGAGATTCTGCACCCGCAGCCCTATAGTTAATGAGGCCCCGTCCGCGCCGCGTCGGCGCACTCTAGACAAAACTTGCAATAATATAATCCCCTTTCGGTCGAAGTCGGAGAGGGCCGCGGTCGGTCCCGCCCCGGAGACCTCGGTGGATACGGTCGGTACGTACGGTACGGTCGGCTCGCCCGCTTCGAGGTTCGACGTGAAATATATTCGAAAGAGACTATTTCCTTAAAATTATAAAATATTCGACTGAACGCTCCTACTGACCTTAGTTAAAAATATGAATCCGCCGGCCGATTACATCGAGCGGTTGAAAGCAGGGTATTTTCGCTTCGTCCGCCGTTCCTTGTACGTAGATTGACTCCCTCATCCGTGCGACCGCCGAGCGGTCGTCGCACTTAATCAAAGTTGGCGGTACAAATATAATTTAATAAATAATATTAAAATTATTATAATTTGAAGGGACCCAGTAGCTATTCTAAAGTGTATTTTTAAGTATTATTATTACGTATTTCCAGATTGACGTGCTTTTGTATCCTTCGGTTCGATAATTACTTTTGGTTTTTGTATTATGGACAGCTTCGTAAAACATATATTTAGCCCAGATGTAGACATTCCCTAATAAATGTAACGTTAGATAGTCAAAAGTCGTAACCTTTGTGATGTTGCCCGACTGTTCTGCATTTTGATCCTAAATTGCGCATTTGTTATTAGTACTTTAATTAAAGGAATACATGTAATTACAAAAATAAATAGAAGGATCTAGATTCGTGTCCAATTTGATCCTTTTTTTAATTTGTATAATTAAAAAAAACTTACTAACTAAATGTAAATTAATTTGATTATAATGAATAAAAATCACCACTATACATTTGTGAATAAAAATTATAAAAATTAATATTTGTTAGTAGATTTCAGAGTTAATTGAAAAATAAAACACTATTTATGTACAACGTAAAAAAATAATAAAATATCATTTGTAAAACAAACAGTATTATTAGGACTGAACAGGAAGGAGTAAGTCGGTTTAGGTTTGGATTTCAGTTGTTTGGTTGGCATAGGTGCTAGAATATAAATTACACTGCCAAAGTGAATGAGTGGCATGAGTACTTGACCATGATTGTGTAAAGTGGTGAAGTGTTCACGAGAATAAACAGTGCATAGAAGTTGAGACCTAATCTGAACAATTTGGTATAGAAATTGACTTGACTCTTCTGAATATCAATGGTCAACGTGTGTTTCGAAAGCCAGTGTGATTGTTTGGTAGAAGTGAATGGTTTCGAGAAATAGATTGTTCAACTTAGATCTCCACATCTACGGTCAGTGTTAACAAATAAATGAAGTCGCACACGAGACAGTGAATGTGAGTGACCATTAGCGTTAGCCAACATTCCTGCGTGCTGCATTCGTCATTTGTTTTATTTTACTTTTGTGGGATAAATTTATAAAAAGTACCTGGTTTATTTAGGATGCTAGGCTGTATTATAATATTATCATTTATGTCTGTTATTTTGAATAACTGTATGACACTATTTTGTTAAATAAATTTTAGGTATTAAATATAACTTGTTTCATTTAATATAAGTACTATCTTGATGTAATAAAGAATATTTTCGTCGTGAATGGGTTTTTTATTAATATATTCCTTACGACAAAACGCACTATTTCATAAGAAAATAAGAACTCTTGTTCTAGTGCAACTATAGGCAGAAAGGTCATAAGATCTTGTTTCCCAATGTTGGTGGCGCATCATGAGGAATGATTAATATTTCTTTCGGTACGGTAGCACTTATCATCAAGTGGCCCATTTGAAGGCCCACCTAATTAAACGACACAAAAATACCTAGCGTCCGGCCCTTCATTTAAGAGGACATAGAGAATATTAAACGACGTTGTTCCACTTTTGAAACCTTGTTGTAGTAGATGTTATTAGTTAGTGTATAAGATCTTAAATATACATAAGGTGTTGGAATATACAAAAATTCAAGCCTCTATACATAATAGATTTCTCTTTCATTATATTATTCAATCTTTCACTCATTCACATTCGCTCACCACTCATTCAATCAACGAACAGCTTTACTTGATTATTTAATATTCATTATTAAAAACATTGTCAAACAGTGCAGACGTGTCTTATTATACCTACCCCATTTCCCTTCAGGTTATGGGCCCAGGTCATGTTTAAAGTTGTTTAAATAATTAAAATTAATAGTAAAAGTGTTACTCAAAATGGATTCGCGAAGTAAAAGAAATATACAACAATTTAACGGTGATCGCTATAGTACTTGGAAGTTTCGTATAAGGTCACTACTAGAAGAAATGCAGTTATTGCCTGTTATTGACGAAGAACCACCACCAATACCAGATAATGAGTGGATTAAGAAGAATATGCTAGCAAAAGGTACGATTGTAGATTACTTGGGTGACACATTTTTAAGCTTTGCAAGAGGTTCTTCTACTGCAAAATCCATAATGGCCGAACTAGACAAAGTATATGAGCGGAGGAGCTTAGCGACTCAATTAGCTTTACGTAAACAGTTACTTAATATGAAACTACAGCCAGATGTGACACTATTCGAACATTTTAACAATTTCGATAATATCATTACTGAATTAATATCGGCTGGTGCAAAATTGGATGAGATGGATAAAATATCACATTTACTTTTAACTCTACCCACATCATACGATGGTGTTATAACGGCACTGGAAACACTTGGAGAGGAACAATTGCATCTATCTTTTGTAAAAACTCGTCTTCTAGATCACGAAGTCAAACTAAAGAATACCACGACGACAGAACTCAAAGTTTTACATACATCAACGAATAAATTCAAATCGCAGAACAAAATTGGATTCGATAAAAGGAAATCATATAATTATTATAAAAAGAAGTCATACACCGGAAATTCATCATATAAAATTTCAAAATTATATTGTGATTATTGTGGACGACGAAATCATATGAAGAAGGATTGTCGATTTTTCAAAAAGTTACAACAAAATGGAGGTAGTAGCGGCAGTAAAACAGCAGCTGCGAGCGCTTTGCAAATCAGAAACGATAACGAGGACAGTTTCGCATTTATGTTTTCAACGTGTAAGTTGTCAAATTCTTATAAATATCATATTAATAATATTGTTTTCATTTTAGATTCGGATGCAACTGACCACGTTGTAAATAGTAAGGAATTATTTTCTTCCTACTCAGACTTCACAATACCGATTAAAATTGGTATAGCTAAGAACAATGAAAGCATTCAAGCGTTTGGTAAAGGTACAATAAATGTCACTACTAATTTAGGTTTTCAAGGGGCGATTAATAATGTATTATATGCGCCGGACGTGCCATGTAATTTAATATCTGTATATCGTATTCAACAAGCAGGTATGGTTGTTATATTTAAAAATAACAGTGTTTATATTAACAATAGTATCAAGTGTTTAGTATCGAGTGTTATCAGTAATAATTTATTTAAATTAGTTTTTCAAGTGCATACGCGATCTCAACATAATTTAAATTTGTCTCAAACTTCTACATCTTACGAACTATGGCATAAGCGTCTAGCTCACTTAAACAAAAATAAATTTAACATTCTAAAAAACTTAATTGATGATAGTTACCTAATTAATGATATTATGCCTAATGATACATTATGTGAGTCTTGCATACTTGGTAAACAGTCGCGGTTGCCCTTTGCAAAATCAAAAGATAAATCAGTCAGAAATAGGCCACTTTTTATAGTTCATTCCGATATTTGTGGTCCTATTACACCACCTACATTTGATGATAAAAATTATTTTATTACTTTTATTGACGATTTTACTCATTATACAGTAACGTATTTGATGCATTCTAAATCTGAAGCATATAAATGTATGAAAGACTACGTAACAAAATGTGAAAATTTATTTAATTCTAATGTTGTTAATTTATATTGCGATAATGGCCGAGAGTATCTTTCAAACGAATTCAAAGAATTTTGTGTTGACAAAGGGATAATGTATCATTTAACGGTTCCTTACACCCCACAGCAAAATGGTGTATCAGAAAGAATGAATCGTACATTAACCGAAATGGCTCGAACATTGGTTACAAGTGCGAAATTAAATAAAATATTTTGGGGTGAAGCTGTTTTAACAGCTACTTATTTAATTAACATACTACCCACTAAAACTCTGATAAATAAAACACCATACGAAATGTGGCATGGTAAAAGGCCGAAAATAAATCATTTAAAAATGTTTGGATCTACTGCATACGTTCATAACAAAGCTAGAAAAACTAAATTTGATGAGAAATCTTTCAAGTCAATATTGATCGGTTACGATGCAAACGGTTATAGATTATTCAATATCGAAAATAATCAAGTTTTTATAGCTCGCGATGTTATTTTTGACGAGTTAAACTTTGAAAAATCACGCCCTACACGTAGCAGTAGTGACAACATTGAAACCCTTTCAAAATTTAGTAAGCCCGAAATTGATTCGGCAAAGCTAAAAATAGATCAACAACAAGATTCTTTTAATGACAATTCGTTGGACGGTTCATCGAATACCACTAATTTAAGACGTAGCGAAAGAATTCGAGAATTACCCCCAAAGAATTATAAGCAAATGCACGATCCTGATTTATTTTTATCTCTTTTTAATGATACGCAATCTTTACCTACATCATATAAGAATATTTTCGATAGGCACGATTCTGATAAGTGGTTGAACGCTATACACGATGAAATTGAGTCGCTTCGAAGCAACCAAACGTGGACATTAGTCATTAGACCGAAAAATGTTAATATTATAAGTTGCAAGTGGGTATTTACAATTAAAAATAATGAATTTGGTGAACCTACACGTTATAAAGCTCGGTTGGTTGCTCGAGGTTTCACTCAAGAGTATTTACAAGACTATCACGAAACGTTCGCACCAGTGGCTCGGATAACTACTTTTAGATTTATATTAGCACTGGCAAATCAGTTTGATTTACATTTACACCACATGGACGTTAAAACCGCGTTTCTAAATGGTATATTGAAAGAAAATATTTATATGGAAGTACCGGAAGGTATTTTAGCAAGTAATAACCAGGTTTGTAAATTGAATAAAACATTATATGGCCTAAAGCAGTCGTCCAGGTGTTGGTATGCACGGTTCGATCTCATTCTCAAGGAAATGGGTTTTAAGAACTCTGAATTAGATCCTTGTCTGTACATATTAGACAAAAATTGTATAGATAAAAACGTGTATATAGTTCTGTACGTTGATGATTTAATTATTACTACTAAAAATAGTAATTTATTACAAGCGTTTAAAAACAGTTTAATGCAAAAATTTCAAATGACTGATTTGAAGGACTTAAAACTATTTCTTGGTATTAGAATTCAAAGAACAACTAATACAATTTCTTTAGATCAAACAACATATTTGCAAAATGTTCTAAATAAATTTTCTATGAAAGATTGTAATCCATCGAATTCACCTTTTCCTTCTAAAATCAATTTTGTAGCTTTAAATTCAGACACTCACTATGATGCACCTTGTAAAAATGTTATAGGATGCCTTATGTATTCAATGCTTTGCACAAGGCCAGATATTTGTGCTTGTATTAATATATTAAGTAGATATCAATCTAAAAATAACGAAGAGTTGTGGAAATATTTAAAACATCTCTTACGATACATTAAAGGTACAATTAATTTAAAATTGGTTTATAAAAAATCTGAATATAAAGAGATAATAAGTGGGTATGCAGATTCCGACTGGGGAGGTGACGAGAACGACAGAAATAGTACAACTGGCTATTTGTTTAAGGCCTTTAATAATTGTACAATTTCGTGGACCACACGAAAACAAAATACTGTCGCCGTCTCTTCAACGGAAGCTGAATACATGGCTCTCTTTGAGGCTGTGAGAGAAGCAGTCTGGATAAGGTCATTGTTAAATAGTATTTCTATACAAATAACAGAGCCTATTGTAATATTTGAAGACAATAATAGTTGTATATGTATTGCCAATAACCCCACAAATCACAAAAAATCTAAGCACATAGATATAAAATATCATTTTATTAGGGAACAAATCGCTAATCAAATAATAAAGCTAGAACCTATTTCCACAGGAAATCAACTAGCTGACATGTTCACAAAAGCGATACCCTCCAAGAGATTTATAGAATTAAGAAAGAATTTAAATTTGTTTTGAAAAATAATTCATGTTTTGTGTTAATCAAGTAAATGAAGGAATGAGTTTATTTAATAAATAAAACTATGGTTTATGTAACTAAATAGTTAGTATTTAATTTGTAAAAATGAGTAATGAAAGAAATTATGTTATGGTATTGTTATATTATATTGACTTGTATTTTTGAGGGGGACTGTTGGAATATACAAAAATTCAAGCCTCTATACATAATAGATTTCTCTTTCATTATATTATTCAATCTTTCACTCATTCACATTCGCTCACCACTCATTCAATCAACGAACAGCTTTACTTGATTATTTAATATTCATTATTAAAAACATTGTCAAACAGTGCAGACGTGTCTTATTATACCTACCCCATTTCCCTTCATAAGGAGACAAGAGACCATATTTATTGGCAGTATGGTATAAGTTCTCAAATTATTTAAAAAAAAAAAAACAAATACCCGCCAATTTTGTTTTCAAAAATTAAGAATTCTATTTCTTCATTTAACGTTAAGTGAAAAGTATCACTTAAAATACCATTTGATTTTTCTAAATATTGATTTTACCTGCATATCATTTCAAATAACAAGAAAATAAAATGGCAGAATCAAATGATGTCCAAACATTAGAAAAAATATCTACTGAAGTGGATGAATCTCAATTTAAAATTATTTTGTCGAGTCAATGCATTAAAGGTAGGTGATGTTTTAAACACGAACGAACGACGACGACGACGACGAACGAACATGTTTTAAAAACAATATCTATACGTGTTATATAATATAATATTTTTTATTTCAAATTTTTTTAACGTAGCTCAAGCTTATTTGGTCGACAAATTGCGTAAACAATCAGAGCAACAGAAACAAGTGTGTAACTTCATTAATAATGGTAATTTAAAGTTAGAGACGGAAATAAAACTTGCTGAACAAGAAGTTAAAAGGCAAGTAGATCGATAGTTGGTCAAAACTAATAACATAATGTGAACACAGAACTGAATCAAAGATCAAAATAAACAGGTTCTATAAAACTTTTATTTGTTGTTACTGTATGGGCCGCTTCTATTGGTAATGCTATTTCGTTAGGGAGGCTGACTTTTCGTATTAATTCCATAGGTTAAGGAAAATTCTACCAGAATATCTAATCGTTAGGGGAGTGTTGGAGAGTGGAAAGTGAAAATTCTGGAAAAAACGGAATATTGTTCTCTTCTCTTTTTGTATAAAAGTCTAACATTACTGTTTAAGAAAAAAGCTGTGTTTTTTGAGAATTTTACTTAGGGTTATTTTATAAAGAACGTTGAAAAATATAATCATCGTATTTATTTGTAGTAATCATTTCCGAATTTAATCATTTTCGAAATAAATCGCCGCTATAAAAACAGAACATTAGTTCTGTCTATGTTTATATATATGTTTTACTTATATTTTCCAGTCTATTAAGTGCTGTTGATACTATTAAATTAGCTAATGTCGAACTTAAGAAAGATTTGTTGATGGCTAAAGAGAGGAAAATAACTGTTAGTGAAAGGGTAAACAATGGGATTAAAAAATATGAAGATCTTTGGATAGCATCTAAAAAACGATACGAAAGTATTCCTTTCGTACATAGCTACATACAAACTTTAAATAAAAGCAAAGTACTACAAGACAACATATTGAACCTTACCAGTGAAACACAAAAGTTAACTCATGATATAAAGAAAAGAAAAGCTGAGTTGAAAAACTTAGACAAGAGGCATGTAATAGAAGTAGCAATGTACATGGTACATGAGCGACCAGAAATCCTACAAAGTATAAGAAATAAGAGCAACGAAGTCAAAGAATTACTTAATGATATTCAAGAATTAACAAAGAAATGCGAGGCAACAGCTATTAAAACTACCAAATCCATTCCTGTAACGTTAGAAAATAATTGTGAAAATGAACCAATGGACGTTTTCATTGAAGGGTCTTGGCCCAATCTGACTACAGATATTAATAACACAATGATGGTAGCTAAACCCTAAATATAGTTTTTAATATATTTTACTTTTGACATAATTAATAATACAAAAAAATATCGAATAATTTAGTATACAGTTGAAAAATAATTATTAAAATTAGGCTAATAATTTCTTTCTAGTTGCCAAAACTGCAGCTCCGAAACATTGATTTAGATATTCTTACTATCAAATTGGATCAGGTATTCGTCCATTGGACTTTTAATAGCAAAATCTTTTGTTTGAAAATATATCTATTAATATATATATTAAATATAACTTTATCGCTACTGTCAGTGTTAAAGATCGCGTGTAAAAAATAAATTCCATATGAAAACTGAAAAAGTTCTAATCGAATGAATTTAGTGCTTAAAAAGTAATTTTATACGTATACTATAGGAAACATTTCATTATAATAATGACTTAATCAGTTCATTGCTTTGTAAAGTACGTCGCTTGTACAAACGACCTTTTATAATAACAGTAACAAATACATTTTTTATAGATAAAGAAAGGAGATTCTCAAATAGTATCTAAGAGAACTGAATCAGAACACATAGTACTAGAACAGACTCCTATTAAAAAGAAGAAATCAGATGAGATAGCTAGAGATGTATATGTCTCATCATACTTTCAATCTCCAACCAATTTTATTGAGGATAAAGAACTTAATGAAAATCAAACAAAAAATTATTCAGAAAATAAATTAATACACATTATAGAAGACATAAAGTTGGATAGTGTTGAGACTTATAACATAGTCTCTAATATTAAACCCAATTCGCTTCAAGATGTTCATATCATTAAAGCTGAAAACGAACATCAAAAAGAATTAATAGATACCAAAAATTGCTCACAGGAAAAGGTAGAATAAGGTCTGTAGTATAATTAATAATAACAGAATACTTTAATAAAAATGTTATATTTTAGGTTGATGATACACTCGAGAGTGAGAAGATCGAAGAAACTGAGTTGACAAAAACACCAAATATTTTAGTACCACCTACGCAATTCTTGGATCCTTCACAGGTATATCTTTAAGTAAAAAATAAAATAAATGTTTCCTTGTATCTTCGTGCTTTGATATAGGTGTTTTATGCGAAAATAGGGAGAGGAAACAAAACTTTGTTGTATATGTGTACTCTTTACTCTGAGTCCCATTGGACTAGAGAAAGAGACCAAACACGATTCTAACGATTTTAATTTGACTGACAAATTCAAGTAGTTTTAAAAAAATCTTGGTAGAAAAACTCAATACACAATTAATACACGATTTAAGTCTAAAATATACGTTAGCGGCTGTTAGTTTGGTAATTGTAATTTTTTTATACGAAATAATTTCAATAATATTGCATAGAACTCTCAAGAGAGAAAAAGCGCAACTTACACCGATAAAGACTGTGTAATTGATTTAGAAAAATCTCATAATGTTGAGACTGGTGAAAAAGATGGTAAGAACAATGAACTAAATGTCAGTACTGCTAGTGAAGACAGCTACATAAAAATGAAAGAAACTATATTCAAGAAACACAATTTGGACCTATCACCTCAATTTAAATATTCTAAAACCTCATCCACCTCTAAGGTAAAAATTACCAAAATTGTTATAATTTTTTTTCAACTTATATATATTATGTTAACATATTAAGTATATGTATAGTATTTATTAATATTCTTAGAGACCTGAAACAAATATTGTGGCATCAAAATTCTCTCTTGAAAAGAATGATATTTTTGATAATATAAACAAAGTTCAAACTATGGAAGTTGAAGACAATTACACAGCAGAAAAAATTACTAGTCAATACCATGGAGATCAAGATCAAATCTCAGAAGAAAAAGGCACTATGTCCAACCAAAATGTAATGGACTTATAGGAGTATATTTAGAATATTATATTTTTAAGAGTAATTGGTATGTGTCTTCTCTTCTAGAATAATGACATTACACAATTTACACTAAAAGACATGCCAGTGGCTGGATTATTGTTCACTCATGGATCTCAAGATATTCCTGATTCTTTGAATGTATCTATGAGTACCACTGGCTTTGATGAAGCAAATGACGACTATCCTCCTTGTATTGGTATTAAAATAATATTAACATTAATTTTATATAATTTTAAAAATATCTGCTATCTGCTCAAATTACCTACATTTATAATCAAAGGAGATTCCGTTGCTATACTTCATGAATGTCATATTTTATTATTGGTTCTGTGGTTAAGTTGTGATGAGGTAACAAAAAGTTAACTAGTTTCTTTTTCCTTTTATAAAATAAGTTTAGTTTTTTGTTATTACATATGCATTAAAACAATAATAGTATGTCCATAAAATTAAAAGTCAAAATTAAGTTAACAATGAGACTGATCATAATTTTTTATTCAGATTCTAGCTTACTTTTATCTCCTAAAGCTGATGTTCCAATGCCAGAAATAAATGATAATAATTCTGAAGTATTGTCTCAGGAGGTACCTAATTTCTTGTCAGGTATATGAGTAGTTTATACATTATATAAAATTTTAATAGATATTTTATATAATGTTCAAAATTATTATTTTAAATTGATTAAATTAATTTCCAGGAATTAGGAAAACAGGTTTTTCATTTTTTGGAAAAAGTTCATCGGAAAACACATCAGATGCTATGACTCAGAATCAGAATAATAAATTTACTTTTTCCTTTGGAGGTGACGAGAAAAAGAACAGAGGTGGTTTTTTCAATATCTTTCATTAAATAAACTGTTATTCATCTTGCTCCTTTGTATTCATTAATAATAATATAATATTGCTATTAACTTTTAATAAATTCTGATAGTAAAACATGTTTTTAATTTAAACATTTATTAAAGTAAAGTGGACAAATACTTTATTATTGGTGTAACTGACATGCTCTTACAGCTATTAATTGTAATAGAATAAACAATGGTGCAAACACCTCACTATATTCTATGGCTGAATCACCTTGGAGCTTTCTACACAACAAGAACTTAAATACAAATGTTAAGCCTAGAAATATACAACTCCATGATGCTCTATGTATTGATGCCTTATAAGAGTTTTCTAAAGTCATTCTTATACATACTATACAACAAAAATATGCATTCATAGCATCACTCACAAATAATGGGGCAAATATAGTCCACCAAGCACTATTCACCACACCATCAATCTTAAGTGCTAGCAATGCAGAAAATATTGTTATTGTTATTAAGTTTATCCATATCTCAAAAACTGTAAGTCCGATCCACTGTACTATTTCACTTAATGTAAAGAACATTTTAATAGTTTGCACCAAGTAATGCTGTCCTGAATATTCGAATATGAATGGACGATGTGTGTCGTATCTGCGCTCCAAAATCTACATCATCAGTTAGCGGTTCCAGATCATCTGCCAAAAATAAATGTTTTAACTATCTTAATATGTCTTTAAAACATATGCCAGCATTTTATAACGTACTTACCGATTACATCCACGGTTCCAGTGTTTACTTCTATTTGGCAAGTTCCTGAGAACAGTATTTCAAGTTGAAGAGCAAGGTTGCAACATCTTTGAATAGCAGCTCCTAATCCATGAAGTATGATCTCTTTTTCGCCTTTAGCGAGGAGATCACAGCATTTGTCCAGTTGGGCCTGTAACAAAACAAATCAAAGAAAAATAGTGAATTTCTCAATTTTCATGTAGCTACACCTTTCTTCTTGTTGGTTACCTTAAAATTAGTCTTTTTAGTTACATATATCACATTGTCGCCTTCAATAGGTCTAATAGGTAACCGTTTTTTAATTGCATGTTTCTTATTTGGAAAGCGTTTTGGATTTTTATGATCCTGTTTCTTTTTCGCAATGTTTTCATCTGCCATAATGATTGACACATAGAAACCGTGTTGCTGTACTTGCCGTCTGATAACAATTCAGTGTTGATAGTATAATTAATAAATGAATTATTATGGTTTAACTTTATAAAAAAATATATTTATATTGAGTATAATAAACTATTAACTTTATAAGTTATTAGTTAAACGCTAAGGTTATAAGAATTTAGAGAATAGGAAAAATTGTTTTGTACGTAAAAGTTATAGGTGTAACAGTTCCTTATTAGGAATAATAACAATTAGTACAAGTACAGAGTAATAAAATTGTCTATGTCTAAAACTCATACATTTAAAACTTGTATTAATATTAATGTATAAGTTCTATGCGATGGAAGTATAAATAGGCAAGCAAAGCAAGACAACTTAATAGAGATAATAATGCACTAAGATAGATAGATAGCTATTACTTATCTTGGCACAATCATTATTCAAATCTGGTTATAAAAAATAATTATTGCTGTTTAGTATTAAGAATATCTGATAAGTGGTTGGTTTCAATTCAGACGGGCTAGCACAAAGCTCTTACACGAAGTAAATAATTCAGACCAGTCTCGCACTCGCTGAGACTCTTCATGTAATCAAAAATTCTCAATAAAATAAAATATATATAATATTAAGCCTATAATAAAAAAAAAATGTGGCGCACCGAACAAAGTTAATATTAATTCATAGGTGTTGTTTTGGATATTTTTTTTTATGGCATTGGTTGGCGGACGAGCATATGGGCCACCTGATGGGAAGTGGTCACCACCACCCATAGACAAAGGCGCTGTAAGAAATATTAACCATTCCTTACATCACCTATGCGCCACCAACCTTGGGAACTAAGATGTTATGTCCCTTGTGCCTGTGATATCAATGGCTCACTAACCCTTCTAACCGGAACACAACAATACAGAGTACTGTTATTTGGCGGTAGAATATCTGATGAGTGGGTGGTACCTACCCAGACCGACTTGCACAAAGCCCTACCACCGAGATATACAGTATATATGCATATATTAAAAACTGCCTCATATCAGGGAATGGGCAGGAGCTGGAGGAGGCGCAGAAAAAGCTGAACTGCACAAACGATTCAAATATTCGTTTTTTATTCAAAGTTAAGTCTTTGGTCCTTGAAGTATTAGTGCAAAAACTGTAATATACGTAAATAGTATCTTATTGCCTCCACTACTCAAAAGATCGGAATAGCGACTCTACGGGAAAAGACTATCAGGTCATGTAGTAACTATTTTTAATTTTTATTTATATATAAATATAATTAAGGCTTTAATGTAAATAATTCTTATGTAAATAACATGACATGTAAAACTATAAGACGTTACATTAGTACGCGAAACGTCAATTTGATTTTGCAAATTTAAATTTTTAACATTGAACAAATCTATAGAAATAAGTAAATTATTCAGTCCATAATGTTTCAAGAAATTTAAAATCGTTTTGTTTAAATATTTCGAATAAATGACGTAAAATTCGCAGAATGGGTTGTGTGTGTTGTTCTTTAAGTTCATTTGTATCAATTGTCCTAGATGCCCTCGAAAGGTAATTTTTATCTTTGTTGAGAAGATATTTATGCAAACTGATATAATGATATGTAGTGTATACTTTATTTCATTATATATATACTGGACATTATATACATTTATCTCATAAAATATATATTTAATGTGATATTGATCGTTATAAGTGTAGATTAGAAGTATTTAAAACGAGTTAAGTTGTAAAAAATATGATCTACCTACCTATTTAGATAACCATAAAGTAACCCTGTTACAGAATATCCCTATGTACGGTATGTGCAATGTTGACGTGCTGTCTAATGATCACAATAATAATTGTAATGGTTCTTGGTGTTGGTATCGGATACCATTATTGTTTTGTACAAAATTCTGTGGAATCCATGGGTAAGTACATAAGCGCTGCATGCTGTATTTAGTTCTAAGCCAAGTCTGCAGTTTCTGCAGCTCTAAATAAAGTTATGTGGACTAATTTGACTTTGCTTACACAATACCAAAAACTCACGGTAAAGATCACTCACGAGTGCTAGACTCAGCTTTGAAGTTTGAGTCCTTTCGGGCTCGAGAGTGACGTCTCCTATGAAAGAAAAGCCGTTGACCATAATTTATTCCTGATCAAAAATTTACAAAAAATGATTATATTCTGAAATATCATTCATATTACAGCGAAAGCTGCCGAAGCCGCGGGAGCATTGCGATCAGGTCCTACAAAAGATAAAGGTCACGTTATGCGTTCGGTGGACAAGGCAGTTCAGCGCGGCTTCGCACATCGTGTCGCGCGCAGAAATATCGAAGATCCTCCTTATTCGAATACGAAGGCAAACACAACCTCTACAATTATTAACATATTGACAACGAATGTTACTAAATTTACTGCAATTTGAAAAATGCTCTATTCCATAGGAGTGTGTAATTATAAGAAAATAAAGTGCATTTTCAGCTGCAATTTTGTTGTTTTTTAAATAAATGTTACAATGGAATGTGTATAAAAATCTCAATCGTCCGTAAGTATCATAGAGCTGAACAAAGATCCTTCTAATTACAAAATCAAAATTTTATTTTTGATTTTGATACAAACTCTTCACAATAAAAACCAGCGGAGATTGCCCAGATCTCACCATGAATTTTCTATCGTATCTATTTATTCGGCGTCCACGGTCTTCTTTTTAAATAGTATTCAGAAAAAATAATAATATGTGTTTGCTTAGAAATCATATACAGAGAAAAAAGCAATGTCTTCAAAAATAATTTTATTTATAATGATATAAAATAAAATATCTTCCAAAAATGATGCTTTCTGTTGACTAGCCTGAACTTCTTAGTAGTACAGGAGGCTCCGTTGTGTTTAGAGGTCTTAAAAAAGGTATAACTGTTGAAGTGTTGTTTCTCGATCGACGAAATCGACCGATCAACCTTCGCGCCAGCTCTCGTTCTTGTGAGTTCAGTTTCGGTTCTCTTGGCGGGCTATTACATAATAAAATGTACTTATATTACCTAGCGTTAGAATAACTACATTTAACAAATCATGTGAGGAATATGTCCTACTAGTTAATATAGGTAGTAGTGTCTAAGGGATCATCTTAATATCTTTGAATATATAAATTCAACAGCAGAGGGTACATAACCACTACGAACGTCATATACCCTATATGTAATCATGAGTAGTTATGCCCACTAAGAAAATTATATAGATGAAAAAAAAAGCGTGGAGTTAAAGCTTGTTGACTTTCAGGCAGGATATATAACATACATGTATACAAAATTGTATTTAACTAACATGGCTGTATTTTTAGTTGTCGAAAAAGCGTAACTACTGAGTTTCTTGCCGGTTCTTCTCGGTAGAATCTACATTCCGAACCGGTGGTAGCTTTACTTAATATAGTTTGTTAAATGACGATTCAAAAGTGCTTGTAAAAGTCTACTTGAATAAAGTATTATTTTGATTTTAATTTTGATTTCAACAATAGGCACGAATTTTTGACTAAAGGGTCCCTTGCCAATAACAACATCACCCATAACGCGTAAGGATATCTAATGTTAGGAAATATAACAATTAATAAAAAGTAGTATATTTCCCTGTTTAATTGATTAGTAAAGGAATAAGACGATAAGTTAATAGTGGCTTATATAAACATGTGACTAGACTTTGTATGATAATTATACATTAGGTAGCTGTTAGCAATCAAACATGTACCGATGTATTATGTTTGTATATTAAAATTAAATGCAAGATATACCTTTCTGTTTCAAGAACTACGAATGGAGTTTCAGATGTCTCCAGAAACACGCGTTCTCCTGGTCTCTTAGTTTGATAAACCTCTGAGAACAATGTTACTTAGTAGAATTATTGTTTTCCAAGTTAAAAAGCTTAAGATTTAGAACAGCATATCGATTTAATGAGCTGCTTTTAAAGAAAATGTTAATCCCACCGAGTATTGGTGCCGGTGCATGTTCAACTTCTGTTCGGTTAACAGCTACCAGTCGCACAACTGGTCGCCCTTCTTGGCCTGATCGTCGCATGAGCGAAGGTTCTGTTGTAGATCTTGATGACACTAAGGAAAAAAGCGAAATAATTCAAATAAAACCAAACAAATACAATTTAAGTTGTATTTTAATCCTATTAAACATTTGTAGCAGCTGGTGTTATTTTAATGATTCATGAGGGAATTTCTGTATTATTTTTTTTTTAATATAAATATTGGACAACATCACATACATTACTCTGATCCGAATGTAAGCAGCTAAAGCACTTGTGTTAGGAAATATCAGAAGTAAAGACGGTACCACAAACATCCAGATCCAAAACTAAAACTAATGAACTTTTTCTACATAGACTCGGCCAGGAATCGAACACGGGACCTTGGAGTGGCGTACCCATGAAAACTGGTGTATACACTACTCGACCATGGAGGTCGTCATATATAATAATATTTAAATTAGACGAAAACAATAAAAAATATTGTAAGTAGTTTAATAAAAGAATGTCTTTAGACCAAATTCCATTACGGAATAAAACAATTAGACAACCCGAGAGAGTGCAGGCTCAGGAACTAAGGGCAACAGACAACGGCTCATTATGTGCTCCGAGGCGTCAACCGTCACTGCAAATTTCTTGACAGTAAAATCTTTTTAGAATAAATCAGCTTACTTGCAAACGCAGCAAGTTCTTTTTGCGCGTAGTGATAACCAACTGATATGCCGTATATCATCAATATGACGATCGTGAACATGAGTAACATTAGCAAGAACGCGCAACACGTCCATGTCAGCACTCTATTGAAATTAATAAGAATTAAAACCTTATTTTTAATAACTTTATACCATTATTACTGTAAAAAAATGGAAAAAAGTATAGATACCTTTCGACACAGAAAATCATAGAACAAAATATCGATTGTATTAAACCCATTTTTTATTAATGAATCTGAAATAAATTGTCATATGTATAAATTGTTAAGAATTTTACATATTAGTAAAAAGTATTAAAATTATCTATGTTTCAATTCCAATGTCTTTGATTTGATTTATCTAGCTTACACCTTACATAATATTTATTAGCTGGGATAGTCAAACTTAATTAGCCGCAGGTTTGTAAACATCATGATTTCAGTTTTCATCAGTTTCTAAGTTTTAAGTAAAATTTAATATAAAATTAAATAAAATAATCAATAAGAATGCATTACTTACGAGAACTCAAAAAATACTCTTTGTGACGTGAAGTTTATGATTTATTTTGTTAATGATTCATTAATGTACCGTCTCTCGAAGCAGTACACATTGTTATTTTATTATTAAAAAATAACTATGATTGCTGTTTTTTTCGATTTATAATTTGACATACGAATAAATATTTTCTAGATTGTGAGGTAAATCGAAATTCGTTTCCTTATACAATGCGGCTTTAATAAACGTTAATATATGTAAATTATAAAAAAAAAGAATTATTCTTCAATATCAATAAAGGTGTATATAAAACATTATAAAATGTCATTGTCATTTGCGATTGGTAAACTTTATATTTTTAACTTAAATTAGAGGTTATCACAGAAGATAAATTTTGAATATGGCCAGTAATAACTGAACAAGGAGGATCTATAATCTTCTGATCTTTAACAGAACTCGTCCATACGTCGATACAATATTATTTAGTCACTACTGGTTGACTTGGTGTGCTAGCCGGCCTGGTTAGGTACCACTCACTCACCAGATATTCTGCCGTCAAGCGGCAATACTTGGTATTGTTCCGGGTTAAGGGTGTGTGAGCCATAGTAACTACAGGCACATAACATCTTAATTCCTAAGGGACATAACATCTTAATTCCTAAGGGACATAACATCTTAATTCCTAAGGGACATAACATCTTAATTCCTAAGGGACATAACATCTTAATTCCTAAGGGACATAACATCTTAATTCCTAAGGGACATAACATCTTAATTCCTAAGGGACATAACATCTTAATTCCTAAGGGACATAACATCTTAATTCCTAAGGGACATAACATCTTAATTCCTAAGGGACATAACATCTTAATTCCTAAGGGACATAACATCTTAATTCCTAAGGGACATAACATCTTAATTCCTAAGGTTGGGGGCGCATTGGCGAAGTGAGGTATGGGTAATATTTCTAACAGCGCCAATGTCTATGGTGGCCCATTTGCCGGTCCGTATATCTGTTACATAAAGTCTCTTTACGATTTTTTTGTAGTATAGGAAAATAAAACAAAAATTTAACACATTTTGGCTTTTATTAAACAACTGTATAAATTAAAACAAATCCAACAGTCTCAGAAAAAGGCACAACCTATAATACATACATTTTCAAAACTTAATACATACATTATTTTTTTATATCAGCATTTTTATACAAAGATATAATTAGCAGTATATAAATTTAACAAAATTACAAACATGTGTTATCCAAATGAGTACAATCAAACATCAGGTGCAGAAAAAATGTCTAATCAATCAAAGTGAAGTGAATTGTTGTTATTGCTTTTATTATTAGATATGAATTTTAATTTTACTGAATTTATGTATCGTATATTCACTTAATACTATAATCTATTTTATGAGATAAATTATCCTAAGGTAACAAGATGTATTTAATAAGAATTATATAAAAAATATTTTGTTGTTTAATTTTAAATATATTTTTTTATTCAGACACAACTGTTGGCACATTGGGACAAGTGAAATGTAAAATGAGGTTTTATTTTAATAAATGATTAACTATAAAGAAAATAAATTGGTATTTAGAATTACTATTATATTGTATGTGTTTTTACTTCTCTATTGTTTCATACTTTGTTCACAAAATTGGACTTATAATTATTTTATACCTTAAATTATAACAAAAATAATTACACCTTCCATTCATGAACTGTTATCACTTCTTATTTGATAGTAAAAACATAAACAAAAAAATAACAACAATTTATTTAGTAACATCGGATGGACACTTTAATACCAAGTTTTTACAACAGTGAGCATTAAAATTTAATAAAAAATAAATAAATTAATATCAATATTATTGCTTTATTACTAAATTATTCAAATAAATTTCATTTCCTAAGATGTCTTGGGAGACAATGTGATGTTATGAGGTTCTATATTAAATAAAATAATTAATTAATTAAATTTAATCGGTACAACTGAATGTCGTAGAGATAAAATGATGTAATATCTAGTTATGTAGGATAAAAGGAACGCTTTTGCCATTAATCATACTTATTTATTAAACTCAATTGTCAGCAAGATTATTGTTTCGTTAAAATCACAGACAATAATTTATACAGAGGAATATTAAAGAGCCGAACTAAGCTTTTACATCAAACGAATATAGATATATTCACTACCGAAGGCGCGACCCTCAAAGTTAAATCATCGGCGTTCATTAGTATTGAGTGATGCTCGAGCTTACAAGATGTCTTATTGTGCGTTCAGATGTGCACCACGCAGCACAAAAAGTAGGACGTTTTTCACAAGTTTTTCGACACGCCAGTCAGTATCATGGGTTTTAATTTTGTGATGAAATATAAAATTTTTATGTTGTCGTCATCTGGTCGTCAAACTCAAATAAAGGCATAAAGGGTCCACGAGATACTAATAATAAGATAGTTTAGTCCATTCGACCATTTACATGTTTAGCTCGTGATCGTGCGCAGCTTTACTGTGTATGATACGACTAACATAGGAGTCAAAAAAGAAATACAAATTAGATTATATGACTACCTTCGCTTTTAATTTTTACGAGTATTCTGACGTGGAAAGACGCATCTTCGTGAATGTGTATATATCTAAGCAATATTGCTATGTACTGTATTGTCTCAGGAACACATAACAAAGACAATACCGCGTTACAGAAACAAGTGCAAGTATGCAGTAAAGGTGAGTGCGCGTACGAGCGAGGCGGCGCTAGCTGGCGCGCGCGAGGTCCCACAGCGCCAGCTCGGCGAGCGCCGTGCGCAGCTCGTGCTGCAGCTGCGCGCCGAGCGCCGCGGCCACGGGCGCGCCGCGCAGCCACGCGCGCACGCTGGCGCTCAGCGCGCTCAGCGGGCCCAGCCCGCTCGCGTGCATGTCCATGCCACTGCCGACCGCGCACTGTTAGCTCGCTGCTCGACTTACTTTGTATCGTGTCGTGTATCGTGTGATTGTGTTTTTACTTATCATATATTATTAAAAAAAACTTTTTTGTTTATTACTGATTTAAAAGAACTTTTTTTTCATGTTACATATATCCTTTGCGCCTGTAGTTACACTGGCACATTCACGCTTCAAACTTGAATGGCTGCTATTTGGCGGCAGAATACCTACTATTACTACTACATTTTGGGAATGAAATGATCGCCTCCAGGCTGTTTCAAATAACTAAAATATAATCATCATTGTACATGAAAAATGGTTAAAAAAAAAAAGATATATATATATATCCCGCTGAGTTTCTTTCGCCGGTTCTTCTCAGGTCCGAGGTGCTAAATTCCGAACCGGTGGTAGATTTTTGACAATCAATAAGCAAGTGTAAACACTTCTATATTGAATAAAGATTTTTGACTTTGACTTTTGACTAGAAAAGTAGGTGGTACCTACCCAGACGGCCTTGCACAAAACCCGACCATAATGTCTATTATCTATATTTCATTCTTCAATCACACAGCAATGTCGTGTCGCGATGGTTTATTCATTTATACTATAGGTATATATTATAGCACGGGTATCACGTAAGTGCCCAGACCAGTGTGTGTGTGTGTGGGTGTGAGCGCACGTACTCGAGGAGCTGCAGACGCAGGTCGTCGAGTTGCGCGTAGGGCTCCCAGCGCGCGAGCCCCACGCTGAGCGCGAGGCGCAGGCGGTTGTCGCGGAAGGCGGCCGACACGCGCCCGCCGCACGACACGCCCATCGCCTTCACGCGGTACTCCTCGTAGCCCACCTGCGACCGACCGGTTGGACGACTTTATAATGGCATCTTTGTGTGAAAACCCTAATTAATTTTTAATAAGCAGACGCGTAGTTTGAAACCACTACATGAGAGATCCAGCCAAATCAACAAACTACACGACCAATCATTTATTTTAAAATAGGTATTTTAATACCTATATAAGTGATGCACAAAAAAATAATCTTTTATGACTTTTAATTTTCTTATCATTTGATTGATTTAGCTCTAATTTTATTGATCATCATTATTCTCTTGTTTGATGACACAATATATGTAAGTTTTATTACTACATCAAGTCATCAAAGAGAAAAGATATAATCAAAATGTTCTATGTTCTATTCTCTTTGATTTAGACATAGATATTCATACAAAGATAATTGTACTAATATAATATATTTCTAAATAGTAACCTGTAAATCCTTGATACTGAGGATGACGTGGAACGTTGTCTTCAGCGGGTCTGGTCTCGAAACGCTCACGTCGTTGATCCTGTTGATGGTCGCTAAGTTCTTAATCCAGCCCGTGTCCGTTTCCAATTTACCTATGAATGATGTTGAACCTATCTGAAAACAAAAGATAATTGTAAAGCAATACTTGAGAATTATGATCATCCGCCTATGTTATTACCTTATGCAAAAATGTGGCATGTAACGGCGGCAGCTCGAGAACCTCTCGGCAAGTTTGCAGCAACGTCCTCCTCATATTGATTAACACCAGATCGACCACCCTGTTACCATTTTCCGCTATTCGGTCAACCATCGAGCTGGAGATCAAATTGAAAAACCTTAATCTAGGAAAGAATGTATTTGACTTCAATTTGGTTTAGTTTAAGGACTACTAACAAAGACAATACTGCGCTAACTTCGATAAAAAAAACTGGTTTACGAGGGTTCCGTACAAAATTGTTGGTATATAATTCCTTGGTCCATCATGGGTATTGGGATTATTTCTTTGTAGTGTATAACTATGAATTTTTCCTTTATTTGTGCTACACGACATTTACCCTTCCACACAGATACCCTTGCGTATCTCAAAATATACAACATGAACAGGCTAATAAAGTAAGAGATGTATTTTGATTGCGTTCATTTAGAAGATTACTTTGATTTTTTTTACTCTAGCTTTGAGTATTTCATATTAATTTCACTGATATCTTCACGCGTTCCAGAGAAAAAGGGGCCATTGCGTCACTAGGCCGCTTTTTTCATTCTGTCCGTCTGGACAGAATGAAAAAGAGAGAGTGTTCCGAAAAGGGTTTCGAAAAGGGTTTCGCTTTTTTAAGACGCACCCCTAAGAAGCGGCCAAAATCCATATTTATGTTTAAGTTTATATAATAACGTCTAATTATTCGAAAAAAAAAAAATGTTTTTACCTATACGCCTCCAGCAGACTAGGATTGCAGCACATCACTTCTGAAACGCTGGTGGCCTGCCGTAACACTTGCTTTAAGTGTCGTTGTAATTTATGTCGCAGTAAGGCGAATAGGGGCATTGATATCGCAGCGGTGAGGGGCAGGTCATCTGCAATTACATAACATTTTGCAACTGTTCCATTTAGATAAGTTATTTAACAAAACATTTCAGACATGGTGCTAGGATCTGTGGAAGCCCGTCTGCCGTAATCGTCAGTTACCAACTCATATTTTTTGTACCGTTAAACAGCAGTTGTTAGTATTGTCGTGTTTCGGGTTGAAAAAAGAGTGAAGTATAACAAATATTAGGAAAATAACATCTTTGAGAGCCGAGATGGCCCAGTGGTTAGAACGCGTGTATCTTAACCGATGATTTCGGGTTCAAACCCAGGCAGGCACCACTGAAATTACATGTGCTTAATTTGTGTTTATAATTCATCTCGTGCTCGGCGGTGAAGGAAAACATCGTGAGGAAACCTGCATGTGTCTAACTTCAACGAAATTCTGCCACATGTGTATTCCGCCAACCCGTATTGGAGCAGCGTGGTGGAATATGCTCCAAACCTTTTCCTCAAAGGGAGAGGAGGCCTTTATCCCAGCAGTGGGACATTTACGGGCTGTTAATGTTTTTAATGTAACATCTTTGATCTCACGAGTAGTTGCCATTTTCGGTGTGAGAAGTGGTTTAAGCTTCTTGCAGTGGTTACCTACTGTATATGGACATCAATATGGTCCATTTAAAAATTAAATTAATGAGTTATATAAGTCAGATACTGCAAGGGGAACATCAATTCAATAGTAAATCATTAAAAAAAAAACTTAACGTTATAACAAAAACGTTTACTTGGCAATTACCTTGTTCCTGTTCAATTGGGTTTATCGACGTCCCATTTAAGAGTCAATATTTATCGAAAATTAACGCAAGTTTGTGTTGAAAATCGAAAAGCTTAAAGAAATACATTCGAGTCGAAGCGATTTATATCTAAAGCGATATAATTTGGTATATACCTTTACACTTTGGTGTTTATTACAAATGAATTGATCAATTGAATGTAACTTATCTAGAATCGTCGATGTATCAAATCATAATGTAATTGCGGTGATATAATTGGGTTTGTGTCAATATAACAAAACATCAACAACAAATTATTGGATAAATTACGTACATTAACTCCTTATCGGTATTAATGGCCGGTGTTAAATTATTTAGTAATAATTGATAACCAGTGAATATTGTGTTTTTCTTTTATCATAACAATATACATTGTTACATATGTAAACGATTATGCAGAGACGGAATAATTATGAATAAATAACTATTGTCTCGCACCTGTGGCAGATAAACACTGCCTTTGCCTTGGGCTGTTGAAGTTACGCTGCGTTTTTACCGATAAACTAGCACGAACCTACGTTGATTTTATAATATTTTTTTTAAATATTCAAATATAAAAAAAAAATGTAGAAACTATTTTGTTAAGCAAATTGGTTCCTATATTTAAAAGTACCGCAAAAGGCTGAAGCTTAGTCAGGCTGCTAAATTTAAATCTAATGTAATGCCAACTTTCAATCTTATAAACTATATAATTATATATTTTTCGGAATCTTTCAAAAACTACTGAACCCACAATAATTTTCACATCACTATATAGTGTAAAACAAAGTCGCTTCCCTCTGTCTGTCCCTGTGTATGCTTAGATCTTTAAAACTACGCAACAGACTTTTATTAGGTTTCTTTTAATAGGTAGAACGTTTTAAGAGGAAGGTTTATATATATGTAATACATGTATAATATAGTAAAGAAACATTGATCATTTTAGAGGTTTCTGCTGTGATGTCGTAAATAAACACATTTTTTGCGCTTACATTGCAAACGCTTGCTGTACTCTATGAGATAGATCAAAACAATGTACTACAGTATTGTAAACCTTAAAAAGGTCCACAAAAAGTCTGCAATGGTATATGTCTATCCCTTACGCGTAGCCATAACCTCTTTTTATCCTTTACTTTTTACGAGAAATAATGGCTAATTTACGAAGCAATTTTAAGCATTAATCCTTATCCAATTAAGTATCTGAAATACATTGTACATTTAATATAGACCAATATGGCCCTTTACAGCATATCATTTAAAAGATTTTATTCGAAAATCTGTAATAGTTTTGAAATGCAGGGACATAGCGGTTTTTAGTGTCTAATGACAAAAAACCTATGATTGTTGTATATAAAGACATTCTGTAGTACATTTAGTAATAGCATTGCACCCGTGCAAAACCGGGGCGGGTCAAAAATACGAAATTCGATATTTCATAATATGAAGCAGATACGATATAAATAGCTACGTTGGAATGTTCTTTAAACATTAAATAATTAATAATGAATTAGTGTTATACTCTCCGGGGACTATTCTGTAATAACAATTAAAATGCATTAAATTCTATTATTTGTATATAAATTAGGTCAAATAGTAAACAAAATTCATGAAAAAATCTGTAAACTAAAGCTAAAAATATAAAAAAAATATATATGTAAAGTAAGTAATTTAAGGTTAGATGTTATTTATGGCCTGGTGCTAAAAGGGCCAATATCAAAATCCCTAACTATTGACAATCAGAATGGAAACCTCAAACGATGAACAGATATTGTTTATTTCATACAACATGCGTTTGTTTGCGTAATATTTTTGGTCTAAGTAATGTTACTTTTAGCCATATCAGCCAAAAAGAAAAATATTGTATCTGTACTAATACCGACGTTACTACAAACACAAATAATATTATATAATACAATTTTATATGTAGCATTGTAAATTGCCGTTTTTATCACTGAGTTAGATACATAACTGTAAAAATAATCATAGATTTAAAAAATGTTTCATAAAATAATATAATTGCACTGTTATTATTGCATTACTTTCTCTCATGTTACGTTATAATTATAGTATTTGTAATACATACCTATATGCTTAGCGAGCTGCTCGGTTGTTATGAATTCGTAACCTCCACTTCTCTGCGGCGACGGCCAGGATAACTATTTTACATGAAAGGAAAATTTATGAAGATGTTAATAGTAAATGTTATTTCGTTATATAGGTATTAAGAGCCGAGTTGGTCTAGTGGTTAGAACATGTGAATCTTAACTGAATTAAGCGAGTTCAAAACCAGGCCCATATATATATTATGAGCTACATTTCGGTTAAGAATATATTTGGCGATGATGAAGTGCGCGAGCAAACCTGTAAATGTCAGAAAGTGAGAAACTCTTACAAACCTGAATTGGAACATGGTTGGTAATTTCTAAACCTTCTCCTATACAAAGTCCTTAGCAACATTGTATAGCAGAAGGAGCAACAGTCTGCTGATAAGAAATAAATAAATAAATAAATAAATAAAAATAATATTTTCCGAAATTACCTTAACAAGTACTTCATCATGAGTGAATTCTATTCCAGGATTAATGAACGAATATGCGTCATCTTCAATCACCAAGCCTACATTAACGTCTGCAGTCACATTTGACAATGATATACTGAAAGTACAATTAAACATTAAAAATAAAAAAACAACTAATATTAATTTTTTTGAGAAAATTCATAAATGTTAAGTCTATAAATCTATCCGCACACAAATGCATGTATGTTAAATTATTATGGAATTGCATTAGTGTGAGTGACACTTGTGGTTTCATAATGTCTTATTGCGTGAGAAGTCCAAGATAGAGAGAATGGAAAGTCAGGAGTGAATAGATCTACACTGCAACATTGCTTTGGGTAGCAACAGTAACATCTCTTTATCAGCTGGTGGGTATTATAATAAATAATTTTTTGTAAGGCATCTATCAATAACATCAGAACTTAGCAACTTAACAACTCATAGTGTTGAAAAACTATCAACAAAAGCATTATTAGGAAAGTTAATTTTCAGGCACATAGGCAGTTATATACCACACAACACTAACCCCAGTTGAAAAGTTGTTACCCACAAGAGAATAATAATAACTGCTGAAATAAATATAAATGTGTTTATACAAACCCTTTTCTATTCATATGCAAGACCTATTGTAAAAAATAATTATTGTTTTAGTAATCATAGTATCATAAGTCCATAGTCCAGATCAGAGTCAATGAGACAATAAAGTAAAATAAACTATATTCAGGCTGACACAGGCTTGAGTAACATAATATATAAATTCTTTAGGTATGAAATTCTTATTAAAATTTATTTATTATGCTTGATTGAATGATAAACATATTAACAAGAAAAGTATGTGCAAAATTTCAGGTCATTTCTTTCTTTACACTTGTTTTAAATTTATTTGCAACATTTTACTCACACTTAAAAACAAGTTAATTTATTAGTTCCGGTTAGTTAGTTAATTAATGAGTAGTTTGTAAAATATTGTTTGTTTATATTTCATAATTAAATAATTATTCATAAAAACTTACAGAACATGTCCTTCAGCCATGACCGGTATGAGGTTATAGAGGTTCTCATTAAATGCATTATATAGTCCTTTTATATTTACTTCTCCGAGGGAGCATCGCAAAGTTAGCCCCATTGATTTCAGATCTAAGGATACTGCTTGCATGTGGAATGTTGGAGGCCTTAGTAACTCTAATCTGGTTAAATTCCTAAAAGTTTTTTTTTTTTTAATTGTATTTTGCATAAAAGATAATAATTTTATGATTTAATGATGATGTTTGTTGTACGTACACCTGTGTATTTTTGGCAAAGTAGGAGACGTCTTCCAGAATATCTGGTTTAATTTGCTCCCCATTTTTAGTCTGTTGCAACGCGACATTCGTAAAACTCTGCAAGTACATAATTGGATATTTTATCGGCTAATATAAGGTTTGCGGATTAATAAAGAATAGCTAATATTTACTCTCTTAATAACGTCCTGAAGGTTCGGCTGTACTTTCGTCAAGAGCTCATCGAGCTCTTGCTCTATATCAATAGTTTTTTCTTCCGTCATTATAACAAAAACATTACTTGTAATTTTTTACATTACCTAGATACGTATAATTTTAATAATTAACTCATAACTATAAGTAATTTCGAAACATATTGACGATAAATGCCACAACATCTACACTTTTTATAATGTACAGATGATTTCACTGACAGTTGCTTGCTTTGTTGATAACAGTCGTTTGTCACTTAGCTCTGACATTGACGTCAATCGAGTCAATGTCAGAGCAAGCAATCTTTTCAAGATTTTACTTAATATTATTATATATTTATCCAATTAGCAATCTTTATAAACATTTACATTTTTTTATTGTAATTTGACTATAAATAAAACTAATTGAGAATTAGGGCATTTTTATAATTATAAGATTTTTGAACGGATGTTTGATCTCTGCCAATGAAATCCCCTTCGTATCTATAACAAAAGTTATAATACCCGGCACGAATCTTGACTCTGCGCAGTAACAAAAAATAGATGTCGTTTGAGGTGCGGTCTGAGGCGAGGAGCGCGTTACTATAGCAAACAAGGCCGCCATTACTAGTAACCATAGCAACGGGTGGATGCGTGGCCCCGCGCAGTGCCACCGCGTCTCCCGTCGCCCGCGCATGTTCCTGTGTTGTCTTAGTGTACGCTCATTAACATAAGTTATTATTATATAACGGTTTTATTGTGTAAAATTGTGTTTGATTATTAACTTTGTTTTTGTATTGTTGATTTTGTGGGTTGTTTCTTTTGTTATTATAGTAAGATTTTAACGAAGTATATTAAAATGCCAAGAAAAAATAATATAGTTCTAAAAAGACAAGCTCGGAAAATGATTTACGATGTTTACTGTTTTTTAAAAAACGAAGCTAATGGCAGAAGTGATACTCAAATTAAAGAGAGAACAGCTGAAGCAACAAAAACCTCTCTATGCACTGTTCGGAGAATCGTAAAAGAAGCTGAGCAGTCAGAATTTCTCACAGTATTCCGGACGCCTGGAAAAAAACATGCTAGATCGAAACCTGTAACTGGTATAGACAATTTCGATCAAGGAGTTATCAAAAGATGCATTCATAATTTTCATTTAACAAATAATGAAATCCCAACAGTTACGAAACTTCTGACAAAACTGCGATCGGATATAAATTATCAAGGATCTGAACGGAGTCTTCGACGCATCTTAAAGGATCTAGGCTTTAAATGGAAAGCAACAGAAAATAATAGAAAAGTTCTTATTGAGAAAACCAGTATAAGATTACAGCGAATCAAATATTTAGAAGCAATACAAAAGTACAGACATGAAGGAAGGCCCATAATTTATACTGACGAATCGTATGTCCACGCTTCGCACACAAGTTCCAAGGCGTGGACGGACGGTTCAAAAAAAGGTTTAAAAAAACCGATATCCAAAGGTCAACGGGTAGTTATGGTACATGCAGGGTCTGAAGCCGGTTTTATACCAAATGGTTTATTAATGTTTAAATCCGGAGCCAAAACGGGCGACTATCACGACGACATGAATTATGAAAATTATTCCAAATGGTTAACTTCACAATTAATACCAAACCTACCACCGAGATCCGTCGTGGTAGTAGACAATGCATCCTACCATAATACACAATATAATTTGGCCCCAAATTCAAACTCCAAGAAATGCGACATGCAAGCCTGGCTGACTGAAAAAGGAATTTCGTTTGATCCAACAATGTACAAGCCACAGTTGTACGAACTAATAAAAACGAACAAAGAAAATTTAAAAAATTATAATATCGATAGATTATTAGCACAACACAATCATAGTGTCCTTCGCTTGCCGCCCTATCATCCGGATCTGAACCCCATTGAAATGGCGTGGGCCGCAATCAAAGGTTACGTTAGCAGCAAAAACGTAGCGTGGAACGTCACACGCGTTATGGAACTGGTGAAACAGAAGGTAGATGCTATGGGATCAAGTGAATGGCAAAAGTTATGTTCAAAAGTAAGGTCTATTGAAGACGACTATTGCAAAAGCGACCATGTAGTGGACCAGTTGACAGACCAACTTGTTATTCAAGTGGGAGATTCAGATAGCAGCAGTAGTAGCGATTGGGAAGTCTTTGATGATGACGAACCCGGTCCGAGCACCAGTACCAACCCCAGTACCAATCCAAGAACTTCGACTTCATTTGCTGATTTTGAGGGTTTCACGCCGTTGAGTGATAGTGATTAATTTATTTTCTAATAATATTTCTAAATTTTATTTTTATTTCTTTTTATTTATTTATTGATACAATAATTACTAAATATACAATAATTAACCCGTTGTGTTTTATTACGTACCTACCCTTTAATATATTAAATATTTATTTTAAGCTTTTTAGATAGTACGTGATTTTCGCAAGGACTGTACCTGCGCAGAGGACGCCATGTTAGGTCAAGTTTCGTGCCGGGTAGTATAATAAAAAGCGACGGGGCTATACTTGTTGAACCGTTTGTACGGTAACTCGAATGGTTTAACGTCAAGGCTTTCGCTGTTTGATTATTATTATTAAGGTAAATGTATATTTCATTTATAATGGTAAAAATAAAATGTTTTTTATTTAGTTATAATAAAAAAACACAGTTTTTAAGTTTTTTTGACACAACATTTATTTTGTACTATGTTTACGTGTTTTGTTTTACTGATTTTTTAAAGTGGTTGACGTTACTTTTTAACGGGACGACTCTTAGCGGAAGTCGTCTATGATAATAATTAAAATTCCTCAAGGTATTTTCATTTTCGTTAGGGTCGTTAACACCTATCAAAGTCTTATCATGTGTAATATTACTTCTATCCAAAGCTGCTTCAAAAGAACTAGTTATATTAACTAACATATTATCCTCTCTGCTGTTGCTAGGATGTTCTTCAATTGACCCTTCATACACCGTAGCTTGAGAATTATCATGTGATACGTTACTTTTTTCCAAAGCTGCTTCAAAGGAACTGGTTATATTAACCAACATATTATCTTCTCTGCTGTTAACAGGGTGATGTTCATCTGACCCTTCATACATCGGAGATGGAGAATGATCACTTGATACGTTATTTTTTTCTAAAGCGGCTTCAAAGGAACTGGTTATATTAACCAACATATTATCTTCTCTGCTGTTAACAGGATGATGTTCATCCGACCCTTCATATGTGGGAGCTGGAGAATCATCTCGTGATATATTACTTTTTTCCAAAGCTGCTTCAAAGGAACTAGTTATGTTTACCAACATATTATCTTCTCTGTTTTCTTCTTCAGAAGGATTCTGTTCACTTTGTTCTTTAAACGTTGGAAGTAACGGAACTGAAAAAAGCGACATTTTATTCGTATTGAGTTCCAAGGATTATTTTGTGAATCGAGTAGTTTAAAGTTAACGTATTTTGCTTGATTTTAGCAATAAACATATTTGGTGTCGGTGTTCAAATACGTATAATTTGTACTTAACGTAACGATATTTTGCCGTCTGATTAAGTCACGAGCTTCCTCGAATTATTAATTAAAAATCCCTTATCCACTTTGAAAATAAATACTATCAGTTCGATTTTAAAATCTAAAAGATCTTACAGATTTAAAAAGTATGGCAGACAGTTTTGTATAAATAAAGGCCTATAATCTTTGAGTGATCGTTTTTGAGGAGAAGGTTTTTGAAGCCTATTCCACCATACTGTTCACATAAAGATTGTTGAATACACATGTGGTAGATTTTCAGACACATACAGATGTGTTTTCGTGATGGTTTTCTGCATCGCCAACACCGCCAAATACAAAATGAATTATAAACCATATTTAACTTAGATAAAATCGTGGGGCATGTCTATAACTTAAAAAAATATATGTTTAATAATAAAATCTTACTGCATTTGTCTAGTGTCCCAAGCATATTTATATTATGCATCAAGGTGTTACTCATAATGGCAATTATATGTCGTTCAAGCAAATATTTGAAGTTCGATATCATTCTATTTGCTGGACCTTCCACGGTTAAAGATTCTGGCCTAAAATAAAAAAATTGTAATTTAAAAAAAACTTAACCTATATAAAAATGTTTCGTATTCATCAGAAAAGTGAACATTATTCTAGGAGCTAGCCATGCGCGAATGATTTAGTACCATTGTTTTTTTATTCATAAAGTTGAGGCGCTGAAACAAATACATAAACTTAGTGACATAGGACCTTAAATGGTTGGATCTGATCGATTGGTATTCATCTCTATCGTTATGACGCATGAGCATTTATACCGAAATTCATGGTAGCTCCGTAACACTATGCCTAGCTTTATCACCGCATCACAATTTGAAACCAAGTGATAACGATTTTGAACATTATTGCCACACGCAAATTGCGAAACCATGCGAAACGAAAATGATCCTTAACACATGAGGTTTTCAGTTTGTATAAGATTATAAAGATTGGTGTCGATGTAATTTTCCATAACCTCTAAATTAAAGTACATTGGCAGACTTAAATATGCAAGCAGTTTATTTGTGACGTTACAATTAGTTTAGTTAACAAAAATAAAATAAAAAGTTGTTCATACACCAATAAATGTATGTAGCTTAGTGACAAGCGACTCAGTGATTAGTTTGAACAGAATTTATAAGTTTGGTTAAATGTTTAAATTCTAAATAACAAATATATAATATAAAAAGAGCATTAACTTTAATATAGTAAAAACATTTGAAAAATAAAGTAAATATATTTCTGCATTTTTCATTTGTAAATTTTTTTTTATGCTATAGCCATATATTTTATGCGCCTGAGTCACTTTAGTGTTGTTTTTTTTTTATTTATGTAAAATGTGAATTAAGTTTACAATTTACTTTGCTTGTTCCAAGAATCTAAAGCTCAAATCAGCTGTGTCTGGTGTCTTGACCAAACGAAGTCCCATATGTGCAGTCAACTCATCCGCCGTTAATATCAGAATACCGGTGACGGGGGGTAGGCCAGATTTAAGGATTGCGTCATATCTGTATATTAGCTGAAATTCAATAATGGAGTAATTAAAATTAAGACATTAAAGAGCAAGATATTTTAGCATCTGTTCTTTGAGTCTTGGCATATGAACTAAATTAAAAAAGCGTTCTCTATATTTCTTTAAAAACCAGGATATAAATTTCTCAAAAAAAAATATACATTCGAATTTCAAAAACACGAGTTTTTATCAAGCATTTAACATACCTTCAAATCACTGAACCCGACTACAGTATCCACTTTTCTAATATCTTCTAATAATTTGTCCTTAGTGCCGGTAGCTATCGCCCGTCTGTAAATACTATCCAGCCCTCGTAATACTCCGTCCCTTAATCGGACTTCCTATATAAACATCAATTATTTACTACATAGTTAACTCTTCACCATCATTAAATGGAATTGCAAAATTAAATATTCAAGTTAGCAATGAAATTACTATTTCATTGCTAAACACTTAAATCCAACAATATTATAGTACATTGTTAAAATTTCTGTCATATTTTTCTTGACTTATTTATACCATATATAAAGATGAGTTTGGATACGTCACGAAAGTGTATGAAACTGTGAAGCGCAGATATTTATACAATTATTTCATATATTAAAACCTCCGAAATGCAATACACCTCCTGCTATAAGTTTTATGTATATTTGCTAAGTAGTTTTATAGTTGATCTTGTTTTGATGTTCATTAATTACGTCTAGTCTTTATTATTTGATAATAAAATATCAAATTAAAAGTTCTTATATTGATTTTAAGTTTATTATTTAATTTGTATTAAATATATTGTGTATAAGTATTTTTAAAAATAAAAATGACAACTCAATTGTGCCGTTGCACTGAAATTTTTATTTTAAAATTATTGTTATAATGCTTTTTTTTTGTCAAATAATCTCTTTTACCTTATCGTTGGTGACGAATATAGTGAACGCGGGTAGTTGCACGGCGTCCGCTTTTATATCGTGTATACGTTTGATAATCGTGTTAATTGCGTTATCTGTGAAGTTGTTAAGGGCTATTGTCTTTTCCCGATTGTAATTTCTGAAATAATGATACAAATATTAATATTTTCATAATTTTTAGCTTAGAATAGAATACATACATATATTTTAAAACGAGTTGTGATTCTTAAAGACAGATATATATGATATATCCAAAAATAGATAATTTAAATATTTGTTGTTGTTACGCATTGATAAGAATAACCGTTAAAAGATTAACATCAAAATTCACATTTATATATTTATATGTATATTTATATCACAATAACTTTGATCCCTTTGATGTGCGCTAAAAACCGTCACGGAACGCTTTGAACATATGTCTGACAGGTACGACAATATGAGACCAAATGTGTAAGCTTAGTCTTGAAAGAAGTGACCACTTCTATGAGCACATGTCTGGCGGCAGCTTAATGACTAGCTTAACACATCCCAAGCTCCTGGCTCTAATTGTGTTATATTTTTTTAGTTGGAGTCCAGAATCTAGAGATGGCTCTTTACTACTCCACTGGAGAAATCCAGTGGGGCTGCGTCTGATTTTTTAATTCCAATCGGATTCTGACATTGAACGAACTGCGAGTGCACTGATTCACACACATATCGCCTGTGCGTAGGTTAGATTACCCACAGAATGTAGACTATAATAATATGTTATGTTTAAATCAACAGCTTACAAGAATTCCTCATCCTCCGCAGCTACATAATACATGAGGTAGTCGTTGAAGTAATCTTTTAGCCACTTGTCTAAGTCAACTTGTAATCTCTCGATGAATACATCTGCGGGAATAAGATTTATATATTACATGGTAATGTTAAACCCAAGTGACAATGTTTGACTTTGTTCTTTTAATTATATACGAAATAATACCAAACAGTTCAGTAACTTAGTAGCTACAAAAAATCTACTATAAATATATATATTACAAAAAAAATACATATCTCAGGAGGACTCACTATTTATAATAAACTAGTGGGTCTCCCGCGAAATCTCGCGTTTATTTTAAAGATTTATTAGGAATTTCAAAACCTATGACAGGTTTGATTGTTGTTTTGATTTAATTTCACTGTAAACCGACGACGTCTGTTCGAACGTATTACATTTGTTTTTTTTTAACAGTAATAACTCCACGTCCTACCCGATCAGTAACTTTTTTCCACTCTCTAAAATTTATCATTTATTAAATCGTAACAATTTATTCAATTGTAATCAAGAATCCACTTTATTTTTCTGCACATCTACGGCTGGAGCGCTTCAAAATAAGACCATAACCGATCTTCTACGTGTTGCTATCGTCAACTAGGACAAAAATCGGTGCGCGAGTGTGTTTATAAATTCGTGTAAAAACGATGGCCAAAAGCCTGCGGGATGATATGTACGAAAAACCAATAACACCTTTACAGAGTGAAGAGCGTCTTGTTATGTGTATTTTGAGATTCGAGAAAGCAGGCTTACTTTTTTAATTAATTTAGGATCCTGTTATCAGAGATCACAAATTGTCAGTCGTAACGTTTATTATAAAAATATACTATATATATTTCTATATATCTTATATACATAGTGAGTTTGGCATCATATAATTCACATGAGAATAAATAGACCGTAGAGATATGTGTTATAATTTTCAAACAACTTAAAAACAAACACGAAAATTTAAAACTAACAAGTAGAAAGTTCACTAATCATAATGATCATCAAACATCAATTAAAGCATGGTTAGTTTATTGAAGGAACATTCGGACATAAATAATGAGTATTAAAAAAGCTCCAAATTAGTATTAAAACATGGAAAACTGCGAAGAAATCTAATTAATATATTAAGTGACAAGAAATTATTATAACAGTTCGTTTCAGACTTAGAGAGATTTATGATTTACTGGTAAAAATGATTACTTATGTTTTTCCGATGCAGTTTAACTGATGACGTAGAGTTCTTAGTTTTGTACTGAAATAAAAGTGATTACTCTTCAATGGTACGGGCTGTTATAAACACGCTAAAATTATTTTTAAATGAAAAGATGGCAACACCTATAATTTATTAAATCAATTTATTTTGTTCTTAATTATAAAAAACAGCCAATAAAATACGAGAAATGGTTGTTGAAAAGTAAAAATACGATAATGTATTCTATATACGATTTATCTGTATCGACAATATAAATAGTTAATCAAATCGGTATTCGAAATATTATAATATTGCAATCGTGTTAGTATCGACTTCTCAAGAAACAAAAAAAATATCAGGCGGAGCTTACTTAATAAAATTGATAGGAACTAGCATTTACTTATTGTATATAAAAATAAAAACTATGACAGAAGTGAAACTTTGTGGTATATTTCCTTTTTGAAACATTGTACTTAAATTCGACCATGAAATTTTATTTTCATCATATCTAATGAAGTTTTACTTCAATAATAAACAAATATATTTAGATAGATTTGTTTTTATGTGAACTAGGTATTTTTTAATTCAAGGTCAAGTGGTTTTTTAATCTTTATTTCTCCTACAATTGGAATCGACTACAGGTAATATTGATAGATTACCACAGATTCTGTGACTATTATAATACGAATAATATTTACCATCATAAGTATGTCGTCTATTAACACTTCTGAAATGATCAATTCAATACTTAATCTATTCGTCAAGAATCGATAGCGTCCTTCCATTTTGTATCGTACATTTTTTAATAAAAGTCTAAAAATAAAAAGAAATGGAATTTTACTTGATTAACATAGTAATTGTTGGATTTTATTTTATTTTATGAAAATAATTACTGTTTTAAGCAAGAGGTCGATATAACCGCGTTCACGTTATTATTCATGTAAGTATGAATAAAACTTTTTCTATTTAAATAGGTTTTCATAAGCAGTTTTAAAGGTATAATATTTTATACATCCTTGTCCGTGATGGTTCCGGATTAGAATAGGACCTCCCCAACTCTACCCGTGGGTGTCGTAAGAGGCGACTAAGGGTATTCAAGGCCCACTGCATATCACCTGCACTTAGGGCTACCCGCACGGTGGCGGGTAAACCACCACGACAGCATTCCCAAGGAGGGTTGGTGTCAGGCAGGCGGCCGACCATAAAATCTTAAGCCAAAACCCTTAGCAGCATGGATACTAAAAACCATTCGAGTGATAGGGCTAGGGCGTACCCCACAGGCGACGCGCAGGGGCAGCACCCGGCTCCTGTGGGAAATGGACAAGGGTTGTCGCACCGGAACGGGCGGGTGCGACGTAAGAAGCGAGCTCGAAGTGTGAGAGAGTTAAAATTGAGGTGTGCAAGTTGGAATGTAGGAACGATGTCTGGAAGAGGAAGAGAGCTAGCAGATGTTTTAAAAAGGCGACGGATAAATGCAGCGTGCCTGCAAGAGACAAAGTGGAAGGGTGCAAGGGCTAGGGAAATCGGAGAAGGATATAAATTATTTTATTGTGGAAGTGATGGCAAGAAAAATGGTGTGGGTATAGTTTTAGATAGTAGGTTAAAAGAATGTGTGGTGGATATAAAAAGAGCGAATGATAGACTGATAGCGATTAAACTGATTGTGGACGGCATGACACTGAATCTAGTAAGTGTGTATGCGCCGCAGTCCGGCTGTGAGGAGAGCGTGAAAGAAAAGTTTTGGGAGGACTTTGATTGCCTGCTGATGAATATACAGGATAGCGAGGAAGTCTACGTGGGTGGTGATTTTAATGGCCATGTAGGAAGAGAGAATGATGGATATGAGAGAGTGCATGGTGGGTGGGGATTGGGAAACCGGAACGCTGACGGTGAGACACTTTTACAAGCTGCCTGTGCCTTCGACCTGGCTATAACAAACACGTGGTTTAAGAAAAAAGAGGAACACCTAATAACCTACAAGAGTGGCCACCACGCGACACAGATAGACTACTTCCTAGTGAGGCGGAGGAGTCTATGCTGTGTCAAAAACTGTAAAGTGCTGCCAGGCGAAGCATTAGTCGCCCAACATAGGCTTGTGGTGATGGATGTTAAATTAAGTGTCTCCCCCAGAAACAGCCAAATACGGCCCCCTCCAAAGACAAGATGGCGTATGTTAGAGAATGATGAATGTGCTAGTAGATTTAGGAACCATATAGTGGAGAAAATTATAGAAATGAATGAGATGGAAGAGAAATTGGTAGATGATTGTTGGAATGAGATGGCCAGGCATATAAGGAAGGTCGCAAAGGATGTGTTTGGAGAGTCGAAAGGAAAAGGTCTGATAGATAGGGATACATGGTGGTGGAATTTGGAAGTGCAAAATGTACTGAGCGAGAAGAAAGTGGCATTTAAAGAATGGCAGGTTGTAAAAAATGTGAATACAAGTTTAAAAGATGAAAAAAAGGAAGTTTACAAGGAATTTAAGAGGAGAGCAAAGAAGGCGGTAGCAGTGGCCAGAGCTAAGGCACAAGAAAAGTTGTACAACTCACTGGACAGCCCTAGAGGCCAGAAGGAACTCTACCGAATTACGAAAGAGAGAGAAAGACGATCGAGAGATATAACACATATCAAATGCATGAAAGATGAGGCTAGTAAGGTGTTATGTAGAGATGAGGAAATAAAAGAGCGATGGAAGATTTATTTTGAAAAGCTTATGAATGAAGAGAATGACTGGAATGGTATTCTCCAAGAGGCACAAGTAAATAAGGGATTAGTAAGAGAAATAAGCATGGATGAGATAATGACAGCAGTCAAAAGTATGAAAAATGGGAAGGCTTTGGGTCCAGATGACATACCAGTTGAAGTATGGAAGGTGTTAAAGACTGACGGATGTATGTGGTTGACTTTATTCTTCAATAAGTTGTTGCATGAAGAAACCATCCCTCAAGAATGGTGCAGTAGTTCGCTAGTGCCCATCTTCAAAAATAAAGGGGATATACAGGATTGCAACAACTATAGAGGGATAAAGCTCATGTCACATACTATGAAAATATGGGAGAAGGTAATAGAGAGAAGATTGCGAGAAGAGAGTGAAATTGCCCAAAATCAGTTTGGGTTTATGTCAGGTCGAGGGACAATGGACGCTATTTTTGCACTCCGCCAATTGTGCGAGAAGTACAGACGTGCTCACAAGAACCTGCACATGGTATTCATTGATCTCGAGAAAGCCTATGATAGGGTGCCTCGTGAAGTGTTATGGTGGGCATTGAAAGAGAAAGGTTTGCCTGGGAAGTATGTGGAGTTAGTCCGTGCTATGTACAGGGGATCCTGTACCTACGTCCGATCGTCTGCCGGCAACACTGACCAGTTCAGTGTGGCTGTAGGGTTGCACCAAGGGTCGGCTCTAAGTCCTTACCTCTTCCTGCTGATTATGGACGCTCTAACGGCGAACATACAGGAGGAGGCACCCTGGTGCATGCTTTTTGCCGACGACATTGTACTGGTTGGTGAAGATGGACCTGAGATCCAGAATAGATTGGAAGATTGGCAACAGAAACTGGAGAATGTTGGCTTGAAAATCAGTAGAACGAAGACTGAATACATGTTCTGCGATTTCGGCGGTCTCTCCGGTCCTGAAGCCATAGCGCTTGATGGCGTAGCCCTTCCAGTCTGCTCCGACTTCCGGTATCTCGGTTCACTCATTCAAGGCGATGGCGAAATAGATCGAACGGTAAAGCACAGGATTAACACAGGGTGGATGAAATGGCGGCAGGTTACGGGAACAATTTGTGACCCCCGTATTCCCCTTAGACTTAAGGGGAAGATCTATAAGACCATGATCAGACCTGCTATTCTATATGGATCAGAGTGTTGGGCTATAAAAGGGATGACTGAAAGACAATTGCATGTGGCGGAGATGAGAATGCTGAGAGCAATGTGTGGTGTTACGCGAATGGATAGAGTAAGGAATGAGTACATAAGAGGAAGTTTGAAAGTGGCACCGGTAACCGAGAAGCTATCTGGAAACCGGCTGTCTTGGTATGGGCATGTTATGCGGAGGAATGAGGACCATGTTGTGAGAAAGGTTTTGAGTATGGATGTGGATGGATATAGAGGTAGGGGACGACCCAAGAAACGATGGATGGATTGTGTGAAAGACGATATGGTTAGAAAGAATGTTACTTGTGAGATGACGTCTGACAGAGAAGTATGGAAGAAGAAGACATGCTGCGCCGACCCCAAGTAAAATTGGGATAAGGGCAGGAGGATGATGAGGATGATGAATATTTTATACATCCTTTATCATTCAGTATAATTTTATCGAATCCTTTATGTACATAATTCTTAAATAATGTTAAATAAAATTTCTCGTCTGTTATCTCAACGACTTGAGGCGTGTTTAATAAAGTATAGTTTTGATTTATTTATTTCTTAGTAATAATACAATATTGTTAGCAATTTTGTTTGTTCTCACCAACCTATTAGGCTTGACGGTAGGTATGTGTGTCGCAATGTAATAATAATCTTTTCATACTCACTCTACTTGTCCGAAAGTAGGTTCATAGGCAAGGTATCCAGGCTTAGTGGCAATTGTCAAATCATAAGAGCCAAAGAGATGGAGATCGTTCAGACCGATAGAGGCTTTCATTATCAGATTCGCGAAGTCGTTGTTGATATCAGTCACACGAAACACTGTGTTGTTGCGAAGCTTCATTCGATGGAAGAACCTCAAATACCATTAAATATAATTGTTATTATTAATATTCAAAGGATACAAGATAAGTATTTTATATTTTTGAATCTTGACATTTTGTTTTGTTGATTCATATAGTTAATCTTTTGCCATCAAATATCTATCATGTCAATTTATAATTATACATTCGACGTGAACGTATAATTGTATAAGCAACACATATACAACAAGCAATAATTACTAATATTTTATAAATTGACATTGCTTACACTGCAAGTAGCGAAGCACTTAAATCCGTTGGTCCGGCGTCTGAATTAGTTCCGGTCGTGCCGGATTTGCCATTTCGTCGGATTATTAGAGAAAACGAAATAGACTGCAAGTGTGTTTTGTAATATGAACGTTTTAAAAAAAATTTAGGTCTTACAGGACAGACTTAGGCATCTTCATCATGCAGTATCCACCAAGATTAATTCCAGCGGGAATCACATTCTGGTTTCCTTGCGCCTCGTGGAGAGTACGTTCGGCGATTCCACGGCTTTTCAACAGTGCCTGTGATTATGTCATAACAATATTAAAAATTGTGATGTTGGATCGAAGCAATATTTAACTTCTTAAATGCTTCTTGTTAAAATTATAATGTTCAAAAGATATTTTTTTAGTAAGAATAATAAATTAATTGAATAAGAAATTCTTAATATAGGTATCTATATATACATAGATTTTATCTTTTCTAAATATAACTTTTTTGCCCAGTTTACTAATAATACTTTGTTTAGACATAAAAAAAAAATCCAACGTAACAATAACATAGGGATTATTTAAAATAAAATGTTAATTTTGTATTATGTTACAATTTAGAGAATACAAATTATTATTATTATCAATAAAAGAACAAGAAAACAAAATACAAATTAGTATTACTTTCCATCAGTGGTAAGATGAAGAAGAACTAAGAAATGTACAATTAAATGTATAAAGAAAAGTAAATCATGTTATAATACGTTACATAAATAAAATAAAATTATATATATATCATGTCGTTTTACTTTACATTACACTACTTTAATGAATTTGGAAGATTCTAAAATTTTATTGAAGTAGTAAATTTTATAGCCGTAGATAAAACATCATTTATTTCAATAAAATCTGATCGCTCGCTATCATCGTCGGACGACTTAGATTTTTATGTTTACAATTTAACAGAACTCGTTTTAACAGACAATTTTGTTAGTTTTTTTACGATCGTCGTAAGTTCTGTCTAGTCTAAACAAATTACATACTTAGACTCACCACGAGCATATCTTTGTCAAACTCTTGACCTCCTACGGTTCGCTGAAAATTTCTTCTAACTTTCTCGTAACGTTCTGTAATATATTAATCGCTCAATCCCTTAAGCAGGTCATTACTATCGACATCAAATTGGTAAAAACCGTTCATTATGTATATGCATTTCATATATCTCTTAGATCGTCTGAAAGACTCATGCTAATTTCGGTAGACAGTGAAGCAAAACAGTGGAGTTATTATAAGATTCAAAGAAGAGTGGGACTATAATAATTGTAGCATTTAAAGGTTACAAACACGCTTTTAAAAACGCAGAAATATCGTCGTAAGTCACTTTTCAACCTATTTTACCAATGAGATATTATGTTAGATTCATCAGATATTCTGCCGCTAAACAGTAATACTTAGTAACCACAGGCACAAGCAACTTAAAATATTAGTTCCCAAGGTTGGTGGCGCTTTGGCGGTATAAGGAATAATTAATATTTCATACAGTACCAATGTCCATGGATGTGATAAGTGTATTATTAAATGTAACTTAATATATTGTTTGTATGTTCCGCAAAGATTACGGTTTTAAGTATTAGATTTGATTGATGTGTTGATTTGAATTCTTGTATAGTTTAAGTTTGTGTCTTGTTTTATCGTAACAGCATTTCATAAAAAACATGTTAACTGTTTGTAGTTGAACATAGTAACAAGTCGATTGATGTATATTCACTCAAATGTATCCAGAAGATTTACCATCAAGAGCGTCCATGATCTTGAAATGTTCCTTTGCATTGAAAGAAGTCCAGCAGTCATTTTTACATTGAACGACTACATTTATGACTAAAACTCCAATCGCCAATAATTCTTTATTTGATATCATTGCTTTCCGTGACATTGTTTTGAAAAAAGTGATATGAGAAACGGTATAATTAATTTTTATTTGATATTTTATCGAACAATTTCACAAATCATTTATATTGCAATCAGTAACTTTGCTATTCCGTTTTTTTAATTAAAATTCCACGTTAAGAATATAAAGTAATCTTATTTTCGATATACACTACTGTTTATAAAAACATAAATGTGCAAAGTATTATTTTTTTGGTACGTGACATACATATTAAGTGTGGAGCCTGCAACATTAGATGGAAAAGTTCAACAGTATTTTTCAAGCGGTAAGAAATGATTCCAAATCAATCAATAAGGAAGAGTTCGATAAAATAACTACTTACAGAATAACTAGATAGATACCAGATATTTAAAAAAAATTGAGTTTATATCTTTTTTCCATACAATTTTTTTTCTCGTTTGGAAAAGATTCTTACGCTTTTCACCCATGTGAAGTGCGGGACTATGTGGGACTCGTCTATGTCTAGAGCGCCTGGCCATGGTCATGTAATTGCTTGCGCACGCAACCGTGACGTTTCTTTCAACCCATGGGCAAATGCTGACAGCACAGCGGTGTTCCCAACGAGAAACCTATTTTTCACATGTCTAATAATAAAAATATATTTTAAAGCTCCATTATTTTATTTATTTTGTTTAATATGATTAATGATTATATATTAGCTTGATATTGATTTTACTTGCAGATGTTTTTAAGGCTTTACAAAAACAATGGCAGGGACATAGGAAATCCTTCGAAAACGCAATCGTATTGGTGAGTTAATGACAATATTTCATTAAAATATTTGCAGAAATTAATTTGAATGTAACGTATGACGTATACGCTTATTTAAAAATCCAAACACGAGTTACTGGAACTTATGTTTTGTTTTTATTATTCTCTTTCACAACCATTCTCGTGATTCTGTTGCTTACGACTGTCACAATGTCTTGGCGATTTGGGTTCAGAACGGCAAACAGAAACCAGGTCCGTAGGTCGACAATCATTCAATTTTACGTAAAGATGAACTATTATCGTAGAGACATATTGCTGATTGTCATTTTTTTATTTGAGTCAATTGAAAATAGTGAGTAAAGTTGTACGAAGTACTTTGGTTTATAATAGAACGTTTGAATTTCAGGCGTTAAAGGATAACTATGGGTATAGAGGGATGAACGTATACGTGAGGCGAGCGGCGGACTCGTTTCGAATGGCTAAAGGTTTATTTTTAACTGACAATGTCGTTGATGTGTAAGTGGATTTTTTTACGATTGCTGATGAAATTTTTATTATATTTTTATTGAGAATGGCAATGACAAAGGTATATTACTTCATACATGTGCTGTTTGTGTAAGTGACAATTTATTTATGATTGTTTTTATAGTGTCAATGTAATTTAAATCTGGATATATGTTAAAATCTATATTAGGTTTTGGTTTGGTTGTAAAAAAAAATATATTGTATATTTTTTATTTCGTCATAATGATATTAATATAATAATTTATAACACTATTAAATAAATCATAGTTCAAAACACCCATCATCTCAATTATTTGTAATTTCAAAATACAATAAGTTGCTTCTTATATCCGTCTAAAGGTTCGTTATTTCTTTTCTTAAACCATTCCAGATTACAATTGAGGCAAGCAATACTAATCTTTCATGTGCATAATTCGTATCATTTATCATCATCTGTCAGGAAATTTTTATACGTCGAATGAAAATCTTACACATGAGCATGTTAAGTTCCAAATATTCTTCTCAAATCAGAGAGCAGGCCTTTGTCCATCAATGAGACACTTGCAAGCTGTTACTTTACTTTTCTTTATCTACATCTTTTTCATTTTCTAATTAATCAAACGAAATCTCAAAATATACACACATATACTTTACACTTTAACTAAATTTCTTATATTTTATAAAAACAAATGGAGTTTAAAATGTATTCGTCTGTTATAGGCTTTTATTTGATCTGTCCCTCACGAGCATACCTCATCTCAACATGCCGGAGGTTACATTCGCGCTCGCGTCCAATGTCCTGAAGGTGGAGGCTGGTCTCAGCCAGATGATAGTGCAGTCTTCATACGTGCTGTTCAGAAATCAATCTGATATTTTGAGTACCGTGCCTCAAAATCCATATGAAAAATCACCATTCGCCTACGAGCAAGTTGATAATACTGGAATGTTAGCGTAAGTTCACAATGCAATTAATCACACCTATAGTTAAAAAAATGTATAGAAATTAAAATAAATAAAAATAATACATAAATCAAGAAAATTAAATCTAAGTAAACTTGTTAATCACGCACCGAAGCCGACTACATAAAAGATCCTCAACAATAGCAGTCAAAACAGAATGAGTAGTGCGCATTCATCTTTGCATTACCGAAACCGTCCTTGCTTTGAGAATGGGGAAGAATTCTAGGACAGTTACAATCATGGCTTCTGCTCTGCATAAACATGACTGCTTCATTCAAATTCGATCTTGGTTTTACTTTTTCTTACTATAATGTAGCTACGTTACTTGGTAATCTTTATCCATAAAAAGCTTCGAACAAGGTCACCTTTACATCCAGTTACGTATGGTCTTACACAGATTCGCGAGCTGTTCTGAGCATGCTAGCCTGCACTTAGAGAGCCTCGTGCTTTCCTCTTCATATCGCGTTAGCCGTTTTGTCTTCTTTGAGAATATGATTCAAGTATTAAAACTTTTAAAAACCCGAGCTGACTTATTGTCTCGAAAATATTAGTGGAACCGTCACCGGACCAGTATTAAATGAGCATTTCTGTTTTCACTACATTCTATTCGAGCCCATGGCGTTTAGCAAGCTGGTAACAAAATTTAGCACTTTTATAAGAGTATATACTTGGGTAACATGTCGTCAGGTTAGCTAACGCATACGTTACCAATGTGAAAACGGAATTTGGTATCTGTTTTTCAATAATAGCCGTTAGTCGTTGACGTATATGTTAAAAAGGTCCGGTGAAGTCAGCCCTCTTATGTAGTTAGTACAGAGTGCGTCGCCCTATTTAACATAGTTAGTTGGCTTTCCTACTAAAATCTCCACAAGTTTACCAGAACCTTGGCAGCAACATACCAGACGACTTGATGGAAAAAATATTGTAGCCCTCATTGTTATAATTATAACTAGTAGTAGAGAAATACATTTTAATCCTTGTATTATTTTAGTATCGTTGCAGATGATTGTAAATTGGTTGGCTTTGCATTGGCAAAAATGAGTGGGCAGTCGATTAACTTAGGGCATGACACCTTTCAAGTGAAGGACTGCACATTTAGCGTCGAGGTAAAACTTTTTCGGTTATTTTACAAAATAGCATTTACCAGTAACAGGTTGTAATAGAAAATACAAATATTGTATATTATTAACAGATACCTTCGCAATCTCAAGGAGTACCACCAGTTATAGCGCCATATTTTTCTAAAAAGCAAGGTAATAAATTTTGATTTAATGTAATATGGACATCCGGACATATTTTATGCTTTATTTGTTTTTAAAGGTAAAGAGCTTGAGTTTATGTTGACGAAGCCGATACGCGGAGAGTTGATGCCGAAACTGCAAGCGGCCGTATTTACTTATGTCAATACATCGCTCATATTTGGTGATCACTTAGCCAAATTTCGGTAAATATTTACGTATGCTTTGCATAAATTATAATTGGCTACAAAAAAAATAATCGTATATACTGTATATGTTAGGAGATAATAAATTTATTATCTCCTAACATATACAGTATAATAATTAATTTATTATCACGGGTATTACAAGATTATTTATTAGAATGACAAGTTGTCAGTGGTCAGACGTGAAGTGAAAATAATATAAGACGGGCACCTATTTTGTTACACAGTCGTCTGATGGAAATAAAAATATTTTATGGTGTATCTGTCAGTGTGTTCTTTTATTGAGTGAGGCACTTGGTCTCTTGGTCTTGGGACATCGCCGGTGCCAGACGTGCGTACTGACTGAATTAGTAAAATCAACATGTCGGACGACAATATTGATCATAATATATAAGTAGATGATATATTTTTCTCTTAATTTAAAATAACAAAAAAAGCTGTTTTTCAGTACCTACATTATTGAGTTTTAGTATAATGAAAGCAGTATTTTCTCTCTTGTAATTATTAATTCTATGAAAAGAAGTCAATATCTCATTTTGTTTCAAATGTCAGGAAAACTGTTAATATCTGTAGTGGTACAATTTGATTATAAATTCAAATATCTGTTGTTTCTAACTGGTGTTCCACTGTTTATTTTTGAACGTGGTCGAAGTCGGCTCTATTCTCGGCCCTTGCCACAACCGAAGGTTCAAATATTTGAGAAATTATATTTAAAACCAGTTCGTCTATCCGTTGGAAATCTATTAAATTTATACCTGTATTTAAGGATACCAATTTTATAAAGTTATTTGGTTTATATGTTTGGAAAGAAAAATTTGAAAAAATAATAATAGCTTAATTATTACTGGACCCAACGAGGGTAAAGCCTACAGCCAATACAAAAAAATACATTTAGCCATAAATTGAAAATAATCATTTTAGAAACGATAGCGAGATAATGTATCGTATAATAATGTCATGTTTTAGTTTACTTTGTAAAAACAGATTTTAATACTTTTTTTGTGTTTAATCTTTAACGTTGTTTAAGTCTTCCTTCCATCTTCTCTGACATCTCTATTTTTCTCATACTAGATGCCGTTGTTTTATGATAAATATTACTTATTCTAGCCAAAAGGCTACTATTAGACTACAATGTATTATATTGCTTTTAATATCTGTATAATTATAATAAAATTTATGATTTGTTCACACACAGTGAATATCAAAATGGTATATTTAAGGAGACTACAAAAAATACAACGAGATTTGTACGAAACATCAATAATGTGACTTTAGCATATCAGGAAGAATCCATTGAAATGGAGCCATTAGAGGTCTCATACAATTATAAGGTAATTAATAATATGACAAAGCATAGTATTGCATTACATACATATATCCCTCATGCTTTGAAATTATAATTGCTAATCATTTGTATATCCAAAGCGCGCTACAATTGACATATATATACATACTATGCTACTACTACAATATCTGTTGTTAACAAGTACCTAGCACATATAAACATCATTGAGAGTGTTATTATACAACATTGAGAGTGTCGTTATTTAATAACACTCTCAATGATGTTTATACCTTAATTATATAATTCATTATTAATAATTTCGTTAATCATCATAGTATTAAATTACGCTGTGAACAATAAATCAACCTTACTAGTTCGTAAACTGACTTAAATTCGTTTATGTATAAAGGAGGTAGGACGCGCCAAATGAGCACATTTGGTTGTTTTAATAACCTGGCACAACGTTACGCTGTCCGAATATTATAAATTGAAGTGTACCAATTATTGGACTGTGCTTTATTTAACCCATAAAAGGTTTTATGAAAACTCGCAAGTGTTACAACACTTTATATAAATAGCAAAGACAAAACCGTACCTTTTTCTTCTGTTGGTCATAACTGTCTGTCTGTTCGTCATTTTTATAGTGACGGTAACCCTTTTAGTTATACACGTATAAAAGTATACACACGTATAAATATATTTCATAACGTATAGTACATTTCTGCACAACACTGTCTTTTGGTTTGTACACGACTTTTTTTAATTAATTTAGATAATGCATATATGTTAAGATCCATTATAAAAAATTATTTTGTTTTAGTTTAAAAATCAATTTTAGTATTTTTTCTAATTTGTAAATCTTTCATAAAATTGTAATTAGTATACTATGTACTGATTATTATATTAGCTGATTGATTATGATATTAGCTGTAAGCTAACTGGATTAAATTTCAGTGTCCAGATGGAATCTGCAAACAAAGTATCTCAGTGTATAATGTTACACTAAACGGCTTGGACACTCTGTATTCAGCACAGACTGGTGGTCCATTCAAGTTTCAGACACCGATGATAGCAGAGGCCATTAGATTTAATTCAATAATGGTATGTTCATAAACAAGTTTCTTTCATATTTATAACAGAAAGGTAGATTTGCAAATGCCCCACACTATAGTAAGTGTTCATTTCTGTCCATAGGCACTGGTATAAATCTGTTGATGAGATTGATTGTATTAGTTTCTTTGTTATCAGCGTTTTTCCTGAAGTATGGAGTGACTCAGCATTTTAAATCACTTAAGCCTTTATGGGAAGTGATTGGAAAGCTGATTTTTTGTTTGAAGGGTCGAGTTCCGTCCTTTAATAACTTTCTGTTGGATTTCTGTCTTTCGATTACATTATTACTTTACTCCGTATTAGGGCACCCGCTCACCGTATATTTTAAGGCCAAGCAGCCATACTTAGTATTAATATTGTTCCACCTTGAGGGCTGAGCAGCCCTACGGGCACAAGGGACATTACATCTCAGTTCCCCAGGTTGGTGGCGCTTTGGTTATGTATGAAATGGCTTAAATTTTATACGGCACCAATGTAGAAAAAACCAAATAGACCAAATAAGCGGTGGAGACTTACCCACTTACCATCAGGTGGATCAAATGCCAATCCGCCTACCGATGCCATAAATTTTGAATACCTGCTTTATTGATGAGAAGAAGGCTTGGCTGGCTGTATATAAGTTCTACCACGACTAAGATGTTTACTTACATATATGTGTTTGAATTATAATAGCGTTTCGTTGTCAGGTCAACGGACACTTGTCATTTGATGGTCATAATTTGAAAGCGGAACACGAATTTTTCGCTGAAATTAAAGATGTCACAGTTAATTTTCAAATTGATCTGACAAAGTATGAACCAACTTTTGATTTTATGAACTGGAGGTAAAGTGTAAGAAATATCTTAAAATGTCCTGTTATCATTCATATTCCATAGAATGTTATCCAAGATTTCAAATTTACATAATTAATTGTTTATAAAAGAGACCTCTATAATTTTTCTATTACCGTATTTTTTTTCATTCATTAATTGTTCAAAAACAATTTTCGCTTGAACGAAATGATTAATAATTTCAACTGAACTTAAAGATACATAATGGCATGTGCTCATTGTGTGTCAATATTGTGCTCAGCAGTAAAAAAATTACATGTGTTAATCCGCATTTGAGCAACGTGGTGGAATAACCTAAAATCTTCTTTTCAAAGGGAGAAGAGGTCTTAGTCCACCAGGGAGATACAAAGAGGATGTTATTTACTACAATAGGATTTTTTATACGAAAAAAACATTTGTTTTCAGAACATTGGAATGCTCGGTGATTGAGGTGGAAACTCATTTACACGATCGAAGTGCAGCGAACGCATTCGTTAATGGCTACTTAATAAACAAAGTACCTAACGTTCTAGAAGGGCATCTGCTAGATATGTACGTTAAGTTCAGAAATTCGACCGACCAAAAGTTATCCAATGTTAATGTGTATTGTCACTAACAATGGACCATTTTATACCTATTTTTATCGTTAGCTGAAAATTGTTAAATAATATACCATGATTGTATAGACTTCAAGTCGCAAATTATATTATATATTAAATAAAATATTACAAATACTAATAGACATTTATTTAATAGCTATCAAGAATAAACAAGTCACTAACTATCAACGCACAGCCAAAACGCGTATAACATATGTTCAATTTATAACGTAAGCATCTGCTAAAACATAATTATTGGTAATTTTAATGTGAGGGGTGGGGTTTGTGATGGCTTGACTTTGTATGAATCTTTATCCTTCCAAGTTATAATAGGCACATGAAAATTGGCATACTTATTTTACCCATACGAAGTCGGGATGGACAGATTGTATTCATGAAAGTAAAACTTAAAAGCGATGCAAGTAATTATTATATTGATTGTTTAAGTCAAATTTGTTAAAATTCTTTTTTAGATTAAATAGAGCGTTAAGTTAGATTAAAATGTGTCCTGAATGTGTCCTGAGTGTTAATGCAAGAAATTTCGATAAAAAATGTTTTTTAATTTTCAATCTACTTTGGAACGCTTTACATTTAAAGTCGTTTATATGTATGACTTGCTATTCAGGGCTGGGAATCTGCAGCCTAGTCTAGCTAGACCTTTTTTTCACGCAATGGAACTTTTTAGGTACCCGGGCTCTTGAGAGGGATACCGGGTTATGTGGGATTCCACCGTACTGAAACCACTACGATGGCCATCCTTAGTAGGAATCAGAGATGCTGCGGGATCCTGTCGATATAACGCATCCGCCATTCCCGTGCAGTGCTCGGCTCATGGCTCGGCGGAGCTCTTCTCAGGGGTAGCTAGATCACCAAGGAAGCATTAAAACTGTAGTGTTGACTGTTTTGATACTGTACATGCGTCTCAAAAAAAAAAAGATTCGGTGCTACATCCCAAAAAATATTAGCAAAAATTTGCACAAAAATAAAATTTAGGTATTATACCTAAATTTAAATTTAATTGTGTATTAGGTCACAACAATAAAGATATTTTTTTCGCGGAATATAATTAACAGTTCGAATTTTCAAAAAAGTCTTTAAATGAGGTGCCTAATCTTATTTGGGACTACAAAAAACATTACTTTTAACCGTTGCATAATTGGTTTCAGTTTATAATCTAAAATTTACAGTAAAACTCGTTTTTATTTTTATTTTTTAGTACATTGTATAATTTAACAAATCAATGAAATTGTAATCACTAACTTTTGCGTAGTTTTAATTAAAATTCTTCGAAATCGATATTTACCATCTTGCTTGCTTTTTTTGTGCATCTATGTTGAAGACGTTAATTTTTGTTTTAATAACATGCACTCTAAGCGACTCCTCATCGATAAATGAAAAAATATCCAATTATTTTAAAAGTGGTACGAAATAGTTTTTTAAGATTATAGTGTTTGTTTTAGCCGACTTCCGAAAGGAGTTTTGATATATATATTTATATGTAACTTTTTAATTAACAGTTTTTGATTTTATTTTTATTATTATTCAGTGTAGTCACAAACATTAATACACAGGTATTTCAAAAGTATAAACCTTCATATACCATCTTATTTTACTCTTTTATAAATATATGTGTCAATGACCGAAAGTATATACCTACACATGTTCATATGACTGTAGCAACTATTGTTGATATACGCGGCTTGAATCAAGGATTTCGGAATCGGCAGCATTATAAGCAAGACCTCTTGATCAAAGAGGTTTTCAAACTGTTGTGTTGACTATATGTGCGTTCACCCAAAGACGTCGAAACGCCGCCAGCCATGAGATCTAATATGTCGTGTCCCTTGTGTGTATTATTTACACTATCGCACTTTAGACTTTATTAGTGCAAAGCAATATAAAGGAACGAGATGATCGCCTTTAATTTATATCAAATAAAGAAAATATATTTTATCATTACTGTATGAAAACATTAACTGTTCAATATGACATTGAAAAAAAATATCCCGCTGCGTTTCTTTCGGAAACTCATAGGGCCTGAGAAGGAACGGTGAAAGACATATTAATGTATACTCAGTGATTCAGGATACGTTTCTTAGATTTACAGGTACTAAACTAGCTTTTGTCGTTTGCAGATGTATTTAAGGCTTTTCAAAAAGATTGGCAATCACATAGAAAATCCTTCGAGAATGCTTTACTGTTGGTTAGTTAAAGAGGATACATTATCTTTTCATTATATTTGTCAGCAAACATCAAATTAAGGCTTTTTGTACAATTTGTGGTATTCATAACTTTATTCTAACAGGCGTTGAAAGACAACTTTGGTCATAGAAGCATGAATGTATACGTGAGGCGATCAACGGACTCGCTTAGAATATCCAATGGTTTTTATTCAAGCGACAATATAGTTCACTTGTGAGTACAACTGTATCATTTTAGTCAATGATAAATTATTCAAACGCATTCTTTTATTTACTCGGCCTTAGGAAGGCTGACGAACAAATGGCCTTGATGTTAAGATATTACTTTTGCCCAAGGCACTGGTACTGCAAGATAATGTAGTAGGTATCACTCCTTAAACAATGAATACACCCAAAATTTATTTAAGCCTATAACATCACAGCCACAGCTACAGCCTATAATAATAATGACTCACTTCACCTTTAAATTAAAATGCAAATACAAAACTTAAATAATTGGTAGTATAGTTACTGCTACGGAGTGTTTAACCAGAGGAGACATCGAGAATCGAAAATAGAATCGATTATTTTGATAGAAACAATGACAAACATTGTATGATCAGGAAAAACAAATACAATCTTGTAACACCAAATTTTCGACTTTGCAAAGTCAATATATCCCGCCCGGGGTAAAGATCTAATCACAAAAAGAAGGCACGCCCTTTCACGTTGGATTAATAAATTTAAAGAAAAAAACAACTTATTTTTATTTTGTTGTTTTTACACGTAGTTGTCTCACGCACACTAATACATCGTGTAATCACGAGCGTCACTCGCTCGTGCTTTAAATCTGCTTGGAAGAACCAATTTGAATGAAAAATATTTATCGTATGCTATACTAAAGCAAACTACACGTTTTTTCTGATTTTAGGCTGTTATTTGAAATGACTCTCAACGCCCTACCCCAACTCATGATGCCGGAGGTTACATTCGCGCTCGCCTCTAACGTCCTGCGGGTGGAGGCTGGTCTTAGCAAGATGATAGTGGAGTCTAGTTATCTGATATTCAGGAATGAATCGGATATTCAGCACACCGATGATCAAGATACATACACAAATTCACCATTTGCTTTTGAGGGTGTAGAAGACGTAGGACGGTTGGCGTAAGTGAATGGTTCAACAAACAAATAATAAAATTAACTTCATATAAATTAATCTTCATAAATTTCATGTAATTTACTTTTAATTGTGCATATTAATGTATTGTTACGTATTTTATGTTTTTTTTAAAACATTGCTAGTATATATTTGAGTAAATTGTACTACAGTGTACCTACGTTAATTCAATCTTAAGGGTGTCGGATAGAGATTGTAATGGATACTCATTACTTGTTCCAAAAAAAGGAAATGAGGAAATTTAGCGTTTGGAAAAAAAATAATATAAAATAAAACAATATATTGGTGAATCGTTCGAATTAATTTCTAAGACATAAACGAAATTGTTACGATAAGTGGCAAGAATATTTTAATAGCCATAGAGTCCCATATAATATCGTGTTTAGGGATGAATATGTGAATAAAATATGTCTAGTATTAGTATTTGGCTCAAGGTCTCTTCCCAAATGTGATATCTGTAATATAATTGATGATGTCCATAATTTGTTGTTAGAATGGTCCCAATGTGCGTGTTATTACGTACTTCGGAACGAATTAAATATGTCGTTACAGCTTAGCAAATTCCACATAGGTCTATTTCGTAAGATATTAACAAAACTAGATTCCGAAGAAGCTTACAAATTTCTTAATGTAATTTATTATGTTTATTCCCTTGCTTCGATTAATCATTAATTGAATCGGGGCGATCCGTCGTAACTTGGCGTTGCTCGTAAACAAAACGATCGGACGGTCAGATCGAGTGCTCGTTGCCATCGAGCGTAATTAAATTATTTCGTTCTCACGTACGATATAATCTACAAATGGAAAACACAAACTTTTTTTGTATTAACACGTTGTGGTTAGCCTATTTAAAGACTATTTTATAAATGACCCAACATACACAGACACAAAAGTAAAAACTCAAAATAATGAATTTGAATATTTAGAAATAACCTCTGCCATATGGCAGAATATTTCAAAATATTCAAATCAATAGTGGTTTCTAAAATTTAATTTTGTATATACATCGTATTACGCTTTCACTGCTAATGAAGCGCAATACATCATATACGAGTACATAGTCAATGAGCCTAAATAAGTTTTCACTTCAAAAAATAAAATAAGAATTTAAATAAAAATAAGAATTTTAATGTTTGTCTATTTTTAAATTATAATAACGTCCAACATAGTTTTCGATTAAGTAGATCGTTAACAACATCAATATGGATTATGATTCATCGTTTCGATAAGTCTGATAATCGATGATTCATCGTGTCGAAAAATCTTAATGTGTATGTATATAATTCGACAATCGAGAGATCGGCTAATATATAAAGGAAACGATCGCGGTTGTCATACGAATAATATTTTTAATTATTCCTAATTACTGCTTTTTTTTAGTATCATAGCCGATGATTGTACATTAGTCGGCTATACTATAGCCAAACTGAGTGGCCAATCGGTGACATTAGGTCACGACACTTTCCAAGTGCGAGATTGCAAATTTAGCGTCGAGGTAAATTTAGTTTTTAAACCATCGATTACTTAATTCTATATCCTATTCCAAAGGCTGACGAAGTAAAACTCCAGGTTTAGTTTCAATGCGATTTGCTAACAGTTCTGCTATATTTTTTTTCAATCACTCGTATATATCTGTCGCATCCTCCGCATGTTCGGGCTCAGTTCGCTCTTCCTCCATTACTCGGTGCTCCAATCAAACCGTTAACGGACTTCTCAATCTTTTCATTTTCACTAAACAAAATCGGTAATAACAAATGAATGAATGGAAGCTCCTTCGAAAATGCAGTGTTGTCGTTTCTCAAAATCGATTCCATCGAATTCCACTTAACATTTCGATATTGAGAATTTATTGACTAGCAACACCGAGGCATAGTTCTTGATCGTATTAACAAATGGCGTTGCTCGTTCCTCGACATATCTTTATTTATAATACGACATTTATTTCACAACACATTTATCCACTAACCATTACAGCAACTTCGCCGAAATTCAAAACGAAAATCGTTTTCATGAATCCACTGAGAATATCATAGATTATTTTTGACTTCCACCAATAATACGCTAATTCAAGGTCAAACTCGTTGTCTTAACTTCTGCCATTGGAATAGATTATAGACGAGTTTTGTTGTGATGTGACATCACATTTAGAAGATACTGACGTTGCAAATTATTTCAGATATCACCTTTTCAATATACTTATGGGCAGCTTCCAGTTATAGCGCAATATTTTTCAAAGAGCCAGGGTATGTTTTGTGGTATATAGTAATCAGATTTTTCTGGATTGCTTTAATAAATTTAATATATTTTTTTAAGGTAAACAATTGGAAATCTTGTTAACAAAGCCGATTCGTGAAGAACTGATGCCAAAACTTCAAGCAGCTGTTTTTTCTTATATCAATACATCACTTGTATTTGGCGATCACTTAAACAAATTTCGGTAATTGTTCATGAAGTTTGTTAATAATGAATTAATAATTCAGGTTTTATTTTGTTTACTTTCTTTTCTCAACTGTTATTTTCGTGAATAAGATCATGAATTGTATTAGCTCTCTTTAAGATCAAATAGGTAATCTCTGATCTCCACTACATCATCTACTCTGGCTATGTTAATCTTATACGCAACAGTGAGTTCAAAAAGTGTTTTTCACCAAATGTCAAAAAAACTTAGAATAAAAAATAATTATGTAATTTTATAATTATTTGTAGTGAATATCAAGACGATGTTTTTAAAATGGTGTCAAAAAATATGACAGAACTAGTTCGTAACCTTAACAATCTAACCGTTCACCTAAACGAAGAAACGGCAGAATTGGAGCCTGTAGAAACGTCACGAAACTATTCGGTAAATATATTATCGGATTTACGATAAATTTTGCTTCTTATGACACCCTGGGGTTCGTGTCTCTCTTTGGAATATGACTAGGATAAAATGGCGTCATAGGTTCTGGGTTTAAACCCCAGGAAGGTTGAGCATTAAAACGTTACTGGGGTCTTTTGTTCTAAAATTTTCAGTAGCAGCTCAAAGTTAGGACTTTCAGGAGCAGAGTTTTGATTTTCATAATTTGAAACATAGTACATTTAAATCTTACGTTAAAAACATTTAGGGTTATTACTCAATACAAAATTAAATCGATGCTTAAAAGTGTTGAGTTAGTATTCGTTGATCCGTCGAATCGAATTTTAAATAATTTTCAATTTAATTTTCTTGGAAAAAAAGAGTAACTAATAAGTTTTATGCCAGTTTTCCTTGGAAAAATTTTGTACTATTTTATAGTCATAAGAGTACAGAGGTCATAAGTTGCAGACAAGTTATAATTAGAAGTTAATACGCTATTAGATGCACTAAATACCATAACGAGGCTGAAATTGACATAAAACCGTATTTTTTTCAGTATGACGGGGAGTCACGTTGGGATCGAGTTTTACTACATAACGTAACTTTACATGGCTTGGATACACTATATTCTTCACACACTGGTGGCCCTTTCAAGTTGCAGTCGCCGTTGATAGCGGAAGCTTTTAGATTTAATTCCATTACTGTAAGACATTTATTTATATTGTAGTATGGTAAGTGGTTGAAAAGTGTGAATATATTTGACAATTGCGAGTTCATACCCTGACAAGTACGACTAAATTTTCGTTCTCATCACCGTATTAGTGGGACATTTACATGCTGTTACTACTACACCTGTTTACAGGTAAAAGGGAGCCTTTTCTTTGAAAATGACACTGCTAAAGGAGAACACGAATTTGCGGCTGAAATTATGGATACCACAGTTAATGTTGAAATTAACTTGGAGACATTCGAACCGATTTTTAAAGTTTTTAATTGGAGGTAAAGTATAGGGCTAACGTTTTGCAAAAATATTTTATCTATGTCACATAAATATTTTAGCCTAATAGCCGGATGCTGAGAGCAAAGTCCACTAGCTTATAACGGATATGACATGTTTCTTCGACTATTCCTCAAAATATAAATCTCAGCTTAATTGTAACTGATGAACAGTTAACTTATTTATATTGGTTACGATACGATTTCCATTATATTCAGATCCAAATTCGACTGAACCGCAACTGGATCGTTGTTGTACTAGAATAAGAAAACGGCTGTACAATAAAGTGACAATTTGTAAGTAGAATTGGCGCCCAGGTCCGTGATCGAATGGATGATGTAATTTTGAAGCGGCGAAGAACTTACGATGAATATAGTACTATCGTCTATTTTCTATAAAAATTGATCGTTAAATATGTTATCTTAGAATAAAAGTTATATTTTTAAATAATAATATATTGTTTGATCCATAATTTATCGATACAAGGTTACGCAACTAGTTATGATCGTTTGACAGACGACAGAATCTTATTCTCACAGCGATTAGCTTTACCGACTTCGACTTCTTCTAATTATGAAACTTAATTATTTTATTAATTAATTTTGTGCAACTATTTTTGTCTCATTATCCATCATATACTTCCAGAAAAATGGAACTCTCTCTGGTTGAGCTGGAAAGGTATTTAAAGGACCGTCGAGCAGCCAGCGCGTTTCTTAATGGTTATTTAACAAACAAACTACCCGAGGTTCTGAAAGAGCATTTGGCAAATACATTTGTTCAATACAAAAAATCAATGGTCTTGCCTATATCTGCACAGAAGTTGAGTAATGTTAATGTATATTGTCAATCAAATGCACCAGCCCCGATGGAAGGATATCCAAATCCATATGGATATGGATATCCTGTTTTTCTCGGATGGTATGGTTAGCAGAAAAAAAATCGCAGACTAACAACTTTGTATATGAATATTGAGCGCTTTCTCACTTCATGGAATTGCAAACCATTAACATTACTGGGTAAATAAATAAATTATGTAAAGAATAAATTCAATGTTTTTCTTATTTTACTTAAGTTTCAGTAGGACATAGATTAGTTTGCTAACGTCATGGAGGATGGAATAGACAAAACAATTAGTGATCGTTGACATCGATATAATTTTTATTTATTTTTTTACATAATCTGGGTAGGCATATGACTCAACTCCTCTCGATGGTAGATGGTATTGGAATGCAAACGTGAAGACAGCCCGTACAGTCAGGAAGATGAACTGATGATTATGATCATGAAAGATGCCTCTTCAGACCTCTTTTGAAGGAACCGTTATACCCGTTATAACCGTTATATGAGGAGAGGAATACGTGTGCTGGTAGAGAATTCATATTCAGATGCGACAAAGAATAGTTTTAACAAATTTAGGCGATGACATCGAGAGCCAGTAGTAGTCGCTTAGATTTGTGAAGGAAAGGTGAAGCAGGAATTAGAGAAGCCTATAGAGAATATTGGCCGATAAGTTGTAGGGTCAGACTGATCCTCTTTTTTGACAAACCGTTTGGACATTAGCTTCCCTACTAGCCTTCAGCACACATCCCGTTGAAAGAGGAACAGGCGCGTTAACACCGGAGACAGCTCCACTACAGCACTTTAGCCGGTATTCCATCAGTGATTACAGTTCTGCATGCACACGCTGACTAATATTAATGTCAGGCATTGTGTGGTAACATGAAGGTATTGTTGCTGGCATCGTAATATAGTCATCGATCACAGAGTTGTAGGAAAAGAGTTTTGCCAGAAGATCGGTTTACTACAACGGACTGTGAGCTAGCGATCCATCCGGCTTAATGAGCGGTGGTAGCGAAGTATGGCAGAAATTGTTCTGTACAGACTTTGTCAGACCCCAAAATTATAAATTCAATTAAATTTTAAAGATATTACAGTAATCTTCGTTATCTTAAAAACATAAGCATATATATAACGTTGTTAAGGAGATGCGTAGCTAATCAATAAGTAAAAGTAAAAGCCCGTTAATGCCCCACTGCTGGGTTATTCTTCACTTATCGAGAAAGTTTGGACCTTATTCTATCACACTGCTTCAATGTATGGATACACATGTGGTCGAATTTTCGATATATGTAGGTTTCCTTACAGTTGAATTTGAGGAGAATTAACCACTTGATAACTCAGTGGCCTGGGATTGAACCCAGAATCTTCGGTTTTTTATCTCAGTTCTCGGCATTCAAACAATGCTACTGAAAATTTTAGATTTTTTTAATGTGATAAGCATTCAAGTCAAGATAATGGTTCTTTTAGTTTTTTTTAGCCAAGTATTCCTTTGGCTGTACACGTTGCCTTTGGAAGATATTTATATAATATAAACCTAATAATTTATTAATTATAATTAATTATAAATTATATTAATAAATTTATGGAGATGTTCTGTTGTTTGTTTTTGGTTAACGAGGCACGCTTGCAACTGCAACTTTTTAACTAACATAAGACTTAAAGGTTGAATTTTTTTTTAGTATATAGGTACGTCTTTGCCAATACATATTTTATGTCAGTATAATCCTAAAACAACAAGAGAGAGGTGACCCGTTTGTGTTATGTAAAATTATATGAACTCTAAGTTGTTCTGGTGAGAAAAATATTTAAAAAACATTATGAAAAACAATTTTTTATTACATTTCTTATTTTAAACTGATTTGTAAATAATTATATCTTCGTCGAAGTCTGTGGAATAATCCAATTTGGGTTTCGACGTTGTTGTCCGTTGTCTAATTTTAATCGGTTCACTATAATAAAAAAATAAATATTTTTTATTGGTTTTTGCGATACATTTATTTACTACAGATTTTTTATTACTTTTAAGATTATAGCATTTGTAAATGATTTTAATCATCATCATATCTCAGTTCCTCTGGGCTTTAAAATAGCAATCACATAATATTTAACTTATGTGCAATATAATACCCATACTATTTATTGTATGAATGGAAAACTGGTGTATCAGAAAAGATAAGTTAAAGTTAACATTACGAAAATTATTTCATTAAAAAAAATGTTTGAGCGGAATTACACTTTACTGGAGTAGCGGCATGACTTTGTTTAATATAACACAATACCTTACAGCGCGTACAGAACAATTAGATTTTTTAATTCAATCACATATTTCATTGAATTGAAGCGATATCATTGTCGGAGAGAATATTCATTACGGATTTGCGAAAATAATGGCATTTTAAACTTGGAAGTGAAACAATGGTGTATTACAAATAAATATATATTAAACAAAAACTGTTTATATTGCACAAATTAGCAGAGCTATAAGCAAATCTCAAGAAAGATTGATTATTATTTGATTTATAATTAAATATTTTGGTAAGAAATTGCTAAGGGAACGGAGGAAAATTATTATTAAGTCCACATCACTTCCGTTCATCTTGCAGCTGAACAATTGTCAGCTACTAATTTCGCTACTTTGCAGTTTAATAGAACAAAGTCATGCGTGCCATGGCGCTTCGATGTAGTGCAGTGCCATTCAGTGATCTGGTTTATTTGGTTTTTTAGGGCAAAATTTGATGTAGATGCAAATATTTAAAAAAACGATGCTAATTAAGGCATATCATTAGGGATTATTAATCACTTCTTATCTAGAAGATGATTTCGTATGTGTTCCATCATACTAAGCAGACTAAAATTTTAGCATACAAGAAAACAAAAGACCGTAATTTTAATTATATAACCTTTTTAGATTCTCTTCTGGTCGCAATCTAATACCCAGAGGCTCGCCTATAGCACCGTCGTCCTCCTCTTCAGTTTTTTGTGGTTTCGCAAGTTCACTACCGAGAGCTCTGTGCACTTTGGTATCATAACGTATTTTTTCATCGGAATCTGTTATTACTGGTCGTAGCACCGGGTCAAACATTCTCATTATAATCTCTGAAGTGCCACTTTGCCATATTTTTGTGGAAACTGTTGGATATGTTACTAACGGGTGCTGACTTGGATGTATTGATACAAAGTAGTGTGGTTCCTATGAAAAAAAAACTCGATGAATAATAGTTTGAGGCAATGAAGATTGCACTTGTGCCAGCGTATATATTTGGTGAATGACTGCCATATCCCAGATTGGTAGGGAGGACATATGTTTTTGATGGTCACAACTAGCCATAGACATTGGCTCACTAAGAAATATATTAACCATTCCTTACATCGCCAACCTTAGGAACTAAGATGTTATGTCGCTTGAGTCTCTAGTTACACTGCTCCCTCACCCTTCAAACCGGAACTCAACAATGCTGTAAGTGTTGCTGTTTGGCGGTAGAATATCTGATGATTTGTCCTCATCTACTCAAACGGCCTTGCAAAAAGTTCGACCAACATGTAAAATCATAATGTATTACTATATTCCTAAGCCATTTGATTAGTATTAGTGACTTATGTGCTAATGCAGGACGTTTAAACGTATCATATCAAGTCCATTCAACCTCATTATATTTTGGAGCTTACCTTGGACCTTCTAGCTGGTTCTTGATTCTCTTCGTTAAGTGTTTTAGGACCCTCTAAGTACTTTGTTAGTTTTTCAGCATACTTTCTTGTATCTTGGTCTTGCATCCACTTATTGGACAGTACCGCATCATCGTTTGATTGTACTTCTTGTTTATAGTCGTCAGTCAGGTTAAATTGAAATACTACAATGTTTATTTTTCATAATATTTACGATAAAGTAATAATGATACAATTCGTTTGAAGATTTACTTCTAGTAGTGCAAAAGTGCAATGTTCTTTGAATTGTGAGATAAGTTTCAATAATCCGATATTATAAAAAAAATTAAATTAAGGTGGAAATTTGAGAAGAGGTAGCAAGGCTAGACTGGGGCAATAGTCTATAACTATGAATTAAACTGAAAATCAATACATATGTACATAATTTTGTATAAGACTATGGTCAGCAACAAAATTTCCAAAAATCGTTATTTTCAATGCCGTTCGATCGTGTTTCGAAATATTTAAATATCGAAACTTGCTTGAGATATCAGAAATCACAAAACTCTATATCGTAGAAACTTTTGAATAAAATATTATCAAATATATTGGCTAGTAAGTAATAATAATTTTACCATCTTCATCATCACCCATTCTTCTTCTGGGGGCTTGGATATCTGGTTTGTCATAGAACTGTCCTCTTCGCATATAAACTTTTACATCCCCCCCTTAAAAAAAACATTCTTATCAACTTAATTTGTAAGAGTTATATTAAAAAGAAAAGGAATCCCGAAACAAATTCTTGAAGAATGTAAGTGTTAAGTTGGTAAAGTATTTTTATATACATAAAACTTATCATTAAACTGTAATTACTTGGTTTGTTTCGCTCTTTGCATATTTTAAGGGCACTCGTGTAATTTAATTAATCCTTGAAATGAGACTAAATTTTTGGATGAAATAACGTACAGAATAGAGAATTAAATATAAAAGTTCAGGAAGATCCGTAGAGTAATTCAGGGGTGGAGTTTTTTCGTAACATGGTAGAAAAACATAGAATAGATTGAAACAAATTATTTTTGTTAATATTTTCTTGCTTTATTTTGACGATGTTCTTTCAAAGACTTGTGACAAAAAACGTCGAAATATAAATATAATAAGTTAATGGAAATCCCACTGGCTCCAAAAACTCATCGAAAGTTCTCACTCTTCGCAGTTTGTTCGAATGAACGACGGGTGAATTAATTAGTATAATTTCCGGCACTAGGTTTGTAGTATGTAGCGTAGCAGAACAATAATTTGAATTGACAGTCTTACTGACGCCATTTATCTCTGGTTACTTTTATCAATCATTTTATATTTCATCCATATCTATGGTTCTATTAGGTTACCTAGACGAAGCTCGCTCTCTGCTTAGGTACGTTTGGCAATTTAACAAGTTAGCACTCACAGATCAGAAGACTACGAATAAAGTATAGTAGGGTAAAAATATGACATATACTTATACAATTCTGACTACAGTTACAGTTCTACTATTGCAAACTTAATTGTTCCTTTTTTAATATAGTAACTCCGTCGACTAAAAGGGTTGCCACATAATAATAAATTAAAAAAATATATTGACGTATGATTCACATTAATTTTTATAAATTAAAAATATAATATAAATAATTATTTTAAAGTTTACGTTTACGTTTTTTTAGTATTATTATTAGTTCTAATCTTGTTCTATGTAAAATGGTGTATTTAAAAAACAAAACAGTTGATATTATTAGTAATGAAAGGATGAATTTTCTTTCCCGTGAGTCATATTAAATATAATAATTACTTCTAAGTGTAACGAACTCTGCCACGCAATAGTTGTAGCCGTAAGCGATGCCAGCGATGCTTGCAATAAGCAGCCCGCAGCATACAGAGCAAGCCAGCCAACACGAAAGACAGAACGTCAGCGCCCTGATTTATTATATACAATAAATAATAATAAAGCGATCATTACTTTCTTAACATTTTTTTTCTTTTTATAGCGATTTGTTAAGGACCGTATAAATTTTCATTACAATAAAATTAAACCTGAAAATCTATACTAATATTATAAATGGTATCTGTCTGTCTGCCACGCTTTCACGGATAAACCACTTTTATTAAATTTAGTAAAAAACAAGCTTGAACTCCAAGAAAAAACATTTTATACGCCGATGTTATCGTTCACCGACATTTAAATAAATAAAATAAATAAATTTCTCTATTCTTATCTTTACTTTTGTGATAGGTGCTACTTTTAAATATTTATGTCACCGTAAGATTACAAACATCGTTAGATTACAATCTATCTCGTCAGATTGTAAACTGTCGAAATATTGTGAACCGTGAAATATGATTGCAATTTAACGCATTATTTTTCGCTATATTGTAATCTATCGAAGGGAAGCGGGCAAATTGTGAACTGGCGTAGAACGGAATGCATCTCGCGCGCTGATTTGTTGAATGTTATGTGCCCCCCGCCTCCCCGGCATCCGCCATATTATTTCACCGTAAAATTGCAAATACCTTTAGACTATAATCTATTTCGCGCAATTGTAATAGATTGTGAACGTTTATTCAATTTGCAATAAAATACAAATAATTTCGATAGTTCATATATTTCGGTTAGGTTAGGTTAGAGTTTTTATAAGCCCTGATCGCCCGATGGCAGGAGGATCTGGGGTCACCCACGGCGGGCCTGGCGACAGTGGAGGCGATCCGCCCCCAATTGAGTCGCTGGGTCGAGAGGAACAAGGGCACACTCACCCTCAGGATGACACAGGTACTTACCGGGCACGGATGCTTCGGTAAGTTCCTGCACTGTATAGCGCGGCGGGAGGTGTCACCCTCCTGCCAAGAGTGTGGTGCGCCAGTCGAGATGACGCACCACCCTGAGTGAGTGTGCCGCGTGGGGGCCCCAGAGGCATTCCTTGGCGGCGTCTATGGGCGGAGACCTCTCGCTGTCGAGCATCGTCAACGAAATGTTCGGCAGCGAGAAGTGCTGGTCGGAAATGCGCCCCTTCTGCGAAAACGTGATGTTGCAGAAAGAAGCTGCGGAGCGGGAGCGGGAAGAGGATGCCGCTGCAGACCCGCTCCGCCGAAGACGACCGGGGAGGAGGAAGAAGCGCTACGCGCACCTTCTCCTCCTGCCTCAATAGGCGCCGCAGGAACCAGGGGGGGTCTCAGTACTCCGAGAATCCCCCTAGGTATTGGAGGCTGACCGTCAGGGCGTCACAGTAGCATGCGTAAGCGATCCTGTGGCGCCCGCCGAAAGACGGAGAGGGTACCGCTGGTTTTTTAGTGGGTAAACCCGGCGTACCTGGGCGCACTCGGCGTCCAGGGCTCCGGGGAGTACCACACACTCCCCCACTTTCCATCACGGAAGGGCGTAATGCGTTTTTCCAGCGAAAAAAAGGTTAGTTTTTATAATTTAATTGAAATTTACTTCGATAGATTTTAAGCTACCGAATAATAACGGTGAAGTATGATTGGTCGCTCTTACAATAAGACCGGTTAATCAGGGGACAGATTGTAAACTAACAGTTTTACTTCGACAGATTCCAATATAGCGAAAAATAATGCGTTAAATTGCAATCATATTTCACAGTTCACAATATTTCGACAGATTACAATCTTTCTCGTCAGATTGTAATCTAACGATTTTTGTAATCTTACGGAGACATATACCACGATAATTATATAAATAACATCTTACCTTTGAAATAAATCCAAAGTCCAAGCAAAGCAGTTACACACGTAGCACATTACCCAAACTTCACAAACAAATATACAGCCAATAAGACGTCATAATATAATACATGATCACGACATTTCCACGATCACGACTACCTGAAATTATAAATAAAGTACATTTACTTAGTAAGGATTTGTGCAAGTCTCTCTGGGAAGGTACCATCCTTTCATCACGTATTTTACTGCTGATAACACTATTTATGGTTAGTATTATTGTGTTTCGGTTTGAAGGGTGAGCTAGTCAATGTTATGATAAGAAGTGATATAACTTTCTTAAATTCCCAAGGTATTCGTATAATGTTTGATTAATATTTCTTACAGCGTTAATGTCTATGGGCAATGATTACTTACTTACCAGACAGCCTATATACCTGTACGTTTACGACAGCCTATATAACAAAATCCATCTGATTCCTGTAATGTTTAGACTATTGCACAGCTCCTCTTGGCCAATTTTAATAGCGACAGACATTCTCAAGTGAGATATATGATAATATCACACATAAGAAGGACTCAAATCTACAAAATAACTGCCGGAAAAGTTCAATAAAAGTGTCCACCCTACACTTATTTGATATAGGATATATGATTTTTTTGTAAGCCCAGCTTTGGATATCATTGTAATTTATTATTAGTTTGTATATTTTGGGTTTTTTAGTTTTGTATTATTATTAGTATTGTTGGAGATTTCTTAGATTAAGAGTGGGGTTATGATGACGGTTGCTACATAAGCGGCTGAATACTAGCGCCTCGCCCCCCACCGACTACGTTCTGAGCCGAGGTGCGATCTCATAGGAGACACCCTCCAGACGTCCTGAGGGACGAACGTCACTCTCGAGCCCAAAAGGGTTCACTCTAAGGCAGAGTCGTAACACTCGCCCCAACGTTCGGTGACGCTGTAAAGGCCAGTAGGGCCAACAGCGATACTCAACAATGATACAAAAAAAAAAAAAGCGCATCGCCCCTATTCGGTTGGTATCTGTCGGGCGAGATAGACGTTTGTCGTAATTTAAGTTTTGTCATATTTTATAAATTGGTATTTGTTTTAATTTTGAAAGAATTTGTCTCATTTAATTCCAAATAATTGTTAAAGTAATTATAAATTTTAGTTTTAGATAATAAATTGTACTTTTAAAAAAATTAAAATCACTTCTGATTTCTAATAGTTTTAATTTTGTTGGTTTTCGTTTAGAAATTTTACAAAGTTTTTTTACACATATCTACTAAAAAGATTATAAATATTTTATGCATTGCTACTGAGACGGAGTCAAATATATATATATATATATATATATATATTTGGATAAAGAAATAACTTTATTAGAAAATATCATGAATTCAGAATTTCATGGAGTCCTTTGGTTAAGATTTCTTATGTTCCCGAGTTACTCCCTCGCTCGCTCCCGCTCGCATTCAAAAGCATAGAACATTACCACGCGATCATAAAAGGACTATCGCTCCTACCGGCTTAAAAAAAAACCGTAGATAATTCAGGCTTTTACTAGTTATCTTACTTACATTTAGAAGAAAATAATTAAAATAACATAAGTAAGCGGATGAGAAAATATCGTTACAGAACTTTTTATAGTCTTCTATCAATTTATTTGGATATCATTCACCATCATCTTCAGGGCGGTACAATATTATGTAACCTGTCTTGTCTTTGTATTTCATATCCATAACAGGTACACCTGAGGTCACACGTGTGTATTCATACGATAACTGTATCGATGGGCGCTGAGACTGTATACCGTATTATTATCGAGACAAGCAAAGCTTTGCACTAAGGTGTAATGTAATCCATATGGAAATTTTAATAGGCAATATATGTGTAAAACCAGTCAAACGACACGTGAGATTGTTGAATCAATAAAAGCAAGAGTGGATAGAACGTGCTATCCATATATGGATTTGAATTTTTATAAAACAAAGAGATTTTAACATTCATGAGCTCCATAACACCAATGTTCGCAGTTTCAATGATTAAATTTTTGCACCCTTTGAGAAGAAAACTTATGAAATTAAAAGGTCATTGATCTTTTGGATTAAGAATTTCTCAACCAATGGACAATATTGTTCCTTCAAAATGTAATTTGTTAAATGACTTATAGACAGAGTAAAATTAGTTCTGCATGTAACCATTGCTTTACAAATTGAAAGTTTAAAAAAAAAGTACTTTATCGTATTTTCAGTGAATTGAATATATGCATCGTGTTTTTAGTGAATTAATTGGAGTAAAAAATACAATTCTCAGGAAAAGTGGAAAACCTTCTAAAATTACATGAAAGTGTAGAAAGTTTTCTTCGTTAGACCCCATACAAAGAATTTGAATAAATAATCTTTGGAGACCTACGGTCTCTAGCCGTCCTTCACGAGTGTTGCCATAACTTCCTTAATAAATTGTAACTTTTGAAAGGAATTATTAGTACTAATTTTATTTCTAAAAAATAAATTTTACATTCATTCGATGTCTGCGGACATCTTAAGCACAATAGTTTTCATTAAAGTTCCATTTTGTAATTCAGTATATATTTAAACTAAATGTGTAGTTGTTTTTTGGTTTTGCTTACGACTGGTATACTTAACAAGTTATTTATATAAGCTGTTGGATTACTAAATAGATAAATATTTCGCACGCAATTATAGTAAGGGCCAGTGCACATCTGTGAAGCCGTAGCGCAAAATTTGTCCTGTTTCACAGTTATTAAAAAAATGCATTTCTTAATAAAAATTAATAAATAAGTTCTAGGCCTGTACAAGCAGGTTCGGCGCTTTCAGATGTGTGCAGGCTGTAATTAAAAAAACAGAGCGGAAATATAGAATAAAAAAAAATCTACAATAATAAAATCATTTAAATTTCGAACCACCTAATTTGAATCGTTAAAATTATATATTTTATTTTAACATTGGTTACTCGTCGTTATATTTTCAAATAATTCATTTTGTATGCAGCGGCACGTTGAACGAAATTGTTATACATATTTAAGTAGGTATACATACATAGCTTTATGTTTTTAGAGTACACATTGCCGACGCAAACTAAATTCAAATGATTAGAATTCACGTTTCTGTATGTAGATAAAGAATTTACATTTGTTATGTGGTAGTGATAGCAATGGACGATTAGTATGACGATTAAATTCTACTTTAGTGGGAGATGTTAGGACAACAACCAGTTTGTTTCGAGACTTTGCCTTTAAAAGTATTTAAAACATCCCATCAACCAGCTTGTTGCACCATGGTGTTATAAGCTCCAAAACTTCTCCTTAAAAGTATAGAAGGCCCAGCAGTGGAATGATTATAGAGTGTTTAGTTTTTCTTTATTTATTTTTATATATTAAAATTTTATGTATGTTTTATATTTTTTATTGATATCGATTGACGGACAAGCAAATAGTCTATGGTCTCTTACCTGATGGTAAGTGGTCACTATCACCCATAGACAATGGCGCTTTCCACAATTTCTTAAACATTCCTTGCATCGCCAATGCCCTTGGGAACTAAAATGTTATGTCCCTTGTGCCTGAAGTTACACTGGCTCACTTACCCTTCAAACTGGAACACAACAATACCGAGTACTGCTGTTTGGCGGTAGAATATCTGATGATTGGATGGTACCTACCCAGACGGGCTTGCACAAAGCCCTACCGTCAAGTATGACTGTTGATATAAAAATACCGACTGCAATAGTAATCTGATGATGCTTTCGATGAAGATATAACTAGCATATATATTGAACTTATTCCATTATAACTATCATTTATAAAACTTTATTAAATGTGGTTTCATTGCAGTATAAATTAAACTCAACAGTAATATTATGGCGTAAGAAAATATGTTCTAATTTATAAATTAATACTGAATACACTACATACATTTATATTAGACTGTTTTATTTAAATAAAGAAAACATTAAATTAATTCTCTCTCGTAGAAGGTGTAGCGATTCGTAGCGTTGCATATTAAAACTGGTTTCGAGACCGCTAACCATCAAAATTAAAATTTTAACTTTATTCAAGTATTTTCTTACAAGAACTTTTAAATAAGTAAATATGAACCTAATTTTACCCCAGTTGACAATATTCGATAACAATCGTTATTGAAAATTTGAGGAACGTACATGAATTTTCATATTTCGGACATTTTTTTAAATCGATAAAACTAAAGTTCGTTATACAAAATTGTGTTGAATTTTAATATATAAATGTAATATAAATATTTTTTATTTATTCTAGTTGATAGGATTCTGTGCAATCTAGTCTGGATAGGTTATATTCTACCGCGAAACAGTAGTATTCAGTATTGTTGTGTTCCGGTTTGATGGATGAGTAAGCCAAAGTAATTATAGGCACAAGGGACATCTTAGTTCCCAAGGTTGATGGCACTTTGGCAATGTAAGGAATGGATAATATTTCGTACAGCGCCATTTTTTATGGGCGGTGATGATCACTTACCATTAGGTGGCCCATTTACCCGTCCGCCTACCTATATCATAAAAAAATATATAATCATGACAGATATATGTGTTTAAAGTTAATAAAAATCATAGATTCAAATTATTTTTGTTATTCGAAATAAATTCAAATAAAGGTCTCGTGTCGAAATAAACGAAAACCCAAAGAAATATAGTGAAATTAAAATTAAAAAAAAATCAATATATATGTATAAAAAATATATTATTATTCGGATTTTATATTGCTATAAAAATTTGCATGAGAGTTAAAACATCTGGTACATTTTAATTCTTTTTGAGACTAACATAAAATAAACCCGTTTTGAAAACGTCAAATAAATATTTGTGGTCGCAACACTCGTTGAAAGGTTTATTTTATTCTAAAAAATAAAATATGAGCCTTTGTCTCTTTATTTTAAACTAAACACACGACTGTTTATTTTAAAGCAGCTGGTCTTATTTAATTTTTCACGCGCTATCAAAAGGGCTTAAAATTACCATGGCTTTGATGGCTCCAGTTTTTAGTTATCGTGTTTTTTTTTTTTACGTTATTAACTATCACAATACCTGAAAATAAATGCCTCGTTGGTCTAGGTTAGCTTTTAAAGGTCTTGAATTCACAATACGGTTCAGTACAATAAGAGTTCTTGTATTTTTCTGTCAAGAAATTCTCGGTAATATCCTTGAGTTTGTTTGTTAGAGTCTGTTGGAACGCAGTTCCACACTCTCCGGTCGTATTAGATTTCCGTCCCTTCGGATTTAGAGAATTATGGAAAAGAAAATGAACCTGTGCTTGAGTATTTGTGCAACATATCCCAAACATTTTCCTATTCCTTGGGTAATTTAGTGAAGAGAAAGACTAGAGGATTACATAGCAATAAGTAAAAATGTTCAGTTTAAAATAACATGTCACTACTACCTTTTCAAAAACAAACTTCTTATCAACTTTATTCAAAAGAAACGATAGATTATGTTAGAGGTTTACCTTTATGTTTAACAATTTTGTTTGAAAATTCCGATCGGAAGGTCGTGTTTCTTTATCACCGATACAAAATAGTTCGCACTACTATTGACTGTCTGTCACGAATCAGAAGGACAACTTTGGAAATTGGAAACTATATACCTCATGCTCACAATACTATTCATTTCGATTCTTAAGAATCAATATAGTATCCGACAGTCTATAAATCCCATGAATAGAATAGATATAAATTCGATTATACAAATTTAAAACTCTGATATACATAAATAAGCTCACCTTATGTTTGTAGAATTCATAAAATGTATATAAAGATATTAAAGAATTAATCGTTCGATAAAAAAAATTAAGAACTTATCCAAAATTGTAGAAATTATATAAAAGAATTAGACTTTACTGATTTGACGCAACGACTTTTTCTTTTATATAATATTTCTTTTTCAGAAAAGGTATTCCACTATACAGCCTTGAAATATGCTAACCTTTTTCACATTGCATGGGAACGTTGAGATTAGATTAATCCAATTTTACGCATGTTGTATTTCGAAACAAATTAAATTTGGGACTATAAAATACATATAAACAAAAGATTCATTTAATTGGAATTTTAAATCGTTGCTTTTATTTATACATATTTACACAAATATTAACAAACAAAAATATTAAGACTTTTTAAATCTTCGGTTTTGTGTTCGTGACTTCATATCACAATAAAAAAAATTACGTCAATATTAACAATAATTCTAAGTATAATGATTATAATAATCTCATTCTTTGCAAATAGTAATAACGTATAATAATAATAATAAGCTATTAATAAAGTGAATCAGGCCAATTATTTATAGAAGAATATACATATAATGCAATTCATTTAATATTTTTTGTCCTTAAATTATTGTTGTTAACATTGTCGATTAGATTTAAACGATTATGTTTCATTCGTTTTATCATCTAGAAACTTCTATTTCCAAACATAACTACGACGTTATTTAATATTAAACAATTGAGGATTAAAACTAACATGAGTTAAATAATTAAATAATATTGCCAAATGGAACTAGATTTGTTTTCTTGGCTTGATTCTGAGTGAGTCAGTTAGTCATTGGCGGGGTGATAACAACTTCACTAAGTAAACTACTTTATCTTCATAGACGTAAATAAAGCCACACTTTTTCAAAAACAAATTCCATAGAGATTGGTTAAAACAAATACAATATGTATTCAAACAAATACAATTGTAATTTAATTGTAATTTATTTAAATTAGCGAATATTTCAATGTAACTTTTTAAGGTTTTTGGACTAAATTTTCATGTCAAGGTCACCTTTTAACCCCTACTGTCATAATACCAACTACTTTATTTATCGATAAGTTTTTTAAAAAACAACACAGAATATATTATTTTGTTACAAAACATGAAGTACATAATCATTACACGTCATAAAACAAAAGCGGTCGGTCAATTACAATAACGCTAGAAACTACTAAACTAGATTTATCCGGTTCACCTGGTGGATTGATTGACTCTCGGAAAGGTTTTAGTGTATAAGATACTGAAGTATCTATACGGGAAAGTGATTACGTTAAGCAGTATACACGATCACTAGAATACGAAATAATACTGAATATTCAATCCACTTACATGCCCAGATATTTTGCACATTATTTTGTTTATATAAGCGATTTTATTTTAGCGATTTTATGTGCGGAGAGTGGTTAACAAATCTACTCTTTAGATTGGATGAATACTGTTTAGTATTTTCCTAATTGAAAACTTGTTAAGGTGAAAACAAGTCACACTTGATCGACACTCCGTTTATTCAACGAATGAATAATTATATTTGAATAGCGTATTCGTGTTGTTTAATTGATTAACTGTTTTCAACAAAAAATAAACGATACAAATACAACGACAGTGCATGAAAATATGCGTGACGTAACGACATTTCAGTTTTTTTTTTTCAATACGATGATGTTCGTTGATATAAAGAAAAGTACTACATTTTATTTAATAAAAAAAAAAAACATTTTTTTTTAAATATTTAACGGAAATTTAACATTAATATTTCTATATTATTAACGTTGCTTTCAGATAGACAATGCGAGTACATTCAAAATACATGTTCGGAACATTATAATCTTATATTTAATATTTAAGGGCAATATTTACTATGTATACCTTTAAAGAATGATTAAGGACTATTATACTATATTACTCGCCTATCGTAGTTGGTTTTTCTTTGACATATTAGATATTAGACATATTTCATTTTCAAAAGTAAAACACGGTACTTGTCCTAACCGCTGCTTCGAAGTATGTACAAAAAAAATAACAAAAAGTTTTTTTTATAAGTAATATTAAGATATAATTATTTTACAGTCTGTTTATAAAAGTCTAGGTTAAAATCTTGTAGGCTTAAAAGTTTATTTATTTAATAAATTCGACAAAACGCATTTTATCTAAGATACCTCTAAAAAAAACATAAGCAACTAACAATGAACATTTTTTAAATTATTTTCTGTTGAATTGTTAGTCGCACGTTCAAATGGGCCACCTGATGGTAAATGGTACTGCCTATAAAAATAAGCACCGTAAAGGAAAAACAATACCTTACATCGCCAACCAACCTTGGGAGCCGAGATGTTATGTTCCCTGTGCCTTTAGTTACACTGGGTCACTCACTCTGCAAGCCGGAACACAACGCGGCGGTAGAGTATTTCATATTGAAATGAGATATGAGATGTGAGATATGAGACAAAGCCTTAACACTAAGTGAACACTTACGTAAGGGCTGAAGGTGTTAGATATTTTTTTTTAGATAAAAACCTCACCTAGTAACCTATGCTCAATTGTAGACTACAATCTATCCTTGTGCCAAATTCCATCCAGATCCGATTAGCCGTTCTGGCGTTATTGAGTAACAAACACCCATCCATCCAACCTTCGCATTTATTATATTAGTAAATAAGTATTGAAATACCCTTTCCATATATTCGGTACATTGTGACATTTTTATACCGTAATAAAATTATTTTAAAAATGTACCACAGTTATGTAACATATTTTGGATGAAATATAATATGGAATGCCATGTTCAAAATTCTGAGCCGGCGAACGGTTCGATTTTTAAAATTGCGTACTAAAACGGTTCCACGTAAATGTAACCAAATTTTCGAGATTCATCCATAATCCGCTTTTCGGTTTCCTGGGCAAAGGATTTGAAAATCGAACACAGAACTCTTTTAAATATTTAAGAGTATATACTAAAATACTAATAGATGTTATGCGAATTAAAAAATGTAGCTTTGTATTCGGAAAAATATTTGTATTTTCTTTTTAAATTAAACATACATTCATTTCTATGTAGTTTGGGTTAGGTTAGCGATGTTTATAGTTGTTACAATATGTTTTAATATACCTGAAAGAGTATTTGACGTTACAGATTAAATAATCTTGGTGACATCAAAGATGTATTTCCTTATCTTGGCACATTCATATCTTAAAATGCATTTTAAAAATCACATCAAGACATTTGTGCCAATGCCAAGAATTTACAAGTAATTGTCGCCAATTGTTTGTGTTTCGTGCTAAAAATCTACAAATCGAAACAATAGACAAAATACGAGTTGTGTACTACTAGCGTAGCAACTATTTGAGACGTTTCAGTCAGTCGCTGTGGGTCTAGGGAGGTGCACGTCCGCCCGCCCTTCGTCATTCGCTATTCGATTTCTGAATCGTATTCCAACTTTCATAGAACTGAAGTAACTTTGTGAATTAAGAAAAAAATAAAGTTCTCAGTGTTGTTCGTGTAATGTGCATTTAAAACTACTATTGACAAGGATTGAAAGGGATTTTTTTAGGTAACTTTTTATATTATTATTATTATTTAATATAAACTTTTCTTCGAAATATTATTATTAAAATGTTTTATTTAAAAACTTCATAATGAGTTTACTTTCGTTGTAGGTTTTATCAGCTGGTCGTAAACTGCAATATTATGACAAGTAATATTATTTTCGTATGTGATGTTTTTATTTACCATAGAAAACAGTTCATGATGATTTATTTAAGATGTTCAGTTGAAAAACAATTTAACTTAAAAACATTTTAATAAAAAACTACAATAGTAACATTGTACGAAATTATCAAATATATTTAATTAATTATTATTTATAACAACAACCTACTTTCAAACTTGTATTCGTACTGTTATTAATGCCAAACCTATGTAAAAATATTTTATTTGACGGATATCATACAACGAATAGTCCCTAATGTATTATTAGTGTAATATACATACATATAGTATATATTTTTAGCATTTTATATGGTAACTAATAAGTAACGCTACTTATAAACCATCAAATTCAGTAGTTATAAAAATTTTGCAGTTTAATTTTAATTTAATTTTCATATACGATCCTTTACAGAAGCAATTATATTTAATGACTCATATTTTATTTAAGGCAGAGTGTGTGCTTCATTTGCAATAAATAAAATAAAAAAAGGTCATGGAAAAGATTTATAAAGAGTATATTCCGTACGTTAATTCTAACGTTAAATATGATGTTTTATGCTTAAAGTACTCTCGTGTTATGTAAAACTGATTTTTTAAATAAATACGCGTATAAACACGCTTTATATGGAAGGTTACGATACAAAACATTTAACATAAATACATACCGAAATATTTATGACCAGTGGTGGTTACCTAAAAAGGCTACACTGAATTACATATTTCCGCCGCTACTGAATTTTCCGGTAGTTTTGCTTCAATCCTTGTGATTCTAATAAACGTTTGCATAAATGTCAAATTCTTTATTTTTTTCTATGAACTATAACTGGTTTATAAACTATAACTGGCTGATGGATTCAGCCAATGGGCAGTATATTTGTAAGCATTTGCTTGTAATATGCAGGAAAGTAAAAAAAAAAATTGTCAATTACTAATTAACATTTGTGCGATATATGTTTAAAAGTACATTTTATTAATGAAGTAAAAACTTATTGATTTAATTTCTAATGTTAGTTGAATTTAACATTTGGCAAAGATTCAATTGTTATTTATTATACCTAAGGTCATCTCGAGAAGACAAATTATATTCCTTTATATTACTTGTTACGTATTTTTTATTTATATCGTAACTGGTACCTACTATCGTAGCTACCCATGTTGACTTCGCAACAATATAATGCCCATAAATGTCCTACTACTGGACTAAGGCCTCCTTTCTTGGAGAAGGTGTGAGGTTCTTGGTGTGTTATGCACCAAGCTGGCTTAAAGTCGGATTGGACCTGCATGGCAGAACATCATCCTTTGTTTTTTTGATGTTTTTTTAACCGACCTATTTTATGCAGCCTTATAAGTTAAGTTAAATTAAATTGTTAATGAAATAACGTGTTGCTAGCAATGCAACGTGTTGCTAGCGGACTTTTACCACAATATTCCACTGGACCATCTCGGTTCATCCTGACATCGATCGAGAAATTTAAGGATTTTTCCCTCAGAGTATTTTTGTTTATTTAATAAGATGTACATTAAAATGCAATCAGTATCTAGAAGGGATCTCTTTGTCTCTATTGTATTACACGTAATATAATCACACGGGACACCCCACGTCTTTTTTCTCATGCCTTTATTCAAATATCACGTAAAACGAATTTTACGTAACTGCTAGTTCATATTGCAAAGTGTAAACGGTATTTTTTATTAAAAGAAAACGTATATATTAATATTATTATTTATATGTATATGACTATATACTATTTAATAAATAAATTAAATTAAAGTAATAGCACAGTGCAGAGTTTTTTCTATACTCTGTGGTTACAGTTTATTTATTCTTGTTTTTATAAGCTGTGACATCAATAAACGATGTTTATATACCTACCGTCGCAGATTTGGCTTTACTGTATACTATTGGAGATGTACAAATCCATAATACAAAAACAAGAAGACTAAGTTGACAAAATAACATATCACAAGAAAAATATACATTATAATAAATCACCTTTCTGAAATTATAAATTGTAATAAAATAATAACATCACTATAAGTAAGTTAATATTTTTATGAATAAAAAAAATAACAAACGAACGAAACGTACCAGCTAATAACATTAGTAGATTGTCCTACAATATTGTAATGTAACAAATATATATTATGAGACAAGATGATGACGGAGATGTTCTGAGATATTAATTAGAAAATAAACGCTTAAACGTTATTAAATTAGTACAACATGGCATTCCACTTCGTTGCCAATATCTATTAATAATAATCGTAGTAATTTGTGTTCTACTTTTTTACTATTGCTTCCATGAAACGATCACAAAAAAAAATATCTTATATTAATATAACTTTACTGATATATTTATATAAATAAATACTTGATAACCATTTTCAGATGTCATTAGTAAGTCGACGTTTAGTTTTTTTTTTTTATATTGCTGCGCAAATGTTGAAATAATTCATTTGTTGTGCGTTGTAATGGTCATACTTTTTGTGACTTTGTATATCGTAAACTTGCCTTTTTTAATGATTTAGTACACCAACGACTTCACACTACACAATTTGTATAGTCTTGACCTTGTCCGATCATAATATCGTACGTATAACGCGTGCGTTATACGCGGGCGTCCGTTTGCAAGCACTGTTCATTTAAGGGGTTTGACAAACTGAAGTAAATTATAATTTACAGTATTTGTCAAACTAAACATACACATGGTTAATACTTTATTTAGATATTGTTTATTATCATCAATAGCGAGTAAAAAACAATACATTTTCATCTCGTTATTTTTCAAAAAAGGAAGATTTTATGTCTGACGCGTATGTAGTTTTATGTTTATTTAGTCGAAAACCCCTGGACTTAGATTTAGACGGTATAAATTTTATTCTATCGAGTTCGGTCCCGTGAAGTGTACAGTAATTTCGATTCGCTGGATTCTTTTTTTTATTATTATTAATATATTTATGAAGTAGGTGGTCTGGGACAGTTATAAACATAAAAATGTAAATGGTTATCATCATAAACTTTGGCACTGCAAGAAATATTAATCATTCCTCATATCAATAATACGCTACTTACGATGTTGTGCCCCTTGAGCCTGCAGCTACAGTGGCTTTCTTACCCTTGACACCGGAACACAATAATACTAAGTATTACTGTTTGAATATCTTATGAGTGGGTGGTACCTATCCCGACGGACTTGCACACACACACCCTATCAATTGATCATACACATATCCTATAATTTGATAGGTCATTATTTTATCAATATTATATGTTAAAAAAAAAGAAGAAAACACGTGCTGCGTTCAAAAGAAAACCTTAAAGGAAGAAAGCAAGTGCGTCGTCATATATAGAGTAGATCCTTATCCCATCAAAAACATAAATGTAAAAATGAGAGCCAAGTTAAATATTATGATATATACCTTGGTTGTTGACTTCAACGACAAAAGAAGTGAGATCTAAATTTTTGCCAAGTTAAATAGCCCTTCTGAAATTTATTTATAACTACATAAAATAGCATTTCTTCTTATAACTTGGGATAATATATTGTTGCCTAAGGTCTGACTTGGCTAGTTCTCATATACGAATTATATTATAGCCTTCGTAAGTTCTAAGCCTGTTACAAATGAATTATTAACACAAATTAGGCACGCAAATATTCAATGGTACTTGTCTGGATATGAACTCGCAATATCTGGTTAAGATTCATATTTTCTAGAGACTGGACCATCGCAGCTCTTAATGTACGTATACTAACTAAGCAATACTGACCTGTCCTCCATTCTTCTTAGATGTTCTGAGTTATAATTTGTTATTCTAAACACAAACTACAATTTGTGTTTATAAACATATAAGAACTAGCCAAGTCAGACCTTAGGCAACAATATATTATCCCAAGTTATAAGAAGAAATGCTATTTTATGTAGTTATAAATAAATTTCAGAAGGGCTATTTAACTTGGCAAAAATTTAGATCTCACTTCTTTTGTCGTTGAAGTCAACAACCAAGGTATATATCATAATATTTAACTTGGCTCTCATTTTTACATTTATGTTTTTGATGGGATATCACTACTTTTTGTATAAATTATTAGTAGGTACTTATTAATAACAAAATTAATACCAAATGGTTTTTGTTAAACTATTCTATTTTCCTATGTTTACGGGGTATAATTGTCTTTTTTTTGATACGTTCTTATTGTTCTTGTAGGTACCTCTGAAATGTTCGAGTGAATTGCCCACTCAGTGACCGGAATTTTTTTACGCGTTTTCTGTCTATACTTAATTTGCCCAAGAAGGGGTGGTATAACGTGCGCAAACGGTTGTACTCTACAATAGAGCTCTCTTGTGTCTTGATTTGACTTGGACCTAAATTGATAAAATGTACTCCATCTAAGTTTTTAACTCTAGAGAGGCCAACGTAAGCCTGCTCTTTACTTAATATAGAGGAGCCTATGTCGAAAAGAGCACCGTCAAGGCGAAGGCCTTGTGATTTGTTTATAGTAGTAGAATATGCTAAGCAAATAGAGAATTGTTTCCTTTGAACATATATGTACAATACTTAATATCTGTAACTTGGTTTTGACTTCTAGTTCGCAAATTAAAGTATGTTTAAATTAAACTGTTATTTTACGTGCGCTATTGCTGTTATCGACGTCCCCAATGTATCTTCTCTATTTTTCCATTGAATCCATTCACCAGTCCTTTACTGACATCAGCATGCTTGCTCGATACTGTTCTTCCAAGCAATAAGGATCCCCGTTTGTAGCGCTAGAGTACAAACTTAAATCATTCCAGTTACGATATACATACTCTACTACAGTCTCACGAAACTTATTTTATTGTTGTATACTAGTATACTCAAACAAAAATATGCAGTCGAATAGACTAGGCAGCTTCCATCGGAAGGGATTGAAATAATTCTTATGAGCGCGGTTGCCACTCGCTCAGACACGTCCGCGTTAAGGTTTAATCGCAACGCTCCTATCCCGCTGCTCCGGCTGTGTACCGAAACGCCTATTATTATTATTTTTTTTTAAGTATAATGATTTTGCGCCATTGATGTGCACTAAATGCTAGTTAATAACGTAATAAATACGAAAGTCGGCTATACTCATAAGTAATAAAACGGAAATATTTGGATTTAAAAAACTTAAGGGTGGTATTCAACTTGTTATATATTCACGTGAAGACCTTAAAATCCACATTAAGACCGGCTGTCATAAGTTTTGATTGCTGGTTCTTACATAATTTTTTTTATTACAGTTATTACAGGAACTAAATATATAAGTGTTTCTAATAGATCCAATAAAATGAAAAATTATAATAATATGATAAAAAATTACCAGTTTCAGATTTTTTCCTTTATATTGGCGTAATTATCTACCTGCATGCCAAATTTGAACTTTCTAGGTCACCTGGAAGTAGGTTATAGTTTTGATCTATAGGTCAGTCAGTGATAAAAATGACGATTTTTAGACGTTAATATCTAAATAACCATTTGAGATGCGTTTATGAAATTTGGAACACATATGTATCTCGCGAGTCTTAATATATGAGCCAAATTTGACACATTTATGTCAAATAGTTTTTGAGTTATGAGGAGGTCAAAAGTGGCTCCAAATGGTTCGTGTAATATTACACACGGTGCTGCACGCCAGTTCTGCTATACTAGAACTTGGCTGACACGCTTCCGCGTGTCTAGATTATTGTTAATTCGCTCGGTACCGAGTTAGTATTGCTCTGCCGTTTAATGTTTTCACCTTACTAAAAGCAGCATACACAGGCTAATTACATTTCCTATATTAATGCAGTTTGATTGTATTACGAATAAACAGCTTTATAAGAATACTGTTCTAAGTCTACACTAAAAATGGTCGCGAGCATAGGTTTGAAATATGAAATTAAGAAACTGCACAATATCTTAAATATAACGTTTTACGAGTAATGTCCACGCGATATTTGGGCGTGTTGTGTCGTTTTATATCGGACATTTTGTTATAGGAGGTATATTCTGAGAACAAGTTCGAAATATACGAATACGATCATGAAGATCGTCAATATTATTATGATATTTAAATAATCCGCACATAATAGGTAACGAAATAGATTATCAACGTATGTATGTCGGTTTTCAAGAATTTATGAGTGAGATTTGAAGTATATTTTTACAGCATACGAATATTGTGAAATCTCAATATATTTTTTATTTATGACATATTGGTTAAAAAATATCTCGGAATAAGATATTTATTTTGCTCATACATTGCCGAAGAAAGAGCACACTGGCGTGCATTTGGAGAGGCCTATGTCCAGCAGTGGACGAATGCGGGCTGATGTGTGTTTTGCTCATACATTTACGTAGTTATATAGTTCGTAAGTCGGGCGTGACGTATTTTATTAGTTCTTAATTTAACGCTGTGCAGGTTATATATTAGTTACAAGATACGCAATAGCAACATAATATTATCTGTAGTATCGCCAAACATAATATACGTTTTTATGTATATAACTATTTGTCGTTCGCGGCTTCGCTCGTTTTAGGGGTTTATCGCCAGGATTTAGATATAAAAAAGTAGTCCTTGATTGGGATTCTTGCTTGTTTCATACTAAATATCATCAAATTCGGCTCAGCGGTTTAACACTGAAAGAGCAACAGACACACAGACAAATATAATTACTTTCGCATTTATAATATTAGTATAGATAAAATATTTTCTCTACCATAAATTTTTACTACTAAGGTACTTTATTGTACTTTATTTAGGTAGGTAAATAGACTACCCAGTGGTGAGTGGTCACCGTCCATAAACGCTGGCGCTATAAGAAATTTTTAACATCCGTTACATAGTCAATGCATCACCAACGTTTTGGATCACAGATTCTGTCCTTTGTATCTGTAGCCACACTCGCTCACCTCAAATTGAAACATAACAAGACATATTGCTGATTGACGGCGAATATGTCATGAGTAGGTGGTACCCAGACGGGTAGGCTTAAATCTCTACCATCAAGTAACTTGCTTTAATAATTTCATATTGAACAACATTTATAAATTATATTATTTTAAATAACAATTCATTTTATTATATTTTTATATCTCTTGGCTAGCTTCAAGCTTTATGTTTTGCATTATATAAAGATGTATATATCAAATTTTATATGTAGATAACGTTCGTCGCGTGTTCGTCTGCAATACCTTTATCGAAATCTGTGGATACATAAATTTTACATAATATTTACATCATCGATCAGGAATAGTTCGATTTTATTGTTTTATTTAAAACAAACGAATATAAACTACTTCGAAGACGATAAATATTTATATAGTTAGATAAATGTAAAATAACTTTCATGTATTAAAATATTACACGTATTTTCCAATAGTGAAACTCGATTCAGATTGTGATATCGACTTCAATAACTACATCGGAATTTCATTTCGATTTAATATATGCAACGCAATATTCATTGGAAAAGTTTTGCTATAACAGTTTGTAACATAATTGTGCATAAACAGAATTATTTATGAGTAGCGGCCGATTGCAATGCATGCTTGTTACTGATAACAATACGATTTAAATACTCGTTGATCCACAAAAGTAAAATGACAGAAAAGTCTGTGAATATATTTTTTTTAATTTAAAAAATACTCGTTGTTATCAACGCTGTTTATATTTAAACTGTAAATACCCCGCTCCTGGGTAAAGTCTTAAGGTTTATTAATAATATAATTTTTTATTATAATTCTTTTTTTTTTTTAATAATGACTATTTTTAAATTAACCGTTCGCTGGAAAGGATTAATATCATATTGCAAGAGGCGTGTTCAGTATAAGTGATTTAATGACTTTATGACGTATACAAATATGTATGTATTTATTATATGAATGTTAGCATGTTTAAAAGACTGAGGATGTGATGGGCTATAGTAAAGTAACAGACTCTAAAAGCCTCGTGTCCCTTTTGAAGGTTTGGAGATTTTTTTACCAATCTGCTTCAATGCGGCTTGGTGAAAAAATGCGGCAGAATACTATTTAAATTGGAGACATGCAGGTTTAATTACGTTGTTTTACTTCACGAGATGAATTACAAATGCAAATTAAGTGGTGCTTTTCCGGGTTTGAATCCTTAATCATCTGTTAAGATGCACGCGTTCTAATCACTGGGCCATATTGGCTTATACAGCCAGCGATAGAAATAAATGAATAATATAAACACTGCGTCGAACGCAAGGTTTTTTATTTGGACCCATAAAATTAAAATTTTGAATGAAAATGTTTCCAAAATAAATATTAACACGTCACTATTTGAAATTCCTCAAAGGATTATACTTCAACTTTGCAAAGTATGACGTATACTTACAAATAGAATTCCACAATGTGGGAGCGATTTTTCAATCTCCACTTGTAAGTTTCAGAAGAATTCTTTGGAAATATTTATACATATTGTATACATTTTTGTTTTAAATGATTACTTTTTGGGATTCGACTTAACTAGCATTTGAACAAAGGGAAAAGTAAACAAAACTAGTGTTCGCTCAGTGATCTAAATTCCACTATAATGATTATTGTAAATTAGAAAAAAATATAACAATTATCAAGTTTCGAAAAAATACCTTTATCATTTTTTTCAAAACTCATGGATAGCTAACAAAAAAAAAGGAAACACTTAAAAACTGGAAAAAAAAATTTACAGAACTGTTTTACCATTACCTACCTATTTATTCATATATATATAGGGAGGTATTAAAATAATTCTTTAAGTTTATTATAATTCTCTGTATTTAGATCCTTCCTTATTTAGTTTCCTCTATTTTGAGTAACAAATAAACACACACAAGTTCAAAATGAAAATGCTTGACTATTCTAAAGTACATACTTGTAAACGTTGAAGTAATGAAAACGGTTCACAGTTTAAAAAAGAAAAACTATATTTCATTTCAAAAATGTAAATGTTTTATCAGGTTTCACTTTGTAGAGGGACAGTACACACAGACACAAGAAATAGATAACACCGTCTATATGGTCAAGCTAACCCAGCTTATAAGTTTCATGGCTCCAGGATCAAACCGCGGACAAAAAATATTTTAGTAGTGTTTGATGCAATTTTTTTACCTTTATATTTAATTTAAAACATGACGATACAAAAGTGCTTTTATGAGCCTATTTGAATAAAGTGGATATATTTTGGTTTTGATTTTGATTTTGAAAATGAGTGCACAGAAATCATTTATGTACTTTAAAAATTTTAAATAATACAAATCTCGACCTTGAACGCCATCTCGATGAGTAGAAATAAACAAGCTCCGCTATATTATTCATTACAAACAGTTCTTCATGAATATATCTTTATTTATTACCGTATTTCACTTAACTAATTATATCCACTTTAATTTTACTTGAAAAGTTCCGATAGCAATTCCAACGACATTCATAACGCAATTTTTTCGAATCGAACCGATCCGTGATGAATATCATAGATTATTCGAGTAAATCAATGGTATCCACCTTTTTTATTTGTCTTTATTGCTATCGTGATTGGAATAGGTTTATAGGTGTGTTTTTTATTTATTAATTACGAGCTATACCGACACATCACCTTTGACTCACTCTATGTTAAAAACATTAAAAAAAAATGTCTTAAAAGGCAGCATTATTTAACTAATCAGCTCTTAAATAACATTAATGGATAAAGAAATATGTATATTATTATAAAATTATTTATTTAAAGATAATTAATTTGTTACAAAATAACGATTGAGTGAGTCACGTCAAATTAGACAGCGTGTCGCCGAGGAAGCCAGACGTGTCTCATTGCTGTCGTCCTCTACTCAGAGCAATCAGATTCATTCAGGCACTCAGTGATTTTGTTGTTCCAATACAGCAGCCATGTAAATGATTTATTATATTTTCGTTTATAATATTAATTCAATAACGATTCGCTGTAAAGAATTTTTTTTTTTTTAGATTCGATTGAAATGTAATTTCTTTTTTTTTAAATTTTGTTTTCAGTCTGGTAAAGGAGCCCATTTACCACACTGGTGATAGTAAGGGGTCACTAGTAGTCCTGATGGAAAGTGGTCACTTTAAGAAATATTAATCATCCTTTATGAATCACCAATGCGCCACCAATCTTGGGAACTAAGATATTACGTCCCTTGTTCTCACGTATCCTTTAAGCAAAATTACAACAATAGTAAGCATTGTTGTTTGGCGAGAGAATGTTTGATGGATATAGGTGTTCATCACATATTATAAATGATGCCTGGTATTCCCCGCCTGAGTAGGTTCTAGACGGGCTTGCTTGAAGCTCTACCACCACGTATTCTTAAAAAATGACGAACATTTTAAAAATACATAATATAAACAATTTAATGTAAATATTCATAAAACTTAAAAACTTATTATTTTATCCTGTAAAAAAAAGGTTATATAAAATAATTTCAGCAATTAGTATATGTATGTAAATACGTAAAATTCTTACAATTATACGTATTTACATTATATTGCCTGTGTAAAAACTGGGTTTGTGTAAAGAAAATCAAAGAAGCAAAAATTAAAAAAAAAAAAATTCGAATTCGAAAACATTATTGTATTTTATTTCATTTGCACAAATATGAAGTATAGATTTGTCCATACATACATTGTCGGCGTACATTAACAAATATAATCTAACTCTTATTTTCTCTGTCAATAAGCTATCATAAGCACGAGCGTCATTCGTACTGCACGCCGATAATTTAGCGTAGATGGGCGCGCCTTCGTGAGTGAAAGATTCTATACGAGTTTTTGTCCACCGGTCAGTTTTAATTGCACGTCAAGTGGTCAGACGTTGATCGTTCACACTTACACGTTATTTTTGTGTCTTTGAATTCGAATACATTTGTCTTACAATCTGATTTTCAGGGTTTAAGTTCATTAGAATCAGATGAGTTATACTCGTACTCATTATCTCATATATGGTGTTATCCTATTAATAATAGTAATGTAACTTTTTACTCTTAATCTACTAAAAATGTATACAATGATCGCGTGATATAACTAATAGGTAGTTGATGTAAGTTGGCCCAGAATGAAACGTTAAATAAAGTTATCGTATCGATAAAATGTACACATTGGTCGTTTAAGTTTTGGAAACGCACTTTCAAAAGTTATCGAATCGATAGTGCTAACAAATAGATAAGTCGCCACTAAAAGTACTTCATAAAAAGCAATATACTCTGTACAAGATAGCTTGGACGGATATAATATCTTTTGGACAAGTAAATTTCTTTTCAAAGTAAATTTCAAGTAGAAACACTGAAAATAACAGCGCTTGTACAATGTTACATCGGTCGGACGTTAGGAACGCGAATAACAGGCAGTAACTGTTACAATATCGATTACAAAAATCCTTATTAAAGATCATTGTTAAGTTATTGTTACGAACGGGGGTACTTTTGGTTGGGGTCTCTTTGGTTAGTGGTTAGGATCTCTTTAGGTGGTATAACTCTTTTTAGAAAAATAAGTTCTAAAAAAAATAGAAAAATTGAATTCTAATTTGAATTACGCATTCCATCGTTCCATCGACTGTTATATATGTTATATTTTCTGTTTCTCATCATTAGTCCGTCAGTCAAAAAGATCAAGCTAACTTGAACAGGGTATAGTGAAGTCACGCTTTTAAATAATGTAATTTCACCAAATCAAGTACAGTTTTGATTCATTTACTCTATATTGATTATAAAATCTACCATCGGTTAGAGAAATCAATCAGCTTAGCTGGGTTAATGTTATTATTTGTAACCATTTTTGTTTAAAAACTAACAGTGTGTTCTACTGATGCCCAAAGTCCTCCTCTCCTTTTTGAAGTGAGTTTTGGAGCTCAAATTTACAACCGCCTCATGCAAATATGCCACGCTTGTATTTCATCAACCATCTTCACGATGTTTTCCACCAGTTTACCTTCAAAGCCGAGCATGAGATGAATTAAAAACACAGAGTAAGCACGAAAATTCAGTTTGGATTTCAATCTGCAAACTTCAGTTATGATTCACTTGTTCTTATCGCTGGACAATCTTTTTCTTTTTCGTGGTATAGATAGATGGCTTAGAATATGGTCCACCTGATGATAAGTGGTCACGATTTTTTTAATTTAATTTAATTTTTTAATTTTAATATTGGACAACATCACATACATTACTCTGATCCCAATGTAAGTAGCTAAAGCACTTGTGTTATGGAAAATCAGAAGTAACGACGGTACCACATATACCCAGACCCAAGACAACATAGAAAACTAACTACATTGACTCGACCGGGAATCGAACCCGGGACCTCGGAGTGGCGTACCCATGAAAACCGGTGTACACACAACTCGACCACGGAGGTCGTCAAAACCATTGCCCTTAAAAAATGGCGCTGTTAAATGTTTTAACAATTCCTTACATAAGCAATCCTCCATCAACCTTGAAAAGAAGACGTAGATCACACTGGCGTGCCTTGTGCTTTTAGCTACACTGGAGTAGTACTTTGGCTCATATTGGCACACACCCATAAACAGTCCAATGGCAATGTTTTTATTTTTAGTGTGTTATTATCGTAAAGTAACTTTTGAGACACAAACTTTTCTTACAGTATTCATAAATTTTTCATTTAATAGTAATTCATACATATATGCTTAGCATATAGAAGATACATGTATGCTTAGTAACATCGCATCACCGGTTAATAGATTTTAAAATTACTTCATTTTATTACATATTCTATATTTGTTATACGGACTCCATTTTGCTTACTGACTATGAATAAACCACAGCGAAAATGAAACACTTTGAAATGAAAACCATATTAAGAATTCTAGAGTCATTCAGTACCTAAGTAAACTTTACCCGAGTTGTTCATACAATTATTAATGTACCTAATTCTTTGTACAAACAGCTTCGTAGCAAGTAATGAATCAAATATAAGTAGACAGTTCTCGATAGGATCATAGAATAAACATATTATTTTATAGTCAGTATCATTATAATTGATATGGGATTGACGATGACGACGACGACGACGATGACGATGATGATGACGATGACGATGACGATGACGATGACGATGACGATGACGATGACGATGACGATGACGATGACGATGACGATGACGATGACGATGACGATGACGATGACGATGACGATGACGATGACGATGACGATGACGATGACGATGACGATGACGATGACGATGACGATGACGATGACGATGACGATGACGATGACGATGACGATGACGATGACGATGACGATGACGATGACGATGACGATGACGATGACGATGACGATGACGATGACGATGACGATGACGATGACGATGACGATGACGATGACGATGACGATGACGATGACGATGACGATGACGATGACGATGACGATGACGATGACGATGACGATGACGATGACGATGACGATGACGATGACGATGACGATGACGATGACGATGACGATGACGATGACGATGACATTCACGTTGACGATAACGATGACGATGACAACGTTGATGATGATGATGGTCATATCCTCCTAACTGATTTCAGGCATTATACGGATAATAACCATCTGAGGTGGAGATGTTATTGTGTGTAGAAATACAGGTGCACTCTTTACCATCACTTAGATATGAATGGAGTGAGTGTCTTTTTTTCGGCACGGGACTATAACACTGGCAACTCTTTCCTTGTTGCTGATAAAAAATCCCAGAGAAAACAACTACGAAGTAAAACATTCCTTGACCCAGTAACTTTTTATTGGCAGTGGAAGTTTTGTCGTCGATTGAAATGTAAAACGACGATTTAAAAGTGCTTGCAAGTGCTTGCCTACTCAACTAAAGTTTGTTTCTATTTTTATTGGCATATTTTTAATTTACTACGAAAAATATTAAATAATTATATTGCAAAGTTATTTATTCAAACGAAAGAGACGAGTTCTTCAAGTTTTTTATACTCTTAATCGATTATATAGTACGTAAGTTTTTTGCAATTTATGGAACTGACTATGTAGATTTTTAGTATATCACGCAGAAGCGTAAAACAGTACTAGCTTATTACATAAAGTAGCTCAACCCCAAAACTGTACGTATTATTTATACATGTTGCAGAATTTCATTTGACGCATGTAGATTCCTTAAAGATGTTTTTCAAACCCGCCGCAAAAAGCCTTAGATAAATTAGAAATATAAATGAGGCAAGTGATTTTGGCGCTTTCTCGAATTCAAGCGCGTGATTTTTTAATAAGATCCAGCGTGGCTCATAAATCCTGTCCAATTTAATTAATTTGATCTAATAAATAAAAACAGATACAAAAGTCACATTTAAATGCAATGTTACTTTCAAATTGATTTTAAATATGTATCAAAGTTATTTTGGGAGGTGTATGAACTTAAACTTATTCCAATCTATAATTAATATTTTAGTGAAATTATCGGAAACATCCGATAATACATTTATTTATAATACTTTATTATTCAGTAGACGTGAATTTTCGATAAGTAGTCAAAGTGGAAAAGAGAATTTCTTTACACCATTTGAATATTGATAAGTGGCATTCAGATACCTTTAATTGAATTAATTTGAAGTCTTAAAATATAGCTTAAAGTATTTTTTAGCTCTAATATTAATAAAGAAGTAATAGGGGTCCAATATTTGTTTGTGCTTAGATGTTTACTAATTTAATCAATTTAATTATTTTTTTTAAATCATTTCAGTACAGAATTCTTAAAACTAACTGTATTTAACTTTAGTGAAATGCCGAAAGTGATGAGAGAAGTAAAGGGAAGTGATCCAGGTGTAATATGCGACAATAATATGCTGTTCTTTTGATCGATTTCAGCCATGTACCTTTATGCATTCTTAAGAAAGACAAGTTCGCAAATCCGACACGATTGGAAACAGTTCTATGGATAAACAACTTTACGTGCTTCCCGAAATTCGAGAGTGTATTTTTCTAGACTCTGGGCTTCTTCTGACGGAAGAATCCAGTAAAATTTAAATAGCCTAACACGGGGTTTGATATCAGGGCTCCAGAAGCGGTAGCCTCATATTTCGCTAAAACAGCGAGACAGTCAATCAGTATAACATCGTAACGGTACGTGCATCAAAATGGCGTTTTACCCAAAGTCGGTTGTCAATATTTTATGACTGAGATACGGAACAACGGTTTCTTACTGAAAGCATTGCCGTATTGGGTTTTTAATAAAATATTGATAACCTTGATACTTGTGTTTGAAACATGTGGCCTTCGATGTAATAAAAGTTGCTTGAAATAAAATTGTCGATGCATTATCATGTAAATTTCAAGACGATACTTGCATATTAAATAAAATATTCAATGTGTCACGCAATTCATGAACGATATATTTTGGAAGGTTTATCGATAAGGCTATTTGCGGCTCGACCTTCAGACGATATTAATGAGTATTGATTGATTTACTGTTTCCTGTCGACGCGTTCATTGTAGTCAGTTATAAAAAACGCTATAGAAATACACCATAAAATTATCCTATGATAGCGTTGACTGAGTGATGGTTCCATGAAAAGAAACGCACGAACGTATGCCAGGTGGAGTTTTCAACACCTCGTCTTTTGTGAATTTGGTTTTGATTTGATTCTCATTATATTTATTAATATATTATATAATTGTAATTAAAGAAAGTCAGTTGAATGTCTTATCGAAATTATTTATAATTAATCTATAATGAATATACTTATTTAGATGCATCATTAATAATATCTTGCTATGCATCTATTTTTTAGATTAAATTATTGTAAATTAAATTATTATTCAGACTCCATACAATTATTTTAATAACCCTTTCCAGATCATAAATAAGAAAATTACGGAACACAAATACATTATCGGTAAATAATTAAAACATAAAAACAAACGATATTGTGATTTTTTGAATGATCCAATGAATGATTATGATTAAATTAATGATGATTTAGATGATACATCACAAAGCAAAAAGTAATATCGTTTTAAATATTTTTATGTTTTAAAACAGATTTTGTTGAATTTTCTGAAAACTCATGATATGTGAAAAATGATTATATTTGGCATTTTGTATATCTGCGGTTCTGCTAATCTGGTTGGAAAGAAATATTTAAGGATTGCTTTATATTTAATAATTGAAATTGACTTGCTTTGGAAATATATTCTGACAGGTTTACTGTTTTTTAAATAATTATAAACTAGTAGAAAAATAAGTTCCGCAATGTCATTGTTAATGCCAACGTGTGTGGGTCGAAACGACGACTTTCTTTTGAACTTACTAAGCGGAACGTAAATGAAATTATTGAGGTAAACGACAATTACATATAATTATATGTGTATATTGATTCTTCAATATTATATTGTACTTGCAGAAACTGTCCGAAATTTTCTTGCCCGTGTGTTATACTTTTATATATTTATATCAATTTTGATGGCGATCGATTGTATAAGATAAAATTTGTTGTAAAAGGTGAATCAGCGTCATTGAGCGGCGAATTACAAAAAAGAATATAAATAAAATAAAATAACAAAATACCCATTATAAACGACTTTAATGGTGACCGATCAAACGTCCAGGTCTATTTATCATAAACATATATTAGACTCGACATCATTTATGTATATACATATAGCAAGACGGTCACATACATCACTTCTAAATTTTATAGAGGTTACCTAAGTTGCGAAGTAGTTTTCAACTTCCATCCTTAATTCAATTCGCGCGCCAGCAGTTTGTGAACATTTTTATTTATCGTATCGGGAAGTCGAAACACAAGTGAAGTGTTAAGAAATTTTATGATGTGATTTCGAAAAATTTTGTATAGAATACTTTTTTTGGAGAAAATATTTTTTGGCCGAGTAAATTCCAAGCGCGAAGTTTCTATATTTCGAAAAAATAACGCAGCAAAATAACTCAATAACAACTCAACATACGCGTCGAATGGTGGGCCTCCTTCATTTTTGAAGTCGGTTCAAAAAATACTTAATGTGAACATCGTTAATTCTCATACAAAAAAATCTTTAAAACAATAGCATTTTTTTTAGACTTTTATTTAGACTTAAATACAGTATATACTACTTAATAAACAGTACGAATATTTAACTACAGATACAAGTACATTGAGTTAAATTAATTTGTACACGAACAACTTTTAAAGGTACCGTTAAAAGTTAGGTATCTTTCTTGATTAATTCTCATCTCAGTACCTCAAAGGTTGGCTGGCAGCGATCTTATGTTAAGATTAGTACGCCTTTGTACACTTTAAATTACTTTCGTTATGATTTCTGTTTGTATTATTATCCATGCCATATATAACTTTGACTTGATGGTAGGTTTTGTGCAAGCCCGACTGGATAGGTACCACCCACTCATCAGATATTCTACCGCTAAACAGCAATATTTAATATTGTATTTCGGCTCGAAAGGTGAGTAAGCCAGTGTAATTACATGCTCAAGGGATATAACACCTAAGCTCCTAGGGTTGGTAGCGAATTAGTGATAATATCTATGTGGTGGTGACCATTTACCATCAGCTAGTTTAATAATTAGCCTTCCCGCTTACCTTTTAAAAATACAAATACATATCTGAAACATAATATATTATATCTATATTTACGATCGAATTTAAGAGTTATATAATACAGAGCAAGAATCAAATTGACATTAAGCTATTACAAATACTGGGGTATATTAACATATATGTTTTTTTCATTTAATTTTACGTTTTATTTCGTATTTATCTGAACTAGGTCGTAAAACAGGTCAAACGCAAGAGTACTCGGTGCGCGGTTTTTGCAATCCACCTTAATATTATCTCGTATTTTAGTTAAGATAATCTGTAAGTTTTTTTTTTAACAGTCAATTATTCAAATGAAAAAAGTGATGACAATACCCGAACGAAGGTTGAAACGAAGCATTCGCTAAATATTATGTATAATAGGAAAAAAATAAATAAAAACAATTACATAAAAATGCTTAAAAGAATGTTATATAAAACTGTATGTATAAGGAAGAGATAGAGAGAAAGAGAAAGAGAGAAAGAGAGGGAAGGTCGCCTGGAGGGTCACGCCATTTCTTACGCGACGATTTCTGCCAGTTCACTCTACCGTAAGCGTAAAAGAACTTCGTTCCAATAATAAACACCCGAAATAGTTAGATTTTTGTAAACGTTAAATATTTTTACAATATTATTAAATCAAATCAAAATATACATTATTCAAGTAACCTCTTGTAACTATTGAATTATTTTACATGATTAAATAAAATTTAAAGTTACCGTCAGTTCGGAATGCAGATTCTATATATTTATATCTATCTAGAGAAGATTATTAAAATCTAAAATTATTCAAATTTATATAACTGATTATCGGAAGAGTAATTAGTTAGTTTCTTGGTGATATTTTTCGATAGAATCTACATGCCGAACCGCAACAGTACCTACTCCAATTAAGTATATCTTGATTTTATTTGATACTAGCTGTGCCCGCGACTTCGTGCGCATTATTTGAATTTAAGTTATATGGATGTTGTAGCGTGATTTTATTTATATTCTATATATAATTCTAAAATAAAAGTAACTCCTAAGTTACCCTTATTACATCCGCTATCTGCCAGTGAAAGTCCTGTCGAAATCGGTTCAGCCATTTCAGAGATTAGTTGGAACAAACAAAAATTGTAAAATATGTTATTTTGGTATATGTACCGTGTATACATACATATACCAAAATGTTAAAATAGTTAAAATGGGTTATTTTAATATTACAAACAGACACTCCAATTTTATTATATGTATAGAAGGTATTCCTTTTTGTAGCTTCATTTTGTTACGTTTTATTTTAACAAATAATTCGATCTTGTAACGTTTCCATAATCATTGGAATCGTATCTCATGGAGTGTAAGTAAAGTCACGAGTATACAACATCCATAACTAAATTAATGTTCACTGTTTATAGAAATAAAACATACGATCCCTGCGTCTGGTTTATTGTGAATAGATAAGTTTTAGCGGAAACCAATGTGTCATGCAATTTTTGTATGAGTGCTCTTTCAGCACGCCATGGCTTAACGGCCTTGGCACGACTCATCGATCAGATATTAACATATACTATGTTTGTCAACGAGACATTTTAACCAGCCAAATGAAGACAGGAAAACATGTAAGTTGTTCATACATTTTAACGTTCATAAAGCTGCGTTCACAAAAGGAATGAGTTTTTTGTCGCGTTTTATATTTAATTTAATGTTACAAGAAGATTTGTAATTGTTGGCTGATTTTGTCGACTTTTACATTTGATACAATATAATGTCATTTTTGGTGAATTTATGTAAAATTGCAAGCAAACACACATTGTTATGATATTCAACTGTATCAGAAGGAACGCCTCATAAGAAATTTCGATTTCTATTACGATTTTAGTGTAAAATAAATATCTGTTACGTATATTATTTTCAAATTTTTATTAGACGGTCTAGTCGTTATTTTAACGTAACCTTTCATATGCCGTTATATTCTAAATAATATTATAAATGCGAAAACTTTAGATTTTTAACTACTCATTCAATCATTATAAATGCATCCATGTTGTCAGGAAAAAAGAAACATAATATACCGAACTACGTCCCCACCTCCGCCCTTCACATGCGAGTAAAGCCAAGTGTGACTGGCTATAAATAATATAAAAAAAAAATCGTCATTACGTATATACGATCGGTTTTGACACTATTATTTTTCAAAAAATAGGAGTGTGTTCTATTTTTAAAAATTACTCCATTAGAGACCGCAACACAGGTAGGTGTACACTCGTACTTCACTCGACTTCCAATGGGATGACAATAAATAAAACTATTTTTATTCAATAATAATCGAACCACATTGTCGAGCAAGAACATTTCAGTCTTTAGGTAAGCACGCATGTGCATGTGTCTGTATAGATACTGTAATAGGTATTAAGAACCCGTATTACAGTCAGCAATCGCACTATTAACATGTAGATATTAGATTATCTCATTATCGTTTAGAACAAGCCTCTTATCATACATTTTATATATGTATATGTAGAATTGCATATTGTCAAGATGTTGGTTATATAATATTACGAATTTGTTTGAAAATATCAAAACATGACTAGAATCAAAGCTGTAGATGTACGACTACTAACTTCAAGTATTACATCCAGATTTTAGAAAAATACATGATCGCCGTCTTCGATGCTAACTTTTAACTGATAGATTATTTGCAAATAATATCCAAAAGTAGATAATAATTTTTTTCCATAAGTCATTTTATTCCTGTCAAAAAAAAGTCAGTCTTAAGTCGAATAGAATATAAATATCGTCCACTTTTATGTTATATTGAGATTAGAAACGATTTAAAAAAAAGAAGAATGTATTCTATCTTTATCTGTATATTTATTGCATGTAATGGGGCTATTACCTATAGCTCGTGATAAGTGACAACCGTTCGTTCTCACGGTAAGTACTAAGTACTGACGATGTCAGGGACTTAACGAATGTCACAGATTTTCCAATGTTTAGAGATGGCCTCTCAAATTATATTATTTTTGCTGCACGTATAAATTTCCTTCTATCTGTCAACTGTTCTATATTAGTTGAATATCTGTAGAATACAAATTGTATCAATTTAACGCTGGATCGTTTTAATTCTAAGAGATTTTATAGTAACAAGTACTGAGCAGAGTTTCATGTTCTCTAAAAAGAAGGTTTGGAAATTAAGTACTACGCCGTTACGCTACTTTTAATCAGACTGCTGTAGGTTTCCTCTCGATGTTTCTCTTTGTCAGCAAACACGGGATGATTTGGAAGTTTATGAAAAATAACGACATCCGCTTGGATTTCGAATCCACGACCATCGCTTATGTAACACGTGTTCTATCCACTAGGTCATCTAGGCAATCTAAGATATTTTAATAAGGCCAAAAGAAGACCAAAATAAAGAACAATGTTGATATATATGATAAAATATAAAGTTAATTTATGTCTGTTTTCTGTGAGAGTTCCAGCAGATGATCGCAATTAATCTCTCCGAGCTAATGAAACTATCAACTTTTAATCCTTTAAAAGGGCTGCTATAATCTTATATGCCTTAATGCAGGTATATTTATAATTAAAGTCAGAACGAATAAAAGCTTTATTTTAATAAATTACGTATAAGGATAATCTTTTAAATTTAATGTAAAAGGACCCTATGTGTCACTTGTTTCCTTAAACATTTTCCGCCGCAGTTACCGCACTTAATATGTTTCCCTGACATGTGTCGAACCTAATGTGACAACCCATCTTAGCATCCTACAATAGAGCCCACTCCGTTGCCAGGACACTAGTGGCGAAATGATCTTATACTGTAATTTCAATGAAGGTTGCGTATTTTTATTGTACGATACTGACTGTGATGATAACTGGCAGATATTTAAAATGTCAATTCATTGCTTATTTTTTCTTAGGCTTGTGGTAATAATAATGTCATCCTAACCGATATACGGGCACGGTGGTCAGTTGTGAAACAGTGAAGTTTTCTGGCATGACATTATAGATTAAAAACGTGCTCGAGCGAGTACGGGTCCAGTTAGTTCACTAAATCACAGTATATAAGAGGAAGAAGAGTAGTATAAAAACTTTCTTCGTGAAAAAGCCAGACATGTACAGCCTGGAAATTTCCCACTGCTGGGCTAGGGACCCTTGCCCACCCCACGGCTCCAATGCGAGTGGCTGGATTCACATGTGACACAATTTTGTTGAAATTAGACACAGGTAGTTTTCTTCACGATGTTTTCCTTCACCGCCGAGCACGAGATGAATTATAAACACAAATTAAGCACATGAAAATTCAACGGTTAAGATGTACTCTTTCTAACCACTAGGCCATCTCGGCTCTAAAAATACATATATGTGTCAATTTTTATGTTATTATGGTTACTGGTACTATGAGTCAAAGAGCATTTTTAACAGCCTTATTTAAATATAACTCGATCGTAGCATTACCTATACACCATTCCAACTACAAGATAACAAAAGACAACATTTGAAATCGAAACTGTGGTATCACTGGACTAGGTTAAATAAATAATCTATAATATTAATTATGATTTGCGAAAAAATTGCGTTTTAAACGTTGATGAAGCTGTTGTCGGTACTTTGAAAGTAAAATTAAAGTGGATTAAAATAGTTAAGTGAAATATTGTTCATGAGAGATGATACAAATTAAGTTGTATACAATATAGCTAAGCTACAAGTATTATCAAGTTGCATGGAAATGTAAGGTTTGTTTATCTTTATTATTTCTTAGTTATAGAATATTCATATGCATATTATAGTCTATTTTTATATAAATATATAGACTGTAAAATTAAATTGAAAGGCGGTAAAGTCGAAACGCGACCTCAGAATCTCAGGTTGATCCTAACCTCGGCCTCGTTTTGACTATTGTGCCTATTTTAAAACTAAATTCACCTTTAGTTCGTAAAAAGATATGAACAATAAAAACTACTGCAAACAAGATTGCTAAGTTTGAAGCCTTGTATTAAAAAGATTTTTAATTTGTCTTACAATTCCCTATATTTTATAATCGTTAATAATACTATATTGTACCTTAAAATATATATGTATAAATTTAATATGTTTGATTAATTTCGAATTTATTTTATCGTTTTTTGTATTACTTGGTGGTGGGCCTTTGTGCAAGTCTGAGCAGGTACCATCCTTTCGTTATATATTCTACCACTACCGGTTTGAAGGGTGGTTGAGCATAACTATAGGCACCAAGGACGTAAAATCTTAGATCCCAAGGTTGGCGGCATATTGGATATTTAAGGATGACTTAGGCTAATTATATATGTATATTCTACCGAGAAGAATCGGCAAGAAACTTACCAGTTGCTGTTTTCCAACATTTAAAACACAAAGCTATGTCAAATAAATTTATTTAAAATGTTTATCCCGATTTTCAGTCGACGATTACTCACGGCACACTTTTCTTTTTGTATAATATTGTGTTGAGTAATCATATTTATTTACTATGCATGTATTAGGTACAAATAAAAGTAATTTTTAATATGAGAATTAAATAAATGTCGATAATTTCAAAAGGGTTAATATATTTATTAGTATGTATGTAATACACATGGAGAGAACTGCAATTGTATTTATACATACCTAATCAAAGTTAGTTTCTGTGTGTATTCAACAGAACATTTCATATTTACAACTATGTTCATTTAATACAAAAACCAGTGAAAGCATTGTTTATTTTTAAATAAACAATTTTACTCATTAAATAAATGTTTCCTAACAATGAATGTTTATTTTTCATTTTTAAAAGTGTAAACTTCGAACTCAGCTGTTGACTGGCTGGAGGGCAATTTTAAAATAATATATTCTTGTGACATTACGTTTAATTACAATAGCAGAAATACTTATTTGTTACACCTAACATTGGATTTATTAACAATTATCGTCGTGTTTAATTTTGTCCTTTATTACGAGAATGTAAATATCAGAAACTTTAAGATTAAGATAAAATTACTTGTTACTCTTAAATACAAATATAATTGTGTGCAATTGAGTCAGAATTTTTTATTAATTATTAATCATTTTTTAACGCTATTTCGATGAACTTTTTCAATTTTCTATCAAATTAACTTTTAAAATTTTTGTTGTATAAATAATTGCCGAGCCGTCGCGGTCGCCCAGTGCATTTGATTGCGGATATAAAGCACTACTGAGTTTTTATATGTTTGTGTTTATAATTCATATTTCTGGTATGTCTGTAAAGCATCGCGAGGAAACAGGCATGGGTTGGATTTAATTCTGTCATTTGAATTCACGAAGGCTTATTGGAGTAGCGTGATGAAATAGGCTACAAATTTATCCTCCATAGTACAACCATTGCCCAGTTGTTGAACATTTACAGGCTCTAACGAATTCCTTGAAAACCAGTAATAAATACCTAATTACAGAGAAACTGGATTAGTGTCTATTCAGGTTTAGACAATTTAAACTAACTACAACAAAGCTAAACTAATTACACGGAATCTTAAAGTTTTGCTGTCACATTTAATCACGTATGTAAGAAAGAGATAGCGTAACAAACATGTGTTCAATTTGTAGCATTAATTCTTTTATTACGAAAGTAACATCAGCAGTTAAAAAAAACGCAATAACCACTCTTAAATGGCCACGTGTAATGCATAAGAGCGTACATTCTGTTACGTGAGTATCGTATTAATGGCTGGGCATTGATTAGAGTGAACCTTACGCGAGGACTTCGTCTAATTAGAAAGGTCATTCTGTAGTTACATGATACTCTGGAATGAGTTCCGTTAAGTCGCCAACTATTGAGTAATAGCTTATTGGTGTGTTGATTTTAAGTTATTGAATCGATACTCTTATGAAATAATTCATAGAAGGTAGTATAGCGGGGCAAGACCAAATTTAATAAGATAAATATATTTTTCTTTTTGTAATAATATATTGCATCGAAGTTTATAGTATACACTTCTTGCACATACGAGGGCGTGCAGACAGCAGATCAACGGTATTTGCAACGATTTATAAAAGACGGAGTGGGTTCCGTGGTACCGGTGGATTTTTATTGGCTATACCGGTACAGTCGGCGCAGTCCCACGTACGTCCCTACTTGTGGGGAAGGTGACGTAATACGTAAATGCATTATTCTTGCGAGAAGAAAAAAGGTTCGCAAGTGTGAGTTCATATATTTAGAAATTGTATTGTTAAAAGTAAATATAAAGGATATCCTAACTTATATTATTAGAATAAATATAAATTAAACCATAAATCGACGTCGAAAGCCCCTACTGCATGTCCCAACGGCTAAGACAAATTATAGGCAGAATTCTTTTCTGATAAGAGCGTCTGCTAGTCTTAATGAGCTTGTCGAAGTTTGTGAAGATTTTGATGTTTTCTGCAAAAAGCATAATAATGTTAAGCGATACATGACGGAAATGTTTGCAAAGACATAGTTATTTTTAACGTTTTTTTCTTTTAATTTTTTAACTTGTGGTCTCACTGGCTTTTTTATTACAGACACTTAGTTTTATATGTATTGCTGTTATTATTTTTGTTTTTTTTTTCTTTTTTTTTTCCTATTCTCAGTCTCTTTAATGTTATATGTGAGAATTGTTATTGATCTAATAGTTGTTAAGTATTTGTTATTTTCGTTTATCAACGGCTGTAAGTTCTCCAATTAAATAAATAAATAAATATTATAAAACCGACCCCCTGACGGCATAATAAGACGTGGGTATATAACATCTGACTATCTCTCCCTCTAATTAATAACCTATTTTAATAAAGTAGCTGAATATGATTATAAATTCATATAAATAGTTACTGATATTTCAATATGCTCGTCGATATTCAAAAATCATTCAAATTATATAAAGATCATTAATACAGTTAGCCGGTGTGCACATATTTGTCTCATTGATCCCCATCGGGTCGTAAACGGCGAAATACTGCTGGCTACAATTTGGTTGATTATTATTGACACATACACAATCAATATCTAACTATACAATATTCAAACTTCTCAGTTTACCTTCTGTCTGTGTAGACTATCTATTTTGATATAAATATATAGAGATGTTGAGTGATGTTTATTTATAAAGTAGCTACCCATTACGGTTTCACACGGTTGCAATGAGGGTCTATATATAACTTTTAGATTGAAGAACATAATAATAATAAAAAAAATTCATTTCCAGCTTGAAATTAGAGAATTTCAACTTTTCTCTACTACAATATGTTCGCTTTAGACATATATCTTTCTCGGTTTATTGATGAAAGCCGCATTCAAATCCGTTGCATAGTTTAAAAGATTTGAGCATACAGATGGAAGCGATATCGTTTTATATTATGATAGGTATAAATTACCCGTAACAACCCGATGAGTCTCAATAATCGACTTAATTCCGTGAAGCTGGATTGCAGATTTTTATTATTTCTAAAAAGTTGTGAGAACGAATTGTTCAGGTTTGAATAGTGAATAAGGCAGTGTAAATACTGGCATAAGGGAGATAACACCTTAGTTTTCAAGGTTTAAGGAAGGATGATTAATATTTCTTACAGTACCAACGTTTAAGGGAAGAGTTGATCACTTAACGTCATGGCTCATTTGAGCAATGACATAAAAAGAAGAATTTAACTGATAGCCTAACCATATTACCATTCGTTAATGAGAAATATCATTCTAATTAATGATGACAATATGCCAGAGAAAATGTATTTCCTTTGCGTGATATTTCTCAATATATTCCGAATTGAACCTTATTTATTACTAGTCTATATCAGACGTGATGAAGATACTGCATTCGAGTTCATTTCAAATTAGAATTTATATCCGAGCGTCTTGAAGTATATCACTTTGTCGCGTTTTTATGGGTAGGGGAGAGGCAGGGCTTATAGGGAAGGTACTATTTTGAATTACACATTTAAAATAGTATCTACTTACAGATATATATGATTTTGAATAATTATTAATAATATTGATTCATTCATTTACCTACGTCGTAAATGTAACGGTTACTTTATACTGATCTCACATATTATATCGCCAAAAAGCAATACTTAGTATTATTGTGCTCCGGTTTAAAGGGTGAGTGAGCTAATTTAATGACGTAACATTTTAGTTCTCAAGGTTGTGGCGTATTGACGATGTAAGGTATAGGTATTATTTCTTTCTTTACTATGCCAATGTTTGTAATTGGTGGTAATAACTTATCATCACATTGGCCATTTGGCGGACTATTTTTAAATTCTAAATTTAAAAAAAGAATAATTATCAACACGAACTTAGATTAAGCCACGTGTTACGCTTTTTAAGCTAGTATATTTTTAATCGTTTCTGTTTGTTGTCCTTTCTAATTGGGAGAGGAAAGTAGTACACGTGGGTTACAAGCGCCCACACTTCACCAACATTTTGGCCGTAGGCATTGTCAATGTAAAATGGCCAACTTACTTATTATATACTATAATATTATCAGACTTACTGGCCAGTATCAATTACAATAGATATAAAAAGCAGTTTTTATTGCAGTAAAATCTTCATCCGAATTCTTTGATAAAAATCTCATCTGTAAGAATTCCTAATGGGCAGTTAGTTTAAATATATACATAAGAAAATACCATCCACTTAACATGGTACACATAATATATAATGCGGCTAATTTCTAAGATAGTGTTGTGATGTAGTAAATGTAATTACCGGTACATGAGACAAAGCGACCAAACAATGTGTGTGTGAAACAGCTCTAAGTGCACTCGTAGGTAATGTGAGCAATTGAGCACTGATACAAAAAATATAATAACATTGCTCTGAATAAAGCGTAATTATAGGTATAAAAAAATCCCTTATTTGTGTCTAATAGCATTTATCCAGAACAACTTGGATGATATTACAGTAACAGTTATTTACTTATTTTAAAATTAAACGGCCTTATTTATAAACGATGTTCAGCGGGTGTTCAATCATACAATGATTTCTCTCTTGCCTAATTGATTTGTCATTCAAAGAAGCAGACAGTTCTTCTTAACTTTTTACAGATCTATTCGCTCAAGAAGACTCGTCACCCCATATTAAATTATAAACGGATAAAAATTTGGCTCAACTGGGCTATACCTTGTCATTTTTAGAGAAAAAAAAAACACAATTGTCAAAATCAGCATAATTGATTTTTAACTTTTACGTGACTTGCATAATCTGTGAGTGGTTGACACAACTAAAAATTGAAGTGAATTGAAATAACGTGTATTTTAATTGGTAGTATGGACGTACACTATAAATGTTCATATTTAATACGTGTGTACATATATGTATGTGTCAAATGCATGGTCGCTTTATAATGTACTTTTTAACAATTTAATGTATTTCTAATGCACATTATATCAAAATACATAATTTAGCTTCACGTATTAATATAGACAAATTTAATAAATATAATCTTCTTATAAAATAATTCTAAATGAAGCTACTGACGATGCGTCTGTTTCCACTCCAGATTAAAGATGTTGACTATACTTCAATTTTGGGACGTACGCACCGTCTCAAACGTTGCACGCTATTCTACACATACGGGTCAAAAAATGCAATGGGTTTTATAATCCTGTGATCCAGCACATGTATCGCCGTCAACGCCAGAGTATAAAATGAGACAAAAATCAAAAAATGGACGCGGTTTTGCCCATTCACAAGCAGTTCGGACGGCTTACAAACGGAGTGGCACACGTTTTTGACATTGACAGTTGGCCGCGAATGACGTCCATTTTGATTGGATGCATAGATTTCCATCCGTAACGTATATGTGATGGCGTATCGTCATAGCTAACTTTAGTCGTCTCATACACACAGACTTTGTTACAAATGAATTAACCTGAAGTTTCACTAATATTTTTTTTTTAATATGTACATATATGTTTTATATTACATCGATATAAATAAAAATGAGTGGCTTTCTTTAACCATTCATCATTCTGTGACGCAAAATTTTCATTCGTTAGTTGTTCAGCGTACATATGCAGGAACCGTTTAGAGCGTAGGAGACGGTTCCTAGTCCAAAAATCATAAAAATATCCTTCGATATAAACGACCTATGCAGACCCCTATAAATTCTATCTGTGCAAAGTCAGGACGGATAGTATTTAAATTATTAATTTATTTAAATTATCTTTATTTAAATCACTATGACTTTTTATTAGTGTAAAATAGCACAGACCGTTAATGGTCCACAGCTGGGCAAGGGCTCGTTTTCTATTAAGGAGAAATAGACACTTATTCACCACGCTGCTTAATTGCGTGTTGGTTTATTATCATGATGTTTTCTGATGCTTCCTAACGATGTTTTCCTTCGCCGATACGTCGCACGAGATAAATTATAAATACAATTTAAGCACATGAAAACTGTGTTGTATTCACGGGTTTGAGCCCGCAATCATCGGTTATAAAGAGACACGTGTTCTATATTGAGAAATAATAATAATTCACAACTATACAAGTAAGCATTTATTTAAATAAAATATTATGTAACTACTTTAATATGAACTTGAACTCTCGCATCAATTATGAATCAGTTAATCAAAAGGTTCAGCGGCATGTAAAGACTTCTTAAGTTATTAAAGTTAGTGATTTCAGGTAGGTTTATATACTAAAAGCTCTGAAGCCACGACCTTTGGTCACGCTTGCCGGCTCAATGGTCGGCATGCAAAATTCAAGCGACAATGTCACGCTAACCGCAGATACATGACGTAACGAAATGTTGGAGGGGCGATGGGGGATTTCTTATTTCGTTTTTTTTTTTAATTTATTATTTTAGCAATGTTTCAATCAATTACAAATTATTAAATATTTAGTAAAGTAGATATTTTTAATATCACTTAAAAAAAGTTGTATTACATACACACACACACACACTTTTCTGCTAGGTACTTATCTAAATGTTGAAAAAGGGCGATAAGAAAATAAGTCTGAAAGCAGAAGAAAAAAATCAATACGAAATGTCCGTGGTTTATTTCTGACATCAATAACTTGTATGCTTATTGATTCCGGTTACGGGTATAGAATATTTCTGGAAGGTGAAGCGCAAGGCGTTGGCAGTGAAAATATTTTAATTTATACTTTCAAAATAAAAAAAAATAGTTTTTTTTTTAATATTCGTTTTCATTAGACACACAAGATTGCCACATAAATGTTCATTGTTAAAATACTTGCCATTACGTAATATTCAAGTAAACAACTAACAACGTGGTATAAAAAATCCTTCGTTGACGAAAGCATGTTATATTATTGATATCAAAACGAAAACATCGAAATTTATGGATTATATATAAAGTAAGATAAATAAAAATATAGAGTTTCGTTAATAACATAAATATGTTTTTCTTACAAACGAAGTTCACGCGCCATGCTTATACAAGGCTTCCAGCTTGGGAGTGAGAGCGGTGATAGATCGGACGGGAAACGTCATGTCACGTCGTCATGCCGTTTGACGTCACGGCAAACGAGTCGGGCTTTAAAAAACTTGAACCTGCACTCGACACTTGATACTTTTTTTTATATTTTAAAACGGGAAAATATACTTGTACAAAGTCAGGGTGAACTGCTACCATTAATGAACAAAAAAAAAAATTCAGTCGTTGACGCTAACCTAATTTTCTAAAAAGGTTAAATAACTTAATTTTGGAGACAAATATTAGTCTTTTCTCGACTATGTTATTGTTTTATTATAAAGATGTCAGTAATTTTAATTACGAAAGAAATGCTTCGCCTAATTTAAATTATTTGATAGTAAACAACTGTAAATTGGATGATAATGGAAAGAAAATAGGGTCACCTAAAAAGTTTTGGTCTCGCGAAAGATAATTTTGTCAGAACATTAAAAAAATAAACAAACTTAAATTCATATCTTAACTGATTTACCTTGCCTTATTTTGCTTAGGCTAACACTTCTGAAACGAGCTGCTTAAATGAGTCTTGTAAAGAAATATAATTTTTCACACGTAATATTACTTTCATTTTCCTAACATTTTTTATGTATTTATACGGGATCATCCATCATGTATGATCTATTTAATAGACAAATCGTTAAAATTAGTTTAAAATGGAAGATCATGTATAAATTCATATATTTAAACTTGCTATTGTCAAAAATCACGCATATGTAGTTTTGCCCCTATTTCGTATCGAATATCGCAAAAATCGTCAGAACTGTAGCAATTTTTCGTAATACTAAAAAAACGGTATATATTAATTATTAATTACTAGATCTTTTTTTTAAATATTTATTTCCTTGAGAAATATTAAGATCAAAGCCTTAAACATATACAAAAAAAAAAAATAGCTCCTGTACAAATAAATGGTGACGAGAACGCTAGCAGCATTTTCCCGTTGAAACGCAATTCCGAATGGGAAAAAAATTGACCAGCCCTCTTGTCTTTCTAGATTGTTCGAATTGTCACCCGCGTTAGGTACCTCCCCCCCTCAGATCCAAGGTTATAAATTCACTTCGAAATGTATTTTTGTTTTACTAAATAACATAAAAATGTAATGAATAAGAATAAAGTGAAGTACCGAATGAAAATCAATCTTTAAAAGCCTATTATCTTTCGAAAATTGTCTATTATACAAAGTACTTGATGGCGTAAGGTATCACGGTAATATAAGCTATTTTCTTCGACCTTGCGATGACCAAGAGTCAGAATGGTCGTATTAAATTTTATATACATCGACTACTTAAGGGCGAATCGATCATAGCAACTTTATTTCAATGATGCCTATAAATATGCCTATGCCTCTGCCTTTAGTAACGCTTAATTTTTTTTTATAAAATGCCAGTCTTAATCAATATTTATAAATCCTCTTTTTTCGCATTTACATACTTCTACCCTCATTGTATTTTTGTGTATATTGTTTTGTATTCCTTAACTGAAAAACGAATTAATCAATATATGGGTTGATAGACTTACGTCGTTTCTAAAATACCATCACTTTCAGTTAAATGTTCGGTACTAAAGAATCGATTGTTTAGTCATCTGTTTTTATGTAAGTTAATGGGTAATTTTTTTTATAAAATAGTAGTATTATTATATGATATTATTTATCGATTACACGAGAGGTATGAGTTTGTTACAGGGTCAACTATTCGCCTTATGTCCATTAAGCAAGAACCGAGGTGTGTTTTATAGCATCAGTGCCATTTCATTTCCGCTCCAATATAACCTCTAGTAGTATGTAGTGAATGGCATTGCTGTTCAAAAGTTCTTCAACTGTCAATAATTAAAGTATGTTATTTAATGCAAGATTTAATTGCTGAATTAGCTAGTTAATGTTAAGTGTTGTCATTGAAGATTTTATGAAAATAAAAAAAATATCTTAAGCGTATAAATAAGGTTCTTAGTATTGGAGATATTCTGTGAGAGCAATCTCGAAACTCACAGGTGAAAACGACGGTGAAATATGAGAACATGATATGATAAGAAACTATAAAAACTTAACCCTTAAAGGATATTTTAGTTTGGAACATATATATGTAAAAAGGTCTTATTTTAGTCACCATTTCATTATTATTCCATTTTAGTTAAATTATATATTTTCGCGAGGATAAGTTGATACCTCGACGAATATTGCAGAATGCTTCAACTATTATTATTTATTATCGTACGATTTGACTAACCAAGTACATTTTAAGGGTCAAATAAAATAAAAAATATTGCAAGAAAAAGCTCTTCCAAAATATATATACAATAGGTATTTTGTTATGAAAATGCAATTTGGTAAGAGCTGTTCTCGGCGAGCAATACAATATTTTAGCTTTGAGGTTAAAAATTACAATCATTTGAAGCAAGTTCTCTTGAACGGATGGCTGGGCAACATCGTCGCGTAACGGCATCAATTTTCCATAAAACAGATCCTTAGATTTTATTTAAAGAAGATCGATCCGAGTTGCGTTTCATTCAGTACATGTCTTGCAAAAGGTGATAGCCTAGCTGCTGATAGATATCATCTCAAGACATCTTCTAATATTTATTGTTGGTCGTCCAAGATATAAAAATAAATTCATTTAGACCATGCTCTAAATGAATTTATTTTTTGGGATAACCATTAAGCTACATTACAGTATAGTTCGACATGGACAACACATGTGTACGTATTGTATATCTTTGAAGACATTGTATATTTTCTATATACATACGAGGTTTTTGAGATACAAAACTATTTAATAAGAAAACAAAAATTGTACCGGATCTAATATTTCAGTATGTTGGTATTAACATTAGAATGTTATTGATGATTTTAACATATTTTTGGCATCAATTCGCTCGTTTGTCGTTATAAGAAGGGAAGTTATAAAAAATTCATCAAACGTGATTAAAAATACTACATTTAATCATGATTAAAAATAATATATGACAATTTACAAGAACAGAATTATTTAATGATATCACGTAAATATATAAATGAAAGTTCCTTTTTTAAACATGCCAATTCCAAAGTCAAAGTCAAAATATTTATTCAATATACTCGAAGCAGCATTACGCTTGCTTAATAGTGGTCAAAAATCTAACCTATAATCTTCTGTTTCTCGAAATTGGGGAGCATTGGATTTTGTAGTACATTCGTTTTACGTCATACGTTTGAAGTAGAGAATTTCAATTAATATAAGAAATTGCAAAGAGAGAGTATTGTTTACATTTTCAATCTTTTTTTCATACTTGCATCAGCAGACAATACTATCTAGAGTTCGTTATCGAAGAATTCAAGACAAGAAATGTCTGAGAACAGATCCCTGAGGGATCTTTTATTCCATTTACATCAATAGCTCGAATTCGATTGATCAGATACGACATCAGAAGATTAATTGCAACTTCTCTCACACTGCAGTCACGTAGTTCCCTGAACAAGTTTCTTATGTCATGTCTGTTTGGAGCTTGGTCGAAAGTTTAACAACCAGCAAATAGAAAACTTCACGTTGTGTTAGTCTACGTAAGCCAATGACATGAGACATTATGGTTTATGCGCACTGAAAGTGAAGGTCATCGTCAATGTCAATGACATCATTACATGATTTACATGACATATTTTCTTTTTCTCTTTCTAATTTCAAGAAAATTATATTATTGCATCATTAACTTATATTTATTTGGGCTTATTAATGCCATGTACTTCTGGCAGAGTAGAATTTGGCCACCGAATCTTAAAGCGTGAGTGTAACAATAACTGATAAATGTAATGAAGAAGAATCTTTGTTAAGTCCATCCATTAACCGCTATTGTGACTCAACTGACCGCATAGTGGTAAGACCACCAACTAAAACGTTCTTATTCAAAAGCTTTTCCAATGGTATCCAATGGTTCGTGAGTTTCGCAAATCCTTTCCATGTAGTTTACACTACACCGACCTAATAAATGGGAGAAAGTTAAGATAATCATGAAGTTTTCGTATCTAAGGTGAAACTATGTTTAATTTAATATAAACTTTTGTCCTGATAATTGTTTTAGAATCAAGTTTCGTTTCTCGAAAAGTCGTGGGCTTAAGAATGTGTTACACTATTATTATTGAAATAAATTATTGTAACCGCAAATATTTTGACTAATATTTGTTATATCTTACATATTATCATAAGTTTTTTTTTAATTTAAGTGTAAAAGTGAAGCTGTGACATAAGTTTGGTTATTCGTCACGGGAACATGCGAAAGCGACTCTGTGGCACTCTCCGAAAAGACGAACAGGGTACCGCTGATCTTTTATTGGGTATTCCGGTGTACTAAGGCGCACTAGGACAAATTAACAACTTTAACATTACTAAGGATATATATTCCTTGTTTCTATTCTGATAGAGAAGAGTATGGGTTACTGATATTGGCTCTATTAGCACCAAGGCACAGATTAAATGTTACATATATACAAATAAAGTGAACCAATATGTGGAGTAAAATAAATAAAACTAGTTCCTTTAATAAAATTAACATATTGTTATTATAATGATAAGTTCATACGCGTCACGCACGCGGTACTTTCTGTGAAATGACCATTCCAATCTGCTTGAATAAAGTATATTTTAATTATTTTTTTTAAATATAGTATGTTGACTGCATTATGATCATGGCAAGCGGTTTTTACCGCCCATAGCCATTAGCCTTGTAAGAAACATTAACCATTTCATACATAACGCTCTACCAACGTTCGGGTACTACGATGTTATGTCCCTTATGACTGTAGTTACATGGCCTCACCCCAAACTGGAACACAACAATTGGGTGGGTGGGTTAAACCTACCCAGACGGGTCTACAAAATGACAATGATATGATTAAACCGTCCTATCAAATGATTTCAATATGAAGTAACGTTTAAAGTATTTTTAGATGAAGCACATCCTTAAGTATCCTTTTATTCTATAATAATATAAATATAGTATTCACTGAATGTGACAAGATTGAATGTTTAGTCCACACGATGTAATTAGTTTTGTTATAATTTTGATGATGTGAACACTTCCTAACTATCAGTCCAACGAGAAGGAAAGCTCACCAGGCGTTCAACTTTAAATTACTGCGCTCAACGTCTCATCCACGCCGTGCTCTGTGGCATTCGTTAATTATTTCCCTTCCAATTTACTTTGTTAGAAGAAAGAAGACACATTTTTTCTAAAATAACAAAAGTTTCGTTCATATTACCTCGTGCAATTTGCTTCTGTCTATTTGGGTGGATGATATTCTTTTATGGAACAATGTATTTCGCTTCTACGGTATAACCAGAAAACGTTTATAGTAATAGTTCGTGAATATTCCAGTGCTAGGCTAAGCAATTTTTTCGATTATGGAGAAGGCACGAAGCTTCTACAATTTTGTCCTGATATACGATAGAGATGTTTTCATTTACCGGTGAGAAAAATATTGTACAAATACAAGAAAAATATTTGATTGTTTACAAACGTCTTGACGAAGGTACGTATGTTATTATGGAATTAGTGACTTTCTCAATAGTAAAACACGCAGAAATTCTATATTACACAATCTGCCCGCACGGGCAAGGCTTACATAAAATATCGATATTGAAAAATATACAAAGAAAAAAATCGTGTTTTTCTTTGTTTTAGGAACTTTTCTGGCGTAAACGTAACAACCCGCCTTTCCATAACAATCGGATCAATGTTTTAGGAAAAAAAAGAGTCAAACATACAAATATTCATTTATATTTATAAGAAGATAAGAATGAAGCTGTCACTACCAAGTTCATTTAAATAAAATCGAAAATTGTGAACTGTCATGACTAAAACTAAAATAATAAAATTGCTGAGTTTCTTTCATCTGTTCTTTTTAAATATGAAGTACTTCAATTGAATTTAATTCTTATGAAGTACTTTTCTGTCTTCAATCGTGCGTTTAAATGTCAATCATATCTGTCAATGAGTGTAATGCTACAGACTGTAATAACTTCGATATTTGAATTTCAACACGTGAATAATGTTATATTAATTTCCAATCATAATTTTGTTCGATATTGTCTCTCTTTTTTTTTAATAAATGTATTATAATTTATGTTGTCGTAGTAATAGTTTTTTGTTTTTGTTTGAGTCTATAATATTATAATCCTAACGTTTGCTATAAAATCAGTTATTTTACGAATGAAAATAAATTGAGTCATCGTCCGGAGTCGTCTATTACATGATACATCGTGATGGATGACTCGCACTGATCTGCTCGCACGTATTTTTTGATTTTATAAGTTTCTTGACAGATTTATTTTGCTGCTTTTATTTGTTTAAATCATAGTTAATGATGATTTTTAGCATGTCATGGTTTTAAGGATAACGTCATTATTTCGTACAAATTGCCATAAATTAAATATACTTGAGACGTATTTAAAACCTACCATTTTGTATTGATTTATTTCATGTTTATATTTTAGAGTTTATACAGCTGAAATCTTGTTATGAATGCTAAAATAAAATAATACATTTTACATATACTTACGGATTACAATATTACAAAACTCTTTTTTTTCCTACTATACACAAATTCAATATGAATAGTAACTTGGTATTAGGACTTGGTGCAGGTCAGGTTTGTACCTACTCGTCTGGGTAGGTACCACTCACTCATCATATATTCTACCACCAAGCATCAATATTTAATATGAATGTGTTCTAGATTGAGTGAGAGTGTGTACAACAAGAAAAGTATTACAAGCACAAGGGACATAACATCTCAGTCTCAAAGGTAGGTGGCGCATGGTAATGTCAGTATATTGTAAGGAATGACAAATTTTACTTACGGTACCAATGTCTATGGGCTGTATTTACTACTTAGGACCTTAAAGGATCTGATCGCCCATTTGTCCGTCCGTCTTATGCCATAAAAACGGCATGTATTGAATTTTTATTTTAATCAACATCTAATAATTTATTTAAGATTGCTCCCGACTTGCCGACGTCATTCTTTGTTCGGTTTCGATATTTCAATAACTGGTAATTTTATTTCCGGAGATTTAAAACGTCGCTTGAATCTATTTTAAACAAAATGTTTGTTGTAATTTTGGTCAAAATATAACAAAATTTTACTGGTTCTCTTCAAAGCCGGTCTGTTTTATCATGGGCCAGTCGGTTCGTTTTTTTATTAATTTCGATGGTTTTAATGCCGTCAAATCATAATATTGAGTGTATTTCAAATTGATTTTGTATTCAGACCATTAGATATCAGGCCTCCATTCGTTCCTGATCCTTAAAATATAAGACAAATTACTATAATTGGGTGTGTCTAAATATAACTTATACGTGTAATTGCGTATTGGTTGTATTAATAAATGAACGCTAAGTTTACAAGTGGGTGACGTAGAAATAGTATCGTATCGACAGCTGCCAGAAAATTATAAAATTAGAATTTTGATGGCTTTTTTACGTTCAGTATCTGTCGTCTTGTTGCCTCTCATTGATGATAATTTAGTGAAAATATCTACTAAACAATCGATGTATTTTATACTAGAGACCTTAAATTTACAAATAATATGTTTGTTTTTTTATGTTGATTGGACAGTTATATCGTTCACAATGTTTTATTGTTTCACTAAAGCGAATTTGTTTTTTTTTTTAATATAAAATTCTCGTAATTAGAGCATTATTTGTTTTCATTTATGTTTTATCATATCAACGGAAAATTATTACACTTTAGTAACCTTGTAAATATACATTTATATACGAATTTCTTATATTATGGATTAAGCATATAAATAAATATAGGTGAAATGGTAAATATTTATAGAATTAAAGATGTTTAATATTATTCAATCCTATCTACGTGTCTCACTCACGCTAATTATATCCAAATAATGGTATTTTTAAGGCTTTTAATTAAATCAGAAGCACATAAAGTGAAATTACTTTCAGACTAGAAATCGAAAGAATTATCAGTTAAACGAAGTTCTCATATGTAATATTAGTATGATTTTAAAGAGTAAAATAAAGAAACAGTCCGTTAGTAATTTACTGCTGGGACTCCTCTCCTCATAAAGAGACCTTGAAGCTAAATTTAATTACACCACGCTCTAATAATACAAATGTGTCTGAATTTAATACCGTACAGGTTTTATCACTTCCCTTCGTCACCGAGTACAGGATGAATCATGAAGACAAATTTTTATCATTTTTCATATAATACTCCTGAAGAACTGCTTTGGGTGGTGTTTTGAGACGCGTGAGTTTCACGATATCTGAGATCTTCTCGTCTGATTTCATGATTTTGTAAGGATTAATGCTTCTTAAGTAGCCATCCAAATAAGTCTAGGTTTCATATCATTATCCTCAATTGCCTCTTCAAAATTTTCTAAGTATGACTTGGTTGGGTGAACTGGCTCCGTTCCAGGCCTAAAAGAGTGTGATATCTTCGGTAAGGTCCATCATGCAATGTGCCACCCACTGGGCCACTCTAATTTATTAGAAGTATTAGAAATTCTAATACAATATATCTTTTCTAAAAATGAATCTTCAATTTTGTTCAATCTGTAAGTTTCGAAAGTTCATTCAATTTGAAACTTAAATATGAAACATTAATTTCATGGATAGTTTCGATCAACTTCTATTTTCGTTTGGAACTAATACTTCGATAATCTTTTTTGTGTATGGCAATTTTATTAGAGATGAAAAGGTCGGCTTACTATTCTTGATATTTTAATATTAAATTGAATGTACTTTCGTCTTGAACCTCTGTTAAAGTGGTGATGCACTAGTTTAGAGCACTGATGTTTCGTGTGCTTGATTTAAATTTATAAAGCTTGTCGTCCTTGGCAGTGGAGGCAAACATAGTATAGTAGCGTGTTAAATGAAGATCTGTCACATGTGTAATATCCACCAAAATACTTTGGAACGCGGGATTAGACTTGTAGGTCTAACCCACACTGTGGGACATTGACACGTTGTTACTTTTACTTTTAAGAGCAATCATTGCAAAATTAATTTAAAAAAAAATAATCTGAATTGAATTTTGAATATAACTACTAATACTCAATTTAAATTTATGTGATTTTGTTTTTATAGAAGATTCAAATAAAGCGAAAGAATTTGCCCTGAGTGGCGGAGATTTTATTAGCTCCTGTCTATAAAAGGAACGTTTATTGGGCAGTTACTGAGATTCAATAGAAAAATATCGGTATCTTTTATTTCATTTACAGCCGTGACAAGCCAACTTCTTTAATAATAGATATTGTGGGGTTTCTTTTGTATCTTATTGTATTTATTACGTTAGATCTATTATATTCGACTTAGTATTTTCGCCATTTGCTCTTTCATATTGGACGACAAATATAAATACATTTTAACCGTATACAACTAAATATTATATATGTCTAAAATAATAATTAATTTTGTTGGTTGTTGATAAAGTGAAAAAAAAATTAAACGAGCAGACGTATCGGAAATATTTATTACGGCCTTTGCCACGCGAATACATACCGGGAATCAGCTAGCCCACTTGTATCTACTCCAAGGCCCAATATTTATAAAATTAAATAAATTTACAGTTAGATCACTAACGGTAAATTGATTTAATTTTATAAATATTAAGTTAGAATATAAAATCCTTCTTATATATATTTAATCTATATTATATTTATAAGTCTGATAAAATAAACAATTTAAATTTGAAGCTCACTCGAGTGTACTTTAATTTAAAAGCTTACGATACAATAGACAAAAGAAAATCGTATAGAAAATTAATTAAAGCTTCATTAATGAAGACTCAGTTTAATTGAACTCTCGAGTCTCTATGATTAATTTTATTATGATAGTTAACGATCCTAAAACAGCTGTTCGAATGTAGTAATAGTTTAATTGATGTAGTTAAAATAAATATTAGTTTTATGCTTCTGCTAGTCCCGACTTTACACTGGTTCGGTTTAGGTTGTCGTCGGGGATAGTGCCATATAAAAATAATAGCTCAAAAATAGATCAATAAATTACACCAATATATATTTTTATATTAATATTATTAATATTACTCCGTATATGAACATATTTAATGGTTTTATTTTGATTAAAAATTAGTTCATTCCATTTCGATGTTTCAGATCATTTCATTTTCAGTGTAAATCGGTGGATGGAAACGACATATTAGTCGACTATGATGTAGGTACTTTCTTACACACGAGAAAAAATAAAATGTGTAACGCCCAGAATAGTACAGGCTATTTTTGGTAAGGATTTACATTTTCTTTGATTATTTTTTTTTTAATAAATTTAATATTACAATCGTCATTGCATTAATAGTTCAACATCACCGATCGTGCAACTTGTCTAGTACAGTATACTCAGAGCTAATACATCTTATTATTATAAGACCCCGTTTTTATTTTAAAAACCTATTGGCGCGTCTTCGTGGTAATACCTTCTTGTAAGTATACCGCGACGGCGAAGGGCGTGACGCTCTTTAATGCCGTCATGCCTCTTGGCCGCCGCTTTCGACTCCCTCGTGTGCATCGTACTTATACTATATATTTCGTTACAAAAATATGAAGCTCATTGTTTTTAGTAATGTTACTCCATATAAATATATTTGTTGGAGGGAGATCAGATATATTGTCACTATTATTGTACATCGTGGGTTATCGTGAATATAATACAAATAACACTTAGTGAATATTTAATTACACTTTATTACACGATTAGGTTCACACACAAAGTAATCGAAAATAAGAATTATAACACTCAAAGCACTTCAAGATCGGTGGGACAGCTCCCTGACCTCACTCGGCTTTTGCGTTGCAGTCAGTGTGATGTTGGCAGAAGCCCAGACCCGAGCGATGCTTTCAAAACTCCGTCGAAAGCGCCCTGAAGTTAGCACCGAACTACACCGAAGTCAGTTCACAACCATAGGCACGCTTCCTTTCCACTAAATGGCTGTACGATTGACCGGATGCGACATATATTTATTAATTATTTCAATAACCATTAAATTTTGACGGATTTCACCTTTGCCGGTTGTCATGTAAAGGCTGTAGTTTTTTTCTAATGCGTTCATAAACAAATTTTTTGTTCAGTCAAAATTATTCATAGTTGTCGAGAAAATTTTTCGTATTTTACGTTCTTTAAAAATTAAAGTGGTAAACAATACTTTTTTTATAAATAAATCGAAAAAATATAAATCAATATTTTATTTGCCTTTGAAACTTTGTACTACGTTCCTGTATAATGTTTTATTAACTTCGTTGTTACTCGTATGTTCGCCGTACGCAAATAGAATATTTTAATATAAATATTTTTGAGTGTCTTTTGACGACGTTCAGAAATTCACTTTTGTGGAATAGATATTTTCAGGTAAAAGTATCACATGTCTCAGACGTCTTTGTATTTGTCATACGTACTGGTATAAATTCAACGATAATTTGAATTTAGAATTATTTATACTTGCATAGAAAAAAAATAAAGATATATAATACGTATAAATAAGGGAGGAATATAACAACAGATGTTGATTAGTTTAACTATCACGAAGCATTAATCCGTATAAAAAAAGGTATGTTGTACGAAGTGTTAGGATAGTGCTGGCGAATAGATCGGTTGGCAAATGTTTATGTATGTCATTGGTTAAATATCACAATAGCACGGTTAAAATCCTCATTCCGGAACGGATAGCCAGTGATCCATAAAACTAAAACAAAGTTTTTGTATTGAGAAGCTGCATCATATATTTTGTTATATTTTAATTATATTTCAAAATAATATAGATCTATTAAGAATATTTCTAAAAAGTTTTAAAATTATTCATATTGCGGAACGGCTCCTTTCATAAGGAGAGTCATACATAAATAGTTTCATTTTCATGAATTTTTGTCAATTCCCTTTTTAAAGATTACAAGTAAATTAAATCATTTCTTTATATTTATTATTACTTTTAAATAAGGCGACCTTATCTTTGTAATGTATGTAATGCTTAACTGAAAAATTTTTCTAAGCCAATACACATTAAACTCGAAGAAAAATATACAGCGCGTTTCGGAGAAGGGTATAATAGGCTATTTGACTGGTTTTTAAAATCCATTTTATATTATTTAGGTGAGGTTAAGGAACTCAGTAAAAGTTGCGTATTTTAATTCTAGTATATAGTAATATTTGCTGAAAATTATCAAATTAAAAATTCAATATTTAAATAGTGCGCGAAAACGCTTCATTGAAAATATAGCGCTGCAATGGGGTCGGTGACGTCACTTGCCTGTATTGTAATCTGTGGAACATATAATCCACATACTGTAGGCAAACGAGGTTAACAAGCAAGTGACGCCATCATAAATCCGACCAATTAGGAGCGTTTTGTGTCACATGACAAACGTTTAAAAAAAACATTTTTATTTATGGATTTTTGAATAAATTAATTATTATTTTCAACTTTCGTTAATAAATAACCATTTTTAAACTCATAATATATACTGATTACAATAATTGACATTTTATTTTTGGGATTGTCTAATAGCCTATTATTATCTATAATTATTATTTGATTTGATATTATAGGAGTAGTTGCTCTTCAACCTTTAAATCTAGACGATTGACGTAAAAAGCTCGACTTTCTTGTTATTTTTTGTTTAATAAAACAATATTTAAACAATTCCTATGCCAACGAATACATCTCAGTACCGGAAAACGCAATACAAAGTACTGTTGTCTTAATAGAATATTCATTGTGTGCGGTGTCTACCCGAGCATATAATGCATATAACCGCATCATTAATTAGTTATATTATTATAACGCAAATTAGGTTCAAATAAATAAATTAATTTAGCAACGATAAGTTTAGCCGTATAGCGATGTCATAGACACTGGTCGGATCCTGAACAAAGCCCAGTTATTATAATATTTTCAAAAATGATCGTTTCACATATGGATAATTGACGTTAAGAATTTTATTGCAACGCTATTATTCCATTATCTTCATATACTTGTACATTCCGATCCATTATTTGTAGCCTTTTGGTAATAGCAAGCAATTTAGTTCTTTGTAATTTGCCTCGATAGTATCTAGTAATCTAAATAAATCTTAACCGATGATTACCGGTTCAAACCTAGGCAACCTAGGCAACCTGTTTATAAGTCATCAAGTAAAACATCGCGTGGAAATTTGCATATGTCTAATTTACTGCAATTCTGTCATTTGTGTATGCACCAAACCACATTGGACTTGCATGTTAGACCAAGCCCCAAACCTTGTATGCTTAGCCCAGCAGTGGGAAATTGAAAGTGATTTTTTAATTTTATTTTATATACTGTAATCTCCGAAACGTCCTGAACCTTCGAGTAAAAATGTTTGGTACAATGGTTAAGGTGAACAAAAATATTCTCTTCATTGTTTAATATAGTTAGTTTTTTTTCGATAGATTTGGTAGTTCTTGCCTTTGTGATTTTTATTTTTGTATTATATATCGATCTCAAAATCCCATTTACACCACCGCGATGTTCAGAAATTCACAACAGCACGAATTTTTAGGCATTCTCTCCGTGGGACCCACTTTTGTCGGTTGTCTTTCCAAATCGATGTGACTCGGGAACCTTCAAGTGAGAAGCCTACTCCTTGAAGGCCGTCAATGTACCTGCAAGCCCCTGGTGTTGCAAATATCCATGGGCGGTCAATAGTCACTTTTCATCAGGCGGACTCCTACTCGTTTGCCTAAAATGTCATGAAAAAATGTCTCAGTTATATTGGGGGACGTTGTCTTGCCTGTGAATATTAATAGTAATGGCGATCGATTGAACACAATACAAATTGATGTACTGTAGCAGCAGCTATCTGTGAGCTTCTACAAATATATAATTGTCACCTTAAAATTATATACAAAATATTGTGAACCTTAAAATACTGCTTACGCTGCTAATAAGTTGAATCATTGTTTACGATCTTTCGACAGTTTACACTCTCGCGACATCGATTATAATTTAATTGTATTTAAAGAATCACGATAATATATATATTATATATAGCATATCTATATATAAAGTTCTATATAAAGTTAGCACATGTACGTACTAACTTTCATAGTGATCGATCACAAATTGTCGAAGTCTATTAATCTGAAACAGATATGCGAACATTCCTTTTTATATACTAGTGGTTACCAATTGGTTGATTGTAGTTCATCAATACTTACATTATAAATGCGAACAGAGCTCTGTCCGTCTGGTTTAACTGCTAAATCACTTAACTGAATTTGATGGGTATGAAGCAAGCTTGAACACCAAGGAAGCTCATACTTTTTTACTTGAAACCTACGATCGTCCCTCCTAACATGAATGAAGCCGGGCGAGAACTAGTTGTTAATAAAAGTGAGACTTGGTATCATAGAAATATGTATAGAAGATACATTGTTTTTAATTCCATTGGGTTACATTTTATTATTATTTTTGAAAAAAATAAATGGTAAAACTCAAAATTTACTACTGGGTAGGGCCACTCACTTATCAGGTATTCTGCCGCCACAGAGCAATACTAAGTATTATTGTGTTCCAGTTTGAAGGATGAGTTAGCCAGTGTACCACAGTATGCCACAAGGGTCCTTACATCTTACTTCCCAAGATTATTTGCGCATCGGTAATGTTAGGAATGATTAATACTTCTTACAGTCCCCGTTCGCCAGTTCATCTACTTTGTTAATAAAAAATAATAATTTTCTGAAATGAGCTAAATCTCGTTTTCCAAAAGTACTATTTTGGTGCTTTTGCGTTTCTTGTTTTCTTATGATTGTGATCATAAGATCCTTTCTTAATAAATGAGAAATTGGTCACAAACATGATTTTATTGTATTTGGACTGGGAGATCCACTTATTATCCAATTATTAGCACTTTCAAACTAACTAATAAACTATTCAGTATTGCCATATATCTCTTGTTTGAATATATGACTACATTTGCGATTTTTGGATCGTATTTTAGGCGCTGCTAATGGTATATCGATGTAGTGAGCCACACATTTTACGACAGGAATATTAATACCTTTGTTCTAATATGAACTTTACGATAAAGGAATTAAGATTCAAAATCGTACATTTATTATTATCAGAATAGGCTAATCAGAGTTTCGTAAAATATATGGTCTTGTTTTAGTTACCTAATTGGTTTATCCCTATATATGTATTGTGGTCCATGCTATTTATATTAAAATCTAGACAGTTATTTTGATGACTAACCGATTTTGTATATACAGTCATACGGCTTTTTAGGCTTTATCATATTAGAGTAATGTCCATTATTACACTTTGAACAAGTCAAGGTTGGTTTCCAAAAATAAACTATATAAAATTAAGGTCAATGACCTACATAGAGGCAAAGACTCTTTGAGAAGAAGACCTAGGCCCCAATGAAGATTGCTAGATAAACAGGTGGCAGAATTTCATCCAACATATGCACGTTTCCACACAACTCTTCCTCAAACTCATACTATTTGTTGTTCTAACCCGCGTTCATTAGTTAAGATGTGATCCTTAAGCAAGTGAGTGTTCGAACCACAGATCAATCTGGGCTTCTATAAAATATTATAAGTAAAAAAATAAGTTGCCATTTTTTTATTTGAGTTGGTGATACCTATCCAGATGGACTTGCTTCATGCAAGCCCTAGGTGGTAACTGGTAGGACTTGCTATATTATTATTCAAACTTACTCAATATTATCACCGAATTAAATAAACGTACGCATACATTATGGCAGCTAACGTCCACCATATTAAGAGACCAATATGGCGGACGTTAGCTGTAATGTAACAGGCTTATTGTAGTTTGTAATAATTGTAATTATGCTGAGTTACATTATAAACAAACGTATTTCATGTATATATAATTAGTGTTAGTAGAAGCTTATAGTATTTGCGTTACATGTATCCAATTAAATTAAGCCTTGGTACATGTTCCTTAACATGCTTGACCAATTACCATATGCGTATAACGCTATGTTGGTTGCAATGTTGGTGGACAGATGGCTCTTATTGTTTCATTTGGCGTACACACAATTTAAAATTGGAACACACGTGTCTTTCGTCAAGTGTTGGACTGAAAGTTTGGTTTAATTCGTTACGATAGAAGTTTTACAGGTAAAAATATCATTGTTATTGTGGAAGGTATAGGTGTATAGTTCAAGTGTAATTGTTTTAAATAATATTTGATTATAACAAAAACTGGAATATATAAATATTGTAAACTATTGTAATTTCAGTAGTTTAAGATGAAAAAATAAAATCACGTTTTATAATAATGCTCCGATATCTATATTTTACAATCCCTCGCAATCATGTAATTCTTTTAGTGACAGTTCAATATAAAAAAAAAATGGAATATCTGTATTTATGCCAGTCTTAAATATAATGCCACATAAAATAATATTAATTAAAGTACAACAAATTATTAAACAGCTGTTTACAACACTAATTTTATAAGAACATAATAATGAAAAATAAATAGTTTCGATTAAAATCATTATATATTATAATATGATATTATTATTATGACATTCTATGACGGAAAACCCGTCTTGGAGGTTAGGGTCACTCGCTAACACTATATTAAATATTGCTAATTATTTGATGTTCCCGTTTACTTGAAGCTGGGTTAGGTATTTATTTATGCAGTAGGTATATTTGGTACTGTTACGTCTTATTAATGAATACACCTCGTCCATTGTCACCAAGTTCCAAGCTAGAAGTTTCTTGGTGCCTGTTCCTGACATGGTTGACCAAACATCCAATCTGGTCGCATAGCGCTATATTGGTTACCAATAAGACAGATTGCTCTAATTATTTCGTTTGGCGTAAAAGTACAATTTATTACTGGAACATTAGTGTCTTTCGTCGACATGTCGTCGATTGAATTTAACGATAATGTTCGTATCAAGTTTTAAAAATAGAATATTAAATGAGTGTATAAAAGTTGTGTCCTAAGCTTTAGAACCACGTTTTTCGACAGCTGAATGAGTCCCAACTGGTGTAAATAATTATTCTTTGTTCACTAGCAGTGAAATACGTTTTTAGAGTTTCGAACACTTCTGTTTTTATATGGTTTTCAATACAGTCTGTATAGGTTTCATGTTAAAGTAACTATTTCATTATCTCTTCTTCCTTCCTGCCAGTACGTCAATAGTTTTTAGTTACGAAGATGCATTCTGATTTGAAGTTTATATAAAAAATAATCAATCCTATTTGAATTGAAAACCTTTTCGAAGAAAAAATCCTGTAAAGGGAAATTACTTTTATTCCCTACAAGCGAAGGTCACATTAAATATTGGAAATGAACAAAACAAATCAAACATTTTAATCATTTCTAAAAGCAATAAATTGCGGACTTTTCGATCAGTTACAATTTGACGATAAGTTTTTGAGTAATTTATAGAATTCCATAAAGTTTCTCAGTTAGGAATCTTATCTGATAAATGTTTCCCTTTCAGGAATCTTCAAGCGTTATCATTTTGAACTTTAATATTATTCAAGTGCCAATTATTACAACTGAGGAAATATTATATAAGAGTCTGTCATCGACAATGATAAAATATATTTAACTTACTCTCATTGAGATTAAACAGCTTCGTTGCTCTAATGTAAGAGCTATTAAGACTGTGGGGTTGCGAACGATTGAGGCCTTGCCAGTTAAGTAAGTATGAAGGGGTTAGTGAAAAAAAAATTTACGTCATGGCGGCAGATCGACAGATTGCGTGAGCGTTTGGTACAGAGAGCATCTGAGAAGAATTTCAGTACATAAAATCCGGAGTGTGTAACAGGCTTAGACGACCTCGCTTATTGTTACGGAGGAAATGAGAGGAAGCACCAGTAGACTTTTCCTGAAATGCCAAACATGGACAATATCCCGATATATCACGAAAAACAGTGAAAAGTTCTTGCGAAATTGTCTTTATGAGAGTGGACACTATATGGTGATAAGAACAAAATAAGTAAACTGTTTACATATTGAACAACAAGAGTAAAGTAAGTAGTTAAAGTTGTCCAAAGTAGGCTCATTTTCACTAAAATAATACCAAACATCGTGTCCATTTGCAACTGCAGTACAATTCTATTATAAACCTTTTTTTACTGATTTCATGTTTCTTCTTTTTGACTTTCGATAATTACGAACTCAAATATTTTGCTACTGTTAGTTTTTGTAATTTTATCTAATAAAATATGTTAAATTTATTTTTAATGAGGAAGCTTTGCCTCCGCTTTTATTCTACAGTTAAAAATAGTAAGCAGTCACCTGAAAAATTAGAAAAGGGTATTAAAGCTAAAAGTTTGAGTAACTGCATTTAGAGGGCTATTCGCGCAATCTATAACCTAGTAGCCAAGGAATCATTAAGGTATAAATTTAAAGAAATTAAGATATTGACTGTTGCTTCTCAATATATATTCTGTAATGTTTTGTATGTACGGAAACATATTAATGTTTTTATGAGAAAATGTGATTCTCATAACATTGGTACAAGGAACAAACACAATCTTGTTACTCCTGTTACTCGACTGCATAGAGTCAGTAACTCTTTTGTGGGGCAATGTCTGCAACAGGATCCCAGAAAGCGTTCAATATGCTTCTGTTGCGAAATTTAAAAAAATTGTTAAGGAACGCTTGTGTGCGAAAGGTTACTATACAATTAGTGAGTTTATGTTTGATAGCACACCTTGGGAATGAAACGATCGCCTCCTGGCTGTTTCTATTCAAATACAATTATGTATATAATTAATTTGATGTAAAAAAAAAGACTCGCTGTATTTCTTTCGCCGGTTCTTCTCAGGTCAGGGTGTTTCCTTTTCCGAACCGGTGGCAGTGTTTAATTTGACCATCAATAAGAAAGTGTAATAATTCTATATTGAATAAAGGAATTTGAGTTTGAGTTTGAGTATAGTGTCCAGCTCATAAAGGGCCAAAGTCAGAAAGTTTTTGTCTCTTTCGTTTTTATTCCCAGCAGTAACCCAATGCTTAAAATACTTACAGTGACTTCATTTAGAACAATAATATCAAGATTATTTTGATATTAACTTACAAATATTTAATAAGCACGAGTAGTAAAGACAAACTTGAAACAAGAAGATTCTGACTCTGTTAAGTCTTGGGTGGGGGGGACCTCACTGGTGACCGTACATTGAACTTTAAATGCGGCTTAAAGTCTTATATTATTTTGTTATACATGTATTTTACGCGGTAAACTCAAAAACTACGAATGGATTGTCATACTGTTTTCAAATGGTCGGAGAGATTTATGTGAAAGTTTTAGGTGTATAATTCATTACGATTTTAAGAACTGGTGTACGGCGTACGTAGTTTTATGATTTAAACGTAATATTTAGTCCTTTATTCTATACGTGCGCAGTCGTAATGGGTAATTATCTTATCTTAGCCATTTTTAAGAAGCAACTATTCTTAGAAGCCACTATTGACCACTATTAGCTGCATTCTATTTTCAAAAATTACCAATATTGTGATTATTTAACCATTGTTCCATATTTTAGGGTTATACTGTTTGTCAATTACTTTGATTGATACACGAAATTGGAAACTTATAGGTGACATATTTAATAAATAGCCCTTAGTGTGTCCGGAATGACAACATTTCGTCTATACCCTTGACCTGAAACAGTTTATCACTCCGTGGTTATATTTATTGTATTGTTCTAGTTTTATAATAATACGGTTTTACCTACAAATGTTGTCGAGAAGGTGATTAGCTTAACAATGATGTCTTCTTCTTTCCAATGAAGAAACTATGATAGCCGAAAGGGAGAGAACGATGTTTATCTATACATATATGTAAGTGTAGGTTAGTGATTACCAAACATTCTACATCTACTACTTATGTACGTTATCACATGGGGTGGAGTGAGCTAATGGTAAATACGTCACGAATTCCAATAGAAGTTGACACTTTAAGTTCATCTCAGAATCATAAGATGGTATGTTCGTATTTACGAAGTTTTTTATTTTATTTTATGAAATATGTAGGCGGATGGAAAATCGGCCTATTTTATGTTTAGTAATCTCAGCCCATACATATTGTCGCCGTAAGGCTTTTTTACTGGAGTTTGCCGCTGGACTTGTCGCCTCGTCAAGTTGATGTACAAACTACGGTACGTAAGTGGGCTTCACTGGATGTGAAACTTTTCAAGGTTTTTTTCTCTACATGGCCATGCCATGCTATTTACTTGGAAGGTTCAGCGCAATAAACGAGTACTTCTACTACATCTTATCCCAAAGTGAATTTCCCACGTCGTACTCTCCTCTTGTTAATCTTTCTGTGTGGGCTTGCACAGAGCCCTACACTGAGGTGACTTTTATGGTAGAAAATTTTAAATAAATAAGTAAACTAATAGGTGGTATATAACTTACCTACTCCAAGTAATGTTGTAAAACAATAAATAAATTAAACGTAACAGTAGTTAGGACTTTTTTAATCAATTTATTACAAGTACTAAAAAATACGTAAGAAATATACACAGAAGCTGACGAGATCCTTTAGAATTTTGCGAATTTCTCGTTATATTGGAATTAGTATACTTTAACGGAATTTCTTTTGAAGTGGAAAAGTGGAATTGTTTACCGTTACAAGCAAATTCCTTTTAAAGCTTATGCTATGTCAATTTTAGAACTTACTGCGGTGATTATATAAGATACTAGCTGAACCTGCGGCTTTACCTTTACCGTACGAAATTTATAAAACACAAACTTCCAACCCCCGTTTTACCCCCTTAGATGTCTACATCATATAAGGAACCTACCTGTCAAATTACAAGTTTGTAAGTGTTATAGTATCTGAGATATAGTAATTAATCAGCGAGCGGTATTTCGCTTTTATATGTTATTATATACATTAAGACAATAATAACGTATTATGTACATACATAGAATAATGTATGGATTTTTATATTAACTAACGCAACTCGATGTCTTTTCTCTCTCTTTTCTCTCTCGATGTCGATTTGGAAGCAAGATTACAGAATCTAGTACTAAACTTTAATTTAACGCTATAGCAAATTATGGTTTTGTTGCTTTTCTCAACTTTGGACCATTTTTAACCATTCAGACATAAATATGGGTCTATCGTACACTTATTTTTATAAAAATCCTTTTCAATAAATAGTTCGTAATATAAAACCTAGCACATGCACCTATTTAGATTAGTAAATTAATAATGTGGGCGCGTGGGAAGTTCTACTCCTTTATTAAAAATAGTTTTTAATTGCATGCAGATAAATAATATAGTATGTTATATATGTTAAATATAATCCTTTTTTTCACCACACTATAATACTCACTTAGAAATTTTAACATTCACAATTTAAATTTGTAATAAAATAGACATTGTTAAATGAGATTAGGTGCGAAGTTATCTATTTCGACACTCAATAAATATTAAAAATAGGCTAAAGTTACACTTGTGTTATTAATAAATTATATAAAATAAGTATAACTTGAATAATGTGTAATTTTTAACACTTAAACTAAACTATAGTTGCCGTTTTTTTATCTTTAATTAAAAAAAAATCTTACCGTAAGTTATCTATAAAAGTTATATATAATATATAAAATAAATATTAAAAATAGGCTAAAGTTACACTTGTGTTATTAATAAATTATATAAAATAAGTATAACTTGAATAATGTGTAATTTTTAACACTTAAACTAAACTATAGTTGGCGTTTTATCTTTAATTAAAAAAAAAATCTTACCGTAAGTTATCTATAAAAGTTACGTTATATTCCTAGTACGATACCTTACAAATTGTTACGTTATAGGCTCCCGGCATTTGTGTGCTTTGTAACTATTGATTCGATATTGAGCATTAATTTGCATGGGAGTGTGTTGTTTTTACAATGTAGGACAAATAGTATAATTACAGGTTGTACATAAAACTGCTGCAATACAGGCGAGTGCTGCCCTTGAATAGTTTTGTTAGATGATAATTTTTTTATGTAATCGCCGATTGGCAAATGAGCAACCTGATGGTACCTACTCACCACTGACATTGGCACTGCAAGAAATAACGCATTACTTTCTTCACCACCAACCTTAAGAGCTAAGATGTTATGTCCTTTGTGATACTACATAGACACACTCACCTTTCAAACCGAAACACAACAATACTAATTATTGGCGTTTGACGGTAGAATATCTGATCAGTGGGTGGTAAACCAGATCCAATTAAATCCCTACCACCAAGTAGAGGTATAAAATGAAATGAAATTGGCGCAGTGCTTGCATTTAAAGTCTGCATTTATTACCTTTGTAATGTAGCGACAAATCTATGCTTATTCATTGCTTTATAAACTATTGATAAGCGGGTGTTTTGTTAAACATTGATATCTTTCTTTCTCTGAAGACACGTCATTGTTTAACCCATCGTGTTGTAAACAAAATTATAGGTAAAGCCGATACTGTTTAAATAAAAAGTCGCCTTATTTATCGTCGTTGAAAATAAAAATTCTTTGGCATTAAAAAGCAGAATTATTATAAATCGTGTATTACACTTTGCGCTAATTTCATGAGATACATTGAATTTCTGAATTGGCAACGAAACGAGTGTTTTGGCTCCAGCGAGGCGCACAATATGACAATGTGAGCGTCATAAATGTTTTCGATATTGAAAAAAAAAATTTAAGCCGTCACAATTCGGACTATTTTGTTATATTGAGGTCTGGATAAAATATTTATTTTTTATTAAATTCGTTATATCTTTTAAATCATTTGCTTTTATTTTACGCTTATATACTATTTTCATATCAAAGCGTATAATAGTCCGACAGTCGGTTTTTTTTTCGATTTAAATATCGGACGACTAGAAGCATTAACGTATCGAAGAGTCTAATAGTCCGAATATAAACAAATCATACGTTCGATTAGTCTTCCACTAATCCGATTAATCCGAGCCGAGATGGCCCAGTGGTTAGAACGCGTGCATCTTAATCGATGATTTCGGGTTCAAACCCAGTCAAGCACCACTGAATTTTCATGTGCCTAATTTGTATTTATAATTCATCTCGTGCTTGGCGGTGAAGGAAAACATCGTGAGGAAACTTGCATATGTCTAATTTCAACGAAATTCTGCCTCATGTGTATTCCACCAACCCGCATTGGAGCAGCGTGGTGGAATATGCTCCAAAAACCTCCTCCTTTCCTCCAAGGAAGAGGAGGCCTTAGCCCAGCAGTGAGAAATTTACAGGCTGTTAATGTAATCCGGTTAATTAAATATTTTTTTGTAAATTAACATAATTTCTGAAATTTGATTATTTCTTTATTTTTTGTTCGTCTGATTATCGGATGCCCGGTATCGTCCTTTTCATTACTCATATGATGTGTCCACACATCAACGGCCGGACCTGGATATTTGGATTAATTCAATTAAGAGATTGGAATCATGGTAGACTATGTGTATGTAAGCTCCGATATGGTATATACGGTAGGTCCCTAGCTTGAGATATACATATTTTTATTTGACTTACAAATGTTTTCTTAGATTGTCATCAGTACATATAGTTATAAGCTGTGCTACCTTTATATAAATTTTATTAAAATACAATAAATAAGCTGTTAAACTTTAACAACTAAAACCAGATTATGTGTTATTATTTCGGTTATTTGACGAATCTTATTTCGTCTATATTGTTATAATATACTCGTAGTATCAAAAAGATTTAGGCAACCTACTAGTTACTCAAATCTCTTTGATACTCGTCTTTATACGAACAAATAATCCTCAGGATAATATTGGGATCAGCACACGCTCGCCGCACGAGAGACGCGGCTTGCCCTCTCATTATAGCCAAAAGCACAGCTTCCGTTGAATAACGAGATGCGCCATCGAAATATATTGCTTTCCAATCACGATCGATCCAAGCGATCTATTCGCTTTTGCAACACTACCACACAACCATTTTACTTGCTTGTAATACCGATCTATAAAAATGTTCCAAAATAACTAACAAAGTGAAAACAAGAATTTTCATTAACAGAAAAGCACCAGTAAAACACTGATAATGAATACGTATTAAGAATATTCGAATGGCTAGTTTACGTATATTTAGCGCAATATACGAAACTAAGCGATCCTACAATTACGATACGACTTTATCCTTCTCTCTTTCTCTACGAGAAAAGTATGTGTTCCGACAAAACCATATTAAAAATCTTATTAAGTTAAGTAGCTCGCGTACCTAAGTGTTAGGTGTGTAATTTACTATATGGATAAGTGGAAAAGAAGAAATTTAATGGACTAGACGTTAGTTTACTTGCATTGTAAATTTATTTATGTTCCATTTTATTAACTTGTAAGGAGTATATCGAGGTAATTTTATTTTTCCTGATGTTATATCGAAGTTACTCTTCGAACTTGAATGTAATCTTGTGAAGTATGTTTAGTTAGCCCGTTTTAATTGTCCCATAACAATTAGATAAAGGGTACTTAAACAAATCGTGTCTTTGCATAATTGGTTATAAAATATCAAGTATATTTGTTCGGGTCACATTGGATATTCTCTTTCGGGAGCGAAGAAAAGCTGACGGAGGATTTCATAGGTCTTTCAGTTCCAATTATAAAATTGAACATATCTATCACTGTAAATGCTTAATGACTTATAGTAACTACAGGCACAAGGGACATAAAATCTTTGTTCTCAAGGTTGGTAGCGATGGCGAAGTAAGGGATGGTTGATATTTCTAGCAGCGCCAATGTCTATGGGCGGTGGTGACTACTTAACATTAGGTAGTTAACACCATTTGTCGGCTACCAATTACATAAAAAAATAAGGCTTTTTATACGTAACACTTGCCCAACCCTTAAAACGCGAGCGAAACTGCGGATGACTACTGATATTATCATTAGAAAAATATATTTATTTTTTTACCAATTGTTCTCCTATTTCATAAGTATTTACTATTTATACTGTTACTTGTAACTAAAAAAACGATCATTTGTTTATAATAAAGATTCGTTAAATATCCCTTCCATATTATCTTTGTAGTCTTAAGTTTCAGCATGGTCATTGTGTTAGCAGCGTCACACATAAATATAAGTTGTAGTAAGCGTTGTTATCACTGATAGGATCTGTTTAATTGGAGGAATGAAAGATGGCATGCTGCGCCGACACCAAAAAGTTAAGGATAGGAGGATGAGGATGATGAGGTTCTGTTTAGTTGGATAACACAATGTTTCTAACACAATTTTTATCATCTATGAGTTAATCATGTATATTAAATAATAAAATTGATATAAATACAAATAAAAAAAACTCAACGATATATTTTATTGTGTAAATTGAGTTAAATGTCTCTATAATAATGAAATGTATAATAATGAATTTGGTATAAACAATGGTTGGTGTACTTCAATAAAACAAAAAAAAAATTGCATTAAAATATCTTCTATTTGAAAATTAAACCTTTCACAAATTCTCTCAATAGGTGCTTAATTGAAAATCTCAGCTTTGAACGCAGCTTGACAGAACTGTAAAATTAGACTCATCTGCAATGGAAATTAATTAAGGCGACCGTGTATGGAACAGAGCTAGGGAGGGATTTTAATATCTGACACTCATGAGAGCTGTTCAAAGTAAGATTTCTTATTTAGGTCTGTATTTTTACAAGCTTTTTACTTGGCGGTCTGGGTAGGTACCACCCACTCATCAGATTTTATACCGCCAAATAACACTACACTGCATTGTTGTGTTCCGGTTAGGGTGAGTGAGCCAGAGTAATCACAGGCACAGGGGACATAACATCTTATTTCTCTTAGTAAGGAATGGTTAATATTTCTTACAGCGCCTTTGTCTATGGGCTGTGGTAACTACTAACCATCAGGTGGACCATATGCTCGTCCGCCAACTAATGCCATAAAAAAACTTTACTTGTTTGTATGTATGGGTTGAATCACACACTCAACAGACTGAGCTGAAATTTCTCACTTTATGAGCAAGTGACTAAATTTTATAAATAATATAATATCTCTTCACAATATACATACGAGATGGTAACGTTGTATTATTTGGCGTTCGTACTACCCACGAGACCAATTCATCTTGTGATTTTGGTTAAAATTAAGCGTTATTGTTATATATTTTGCACGCATTTTCACATTACGAATATTTCTCTTTTCCCATAAGAATTTAAAAACTTAGAATTTTCATTTAGATATATATCAAAACTTTGTGTAAAGCCTAAAGTTAAAATGACGGCCTGTTAATATCCCACTGCTGGGCAACGAGACGAATACAGCAGTGATCCTATAAGGGTTTCGTTTACTCATTAGACATACGAAAAGTTTAAAATAATTATACCTACTCAGTTTAATGTTACGAATTAGAATTAATATGTGTATCCACTTATATACTACTAACAGTAATGTTCTATTATAAATGAATTGTGTAAATATGTGAATCGTAGTTTGTTTTATTTCTAAAACTACCTATGACTCTGAATAAAAATAATCAATATAACACATGTTAATGTATAGAATATTAATCTCTTTATCATTCTATTTAAGTTAGGGCCAGTAAATACCCACTGCTGGGCAACTGCCTCATCTCGAGGAAATGATATATAACTTTTTCCACCATATTGCTTCAATGTGGATTGCCGGATACACTTTTTACGGAATGTCATCCGAAAAAAGGAAGATTTTCTGTATAAAAAGTTACTTTAACGTTTAAATGATAAGATAATCATACCATTAGCTATGTAATTATACTTCGAAATAAGAAACAGTTGCAAAAAGCGTAACGTCGGATACTTGTGAAATTTGACAATGGCATTTTCCACCAGAGCTTTAAACAAGCGAACAATCCGAGTTAATGGACCAAATCCGGAAAATCACCGCTAATGGACTCGATAAAGACTTAGCTGTTGTAAAATGCTGACTAACTAATAGTAAGAGTAAGTTAAACTGTAATAGCTTTGAATATTCTACCTCCTACCCGATTTAAATCTTATTGCAGTTTGTAGTGTTCATTAAAGTTTCACGTAACTTTGGCCGTGATGCCAATAGCAAACACATTTATTTAAAACAAAATAAATTACTTTATAATTTTACTAGCGACCCGCCCCGGCTTCGCGCGGGTACAATGCTGGCACTAAATATACTACAGAATGTCTTACAACGTTCACATTTTTTCAGTCGTTGGACGATACAAACCGCTATGTCCTTGCGTTTTAAATCTGTAATATCTTCAAAAATATTCATTTAAATTACATGCTGTAAAGGGCCTTGTTGATCTTTATTAAATTCACAATGTATTTAAGGTATTTCATTGGATAAGGATTAATACTGTATTTTAAAATCGCTTCCAAAATAAGCTATTATTTCGCGTAAAAGTTAAAGGTTAAAAGATGGTTATTGTGTGTTATCCCTACGAGATAGACAAACCATCACGGACTTTTTGAAGACCTTTTTAAGGTGTACAATACTCTCTTACATTATTTTGTTCTATCTCGTTGTGTTCAGCCAGCGTTTGCAATGTAAGCACAAAAAATGTGTTTATTTACGACATCACTTCAGATACATCTACAATTATCAGTGTTTCTCTACAATATTGTACATGTATTATACATATAAACATTTATCTTGAATCGATCTATCTATTAAAAAAGGCCGCATCCAAATCCGTTGTGTAATTTTAACGATTTAAGCATACATACGGACAGACGGTAATCGACTTTGTTTTATACTATGTAATGATTTATTCCATGACGAGTTGTCGCCCGCGACATCGCCCGCGTCCTAGTGTATGAAATTCGTGATGATCAGTTGAAACGTCGAGATGTTAATGTATAAGAAACATATAAATAAACTCATTTTCGTATTAAGAATATTTGGATAGTTCGTGTATAGCATTCCTTAAATGTTGGGATGGGTCAATGACCTTAACTCTCCAAGTAGGGGGAACGAAGTTCTAAGTTTAAACATGTTGTTCAACATGGAATTGGATATATGTCCCTGGATTGCTCCCAAAATATGCATGACTCATCTTTTATGTATTTTTACTTAAATCCTCTCAAGTACAAAGCCCGACGTCAAGCATAAAACAGAAGTCAAGTAAGTATATTTTGAAAGTTAAATGTCATTATCTGTGAGGAGTATTTAAAGTTTTGTATAATTGTTTCGGATTTATTTTGCAAACTTATTTTTTCATTTTTGTTACCAACAGATTGTTTCAAATCTTGGATATATCTAAAACATTCGATATATTAATTGATGGTATACTTACTGGCAATCTAAGCTTATAAAAAACAAACCCCGTAAATTAGAAAAATTAATTACTATTAAAAAAGACTAATAAGCACTCGAGGTAAGATGTAGGCTAGTTGATATTACGGCTCAACAGCACTGGTTCAAATTAAAATTGGTGTATAATTTTTATTTATATTATAAATGCGAAAGTAAATCTGTCTGTCTGTTGCTCTTTCACGGTATAACCAAAGGTCCAAGTTTCACGAAATTTGTTATGAAACAAGCTTGTGGTTCATCTAAGGACAGGGAGATAGGCTACTTTTTTATCCCAACACCTGACGACTTACCATTAAAACGCGAGCGAAGCCGCGGGTAGCGACTAGTTTATCTATAAATTGTATTAAAGTATCTTAAAGTATATATTGTATCTTTGCTTATATCTTCTAAACCACTCAACGGATTCTGATATGCTTTTCACAAACAAAAAGAGCAATAAATGTACCTATATATGATTTATAAATATTCTGAACGAAATGGCGAAAAATGTAGTATGGCGGTATTTAATCCATAAATAAAAGACGTTTACTTGGCTAACGACCCTTAGGAGACATTATAACAATGTTCTTGAAAATTGTAAGTTTTAAAAAGGTCGTATTTTCTATAGTAAACTCATAATAAGTATTTTTTATCTGTTATGGATTAGTAATAAACTAAAGATTGTTTGCAAGACCATTTTCTCAAATGAATGATTAGTCCTTATTTAGATAAACGTGTTGTTTACAATGGGCATTTAATATATATTTGTCTTGTACATTTTTATCCGAATACATAATCGATCTCAAATTACGTGCAATGAAAAATTCCGGCGTTTGTTCTGGTATAACGAGTGATCAGATAACTGGCTATAACAATAAAATTTGAGCTCGGCTGTCATAATTAGAGAAATTTGATTCTTTGAGCCGTGGACAAATTTAGATCTGTTTCACAATAAAATAACGACTCGACTTTCTACTTGATTAATATTTCTCATCTATAAGTATATACAAGTTATTAAATGAAATTATCTTTTTAATGTTTTATTGCTGAGAGCACTTCTCATTTCCTTTTTAATCAATTGCGCCCGTACGAAGCCAGGTTGGGTCGCTAGTGAACGAATTATTAAGTTATTATTTAATAGCTAAAGTTCGTAAGTTAAGCTAGCGTATAACGTACGAAAAATTGTATTATTATTTGAGTTAATACTCTTTAAGTATACGTTTGTGTGCTTAGTTATTGTGAATCAATCAAGCTTAATAATTATTTAAATAACATTTGGTCTATAGGTAGAATCTCATATCTTAAAAATGTAGTAAAATATTAATTAAATAATGTAAGAATAAATTATTTTTAAATTGGAAATATTATTACAATATATTAATTTATTGCTAGCGAAGTAAGTAAGTAGTGGCTGTAGGTGGTTCATCTTTGCTTATAACACAAATTTAAATCTAAGCTCCACCACCAAATGTCACGAGATGTTCTTGTTAATTAAAATCGTCTTCACAATTCACTTTCGAAAGAAAAATAAAATATAAAATTTTCGGATAATAAACATAACGGATCCTAAACAGGGCTTTATTCCCCAAGGGTGGGAGCGACACGTAGCCCAAAATATATAATGGTTTTTCTAAGCTGGCTTCGCACGAAAGCGTAAAACGTGACAACTCATACGAGTTGCTAATAAATAATTTATTTTTAAGAACGTTCATAGGATTAAAATATAACATGCGCAACTAACACCCGCATTGTATCGTAACATTAACTAACAATAACTAAACTCATATATAAGAGCTTAGTGCAACCAGAATGTGCTCCGTTTGGGTAAGTTTCAAAACCTTTTTAAAACAAACATTTGATAATCATCCAGTAATTGTATCAATACGAACAAAGAACTGATATTCTGTAAAGGATTCACGATGTAATCTGCTCCATTGCTGATTGATAAACGCTTACGTTACGTCAAGATACTGTCTCTACAGAGCACGAGATGAATTTTGAGCTCAAAGTCAAAGGCCGGTTCCGATTAAATCGACATTGGTCGAGATTCGTTATCTATCCTTAAGGTGATCTGAATTCGACTTCCGCAAACAATTGATCGGCCTTTTTGCGATTGGCAGCTTTCACCTTTGAGTATAAGCTTTAGTTTTCTTTGAATCATGTTATTTAATAGAGAAAAAAAAAACCCATTTTGATACAGATAAAAAAAACAACGACTGTGTCTATGAAAAATTACTTATCTTAATTTTTCGTTCTTTATTTTATAATTTGAAGGAATACTTTATAATCATGTTAACACAACACAAAATATATATTTAAATGTATATAATATAATAATTAATAGCTTACATATCTTGATCGCGAACGTCAATATTCCCGTGAAATTGCATCTCCGAGTCACTGGGCACGAAATGAATCAGCAATCTTGTCACCAGTGGAGGCAATAAGTCGGAATGTGACTTCCAGTTTTAATAACATTGCGTTGCGAGGCACGAGAAATATCGATTACTTATAGTGATAATTATTTAAATGGCTTAAACCCAATTTTTTTTTTTTAATATAGGTAGGCGGTCAAGCATATGTGCCACCTGATGGTAAGTGGTCACCACCGCCCATAGACAATGGCGCTGTAAGAAATATTAACCATTCCTTACATCACCAATGCGCCACCTTTGTTTGGGTCTGTTACACTGGCTCATTCACCTTTCGTACCGGAACACAACAATATTGAGTATTGTTGTTGAGCGGTAGAATATCTGATGACTGGGCGGCATCTTCTCAGATGGGCTTGCACAAAGCCCTACCACCAAGTTAATACTTGTAAAGGGATATTTAAAGTAGAGATAACAGGTATTTTTAAAGGGAAATAAAATTTACAATGTATTCTTCCTAGGTCAGACATTTATAAATATGCCGATTAATAAATAATTTCTTAAATATGTAACAATAACAAAATAAATATTTTATCAGTTTCATTTCTGGCATCTGAAACAGCAAAAGTGACTCAAGTCGCATAAATATTTCGTGTATTTAATTCAAGTCATAGATATTGGCTTGTTTCCATAATTGTTCTGAAGAGACTCTCACATCAAGGATATGTCTTTCATAGTATCATTATTCAAGCAATACAAGTTAAACAAGGCACTTTACTAGGACCTTACAAGTGGTTATGGAGACACAAGTTAAACGAATTAACCACAGCGCGGCTTCGCTAATTACATTACCGTAGCAACTTGCCTCTTGCCATCTGTTGCCAGCTACCATTAAGGGACCTTTGTGATATCAGAAACAGACTGTTTAACTAAAGAGTATTATTAGACGTTGATAACTTTTGGTGTTTACCACTCTGATAGACCTTTAAGCAAATGTAAGTAGTTTACAATTGTTTTCACTACAGCGTAGACGTAAAGGTTCTAAAATAATTTCTACTTTTTTATATTTTATACCTAACATTTTACGAGTAACTATTAAAACGCGAATGACGTCGCCAGCGAGAACAAGTCATTTATCACACACACGTCATAAGAATTATTATAATTATTATACGTTTGCTCTTAATGCATTTATTTGGTGTTGCGCAGTGTGTGTTTGGCAGATTTTCTTTTCTTGCGCTTGCAGGCGCCAATTTTCCTTTGGAATGGTTTAGATGGCGGGTTAGTTAGAGACGCTTAAATGTTTAATCTGATGTCCATCTGATCTCTTTAAGTCACCACAGCTATTCTCAAGGGAGACTAGAATAGTGTTGCAATCACAAATGCACTCTATATTGCCTCTGTCTCACATTTCAAATGATCACGGGACGGCAAATCCAAAGCGACCGAACTGGAACCAATGGCTGCACTGTCAATTTCCAAACTTCAGGCTGCTATTGAAATATCTAATAACTTTACAAATCGTGGTCCGAACCCAAAACTAGGGATTCGTGGCCTTTACTATTCACTTGACCAACGAGGCATTCAATTGGAAATAATTGTAGATGCACTCAACAATAAATCCTTTTGTTGGGTTACGATACATACTGTCATACCGGTGGCTTATTTTATGGAGCCGGAATCGTGTTGCTATTGAAATATGACATAATAGTAACAACAATATGCTTACTTTATTTATACTAATATTATAACTGTCAAAGTATGTCTGTCCGTCTGTCTGTCTGTCTGTTGTATTTTAATGGCCCAAACCAGACATTTTTTAATGAAATTTATTATTAAGCAAGTTTAAATTCCTAGGAATCCTTCCTACTTTAGGCTACTTTTTATAACACCTGACGAATCCATCCTTAAACGAGAGTGGAGCCGCAATGAGTCATAATAAATTGAAAATCAAAAGATAACATTTATGTACCTGTTATTTTTAATACATTTTAAATCCGTCCGTTGAAGGTCAGATACCTTCAACGGACCAAAATAAAACAATCTTTGTTTACGAATTGATAAATAATTAAAAAAAATAAGATCAATTGCTGTGGTAAGCATTGATTTCATTATCCACATTTGTAAAAAAACTAACGAAAGAGTTTCCGACTTTTGAACATTCTTCAACGTAAAGTTGGAAACAATGGTTTAAAAATTATATTCACTTGTAAGCTCAAAGTATTAGTTTTTGCTCAGTTTAATCCTAAGCTCGCTTTTAATTTAACCAGAGGCTCAATGTTAACTTTCCTTTGATCCCTGTCTGTATACCGTCTGTTTGCTACAATACCGGGAGTTCTTTGAGAAATTACTTGACATTTTATTGTATAGTCATATACAATACTTCGTAATAATATATATATATACTCCTAAGCGGATTGTGTTTGATGCTGCGATCTGATTCCAGGTACGTTAAATTAGTTTTTTGTCCTTGGAGTATTAGTTCATTAAAAGTATAACACCTCGCCTTATTGCCTCCACTGGTGACAGCAGGGCTGGTTCATTTTTTGTCCAGAGGATTCGAATTGCGTTTCGACGGGGAAATGCTGCCAGCAATTTGCAAATGCTTGCCGCCATTCCACGCGGTCGTGATATATACAGTAACTATTTTTAATTCATATTTGTATATATTTAACGACTTAATGTCGTTAGTAATTCTTCTGTAAATTATCACATAGTAGCCATTACAGTCACTAATTTAAAATAACGATTCACATTTTATACATAACTAGTTTACCGTCCCGACTTCGTCCCGATATTATTTTATATAATTGATTTAGATTCTAACAAATTTGATTTCGTTCTTTTTACACCTTTTTATATTATTTACTTAGTTTTACGTATATTTTTAACTCTTTCATGTGCTTAATGTATGTTCATAATAATTTACCTCGTGCGTGGTGAGGTTTAATATTGTGAGAAAATCTCCAAGTGTCGAAAATATCCTGGAACGTGTATATCCAACCGCATTTGCCTTGAGAAGAAGATTGACCTTGGCCAGACCGCGGAATGCTTATGTTTGCAGGCCTAATTTCATAATAGTTGTAACCCAACTTAGTAATATAACCTTAAGAATTCGAGAGTCGCGGATTCAGTGTTGGTTACCAGGTATAAATAGTGTTAAAAACAAATAGACAACTTTTATTACGGAATCTCATTGTTTCAGAGCTGTCCAGATTTCTTAATACTATTTTGTGTAATAAAATGTTCATAAAAAGAATTCAATATCGAGACATAAAACACAATACGTTTTTTGATCCATTTTACCTTTTATAGAGATGAAATTTTTCCATAATAGATTTATCTATTCTCTCAGAAATGCTTATGATGTCGATTCAGACAATCGTACCCATATGGTATACCTTCGAATGATTCGTTCCTTTTCGACACGTTATTTGCATTGAGATGATTTATTTTTCTGTTACACCCTTGGTAGAACGCAATTACTTAGTACTTTTTTCTTAATTTTCAAAACGGATGCGTGTATATGTTACTTTTAAATAGACATAAGGAAATTAAATATTACTATAGCTTTATCGGTTATTTGATAGCGAACAAAAAATTAATTTCGATAAAAACAAAAGAGATCGATATATCTTTTAAAGAGTTGTAAGCGTTTAAATTTTCGATTCGATATTCAAATTAACATTACTGATTTACATTTCTGTCTTCGTCATAATTGCTTGCAATCGTAATTTATTAAGGACAAGGAATTAAAAAAAAAAATCAATAAACATATCTTTCGAAAAGAAAAAACGTGGACTACAAAAAAAAATTTTGAAAAATTTTGTATCGAAATATAATAATTCATCTAGATGATTTTCATTTCGTTCAGTATATTTTGCTTATATTTGATTTCATATAGTTTTTCTAGTTAAAATCTGTTTGCTATAGTGCGATTATGTAAGAATTAATTTCGTAACTCACTTGTGAAATGTTGACAACAGACCTACAGTGATACGTCATTTTGATAAGTAAATACTTTAAATTTCATATTGTTTATAAATAATGTCGAATGTCACATTCTGATACTTCACGCTCTTGTTCTGAGATGAGTTTCGAGTTTCTTCTTACGGAATAGCTCTACTGTTTATTTGCTATGTGAAGGTATAGTGCACTGTTGTAGGCATAACCATTAGATCCAACGACACTTAAAACTATTCAACAGGTTCAAAGCATCTCCAACCCTGTATGTATAACAACGTAATTCTAAAACTAGGTCAAGTAAATGCCTTTCTTCCCAAACATTATATAAAGATAAATATATACATATTACATACTAGTTTTTGCCCGCGTCGTAGGTTTTAGGTATAAAATACATATATAATATAATTTGAGTAATTATATTTACAAGTGGTCATCCATTGGTCCAAATGCGTCTCTGATTCATTGATAATAAAATATAAGATTCGTTGATTTGAAAGATACCTAGGAAAATTTAGGCTCAATAGGACGATACCTTGTCAATAAAAAAAATCCAATGTCCAAAAAAAAAATCATTGATATTCAACTTTGATATGACAGTGTTGTCATTGGCAGTATGAACGTAAACTATGAATGTATCATATTAAATAGTATGCAGGTAAATGAGTGTGTGTTAAGCGTATAGTAGTGTGTGTAATGTTTTTATTTGCCCTTTCACTCCTTCTCCACATAAACTTATTAGTGCACTTAATAGTGCCAAATTTCGTACAACTCCGTCCGCGTCTTTTTGGTAAAAAAGGGGTACAAAGTTATTGCTCCCCGTATTAATACATAGATTTAATATACCTCTGTAAATAGTTAATGGATAAGAGTTGGAATTCTCCGTTTTAAATTAAATTTAATATTGTAACATGGCAGTTCAAAGTTATAAGAGCCATGTTAAATAAAAAATATTCTAATTCGGATGTTTGTGTTAAATCTTTGTAGACTTAATACAGTTGAGGTTGTCCTCAACTTTACCCGAGGGAAGCTGAGACGTAGCTTGTACTTTTTTATGCTTTTAATTAATATTTAGTTTTATTTTAATGAAATATTAAACCTCTTTTCTTGCCGTCCCATATTATTATATTTAAGGAACTTACTTGGTGTTACGGATTTGTGCAAGCCCGTCTGGGTAGATACCACCCCTTCATCAGATATTCTACCACCAAACAGCAGTAGGTACTCATATTTCTGTACTCTGGTTTGAAGGGTGAATGAGCCAGTGTACAGGAACAAGGAACATATTATCTTAGTTCCGAAGGTTGGTGGCGCATTGGTGATGTAAACAATGTTTAATAGTTTTTACAGCGCCATTGTTTATGGGTGGCGTTGTCCACTTAGGATCATCAGGTGGCCCATTTGCTCGTCAGTCAACCTTTATCATAAAAAAAAGAAAAACTGAAGAAAAGAGAATTGCTCTTGCGGTTGTACACTTATGCACTATAAACATACCCTGCGCAGTTAGCTAGTTTACCTTGAGAATGACCGAAATCGGTCACGCGGACATGCTATGTGTAGTTGAAGAATTACTAAATAGTTCCAATAAGATTGCACAGAGCTCGTTGTTATAGTGGTTTGTGCAAGCCTGCCTACCTGGGCACCTCTTACTCTATCACTTAAACTACCGCAAAACAACAAAAGTATTGTTGTGTTCCAGTTCAAAGGAAATGAGTCAGGGTAATTACAGATACAAGGGTAACATCGCAGTTTTCAAGGTTGGTGGCGCATTGATGTCGTAAGGAATGGTTAATATTTTTACATCGTCTTAGGATGGTCGCAAGTTTAAACAACGATATTCTTCTAGATTCATTTATTAACACTATTTTCACTTTTATTTTACCCACTAATCCGTGTTTCACAATACATCCCGTATTCGGCCAGTATTAATCAAAATTAAAATATAACATTACAACATATTCTAAAAATACTCAATCGGCATAGTTATACAATGTGTAAAAAAAAGTAACTCTAAAAATCGTCATGTCTATAAGCGATTTTGACCATTAACTGTTAGTTAGTCCATTTACCATTTCGTCTTCCTATCAATAATAAAAAAGTCCCGTAACCCCGGCGAGATGCTTCGCTTGAAATTCACGAACGTGCTATTTTTCCCACGCATATATACTGAAAGTTAAATGGGTCTTACTTCGTTAGGTGTCTCTAAATTATGTAACGTATTATATAAAGTGATACATACACGTTTTTTTTATTTATATACGCTTCAAAATATCAATTGAAGATCGAAATGTTCGATTCATTTGTTAAATTTAATCGAGTTAGCCCAGTGGTTAGAAAAGATTGCGGTTTAAATTTCGGACACGTGAATAGTCTGTGTAGTCTTCTTTTGTTTTTATAATTCAAGTGTGATGGAAAACATCGTGGTTAGAACTGTATGTATAGCTATCTTTAAACCTTCTCCTCGATGTAGATATTGGTATTTAATTTAGAGAAAAATGTCATATCATATAAAAAGTAGTTGTCGCTCGCGGTTTTGCAGTTGATCGGCAGGTTTTGGGCGTAAAAAGGTGTCTATGTCCTTGAGGTTCTAGCTTGTTTGGCCGTGAAAGAGAGAGACAGTCGATGAGACAGAAAGAGTGACTTTGTTATTCATAATATTAGTTTAGACGTTGTTGTCTTGTATTCTTAACTCTATATAGGGCAATAATTCAAGAAAGGAAAGTTAATCGAAAAATAACCGTTTTTATTATTGAATAATAAATTAGAACTTTAAGTGGGTTGCGTAGGTATACCAATTTTTATCTAATATTAAGTTACGTTCATGTTTTGCTTGGAATGAAAACAGATTTATGATTGAATTTTCTGTTTCTGTTATCGTCTACCCGCTGTAACCGAAACGTCGACTCTTTGCAAACAATATTATCATTATAATGTTATTATTTCATACGACGTCTGTAAAAATAATTAAATAAGATCCCTGGCATACTCAATAATTGCTTATTATTATGAGTATCAGGTCGATTTTGCGAAGTTATTTTTATATGGAATTATATTAAACCAATAGTAGCGTTTACTGATACGTTTTTGTAAGTTAACAGATATAATTGCTTTTTTTTAGCCAATTTTATTGTATCACTAAGTTATAGCAGGTATAGGCAGATATGGTTCAGCGGTTAGAACGTGTGAATCTTAACGATTTATTTCGGGTTCAAAACCCAAGCGTGAATCACTGACCTTAATTCGAGTTTATAATTCTCGTGTTCAACGTGAAGGAAATCTGCACCTGTGTCTGAACGAAATCTGCCACACGTGCGCCCCCGCCAACCACCCTTACGTTACAATATTCAAACCAAATCAAATAATTTTTCGTCACGTATACTCTACAACAAAGCATTTTTGAATCGCTTTTATCTTCCAACGAAAATAACCAAAGTCAAAATCGAAAATCTTTATTCAATATAGAAGCGTTAAATTGCTTATTTAAAATCAAAAATCTACCATCGGTTGGGAAATAAACACCTCGCGGAAGAATCGGCGAAAGAAACTCAGCGGTTTTTTGTTATATTCGTACTAAATGCCGAACAAATTGACTACGTTTCATCACAATCGAATGGCTTAATATTGTTTTGAATATATTTTTACATAAATGTCACAAATTTGTTCAAAGATTAAGTAAATAAAATAAACAGGCTTACATAACAGAAACAGAACAAAAAGGTTGAACATAATTTACGTAGAAAAGTAACTGTTAGAATAGATTGAAATTTCTCCCCAGGTGTTACTTTAGTGTAGGCAACTGTAGGTAAAGAATTTAAATGTGTCATTTCTAGAAGTTTCTATATTCAAAGGACAAAAGATCGAAAACGTTTTCGATTCGTTTTTTAGAAACTTTCCATAGGGGAAATATAAGATTATGTTGACCTAGAATACTAATGTTTGACTTAAAATCTAAGGAATAAAAAATAAAAAAAAAGAAGTAGAACATTCAAATCGTTCCAGTTCTTTGTGAGCAACTGAATTGCTGCTATACTAAATTGGTGGTAGGGCTTTGTATAAACCCGTCTGCTTAGGTACCGTCCATCATCATTCTACCGCCAAGCAGCAATACTTTGTATTGTTGTGTTCCGGCTTAAAGGGTAAGTGAGCCAGTGTAACTACAGGCCCAAGGGACGTTACAACTTAGTTTACAAGGTCGGTGACGCATTGGCGAAGTAAGGAATGGTTAATATGTTGGTATCTTGCTTTATATCATAAAAAATAAAATAAATATACATGCCTCTTTTTTTAAGTTGGTTCAAAATAAATTGTCCGAGCTAATTATGTTCTTGGAGCTCAAGACTCCCTTCGGGATGTTCTTAACGACGTAAGAATACTAACAGTTGTTATAATATACTTACAAGATGTATGTTCACAATAGTATTGAACATTTGCATGGAATCTGTGAAAAACAATTATATAAACACGAGAAGTAAAGATAAACTTGCATTATAAGTCTCCGCAATGACAAGTCCTTCCTGGAACAAGACAATTAAGTTCTGTAATAACACAGCTACGAAATTTAATTGTTGGAAAACAGTGAATACTTATTTGCCGGTTATTCTCATTAGAATGTTTTTTTTTTTATGCTGTTGTAATATACATTTAACATTATCTTTTAAATAATTATTCAAAAGTGGTTCTCTACTTGAACGTTCGATAACGAAATTTTGCCGGAAAATTGCCGGCGTGGGAAGACTTGTCAGTAGTCGTACTAGCTAGCTATGCTCGTATGTAGAATTAAAATTGTCCGGCCCATATTTATAACTGCAAGCTTCAGATTGACGAAATCCGCATGAATTCGTTTGTATCCAAAATATATAAAACTAGTATTCAAATGTTGTTTCCCATGTGTATGGGGGAAGGTATTTAAAGGTATGTCCTTTTCTGTCCCCTGAGAGTTGTTAAGACATGAAATGAAACAAACATACTTACAATATTAGTTTTGGATTGACATAAGTGTTTTGTTCGATGAAAGTATTTAATTTGACGAATGAAAGACTTAGAATCGAATTGAATTCACCAATCCGCTGGATGTATGAAAAAAAAGCCTATGTAATCCCTTGGGGGCTTAAGCATGCTTCATATCAAATTTTATCAAATTCGGTTCAGTGGATTAGTCGTGAAAGTGTTATAGTTATACAGACAGACCGAGTTACTTTCGCATTTATAATATTAGTATGGTTTTCTTAACATTCGTCGGTATCTCCGAATACACTTTATCATCTTCAGTTCCGAGATATTTTAAATGATATATTTTATTTATAAAATATTCTTATTATAGAATATCAATAAATATAACTTTATAATAGATGGGATGGCGTATGTCTCTTCCCCTCCTTTTATTATTATTTTTTAATTGTACTAATTTATAAGTTGACTTTTAGTCAAAGCTTGGATTGACTCATTCGAAATATTAAAAGATGCTTATGAAAAAATTAAAACGAGATTAAATGTTTGACTTAAGTCAACCTCCTCGACCTATTGCCAAACATCGATAAAGCAGTAGGTATTTTCCACTATCTATTTTCATTTAAGCTAAGGTTTCATTGTTAATTGTATCAATACGATTCTTTTATGATACGTCTTATGTCAGTTCTTTTTAAATAAGTTTCACTAGATGACATTCTGGTGGAACGTCTAAAAACTACAAAAATATTTAGCAGGCATTATTTTAGTGACTCCCATAGGGATAAACCGCGTCCTAATTACCTATTGCTCAATCAACAATTTGAGGTTGAGAGTGAATTGCCAGAATATCCTTAATTACTATTATTGTCAATTAATGTCCACCGCGGCAAGACCTCGTAACTATTGTAATGAAAATAACATTTAATTGGTGATCATAACTGGACAATGACTCGCCAATACAATTTGAACTACGAATTAACAATTAAATCGTTGTAGTGTTAATAATAATTGTTTCTTATTTTGGAGTGTACATATTGTGTAATGTGATAGTGCATGGTGAGGCTACCTGTAAATCGTAGAACATTTTCCAAGATAATTTCGAAATGTAATTTTGTTTTTTCATGTGATATTGTATCTGCTGTTGGTTGTTCTACTATGGCCCATGGTGGGTCGACCGTCGGGGACTCACGATAGCATGCGTAAGCGATCCCGTGATGAACCTCCCCCCTCCGTAAAGACGGAGTGGGTACCGCTGTTTTTTTAGTGGGTATTCTAGCGTCGGCCAGCCCCACATACCACACGTATTTCAAGCAAAAAAAAAAAAGTTTTGTTCTACTAAAAATAAAAATATCAATCTATTCCCGGTTAAACGTATTTTTTATTTTTAATCAATAAATCGGTTCTTAGGTTGAAAATGAAAACGCCATGGAACCAATAAAACGGAGTGTTATCTTATACTTATAAAATGTGACTAACTCTATCAGTGTATAATTTTATATATACGGCAAAACTACTAAATCTGGAGAGCTGAAAATCGACAGGTGTATTTGTATGAATTTACACGTGCGAATTCATGACGGGTAATTAGTAGTACATACACTACAAAATCTGTATTGAAAATTAATAATAAAACAATCAATTATGACATTGCCTTTTATATCACACTAGCACACTTAGGAAAGCTAAACGTTGAAAATTGCAACGAGTCTTTCAATTTATTTTTAATCTGTGTCAAGGTGAGCCTTTGAAGGGTATTAAAATTGTATGGCCATTTATTGGTAAATTACAATACAGTTGATATTATAAAAACCATTAACACGAAAAATACATCAACGAGCCAACTTTTATGGTAATCAGTTAAGTTCAGTCAGGGTGCCGAAGCATATTCATCCCAAACAGATATACAATAATCCATTTATATATAAATGTATGAATTATTTCAGAGTTATGAAACATTCATGCCTAAGTCAAAATTAACACATAAATTTAAAAAAAAAATGGAAAAGTATGGTCAATATCCGAAAGGCCGACATTGTGTTTCATAGGTTTCATTTAATTTATTCAGTTTTTTTTTTTTTTAATTTAATTTTACAATTTGAAGATGGTACTGTCACGTTAGGTAGGTAAGGGTCACGAGATAAGGGGCCTTTGTATACTTTGTAACTATATGACCTCTTTAACTTATTCACGTTTAAATGTTTTTAGACAGACGTCATGGAAAGTGACCTAAAGTGCAAAAGTGTTGTTGTGTGAAGCGACCCGCGCCAACTTCACACAAGTACGTACAATTAAAGTTTACTGACGAGATATTCCCTTGTAAATATATTTATATATACAACGTTAAACCTTTACCTTATAAACCGTCTTTTGAATACAAATCATCTTTGAATATATATGAAAATGTTTTTATGTCAGGCTATTATATTTAATATAATTGATTAAATATATACATATAATAAAATTGGAGTGTCTGTTTGTAATATTAAAATAACGGCTTTTTACTAAATGCATATGTATGTATACATGGTACATATAACAAAATAACATTTTTTTTTAATTTTTGTTTGTCTTTCTGTTTTTCCCGGCTTACCTCTGGAACGGCTGACGTGATTTTGACGGGACTTTCACTGGGAGAAAGATGATCTAATAAGGAGTAACTTAGGTTACAATAATAACTTTGTCAAATTCAAACGTGCACGAAGTCGCGGGCACAGCTAGTTATTAATAATAATGCCACCCTAAAGATCCCTAAAGATAGGTATAATATAAAAGTAAACACGAAAGCAGTACGGACAGACGCGGACTAACGGACGCAGTCTGTGGCGAAGGAAAGTAAATTAAAGAATTAAATAAGTTGGTATTAAAAAAAAAAAATCAGAATAAAATTTATGACTGTGAGCGTTACAGTCTCAGGAATTGGTATGAACTGGTTTCAAATTTAGTTGCAACAATTGACTTACATACCAAACGCCAAATAAAAAAAATGATTGTAAAATCGTAACATTTATTAATATATGTATAATTAAAATAGCAGCTACTACAATTACTATAAGAGACCACAGCTGGAAAATAAAAGTTAATACCAAGCAAACTACTATAAAAGATAAATAAATACACGTAAAACAAATGACTAAAATTTAAATGTCAATGTTAATTTTTTTTATCTGCGCCTAACAAAGGCACAAAATATTCTGCCAATGCCACATAATTTTGGAAATATGAATTGGAAATATTTGTTTGTTATTATAGCATACACATTGCGTTTAGATTTAATATTACTTACGAATAGGTACATAATATGCAATCTGATGCACTTCCGAGTTCCGACCTCGTTCGTCCTCGTAGACGTCGGATATGAAATTATTTTATTACATTGAAATTCTTACATTTTCCAAATTATTCTTTATAACATATATAATATATTTTATAATGTAATATATCCAACAAATATCATAAGTAATATTAACTTATTATATTTTGCCTAATTTTATTACAAGCCAAGCGTGTTCCTAATATACGCTCGCTTATTATAAAAGATCATTCCATCCGGGAATATATCTAATAAAACATCAAATTTAATTACAAATGAAAGTGATATAACAATGACTTTCTGTTATTTATTATGTACTTAAGTAAATAGATATTTTAGGAACATTCAATAGAGTGTGATAAAATGATATTAAAAAAAAATGATATATCCCATAGTTAGGCAACGTACTCCCTTAGGAAATGCTGTTTAACTGCGAATTTGTAGCAATAGGTAAAGATTTTTTTTTGATGGTAAATGGTCCCCACAGCCAATAGAAAATGGCGCTGTAAGATATATTAACAATTCCTTACATCGCCAATGCGCAACCAGCCTTGAGAACTAAGATGTTATGACCCTTGTGCCTGTAGTTACACTGGCTCTCTTACCCTTCAAACGGAAGCACAACATTACTGAGTACTGCTGTTTGGCGGTACAAGATCTGATGAGAGGGTGGTACCATTCCCGACGGACTACACAATACTCTACCACCAAGTATTATACAAAGACATTCGACATTTGAACAATTTTCAAGTTAATTTTTCATTGCCGCCAAACACGAAATAAATTATAAATTCAAACACATGATAATTCAGGGTCATACCGGCTAATATTAAATTAATTAATTTTAATTAAAACTAACATATTCAAGATAAAGCAATTGAGTATGAGAACAATGAACCCAATTTATATCTATGTTAGTACGTTCATTAGAAAAACAAAGTTTTATTATTCACGAACAGGCGAACACAACCTTTTTTATTATTCATTATATGATAAAACAATGTTGAAATAGCTTTTCAGGAGTAATTCTTTGAAACATACAAAATGGTTATAGTTTGAATATTTTATAAAACGTCGGTCTAAATGTGGCTCGTGGTCCTTGAACTTCACATCGTCTCACCTCGGCTCAGACACAAACAGCTGTGATTGTTTACGTTCAATTGGTTCCTGGATAACAAGCTTTTGAATCTATAATATTAAATGGCTTTTTAAACTGTCATTCATCGGATATTTTCCCGCTACGTATCTATTTACGTTGAACGATTTAAAACTAATTGATAGTCGTAAATATTTGCTAAGAGCTCCATTTAAAATACCTCTATCATAAGCGTTTGTGTTTAGTCTGATCATGGGTGTATCCATGTCGTCTATGTCATAGAACAAATACATGTAAAAGTAAAGCCAAGTTATTATTTAAAAAAATCTCATCGTCTATTTTACAATACTAATATTCGCCCTTTCCTTCCTAATAAACATCGTTAAAGTAAAGTTTCTTCAGAGCAACTGCATAAATAAATAAACGTCGTAAGCGCCGACTAAAGAACTCCACCTGTGGTAGGACTTTGTGTTTGACTACGGTAATTATATATTCTATCACCAAGGAGCAATGGGTTGTTGTATTGTTGTGATCGAGTTTGAAAGGTGAGTGAGCAATTGTAACTACGGCCACAAGGGATATAATATCATAGTTCTCAAGATTGGTGTCGTTAATAATTACGTAAATAATGGTTAAAATTTCATATAGTCTCAATATAAATGGTCGGTGGTGTGCGCGTATCATCAGGTGGTCCATTTACCAATTTGTGCATCTCCTATATGAAAAAAAAATTAGAGTATATTTAAACGCTACAAGTACACCCATATAGCAAACTACTGGGAAAAACGTATATCGGATATTTGATCTTAAATCATACTGAAATAAATTGACAGGTTCCAGCTAAATTCAGCATATATACATATGTATATTTCGTCTTTTGTCTATGTAGACAAATGAAAAAATAGTTCTTACCGCTGAATACAACTGATTTTCCCTTTATTTATTTCGATAGCTACTGACGAGCTTTAGTTCGCTAAAGCAGCGAACTTAATAAAGAACTTATGAAAGCAGAACGTAAATCACTGTATTCTACTTATGTTATTCTCCAAATAACAAGAATCCGTATAAACCTTGTAGGAAGTTTCAAATACTAAGTTACATTTTACTCCGAAATTCCCGCCAAGTTTTTAGAGTTAAGGCGTAGTAATTGGGTGCATGATTTAAAGTTAAGAAGTCAAATGTTTTAGTTTTATCTTCATATTTAGCAGTGTAGTAAAATTGGATATCTGTGTGAGTTCGAGTGTATGGGTGTGTTTACTGTGTGATCAATTGCCACTTATATTTTAGCTAGGATACAAATCCTGAGTCTGATTCTGTCGGACACAATATATTTACAACAATATTATTTACATTCACACTAACATTGATCACGTTGATAGAAACCTTGTTAATCTTTGTATGAACACGAGCAGTAAGGATAAACTTATAACGCCAAGCTTCCGACTCCGCAAAGTCAATAAATCCTTCTTGGAGCAAGGTATTCGTTTCTATTATATAATAAAATTCCGCAGATATTTTTAACTTTGCCCATTTATAAATTCAAATCGTTGTTTTTTTATAATATATGAAGGCGGACCACCTGATGGTAAGTGGGTACCACCGCTCATAGGCAATGGCGCTGTAAGAAATATTAACCATTACTTACATTGCCAATTCTTCCAACCATGGGACTTAAGATTATATATTCCTTGTGCCTGTAGTTACACTGGCTCACTTATCCTTCAAACCGGAACACAATAATACTGACTACTGCTGTTTGGCGGTAGAGTATCTGATGTGTGGATGGTACCAACCTAGACGGGGTAGCACGAAACTCACTTTCAAGCAATAAAACATAAAGAAATAAGGTATATTATTTAACCCAAGATTATATAGGGGATGATGAAAAAGCGTGGAACTAATACTTTTTGACTTTCAGGCAGGTAATATTGTAGAATAATAATAATATGATTGTTTTTAACTACCATAATTGTATATTTCAAATATTGGAAAAAATTAACTACTGAGCTTCTTGTCAGTTCTTCTCAGTAGACTCTAAATTCTGAACCAACGGTCGCTTTACTTTAAACACAGTTCTGTAAAAGACTATATAATTATTTAACGTAGCATTTTATTCAATTACATATGTAATACCATTTGTGGAAAAGTATAATATCTTAGTTTTTCCGAATATCTCGGTGGGATCATCATTCCGAACCGTTGATAGCTTAAATTAAAATTTAATCTTAAAAGACGATTCAAAAGTGCTCGTAATAGCTTACCTGAATGCACTATATTTTCAATACAACGAGATTGAATAGAAACTACGTCAGAATCAACTAGAATCTTGATTAACTCTGTATACATTTATCCCCAGGGTGGCGTTAGACGAACGACAATATACTTTATGGATATAGCGTTAGCGACCATAAATAATATTGATAACATCACGTACTTGCATCTATTACTTCTTATGTTTGAAACCGAGTTATCATTAATTTTATTAATTGATAAAGTAGGTACCGGTACGTTTGTAACAACAAATATATAAAAACTTTTTTATTTATATATTTAACTACTGTAATTAGTGGTTTGTTTTTTTTTCTAAATAATATCAATATTTTTTCATATAAATACAAATAAATAAAACCATTCAATAGTTTTCTAATAAATATGGCAAATACATAACCTAACACAAAACTCCTTAAGAAATGCCTGCTGCTTTAAATACTCGTTAGCAATACATTTAAATTTCTACATAGATGTTCTATCAAATTGACTACAAACATTAAAGTACTTAATTTATATGTTGAAATACATTAAAACTGATCAATTATGTCTACAACATTTGTCAAGAACGCATTTTTGTTATTTTAAACGATATTTTATTTTTAAATTAATTAAGGATAAAACGCATGAATTTGTTGCACTGTAAACGGCTTCTTAAATGTGTGAATATTTTCAAATTATTTTGAATAACAGTAGAAAAAAGTGGAAAAGTTAATTCCGTTATATTTAGGTCAAACATATAGGTCAAGCACTTACATTAAAAGTCATAAAAGCATTTTTAAAATGCGCCAATCTCAGAGAGATTTACTTAACGCGGATTTTGACAGACTTTTTACGATGCCAATCATAATAAGTGGTTACTCTTATATTGATATCCTCTTGACTGATTTCACCAACTGTGCAAAACATTAATAGTGCACAAACATTAATAGGTGTGTGCAATCATCAGTGCGTTTTTTCTTTATTATTTCGTCACTACCACAATTCGATCGAAACAGTTCAGACACTGGACCAAGGACCCAAGGAACTTTCAAGGGAGTATAAACAATGCAATTGAAAAACAATTTTTCGGAAGAAAAACCTTATAATTTTTAATTAGTCTGAAAAGAGGTTTCAGCCACGATTGCGGTATCTGCCATACAAGCCAGCCACTAGAACCATCTGGATTATTCAATCGAAATATCACAGTTCTAAATGTAACATACATATTTAAAATCAGTTCAAATATATTCCCGTCTTTATTAGCTTCTCTATACTTGGCTAATAACTCATTCGAGTGGAAGTCGGGAAGTCGGTCACATTATTAATTAAGTTTGGGGGGGTATTATAATACGAATTATTATAGTTTGTGGCCTAGTTTAACATAAGTTTAAACTACTCTAGCATGCTGCCAAGTTCCTATTTAATCGTATCTCAGCCATTATTGTATGCATGTAATATCTGACTGCCTCGTTGGTCTAGTGGCTAGATATAGGGTCGCAGATCATGGGTTATGGGTTCAAATTCCATGTCGTGCCGATAAAATGTTATTGAGTTTTTCTGTTGAAATATTCTCAACAGCCCGGAGTTTAGAAGTTGGAAGTATGTTCACTCCCGTGCCTCGGAAAGCACGTATAGCTGTTGGTCCTGCGTCTGAACCTTTTCTGAACCACATCATCATCGTGAACATAATAACGTCGAATAAAATTCGTACTTTTTCATGTTTAAAAAATCAAAGATGTGTATGTCATGTTTAATTTTGTTCGATGAGTAAATTGATGAAGGGTTTTTTTAAATAAAACAAAATAATAAGCAATGCATTTATTTTTCAAACAATTACGAATTTCCCTCTTTGTTTGTATCGGGAGTGGGTACCGCAATAGATCAAGGGGCTACTGAGGATCGGAACTGTATCGTTGATAACGCTAAGCGGCTCACATACCTGAACCCTATTGAGCTATTTACTCCATTCATCAGTTTTTATGCAGTTTTAATTGCATGGATAAAGTTCCTAAACTCTAATCATAAATTAAAGTGTAATAAAATATATTTATACAGAAATGCAAAGACCGAACTGTTTAGTTCAATTATATATTTTTAATTGATTATGTATAATTAAACTATAAGTATATTATTATATAACAATTAAACTACAAGCTAAGAACTCGTTCCCACAAATTATCACAGACAAAATATAATTTAAGTAATGATGAAATATATTTAAATAAGATAAATAGAATTATTCATAAATACTCTTGTAATTTAATTCACTCAGAGAGCAGCATTTTTATCAACAGCACAGTAAAACTAATTTCTTAACTCGAGTTTTTGATATGTTGGCACCGATATTGAATTCCAGCCAACACAGAACTGACACTTTATTCGCGATGACATGAGAGGCGATTTTAGTTCAATAGTCAGGTACAACTAATTTTATCGTCAAACAAAACACATGATAAATGATATTAGGTATGATCATTAATATATAAGATAAATAAGAGTGGCTCTAAAACGCTACCTAGAGGGACCTTAGAATTATTATGTAAATTTGGAGATTTATTAGTAGTTATTTTAAATTTGTTGTGTAATTTTAATACAATTATGCATTGTGATAATTTAAACAGCTACATACCCATTTAAGAGCAGATTCTCTAATATCATATTTTTTGTTAAACAAATTCAAAGGCCTTTGACATGTCAAAAAAACATTCATATCGGTACTTTTAATATATATATATATATTGTGTTATTATTTTCATGAGCAAACAACTGCCGATTTTGTAGATTTATTTTTTCTTCTCTTTTATATTATTCATATTAATTAAAAGATTTTATATTTCGTGTATCATTTATTCAAAATTTTAGCATTACATTAGCATTAGCAGCCTGTAAATTTTCCCACTGCTGGGCTAAAGGCCTCCTCTACCTTTGAAGAGAAGGTCTGGAGCATATTCCACCACGCTGCTCCAATGCGGATTGGTGGAATACATATGTGACAGAATTTCGTTGAAATCAGACACATGCAGGCTTCCTCACGATGTTTTCCTTCACCGCCGAACACGAGATGAATTATAAACACAAATTAAGCACATGAATATTCAGTGGTGCCTGCCTGGGTTTGAACCCGAAATCATCGGTTAAGATGCACGCGTTCTAACGACTGGGCCATCTCGGCACTTATTTATAATTATTTTAATTAAAATAATTATTTCGTCGAAGATTTATTTTGTTTAAATAGACAAATACCTAATATTTATCAAAAATCTGCCCTTTAATTTAGATATTAATATATTTTCATGCAAATTAACAACGATAAAATTTTTGTACTAAATTTTATAATTAAATAAATAAAAGACATTTACTAAGAAATTAAGTGTTCCTATAAAAAAAGAAGAATAGTTAGAATGTATAACTTATTCTTCTTTTGAATATGCTTTATTGTAACACACACACATCTACAATTTGTCTTTTGCCTGAAATATCGGATTGCAATTTTGTATTTCCACTCAGTTTTTTGTTTTACTTTGTTTTGTTCAAATTAAAATTACATGAATAACTTTTACTCTTTGCAGATAGCGAGGATTCGAAATGCGATGGAACGCGGCAGCAGCTGTGAGGTGATGGGATCAAATATAATAGACCATTACCACACGACATGGAGTAGCTAGGAAGTTAGACAAAGACAGAGATAGTCGGCTGTGATGGAGATGAACGGGACGGAAGCTCGAGGCGAGGAAGCGGTGACGCTCGCTTTGAGTGTGGCCGTCACCGTCATCTCCGCCATTGGGTTACTCCTTAACGCCTACATATTGTTCGTCATTGTCATAACTAAACAGGTGCAGTATCAAAATACATGCATTTTATTAAATTACGTATTCACAAGTATATTATGGCAAAAAGTTATTAAAGGGATAAACTGTTTTATTTTATATTCAAGGTCACGAAAAAATCAGAACAGTTACATATTACCTAATTTTTGGCATTATCTTAAGAAATAATAAAATTCCTCATTCAGGACAAAACAGGTGTTCCAGACAAAAGTTTTGAAATAATCAATTTTCTTAGATTGAAGAAAAAATAATAAAAATAAACGTTAAGGTTACAACATCTACTAGTAAAATAATGTAGTATGTATAATGCGTCGACACAGCACGGAATAAGGATGAAATAAATAAATAAAAAAATATATAAAAACAAATATTATAATGTACTGTTAAATACGTTTAATAATTTATTGGAAATCGCATTTATTAACATTTGTAAAAATAAACATTTTTACTGAATCGCATTCGCCACGTTGAATTTAACAATAATGTCGGATTTCGGCAAAGCTGAATTCCTCGACGAAAGAGACAAATCTAGCTTATTCTATACTTTGACATAAACTCTGTAAATAAAATGTTGGAAAAGAGTAACTATTGAGTTTCTTGCTGATTGTTCTCGGTAGAATCTACTTTCCGAACCGGTGGCAGCTTTACACTTAATTCATACTGTAACATGCCGATTCTAAAGTGATTTTATGAGCCAATATTGAAAATACCCATACAGGAATAGATGAACACTACAATACAGAGAAAGACTGCTAAAATTATCCTTTTGGCTTCGCTTTGGTCGGGAAAAAATAGCGCGAAGTGAGTGCAGCTTAGTAAGAAATGTTTTATCGACATTAAATACAGTATTTATCATAATAATTTATAATTCAAATTCAAAGAACATAGAAATGCAAAATATAAAATTGATGTAAATTGTAATATAAAAAAAATTATGAATAAACCATTTTGCGTAAAGAGAAAATTCTTATTGTTTGCTTAACATTTATAGAACTCCTCTTCGTGTTTCTTTATTTGTGTTTATTGAAAACTTGAGTGATATTTAAACGATTTTTGTACGGAATTAATCAGTACAGCGTAATATCGGATCACTGGCTCAGCGACGTTCGCTCAGACGGTACTAATTTTTAATTAGATTCTTAATTATTCGCTATATATATATTATTTCGTAATTAGTTTTTTAAACAGCTACCACCGCTCGTTAGCACTGTAAGAAATATTGACCATCGCTTATATCTCTAATACGCCGCCACCAACCATGGGAACTAGAAGTGACGTGTCTTAGTCACTTACACTAGCTGACTGTACCTTTCAAACCGGAACACAACAATACTAAGTTTTGTTATTATGGGGATGGATATACCTGGTCCTACTAAGAAGATTACTTTAAGAGAGTTTGTTAATAGAGTTTTTAATAAAATTTACGTAACTGGAAACAATAATGTCAAGAAGACTTGATCCATAAAACACGTCTCGTCTAACAGTATTATAAAAACTTGATTAATTCGTACTTAATATTTTAAAAGGGAAAATTTGTTTGATGGTACATGCTAATCTTAGCAAATAAAAACCCGATTTGTAAGATTTTTTTGCTTTGAAGCGCGTGAAATAGCGTGAAATATAATTTTGAAAATTAATGTAATTGCTATTCGGATTACGAGCTAATACGGTTAACAATTAAATGATAGCATCGACGCAAATAAGCGAGTTGAATTTAATTACATACTTGATACGTACACGGTTTGCCTAATATTTAGGTCATCAGCTTGCATGTCGGGAGGTCTATTAGTTTGTTATATCTATTTGAATTCACTAATAAAACCATGTTGTCATTATATTAGCTGCGACTAATTAATTAAAGCACGTTCGATTTTTATATCGGCTTAGCTCGATATTTCAGTATCATCGGTATTATTTCAGTACGTTTTCATGGAAGGAAAACAATATGTATGAAGATAAACGAACTTTAGTCCAATCCACACGTGGATTTTAAAAGATGATTTCGGGGTCAAATCGGTTCTGTACTATTGTTTTCATCTGCTTAATTAGGTTTGTAATTCATATTGTGCGGCTACGTCGGAAAAAATCGCGCAGTATCCTACGTGCGTGCTGTAACGGTGGTTAAAAAATAAAAAAAACCTGGGCGTAAAATAATAAAATTTAAATTATTTTATTCTCTTTATGTCACAATGTTTGAATCAAATGTTACGCTGTTAACTTTATTAAGCCTCGAATAATGTCTAAGCTTTATTTTAGTGATTCAAATTTGTCCTTGTTATATAAAACTGGATCTGGTAAAATGAAGTGGGCGAAGGTTGAACGTTACAAAGCCAAATTTAATTGCATGTCTTATATTATCGTACTAGTGCTTAGAATATAAAAACAAAACAAAATTTGAAAAGGGCTTTGTCAGAAAATGTAATAGGAGAAAACTCACTTAGTTATTTATTGTAATTTTGATAGCTGTGATTTTTCATGTATATTGATAAATTATTTTTAATAAAACATAATGAAATATATACAATAGAAAAGAACTATTGTAGAACTATGGAAATAGGTACTGTATGGGTACATTTAATTTTGAAAAAAAAAAAAAAATTGTTGCTTAAGTTAGATTTCATGTTTTGGCTCGTGTTTTTAGTATTTATTTAGTATTAACTAGTCACAAACAAATTATAGTTAGCAGGACATAATCGAAACGAACTGGCGATTAATTTTAATTCAATAATATTGTTTTAAAAACCAACGAATAAAAACTAAATGTCGTTAAGCTTGTGATTGGTTAATCAATGCTTTGTCTTCTTTCGAATTTTAAATAAATACAAGCGGAAATAGATAAATCAATGTGTAACCTAATAGCCTCTAAACAACATTTATAATAATCGCTTTAAAAATTTTACACTCAACAAAAACACTATTTAAAAAATATATTTTTAAGTTAAGTTAAGTTCACAAAATGTGCTCACCCGTGTGTTATTTATACATTCTTAATGATACTCTGAAATTCAAAGTTTCACCTTTAATAGATGAAAAACGTATACCAAAAATTGCGTCCTAAGTGTCGCTCCATAATTTGAGTAATACCATACCTACTTATGCAAAATCGCAAATAATCTAAGTGCGTTAAATCTGTAAAGAATTCTTGTTCTATCTCCGCCATCTAAAGACGCCATCTTTTGCTTTCATCCTAAGCCTCTTAATAAATAAGGGACTTTGTTCATTATTAATTTTAGAAACGAACGCATGACTATTTTGATTTCATCTGATATGTTTCTTTGTTTTTTTTATTTCTAATGGGTAGGTGGATTGGCAAAAAAGCCACCTGACGTTTAAGACTGCCTATAGCTATTGGCGCCGTGACAAAACCACGGAGTACTTTTTAGGTTATAATAACTGGATGGCCTTGCACACGGGCATATTTAACACGGACATTTTTAACTTTGCCGTTTCATAAATTCAAATAATTTGTAAAAAATACATCGGTAAAGAAGTCATATTATTCAATACAAGATTATATAGATGATAAAAAAGCGTGGAGCTAATATTTGTTGACTTCCAGGAATATATACATCCTATATTACATACAAATATAATTGTATTCAACTAATATGACTTTGTATTTTTGTGAAATATTGAAAAAGAGTAACTACTTAGTTTCTTGTCGGTTCTTCTCGGTAAAATCTGCATTTCAAACCGGTGGTAGCTTCACTTAATATAGTTTGTTAAATAACGATTAAAAAGTGCTTGTAAAAGCCTACTTGAATAGAGTATATTTTGATTGACACGCCACGTCACGCCAGCTTAAGCCATTTTTAGATAAATGGCTTAAACTGGCATGAGAGTGTTTTATGTATTTTATTTTATTATTAGAGTCGTTGTATCTTACAAAACAGATTCGTTCTCCATTACAATATTAAGCCCTGTATTAATCCGTCTTCATAAGTTAATAAGTTCAGAACCCTTAACATTTCACCTCTCAAAGCGACACTAAGTCATTGTTGAAAATAATTAATTTTACGACAATGCTCTTAACAAGACATATTTCACTTCTAAGGGATGCTATTGATAAATCCAGACCTAGTTATTTAATAATAGAACTCTGTAGTACAACCTATGACTTGCTACTGAATTTAAAATATTTTTCAACGTAGATACATATTTCCTTCCCCATCTACGTATGAGATTTTGCATTTGTAACACATTTTCTGCGTGTATAATGTACCCGTACGAGTTATTGAATTATATCCATATTAAAAGTATTTTCCTGTATACTCACTTTGAGAGCTCTCTCGTTTGAATGCGCGCTCAATAGGCAATATCTCTTTCATTCCTCACGTCAAATGATTTACGTCTTATCATATTGAAGTGATACTCAAATGTACAGTAAAATACAGAATATATATAGGGTATGTTCTTAATAAAATTCTAACGCTCTCGGCGTTTTTGTTTGTTGATTGAAGATCTGTTTGTCTTTTTTTTTATATAATAGGAAACTCTTGGAATTATTTTATGTTTAAAACGAATAGTTAAGAAGTTAAGTTACATAACTTTAAGATAGTTTTTGTTTTAATGTAGATGTAGCATTACGTTATAAAACTCAACGACTTCTATTTCATGTTTTGTTTCAACGCGGCTCACAATCCGTATTTAAAAACACTGTAATCCGTAAATAAAAATATTAGAATTTACGCATGTATTAGAAACTTTGAGGAACATACTGTGACTGGTGAACCCTTTTTATCCTTGTACTAGCTGTTACCCGCGGCTTTGCCCGCGTAGAATATAAATATATTTACAAATTAACTTCAAAATTACGTTAATGTAAGACCTCTTTATATACCACATTGGTGTGTATTTTGGCCCTCAGGGTATAATATTCAGAAACGCTTAAATACGTATCTACTCATTTTTAATCAGTAGCCCAAATATAAAGTTTCATGCTGCTAACTTCAAAAATGACGGACTTCCAGACTAACCTGTATACGAAATATCAACCTCTATTTCTCCTCTTAAGCGTAAAATATTCAGAAACGCTTAAATACGTATCTATTCATTTTTAATCAGTAGCCCAAAAATAAAGTTTCATGCTGCTAACTTCAAAAATGACGGACTTCCAGACTAACCTGTATAAGAAATATCAACCTCTATTTCTCCTCTTAAGCGTAAAATATTCAGAAACGCTTAAATACGTATCTACTCATTTTTAATCAGTAGCCCAAAAATAAAATATCATGCATCTAACTTCAAAATGACGGACTTCCAGGCTATCCTTTATACGAAATGTCAACCTCTATTTCTCCCTTTAGGCGTAAAATATCCAAAAGCGCTTAAATGCGAATCAACTAATTTTTTATCGGTAGCCTTAAAATAAAGTTTCCTACTTCTAACTTCAAAAATGACGGTCTTCCATACTCAACTATATAAAAAAAGACAACTCTTATTAAACCCCTTATAGGTTGAATATGCAGAAATGCTTAAATACGTATCTACTCACTTTTAACCAGTATCCCAAAAATAAAGTTTCATATTTTTAATTGAAAAAATGACGGACTTTCATAAAAAATTTACATCCCTTATTTCAGCCCCTCGGAGGTAGAATATTAAGAAACGTTTAAATATGTATTTACTCATTTTTAATCAGTAACACAAAAATAAAATTTAATCCTTCAAACTAAAAAATTGACGGACTTCCAGACTAATCTATATAAGAAATGTCAACCCCTATTAAACCCATTAGAGGTAGAATATCGAGAATCCCTTTAATACGTATTTAATCATTTTAATCAGTATCCCAAAAATAAACATTCATGTTTTAACTTAAAAAATGACGGACTTCCATAAAAACTTGCAACCCTTATTACACCGCCTTTGTGGTAGAATATCAAAACACGCTTAAATTCGTATTTACTAATTTTTAATTAGTATCCCAAATATAAAGTTTCATGCTTTAAACTTAAAAAAACTCCCATAAAAAATTTCAACACTTATTTCACCGCCTTAGTGGTAGATTATCTAGAAACGCTTAAATACATATCTAGTCATTTTTAATCAGTATCAAAAAAATAAAGTTTCGTGTTTCTAACTTAAAAAATTACGGACTATCATACATACTTTCATCCCTTGTTTCACCCCCTTAGGAGTAGAATATGCAGAAACGCTTAAATATTTATGTACTCGTTTTTAATAAGTATCCTATAAATAAAGTATTATGTTTCCAACTTAAAAAATGACGGACTTCCATACAAAAGTTCAACCCCTATTTCACCCCTTTAGGGGTAGAATTTCCAAAATTCCCTTCTTAGTGGGTGTCATGATATGTTAGTTTATAAGTGTACAGTCTAAAATATAAGTTTTATGCTTCTAGTCTAAAAATGACAATACTTTCAACAACTTACAACCTTTCATCCCCCTTTTCAACTCTTTACAGCATTTTTTCCAATTAAAACGCCTATGTCCTTTTCATGCACATAGACTATTTGTATACCAAATTTCATTTAAATCGGTCCAGTAGTTTTGGCGTAAAAGCGAGACAGACAGACAGAGTTACTTTCGCATTTATAATATTATATAGTATGGAAGTATGGATAGTATGGATTATTAGAAACAAAATACTATCCTTAATCCAAACAATACTATAAAGAAAACTATGACACCTAATTATAATTAATTTTATCTACATCCAAACTAAAATAAGTGTTAATAATTGTGAAATTATTAGAACCAAAATATTATCCTTAAAACAAAATGAAAAAGTATTTAAAAAGTATTACTATACACGACGATATTATATCGCAAAAACAAATAACGCTGCATACAAACGCTCAGAAGGGAGCCGACCGCGCGTCGATTTCGACCAAATTTGATTACCATAAAAACGGTTCTAGTGAGTTAATCTTAAAAGATAGACATATACTGTCGCAGACATTTTTTTAGATCATTTCAAGAGGAATAATTCTTTCATACCTATATTTTTGATATATTCAACCGTTTTCGCAGCGCACGCAACGGAAGCCCTCAAGGATGAATAATTTTCCCCGCTTTTTTCACTTTTTCCATATTTTTTTTCGCTCCTAATAATTGCAGCGTGATGTTATATAGCCTAAAGCCTTCCTCGATAAATGGTCTATTCAACACAAAAATATTTTTTTAATTCGAACCAGTAATTCCTGAGATTAGCGCGTTCAAACAAACAAACAAACAAACTCTTCAGCTTTATAATATTAAGTATAGATCAGTTTAGTAGTTTAGTTCCTAACTAATAATTATGTAATAATTTAAAAGCATTGTCACGTCGACAATTTATGTGAACAACTGTCACTTCTTTGTAAGTTAAGCACTAATTTGCATATACACTTTAAAAATAAAGAACTTCCATGCATTATTATTTTCTTAAACTTTAAACTTAATATTTTTCATCCTTTTGGACGAAAAATTAACAATCTTGTCTTAGAGCTCGTATAAGTTGCATAAAAACATAAGACAACAGAATTACTTGGCGGTAAGGCTTTGAGCGAGTGCGTCTAGGTACCTTTTACTTATCAGATATTGTCCCGCCAAACAGTAATGCTTAGTATTGTTGCGTTCCGCTTTGAAGAGTGAGTAAGCCAGTGTAACTACAGACACAAAGGGCATGATATATTCATATATCGCTCTCAAGATTGGCGGCGCATTTTTATTGTAAGGAATGGTTAATATCTCTTAAAGTAGTATTTATTATATTATTAATGACCACTTATTATCAGTTGACCCATTTACCGTTACGCATACCTATACCACAAACTGTTACAAACACATCTATCTTTAAAGTAATAGGTATATCTTTTGTTTCCTTTATGTGTCACTTGTAATGAATAGCTGTTTAAAACAAATGAACGCTATCCAACGGTTGAAAAAGTTTAAAAAACCGTAAACGATTTCAAATGGGGACAAGTTGTTTTATAAACCAACTGCTCCCAAAGGTCCCTGTTTCAAAAGAAACTATACAGGATTTCGTTCGCGCGTTCGTGTTGGTATAGACTATTCCCATCGAAGAAGGAATAGCGATAAACAAACCTTTTTTTTATATCTAATTAAATATAAACTGTGCAACTGCAGGCACGAGGGACATAACACTTTAGCTCCCAAGGTTGGTGGCGTAATGGTGATGTAAGGAATAGTTAATATTTCTTACAGCGCTAATGTCCATCGGCGACCGTGACCACTTACCATCAGTCCATAAAAAGATAAGTCAATTTCATGCGATTTGCTAAAAGTTCTGCTAAATTATGTACTATGAATCAAATCAAATTCCTTTACTCGATACAAAAAGTAGTACACTTACCAATTGAATGTCAAATTAAACACCACCACAATATACCCTGACCTGAGAAGAACCGTCGAATGAGACTCAGCGGTTTTTTTGTCAATATATGAGTGTTTATTTATTTGAATTGTCATACAATTTATTCGAATAAATTGAATGACAATTAAGTCGACGCAATTTAAATTGAATGAATCAAGTCAAATTATATTTTAAGTCAATTCAATGGTAGGCAAACTAAAAAGTTTGCCAGTAATTGGAACAGGCTATTATTTATTGATTATTGTTTTTTTTTTTTCGTTGGAAAAGGATTTAGCTACACTGGTATCAGTCCGATGTAATGTAATGTAAATCTAAATATTACATATAATACAATTAGAGTGTCTGATCTAATATTAAAATAACCGCTTTTTACTAAATGCATAATTATGTATGTAAGGATGTACCTTAGTAAGATATTATTTATATTAGTAAGATATTATTTATAGTAGTATAATGTAAGCGTTCAACTCTATTAAGACTCCTATGAAGTATTTGTGGAGTGGAGTTATAATAAACTTGGCAAAAGTCGACTGAATATGTTATTTCTTCTATAGTAGAATAGTCTAATAAATTATTGGATACTCATTATTCAAGTGAGTCATTAATTGCGAATTGATAACACAGACTATTTTAACGTTCCCGTGCCAATGGTAACATAATAGTATAGTTGTATAACCACGATAAATCAAATAAATCGTCAAACGATTTTGTATAATTTATTAAATAATCAATCGATTATAACAATTTCATAGACCCCGAGAATCAACTAGGATAGTTTTTTTAATATACCTTCATTAAATTAGAATGATTACGCAATATTGATTATGATAAAAGTTTTGGCAAAGAAAATATTGTGAAATTAAATTAACCAGATGTCACGGCATCCATGTATTTCAAAAAGGTTTTAGAATATTGCCTGAAAACTTGATGCACTATAAAAGTTTTTGAAACAATAGGAAACACAAAACTTATGCGATACATTTTGACCCATTTTAGCGTTCGAAATTTCGTTTTAATAAATCGAAGCGAATAAAGAAATCTTAACTTCGTTTGAAAATATATTTGACGATAATACCGAGGGTAAACCCCGAATAAACTATAAATTTTATATAAAGCGAGAAATACTTACCTACTATTTTAAGAACTATTAATATACCTTTGATAATATTAAATAAAATCTATACTAGTTTACGCTAGTAATAACTTTACATGGACTATTTAATATAAAAGCAACGGAATGAAGAGCAGGCGGTTTTCGAACTACTTATCCATAACTGTACTATATATAGAAACAAGCGACCCGCCCTGGCTTCGCACGGGAGCAATGGTGATACTAAATATACTACAGAATATTTTACAACGTTCACCTCTTTTTTGTCTTGTCATTTGACATGTATTGTCTAATGACAAGACAAAAAAGATGTCCGATGAACCGCTCTGTCCCTGTATTTTAAATCCTTAATAATTTCGAAAATATTAATTTAAATTACATGCTGTAATTCATCTATAGGCCATATTGATCTATTTTAAATGCACAATGTATTTCAAGTACTTAATTGGATAAATATTAATGCTGTTTTGTTTAAAATCGCTTCGAAAATAAGTCATTATTTCGAGTTTAGGATAAGAAACTGTTATTGTGGGTTATCCCTAAGAGATAGACATATACCTTCGCGGAATTTTTTGAAGACCTTTTGAAGGTGTATTATACTGTAATACATTATTTTGATCTATCTCGTAGGGTTTGCAATGTAAGTGCAAAAATGAGTTTATTTACGACAACCCTTGTTGACAAACCCAGTGTTTCTCTACTATATTGTGCATGGTTTATTTATATAAACCTTACTCTTGAATCAATCTATCTATTTAAAAAAACGCATCAAAATCCGTTGTGTAATTTTAAAGATCTAAGCATACATAGGGACAGACAGCGGTATGCAACTTTGTTTTATACAAAGTAATGATATTGGAATTTGTGTTGGAGTAAAAGTTTAAACAATAAATATTCATAAACACTAGTTTATCTTATGCTAGTTGTCATTACCTCGCATTGTAGTGATTATTCGTCAGTTATTGTGGTGGAGTAAAAAGTACCATAGGACCTTCCTTGGAGTTAAAACTTGCTTCATAAAAAAATTCTTCAAATTCGATTCAGTGGTTTGACCGTGAAAATGCAACAGACAGCCAGACAGGGTTACTTTCGCAATTATATTATTAGTATAGATGATTGATCGCCTGTTTTTGTTACTTTTGTAAAGAAATATATCCATCTAATTTTCTATATAAAAATATGTAGTTATTAGTAATTTATTCTTGACGACGAAATACTTAATAATTCTCAAAGTAGGCGAGCCTACGGGATAAGTCGGCGTTAAGCTGCGATTAGTGGTCCGAAATAGGGAGGATAACGAACATCTCGACTTCGACGTAGAGATTACGTGTAGTATTTATTGACACTTTGCTGCTAAACGCTTACAATTTATTGTTACGATTTAAGATAAGAAAGATTTAATACGGTAACGATTATGTGTCTCAAATAGATAATGAAATGGAGATTCGAATCTAGTTTGAATTTAAAAAATACTTAAATTTTAATTGGCTGAAAAAATAGTAACAATTTATCTTCATGAAACTTGCAGTAGTACCAAAAAGTTTATAACCTTTGAACTCTCTAATGTGATGTCGTAAATAATTTTTTTGCGCCCACATTGCAAACGCTGGCTGGACCCTACAAGACAGATCAAAATAATGTACATCTTAAAAAGGTCTACAATGGTTTGTCTACCTTTCAGGAATAACCCACCATAACCATTTTTTATCCTTTACTTTTTAGGAGAAATATTGGCTTATTTTCGAAGCGATTTTAAGCAATACAGCATTAATCCTTATCCAATGAAGTACCTTAAATACATTGTGCGTTTAAAATAGATCAATATGGCCCCTTACAGCGTGTAATTTAAATGAATATTTTCGAAGATATTACAGATTCAAAATCCAGGGACATAGCGGTTTGTCTAATGTCAAAAAGCTATGAACTTTGTATATAATGACAATCTGTAATATATTTAGTATCAGTATTGCACCCGTGCGAAGCCGAGTCGCTAGTTAGTGTATAAGTACATACTTACTAAGAAAATCAGACAAATTAAATTAAATATATATTTTTTTTTATTTTCGTGATACAATAACGCACAGAGGACAAAAACACAATTTCATTCACCGAAATTAAGACAAGCACAGCAACGAAAAAACGTCAAGAGATTATTGAATATAAGAAAACAGTAGTTTTTTAAGAGTTTTAGAAATTGAATTTTCTTGAGTTGGTTCTCTGCTACCAACAACAATGTCTTCCTTATTTTCGTTAGTATTTTTATGTCTTGATTTATAACTAGTGAATAGTAGATCATTGCTTCTCTTCCTTCTTAACGGAACACCCTTGATGTCTTCCTCGTAATCATCTTCTGACTTCTTTGCCCCTGTTCCTATTTTTTTCAAAAATTCATCGTCGCTCATCCTAAAACATAAATTAAAATTAAATCTTTAATTCCCGACCGCCTGCCTATGATTTTAAAATACGCTGCTTCGTTGGGTTAGGATCCATATACAATACATATGCGGCGGAATTACTTTTGATACATGCGGGTTTCCTCTATTGCCGAGCACTAGATGAATTGTTGCATATATTAACACATGAAAATAATAATAAATAGTTTTCGTCTCACCCTATCGTGTCCAATTTATTCACGATAAGTTTATCTTTGAAGGATTCCATTTCTTCATCAATCGATTTCGGTAAATTTGGCTCGGCACTTCTCGAAGGAACTTGTGTTGGTGTTGTGGTATGTGTCGGTCTAGTTCTGGGTGCTTGTTTCGGTCTAGTCGGTCTCACAGGACCGGCTCTTGGGGTGACCGGCGCTGGATATGTAGGGCTCACATAATCATCTGGATAAAGTATATCCTTCGAAATCTTATCGTAGGGTATTTTTGGTAACAACCATTTTGTTGGATCGTTTATTCTATTATCTGGAACGGCTTGTCGGAGCGAACTTAAAGTAGAAGGGTCTTCAAATGGTGGAACATCAAACTTCATAGCACGCCTACTATTTATATCCCTTAAATCTTGTGGCTGGTTTCTCTCATTCTGTAATTGCACCTGAAAAGGTGATATTTACACCAATATAAATAAAAGCGAAAGTTAATCTGACTAGCTGCTTTATGAACTTTTTACTATTATAAATATAAGGAAGATTATTTCTATCTCCATTGTAATACACGGAGACGCAGGAGATTTTCATTCCGTTATATCCTCTACATTACTACGCACTTAGAAAGGATTTTGCGTTAGCCATAGCGATGAACTTTCTAAATCTTCAACTTAATCCAACTGACCTATATAACGCCTTTTTAACAAAACCAGAGCAAATAATTGTGGTCTCATGTATTTTGAAAATTTAATCATACATTTTATTTTTCTCTGTACTTTTTTTAATTTTTTTGGTAAATTGTTTTCGTAAATATTACCTTTTGCATTTTGTCGTTCATTCGACGAGCTAAAGCCGCAGCTTTTCTCATATTAATGGCACTTTGAACAGCCTTAAGCTGATCGAGCGACCCCGTCGGATATGGTTTTATTAACTGAAATATGCACAATGTTTTTGACACATTGTAAACAGAAAACAACGAACATTTAACAATGAAAATAAAGTTTACATCATTCAATCATAAACATTGATTTATTCATTACTTCATACTTAAACCTAATCTACCCTAGAATATTTATGCAACAATTTTACAACTAACAACATTGAAGGGATTATGTTAAAATAATAAATAAAATATTGTTTTAATATAGGCATCTAATAAATGGCCAAGTGGGCAGATAAATTTGTGCGTATAATTTTCTGTTATTCAAAGGAAGTGTGTATGTGCACTGTATCCAGTATTTAAAAAATGTTGTATTAATATCAAATAAGATTATGAAGTAACACATGTCCCAAATTTGAGCAAAGGCCTCTTCTCTTCTTTGAAAAGACTTTTCAAGTTTAATCCAACGTTCTGCTCCAATGCCGATTTGTTGATACATAATATATATTATCAGATATATCAGACATACAGAATCCTTCATGATATGTTTCGTCACCGAGTACGAAAGAAATTGTAAACACAAATTAAGCAGATTAAATAATAAGCCGCTTTCAATTATAATACAATTTTTTACAATTTTTGCTGGTAAAATTTAGACGAGAATAAATTAGTAATTACCTCGCTTAGTGGCACTTCGGATGCTTCAGCCTCTGAAGGGCTCGGATCGGGAGCTTTCGCTGTCAGTCTCATTAATGAACCCTCAAAATTGTTTCGATCATTAGACTCATATATTGATTCATCTAGTCGTCTCCCTGACCTCAAGGTGGTTGTTTCGTCATTGGAACCGGTTACGACTGGAATGTGACATCATTAAGAAATATGGACCTAACCTGGACCAGATCCAAGTTTATCGAGGAATAATATATCGCCGGAACTAATGTAGCATGTTTTTAGTTATTAAACCTTTTTCGTTCATTATTTTTATAATTAAGAGTAAATGTTTTCATTTTAATCAAACAAAATATGCCATTTTATAAAATAACTAGCTGAGCTTGTGGCTTTACACGCGAAAATTTATAAAACACAAACTTCCAAGCCCATTTTTACTCCATAGAGGTGGAGTTTCGTAAAATCCGTTCTTAGCGGATGTCTAAACCTACCAAATTACAAGTTTGTAGGTGTTATAGTTTCTGAGATTTCTTGATAAATCAGCGTGTAGTTTTTCGCTTTTATATATATAGATTACATATAGCTATATATTATACAATGTGACTCTTATATATTCCTATAAAAATGGATTTAAGATGAAATTACAACAATAATTCATCACATTAATTAAGTGTTTGATTATATTTTATTATTATGCTTATAAAATAACTAAGAGTTTTTACATAATTTTTACTCGGGGGAAAGTCTTTGTGTGGAGAGGTTATCCTTAATAAAGAAGTCTTACTGAGACAGTAGATAATTTTTATCACATGCGGCTGTCAGACAACCGACTTTCTGTAGTCTTTACAGAAAGTGTTGAGATAAATATCTTTTCAATATGTTTTTAAGATTTTTTAATGTGGAACATCTATTGCCGAGCCTTAGGAGTAAAACTACTCGTATGCCGTGACGGCAAACGGCATGACGTTGTGATGTCTTGGCTCCTTTGCCGCCGCTATATGCTTTCTATGTTTGCGTGTGGCCTATACTATATATGTACTTACTTTGTTGATAAACATAATCATAATAAGTAAATAATGTTTATTTCATTAAGACATTTATTTATTGATTATATTCCTAATTTTAAACTATTTAATATCTACTGGGCGTCATGTATAGAAATATATATATGACGTCATATATAGAAATATACATAATGAATGTATTTAATAAAATAGTTCATGAGATTAAGTTGAAACTTTGTACAGTTGTAGTTGACATATTTTTGTAATTATATACGTTTAAACATAGATAAAAAATCTTAAATTTTGTTAAATGCATTGTGTTTCTCATAAAGTTTAAGTATATGACACTATTATCTAAGTAGCATCGCTTTACAGTTTTAAATTTAGAATATTAACGCGACCAACGTGCATTTCACAATCTTGTATTTATGTAAAAATAAATAATATCACTAACGGTTATTTTCTCCTATATGACCCGCCACAGGTTGGTGACCGCTGCGTCTCCAATCCATGTCATCAGCGATGTCATCGTCAAAAATACCACGCTTCAAATAAACGGAGACATTCGTTTCTGAAATAAATAATAATTAAGTTACTTGATGCCACAATGTGTATTTATGTAACGCCATTTTTAAATATGTTTTTTATAAGCAGTTTTGACCAAAAGGGTTCCGTAACGTTTTCGAATACGAATACGAATTACCTACCGGACCTAGCAATAGATGATTTTATAAAAGAAAAAATACAGTATTAGTAACTAGGAATACATTGCTTAAAAAAATATATCCATAGTTAGTTTAAAAGCTGAAAGTCAAGTCTAATGTATCCATAAATTTAAACTTATTTCGTATTACAAATATTATAGTGTTACGAATTTATACATACATTAACGATACTAAATTGTTGCTATTCGTGGTTTAGCAATAAATGTGACAAGATTTTAATTAATTTGTTGCAAGATGCGCTTTATATTTTATAATGTAAGTTTAGTGCCTTAGTCAAATATATCATTATAAAGTGTTTTATTTTATCGTTATTTTGAATTTAGAATCTTATGTTTATAAGCTGGTAATAAAAACGTGTCTATTATGAAAATTTATAATGGGCAAAGAACTCCTCCCTTCGAACAGGAGGCTCCTTTGGAGCACATTTCACCATAATATTTTTTGTCCTCGTAATGTTTTTATTTAGCATAGAGTACGAGATTAATTCCAAACATAAGCACATGAAAAGTCTATGGAGCTTACCCGGGTTTGAACATGTAACCTTCGGATTCATATATTTTAGCCACTTGGTCATCTCGGCTTACGGCTTGAACTTGTGATGTTATTTAAATTAATTACACAATTTTTTATTTTTAAAAATCAAGAGACTAGGTTCCATGTTCAAGTTCTTCAGAGGCACCGTTATTACTATACAGTTACGAAACAATATTTATATATTATATAAAGTGCTTATGTATATTTATTCATTTAATATTTTTAAAAACATTAATAGACAAAACTGAAACGTGTACATAAGGTACTTAAAGTAAAGTAGGTACCTAAGGTAAGGTAAACATAGGTAATTAAATATTGTTTATAGTTTAATTAAAATAATACCTTTTAAATCGATGTACTCAGCTAAAGAGTAATTGTACCCGAGGGCGACGCCCGACATGGACGCGGTTAACAGTGAACAACAGACCGCAGAGCTGATACAACAAGACATCGTAAACGTCCATAGTCTGAAATGAGATTAAGATAATTTGCAACGGTCCATTAAATTATGACTCGTAATACTTTTTATATTTCAGACGTAATATTTGAAATTAATAACACGATATACGTTATATATCGAATAAATATGATACTGAATCAAACATTAAAATTAAAAAAAGGAAAACGTTGAATTCTTTTTTTAAAAAGATTTGTGGATACATGAGCTAGAACATGTTAATCTTAGGGTGATACCTCACTGGCAACATTCATCTGTAATTTAACAATCTAAGACTATTAATAATTTGAGCATTCGTCTTCAGTCGAGTCAGTTGTTTTTACTATCATGCATTCCATTCTTTTCATTGATGTATGCTACAAGTTTTATCACTACAATACTCAGTACTTCTCACTCACGTAATATTTGAATCCAAACTGCTACAATACAGGCGAATGCTCCCAGTGAGGAATCGCCCTTAACCGAATTAAATCCGAGCAACATCGCTGAGTTTCCGTGTGCTTAATTCTGTGTTTAAAATTCATCCTGTATTCGCGGAAAACCTCGTGAGAAAATTTACACGTGTCGGATAAATATCAGCCAGTATCATGTGTATTTAGCGTAGTCTATAAGCTAAAAAAAAAACCTCTTGTCTATGCTATGCAGTAGTAGTGCGTACATAGATTACTGTGAATGAATCATAATCAAATATCAATAAATCTGTTAAAAACATACGAAGAAGTAAGGGACATTTCTTTTTTTTATTTGTGCCATGCCAGTGACATCACTTTATCGATTTTAATTATAAGTCATTTTTTATTTAAAAGTTACCTGGAGAAATTCTAGTAAACGAAGCTTAAGTGCTTAGAATATTTTAAAATAATCCGGTGTCCCTTTCATTATATTTCGAGGTCGTAATCGTCTTGAGGGAGACGATTACGACCATCATTATGGAGCGGACGCATCTAAATAACGTTGCCGTCTTCTATATAAGTAAAGCCCCAATGTCTGAACAACTCGAAATATATGTTGAATAAATATGTAACTGATTATGTAAATATAGCAACATTAAATTCACGAGACAAAGCGCCACAAATTATTGAAGAAGGTTTTAATATACAAAAATATAAAGTTTAAATAACATTAAAATTATTGTAACTAAATATTTACTATTACTATGAGTTTATTAAACTAATTTTCATCAATATAGAAAATATGCAACGTTTCACCTTTACTCTTTACCTAAGTCAAAAAAATATTATTTACTAGTTTCAGCCTGCGGCTTAGCTCTCGTGTTAGGGGATTGAGGGAAGGAGGATTTAAGCGTAGGTTTTAGCGATATAAAGCAACCTGTTCCAGACTATAATCTATCTCAACCGTTCTGACGTGATTAAGGAACAAACATCCGTCCATCCAAAATCGCATTTGAAATATTAATAAGATACAACATTTACGCATGCTCGTCTATTTGATTGCTTTGATACATTTTATGCACACATTAAACTTCGTTATTCGTGCAAAGATGCTTAGACAATTTTACTTTTATGAGTATACAAATACCTTGAAATAATAACGCAAACGATTTTCTAAATGATAGAAATAGATGGTTAATTTTTGACCCCAATAATCGAACATCGGACAAAACGCTTTCATGTAAAGTACATAAGTACAGTTAGGTTTTTTATAGTATAGTTTAGCGGACGAGCATATGAGCCACCTGATGGTAAGTGGTCACTACCGTCCATAGACAATGGTGCTGTAAGAGATATTAACCATTCCATACATTGCCAATGATACATCAACCTTGGAAACTAAAATATTATTATCCTTTGTGCCAGTAGTTACACTGGCTCAGTCACCCTTAAACCGGAACACAACGTTACTAAGTAATGTTGTTTGGTTTAGAATATCTGATGAGTGGGTGGTACCTACGCAAACGGGCTTTCACAAAACCCTACCACCAAGTACATTAGATACTATTAATTCAACTGTAATATGATAGAACATCCATCATCTCGGAAAAGCAATTTTCCTCTCCATATTATTTAGCTAACCAGATGAATAGCAAACAAAATTTTATAATTTAAGATTTCAAAGTAGTTTTCTTCCGTATACAAGCTATTAAATTTAAAAGTCAGTTGCAGTTCAATTTTGGAATTAAATATTGGTTCTGGTGTCAACACAAAACATGTGTAAATATCCGTTTGGATTAATTATTACTTAAACCTACTGATATTATAGTGATAAAGATCTTATAGTAAGAGATCACCACCACACCCATAGACATAACCGCTGTGCGAAATATTAACCATTCCTTACATCGGTACACAATCTTGGTAGCTAAGTTATGTCCCTTGCGCCTGTAGTTTCACTGACTTACTCACTGGTGGTAGAATATATGATGAATGGATGGTACCTACCCGGACAGCCTTGCACAAAACCCTACCATCTGGTAGGGTGGACCACTGACCTTGCACTCAATTTTAATCTTTTTGACAAAATCAACTTACAATAATGTCAATAAAGGACTGGTCAAAATTTAAAAAAAATTGTAGTAAACTTACAATAATTCGCATAGAGCTGAAAATTAGTACACATCTCAGGTATGATATTACAAATGAAATATCTATTGTGATCGGATTATCAGTTATTTTACCACTTTTTATGTAAATATGACTTCTAGCTCCAAACCGTTTCCTCAAGGGGAGAGGAGACCTCAGTCCAGCAGTAGTTAATTATAGATAGTCTTCTAGAAACCACTAATTTAAACTAATTTGTTAAAAAATAGTTCGTTTATGTTTTGATATACTAAGAAATTTTCCCTCAAAAAAAAAACATTAACATTATTGATACTAAATGAAATTGGAGTTATTTGAAGAATCACCGAAGTGACTCGTTCATCACAATCAAATTAATGTTTGTTTTCGTTCGTATTTTTTCACGAGCATCAGTCATTTGGTTACAAATTTTGTATCGTTGTTTTCGGCACGTGCAAAAGGATTTCTGACATGATACCATTAGTTGGTGCATGCTTTAAAAATATAATTTATCATGACGATAAATATTTTTAACAGTATTATTCATTTACTGTGCTTTCTTGTTTAATTTTTTCACACGATAATATGCACTCGAATAGTTTAAACAAATACCTAAGTCGACAAATAAAAACATTAACAAAATTTGCAAGCAGACAAAAAAACGTTGAATTCAAAATAATGTCGCAATTTAACTTAATAAACAGTTAATAAATATGCCTGCCGCTGGGCACAGGCGACTTCTCTTAAGGAAGTACTATTTGTAGCTTATTCCATGACCGTAGCCTAACGTGGATTTATGGCAACACATGCTACAAAATTACATCCCACATTTTAATTCTAGGCATACCTTGCGCTCAGTACAATAAACTGTTTACAAATAATAAAACATTTTATCTCACCCTTAATAAATTTAATCTTACGAATATTTTAATAAAATGTTGCTCTGATTGATTTTAATTTTATTACTTATTTAGTTTCATATATGTTAGTGATTGCGTTTTAATTAATTTATTATAATTGTAATAGAAACCATCTCTTTGACTATCGCTTTTATTTAAATTGGTTTTTATTTTTTTATTATAATTCCATTTAATATGTTTTGTATGTTAATATATGTATATTAATGTAATACCGGAAAGTATTGGTTAAGTTTTATAAATGTTTCTTATTATATTCAATCATATAGTTTGTTTCCAAAATAAATGAATACATAATTATATAGGTTCCTTCACGAAGTTTTTCTGTTTCACAATTTGAATTGTAAACACCAATTAAGCACGTGACATACGATTAAGATTTCATCTATCATTTAATTTATTTCTATACACAATGATCTGAAATATAAAGATTTTATAAATATATTTGATTCACAACGTGCACTTACCTCTGTATAAGATCGACCATCCACCCACAGCACGTGAATATGCAGCACATGGTGAACTATACTCGATTCAATTTATCATCAATTATCAAATGAACTGGAATTTAAATAATGTGTATAAACGAATGCACGTACTAATTATGTACCGGGTACTTTCACTGAGAAGTTTAATTATGTCAAACATTGTTAAAGTTCGCAGATCGATGAAACACTTGGATTTTAGCTGAATATGTCGTGTTCAATTCTGGGCACGTATCACCGTGTTTATAATAAATTCATCGCTGAAATAAAACATAGCGAAGAGATCTGCATGTTGTCGGATTAAATTCTGCAACATCAATAATTTCTCGCTGGAACAGCCTGATGGGATAAAGTCAAAACTGAAGGCTGTTAATGAGTTTAAATTCAATATGTTGAAATTTAAAATAAATACTACATATATTTTCTACATGTTATAAACTATAATTTAACCATTCCTGGAACACTAAACGCGTGTAGACGTCGGAACAATTAACATCAAATTAAATCTAAATCGAATAAGACTTTAGTGTACTGGTCCGAAAGTGTTAAAGAACTTTTAACGATTCTAATTTAATAATAATTTAATTGAAAATAGCATTGAAAATATAAGATTCATTATATTATTAACGTTAGTATAGAGGTTTGTGTCGGAGTAACTTACATTATGCATGACTTATACGAGAGTCGATTTATTATTTCGACTCTGAAATTTGCATATGAATAAATATATCACGCATAATTATGATTAAATTTTGCTTGTTACTAGTATAGAATAACTTGTTTAGAAATGTAAATACATTTCTATACAAGTTGTGAAATTGTCACTATTCACGGTGAGTAAAATGTCATGTCGTAAATTGTACATCGGTGTTGCATCCTATTGATCGGACACAATATAAAACCTCTTTATCTTTAACGGATATTTTAGGAATATCGGTGCCCTACATAAGTGTGGCCGGGTGCTACAATAAACGTTACGTTTGGTAATCAGAATAGAAACAGTTAAGATATATGGGTTGCTACATAAAATGTTTTTTTGTAATAATATTTGTATACGTAAATATTAGGTTTATGCCGTTGTAGCAAATTTTTTTTTATATGATTTGGCAAATGGAAAACTGTCATTTAAATTTTATTCAAATATACATTTTTGCCCTTTTAGCACCAGACCACAGATATAAAATAAAATGCTACTTGGTATATTGGTTAAATAATACAGATTAAAAATAATAAATAAAACAATCGTCGTTCGTATGTCCAAAGATAAGCTTTTATTCTAAACATTATTGATTGACATATTAAAATAAACTATTCTTATAGTAAAATTATCATGTTTGCGTTCTAAATTTAATTTTTCAAATAATTCAAAGATCACATAATTACAAATTGGCATACAATCAATTGGAATTGTATTTTCCATTTATAAATATTTTCTTTTGAAATGATTAAGAAACGCAACAAGAATATTTCTTTATAATCGAATAACACAGTAATAATAACGTAATATAAGAAATATAAAATATTTCCATTTATTTCTCAAATCTGGGCTAACGGAAACTGACAGCGGAAAGTTCCATTGCTTACGGAAACTACTAACGCTCTTATATCCGGAACAGGTGCAACCTTTTATGTTATTTATAGAAGAATGTTAAATATTTGACATTTTAATATTGTCAACGGTTATAATAAAAATGCTGTCTTTCATTTTTATAACGCGAATATTTGTTACTTTTTATTGAAAAAAAAAACATTACATTTTAATAATAATAATTATATTGATTCGACTTTGAGGTTATCTTCAAATCCTTAACTATTTTCGTAACTCAGAAAACGACTAGAATTTCTCAATTTCTGCTGGAAATTTATTTTCTATTGGTGACGTTTATTAACATTTTTATACATATATTTTTTCACACAAACTAAATTCCAATCAAATTTTAATATACGTAATTTCTTTAAACAAAACATAAAATTCGCCTATAACCAAAAAATGGAAATATCATAATCATTAAAGTGAACTCCATCGTAATCATTAAAGTGACCTCCGTATGTTTGTTTTCTGAGGATGACATCGAGAAACAAATCATTTTTTATATTAATTGCGGATTATAAGGTATATACTTATAAAGCAGATACGGCGAATTATTCTTTTTTTTTGTGTTATTTTGACTGTTCGAATAAAAATAAATGGAGGGTTACCTACGTCGTCAATGTATATTTCCTTTTTTTAGAGGTTCAAGTTACTGAACCGTAAGTAAAACAATTTATAGTCGATAAAACATTACACATAAGGCACATTGATAGTGTTTAGAGTGATATTTAATCAATTTTTCGTTCAATTCCAATATTTGTATAAAAACCGGCCGCGTGCAATATCTGACAAGTATTGCTGAATTTTCATTTATTTAAACCCTCCTGAGGTGAGTTCGTGCATTAAATACCTTTGATAATCAATATTCTACATGGCTTCATAATAATTTCTATTAATTTTCTCATATTTTACTCAAAAACTGAATATAGACCTTGTCCATGTACTGGGTGACCTAAATCGAATCCTATAGTGATTTGAATCGTTTAAAGGCATGATTGCGTTAATATAGTTAATAATAGTTCTTCTTTTCTATATTGTGTATTTTTGCAAATTAAGCAATAATTTCCCATATTTTGGCACTTTAAATATCTATCTATAATAATTTAAGAACTTCAATCTTATGAGTTATCATTAAATGTTAACAACTTGTTCTTGCTTGTACCTGTGTCTGCTGCTGTGTTGTCGTTGTTTGCCGCTTTGCGCTTTGCTTTTGTTCTTGCATTGAAACAACCGTTTCATTTTATTTCTGGACGCTGCGTTCAGGGTTTGCTCTATCCTGCTTATTATTTTTTTCAAAATTCGAAATTTAAACCGAACGCCAACTCATACCATTACTCATTTCATTTAGTTCGTCTGCTTAATTCTTAATTATTTAAATGCTTAATTAAAATAGTACATACTGCTAAGCAAAACCGGTTGATATACATTACATTGTGTATTAATGCTTTACTTAGTTACTACCTTTCATGACGAAATTCAGATACCGTCAAAGTCCCACCGTTGACGATATCCCTGATTTTTGATTAGTATAAAAAAAAAATTAATATATTTCATAAAAATACTTTTTGTAATAAAGACTTGTTTAACGAAGAAAAAGTTTTTTTTTTGTCCCCCGTGACCGATAAAACTCACATTAATCGTTAACAGTTTTAGGTTAATAGAAATGTTGTTAAAGATACCAAATTAATAACATAAAGCGCAACGGTAAAATAAAACGAATAATAAATAATAACGTAGGATAAAAATGGTCGTTGGTTTGCACATTCACGGAGCTTTAGAGTGCATCCAAATGGCATAGTTTGTATTGACGATAACTTCAATAACACCACGTTGATACGTACAAATAGACACACGTGCTGAATTTCAATCCATTTTGTAATTCAAAACTGGAATGTCATTTACAAATAGTTTTTTTTATATTCTTGGGTGTATTTTGGTCCATGCTACGTCCATGGACAGACGGGAGATTCAGCAGTACCTTATAGCTAATTAAAAAAAAGAAGTTAGACAAAAAATTGTCTTTCATATGTGGCTATATGCCACCTTATAAAATATACATACACTCAAACTAACATAAACCATTTATATTTTATTTATTGAGTCCAGATCCAGTGGTACTAACCCAAACGGACCAATATAGCTCTACCACTAGTCATTATTCATATATGGAATGGAATATATTGAAATAACGACATTCAATAGGTTAGGGTTTTTTGCAGTCATTTTAATTATAAAATTTAATTAAATGGTTGAATCTTAATTTTAAATAAATAAAATTGTGCAATTTTCGATTTCCGATTTCTGATTAAGAACATGAAACTGTTCATTGAACGCTCCGAGTTTAACGCGCCCGGTAACATTTAAATAAGCGATGTGAAAAAAATTGTCAAAGGGTCCATATTTAATTGGATGGGAATATAAATAGAAATGTAAATTATTTAATTAACTTGTTTATCTATCACAAGTAAATCTCCCGACAAGCTTTTATATCATATAAATTGTGTCCAACGAGTCAAATATGAAATGACGTAAGATAAGTTAACAGTAAAAGTTTTAGTGTAAAAGTTTATTTTTCTCTTTTTAGCAATTTTGAATTTATCTTTTACGTTTTAGTAATTTTAAACCTGCTTTCGTATTTTCAGTAAGTCCTTACATTTGATACCGTATTATAAGCAAGCACTAAAAACTTAATCCGCCATATTGATTTACAGTGACGTCAATTTGTATTTTGACTATGCTCAGCAAGCCCTTTCCTTTGATACCCATATTGTAGAAATGAATTAATAAAATATATCCGTTTATTTAGAATGACGTCACACGATTAACCTGTTAAGTTAAATGCATTGTCATACAAACTGAACGTGTTAACAAAATTTAAGCTCAATCCGTTAAAGATATCTGCTTCAAAATTGAATTGTAAGATTTTACCCGTACCTACATACTTACATTGCAAGTTAAATAATAGCTTGTAATAAATAATAAAAACAATACGTAGTAAATAAATAGGTATTACTAAAGAATAATTAACATTTAAATTTTTAAATTAAACGAAATTCCTTTATTTTTATTCCAAAGAATGAATAATTTTATTCCAAAAATATGAAATAAGTAACGGCCGCTACATTTTGTACAAATAGTTTATACCAACCTTTCTCGTGGGCTCGTTGAATATTTGATACAATTTGGCCTTTACACATAACCTCATTTTGACTTCTATTTACCTTACTTACATAGCTTTATTAATTAAAGCATGGATACAACAGACCCCTTGGGACGGCAGCTACTCTTAATTAAAAATTTAAGTTTTATAAAGAACATTTGCAAGACAGCGGCATTTCTTTAACGTTTATAATTCAGTTTTCATGATCATATATATTTTTAATTGCACCGTGGCTTATTCCAAATTTAAAAAGTTTTTTTTTTTTTAATTACGTACACAACATTAAAGAAATTCCATTAAAACCACGAGTTATGTTTTGATTTAGAAAACTGAAGCCGTGGACAAAGAAATTCCGCAGAAGCGCCTAATTGCGTAGATAAACTTTTTATGGAAAACAATTAGGAGCAATGTTTGAATGCTATGGTCGAAAGTTATTGAGCCATATTCGTTGCAAATTAAAATACTAAGTCCTTCATTTATTTAATAATTATTAGGAGAAACGTTAATATAATGTTAAATTTTTTGTTTGGAACCCTAATTTTCTATTGTCATAAATTTCTTATAGGACTTTCAGAATTGTCGGTATAATAACGTATTTGCATGAAAAATTATTTAAGCAATTAAACTTATTTTAATTACATAAAGAATTATAATATCGATTTTTCTTTTTAATAATCCACAGCCAGCCTCAGCTTCGTCCGTGCTATTGGTACACTTGGGAGCAGTGGGCGCGCTGGCCAGCGGAGCGTCGCTGTGCAGTGGGGGAGCTACATGCGCTTGCGGAGCGCTTCTTCAAGCTCTGCACCCGCTCCAGCTCTGGACTGTATGTGGACTACATGCTGATCGTGCAGCTGCTATTGCGGCACCATTGCACTACGCAGCTATTGTTTCCGCGAAAAAGGTAACTATAACGGTAATTGGTTCTTTAACAATAATAAGACAATTCTTCGTGTTGCAATATTAAAAAAGTTATTTAATGTTTTTTTAATTATAGAGGAAGTCTTGTTATCGAATTAAATGGAAAGTTGGAAAGTAACATTTGAATAAATCATTTTTGTAAGGTGATTACATAGTCAAATATTATAACTTTTATGTTTCGAAAACAATCTACATAATGGTATAAATGCGAAAGTTTCAATGGATGGATCAAAACGGCTGAACGGGTGTGAATAAAATTTGTCACAAAGATATACTATAGTCTGGAATAGCACGTTAATTACTTTTATCGCTAACACCTGCACTCCACCATACGCGAAACAGCGAGTGGAAACTAGTATTTTATATAAATTATTCATTTACAGGTAATCATCTGCGTTGCTAGTGGTTGGATTGCTCTCGCTGCTCTTCTGGCCCCACTGGCAGTGGCTCAGCCGCCGTTGGTCTACAGCATCGGTCTCGGAAGTTGTACTCCTGATTGTGGCGCTGGACCTGCCGCGTTGGGATTTTGTCTTGTCTACGCGTTATTAACTCTGTTATTACCCACCGCGCTCGTTGTCCTATGCAGTCTTAAAATCTTACGTATCGCCCGATATCACCGACATAGAATAGCAGCAGCGATATATGAAGTAACATTATCTGCACAAGTAACGGTAACTCATCAACGTAACCCGTTCTCTCCTCCGCCGCCTCCGCGCAGACGGGCTTTATCAGCAGTTCTACAACCTCTCGGATCATTAGCAATCTTGTACTTCCCATATTATTGCGTATTAATATGGCCTGCTATCGCAGTACCGCCACAATCTTTGGCTGCTATATCGGCTGCCCTTTTAGCTGCAGCTCCACCTGTCAACGGGATTTTATATGGTATTCGAAGTCGAGCTTTCAAAGATTCTCTACGTAATTATCGGAGGAAACGAATGACAAAAAGTGAGGTCACCCAGGAGATTCAAGCAAGAACACCAAGTGCTTGTGGATCTAGACGACCGTCTTTATCCGCTGGTTCGGGTTGTATACGACCGCCGACAACTAGACGACTGTCTGATGCAGCAGCAATGGGCTCCCGAGGGTCGGAGAGACCAGCACAACGTGCAGCGTCTTGTAATATGCTCCAAGATTCTCAAGAAGATGAAGTTCATAAGCCTCGGACTTCTGCTATTCCTTTAATAAGGGCACCACCACATATTGTTCTCGGTCGAGCACTCGGACTCGAAGAAGGTGTTAGTAGGGAACGCAGGCGACGTCAGTCACCTCGAATAACAGTAACTAGGGCAATGTCTGACGAATGTGAGTCACCATCTCGTCGCCCACTTTGTAGACAGCATTCGCGATCGAGTGGTGCTCTTTTAGGCACTATGACTTGCTCTCCTGCCCTCTCAGAGAACGTTGGCGATAGCGCTGCAGACGAACAGCTCCTTCTCTCTTGGCCTCAACGATCACACGGTATTCGGCATGATGTTCTATAAAACGGGTCCTTTTTATTATAAATAACGCTATGTAAATTGTTATGTGTAGAAGACAATAAATGTGCGTGCGGTTTCGCTGTCGAGTTTCGCTGTTACCAAATTAAATTATTTTTAAAACGTTCTGTTGATACTCGACCTTTCCGACCAAACTGTGACCAACTGCTGTTTCCTATCACTACTTATTACTCTATCGTAGACGTAATGATTTATCCTACAGGGTTCCTCCATATCGTTAGCTTTATTACAAACCGAAGTATTAATTTAGTGCGTACTTCTAAAAAGTTTTCTGTAGTATTCCTTAGGTTTAGAAAGATATATAAGATTGTTGGATATATTTTTTGTTATTTATTTCCTTATAGATTTCTATGAAGATTGTTATCGCAGAAGCTTAAAGATATCACTATTATATATAGACGAAATGAGATTTGCACAGTACTAGTCACTACTATATAAAATATTACGTTACGTTACGTTACGTTAGGAGAACACAATATGCAACGCTTTTATACATTGCCGCCGTCCAAAATTTGGATTCTACGCCTTTAGTGTAGTGTGTAAAGCTTAAGTAGACATTGGGAAGTGATAATAGCATTACGTACTCCTCGATATGAGGAGGTTTGGTGATCTCATTATTAAAACGACACATTTATAAAAATATACTTATCTAGCCAAGACACTAGGAGACATTTTGAAAAAATACTCGAAAAATAAATAAAAAATTAGGAATATATATATAAATATTATTGTACGGAGACTTATATGAGCTTCAGTCATTATTTTTACGTGAATATATTACATTCCAAACGAACAAAAGTATTGAAATAATAACATTGCTTATAATAAGAATAAAGCAACGTATCTTCACTGTATTTAAATACTCTGATATTTTGATGACATTTTAAAATGTAAATAATTTAAAAAGCTTGTTTTTTCTTATAAATGAAGATGTATTTTATTTGTAACATATAAATAAAAAAGAAATGTTTAGAAAGGATTTTAGTCAAAGGGCTATTCTAGCTGGAAGCACTTTTGATGTATTTATATTGAAAATTTTAATAGATTATTGTGAAATATTTTGATCGTAGAGTTTATTAATTGTACTTATGAAACTTAGATTATTCATATGTCTAGATGGAGTGTCACTACAAAAGAACTGAAGCCAACGAGCCAACTTTATTTTGTGGTGTGCGTGACAGTGACGTGACATCTTTACTAGTGTGCGTGTTCTTAGTGGCCAACCGTTTACGAAGCGTCTGAACTTTGATAGACCATCTAGACATAAAAATGATCAAAAGTATGAAATATAACTGTCGTTGTTTAATCTCAAATGTTTAAGGTACTTATCAAAAATTGTTATTCTAGTCAAAAAGCTGTTGTGTTAAAATAAGGTCTATGAGATTAAATAAGAAGACGCTGAAACATTTTGTTATTTTATTTTATCGTCCCAATTAGTGTTTTAATCATCGGAATCTTAGTTCTATTGGTTTTTTCATACCCGGCTCATTTACGTCATAATTGACGACACATTACTTCTATTTATTAAATAAATAATAATAATGAAATTGAGACTATTTTGGAACTTTAATCCAACTCTAATTATTCGTTTATGGTTACATAATTAACAAAAATGCACGCACCCAATACACAATGTTGTTTTTTGAAATCAAAAGTGCACAAGTTTTTTTTATTTTATGAGAAGTGGTATATCTAATGTTAATAATAATCACTGTAAGAAATATAACCATCCTTGTCATTCAATGCGGCACCAACCTTGGGAAGAATGGTAGTATTCCCTTGTTCACTCACTCTTCAAACTGAAAAACAAGAATATTAAGTATTGCTGTTTAGTGGTAGAATATATGTTAACGAAATACAATAATGACGTAGCATAAGGCCTATCTGGATATTTACCCGCCATCTTCAAAGATGTACAATTCACTGGGGCATGACGGATATCACACATATATCGAACCTCGGAGTGGCGTACCGATGAAAACCGGTGTACACACTACTCGACCGCGGAGGTCGTCATATTGAAACAAATGACCCTGTCACACATATATTGTTTGAAAATAAATTAGTTAAACAATAATACGGCATCGAGTTTTATTACCGCAATCCTAATGAAGTGATAAAACATAGTTTACATAACAGTCTCAAATTTGCGATACGTCTCATGTAGTTGGTTGTTGGCAGAGTTCCTACTGAGCTCGTAAATCCAATTTACTTCGACCTAAAATGTCACACATAAGCTTATAAAGGGAAAAATTATATAACATGAACGGAATGCACATGATATAAACTGATTTAAATTTGTGTTAAATAATAATAATATGAATGGGAAAATTGTGTTAATTTGTTTGTTACACTTTAACTACTCAGCTGATCATCGCAAAATTTTGTATGTACTCAAGGGAGTATGTAGGTTCTTATGGTGCCAATAGTTACACTGGCTCTCTAACTGTAACACAATAACAATAAATATTGCTTCTTAGCGGTAAAATAAATGATGAGTACCTATTCAGAAGGGCTTGTACAAAGTGTTATCAATGCGGATTAGAGGATGGATAAAAATAACTCATTTAAACTCAATGGTACGTTTCCCAAGTTTGAATTCGTAATTTTCGAATAAGACTTACGTGCCCCTGCGACACCTAGTCGTTACGTTGTAATTGACACTTTAAGCTAATCCGGTTCGGACTTGAACCTCATGATCTGTAGCTTTATAAGTTAGAATATTAGAAATGAGGAATCTAGACACATGATTTATAGATCTATACGTTACTATTTTTTATTAAAATTCTTAATCACTTTCATCTTTACTTCGTGTGAAATTTTCACGTGGTTCTGATGTAGAAAGTTCCATCAGAGTCACTTTAACTAAATTCAGTTAATTAGCATTTTTGTCGTCTCTCATGACAATCTTCAACGTGCGGACCTTTGACGGTGCTTCTAATATAATGCACGTTGAACGTCAAATGTTTAACAGCGTTGTCTGAGCAAGCGACGAAAGCATATGGATGATAAGTGGCTACCGCCGTTTATAGAAATAAGGCTTGTAAGACGTAGATAAAGATGCATTTTTGCAAATCGATAATATGCCGCCTGATATTAAAACTAGAACGTCAATTTCCTTGTGTTAACAATTACATTAACTCAATTATTATTCATTGGTTACTTAATTTTTCGGGAAGAGTAAGTATTGCGGTTTTGGCCGCTCCATGGAATCTAGGAGTATATTCCGAACCGATTGCAGCTTCTCATTCATTTTAATCATTTTTAAAAGTGATTTATATATTTTATATATATAAATGTATATAAGTGTATAACTTAGAAGTTTATATATATATAATGAGCCGAGATGGCCCAGTGGTTAGAACGCGTGCATCTTAACCGATGATTTCGGGTTCAAACCCAGGCAGGCACCACTGAAATTTCATGTGCTTAATTTGTGTTTATAATTCATCTCGTGCTCGGCGGTGAAGGAAAACATCGTGAGGAAACCTGCATGTGTCTAATTTCAACGAAATTCAGCCACATGTGTATTCCGCCAACCCGCATTGGAGCAGCGTGGTGGAATATGCTTCTCAACAAACCTTCTCCTCAAAGGGAGAGGAGGCCTTTATCCCAGCAGTGGGACATTTACGGGCTACTTATGTATATAAGTAGGCCTCTACTTAAATAAATTATATATTTTTTAAAAATCTATCGTACAAATTTGTTTAATGTAATTTGAATAATTTTAAAAAAAGAAGAACGTTATATGATCGATGTGGACTTTTTATAAAGTAATCGATCACTCGAAAACAATTAGACCAATATGAAAAATTTAAACGGTTTTATTATATAGAGGCAGGTCCCCGGTGGTCCCAAATATTTTGCTTAAGGTATACCGTTTTTAAATTTGAAATAAACTGTTTTATTAGACGACTAGCTTACCGTCTTTGTTCGCACGGATGGAATAATATACATAAATCTTAAATTTAAAAAATGTTGTTTTTTTAAATATTACAAAAAAATATTTTTGTTTAGCTTGCGCCTTCGGTTTCGTATGCAAAAGGATTTTAAGAGGTTTTATAACGATCGTATAAATGGTTTAGGAACGCATAGTGAATAAACAAACAATCATTTTAATTTATTATTATTAGAAGTAGAAGCCTATATATATTATGTATACATGTCACACATATTATATATGAGTCAGTATGTTTATTGAGAATGTATTTTAATAATAATGTTCGAAGACATCACTTGGGACCTTTAGTTATAAAAAGTTTAATTAGTGGCGTTCTAAAGGATGGTTAATATAGTTAATAAGGATGGTTATAGTGCCAATATCGGTAAGATAAGGTAAGGTCGGTGCTGACCACTTACCATCAGGTGAACTATTTGATAGTTTGCCTCATATTTAAATTTAAAAAAAAAAAACAGTGCTAACAAAACAAACAGACCGGTAGACAAATCTTTTCCATTTGGTAACTTGCAAATTAACTTCAAAGTTTTTGATTAAATCACAGACAGTCACATACATTTTATATTATTTGAATAGAAATAAACCTAAAATTATAGATATACTTAACATATAAGTTGATATTTCCCTCAAAGATCAATTCTTGGAGCTTTTCAAATCCTTATATACGACTTATTTAGTATATTTCAGTTACTTTCACAACACAGCCACTTAATATGATACATATTTATCATATAGGTACATATTTGATCCATACGTTATTTATGCTGCAAAATATACGGTATATGTACGGAAAAATACTTATGATTTTTTGAGAAAATGTGATACTCATAGCTTTTTTTGGTACAAGGAACAATCACAATCTGGTTACTTCTGTTACTCGACTGCATAGAGTTTAAGACTCTATGCAGTCGAGTAACAGAAGTAACAAGTAGTCATATAGTACTTAACATTTAAACTTTTATAACTTTTAGTAGAATAATGATTAGCCGGTTGAAAATTTACCCACGGCAAACAAAATTTGATGTGGAGATAGTTTGAATCTCGGGGAAGGGCATAAGCTCTACTTTTTTAATTCACCCCTCTAGGTGTTAAAATTTATGGTGAAGGTTTGTGTGCTATATATATACCTAGATAGTTTTATAAATTTCGCGTGGGTAAAAACGCTGGTTCAGCTAGTAAATCATTAACCAACATTATGTATCCCCTCATTAAATTTCATGTAAATCTGGCATGGACAACAAAATTTAATGAGGATTATGGTAACACTCTCTCGGGAACTATAAGTAGGTTATTATAAATTAATTTGAAAATATGTATAATAGAAATTTGGACTACATAATTAAAGGATAATATCTTTCCCGTGAGATAAGTAAATTATATAATTTGATGTAATTATCATGAAATATTTTAATTTCTATGATTGTTTCGATAAAATAAATATTTTCCACTCAAAAGCGGTTTTAAGAGTACTTTACTATCACCAGACTTCAGACTTTGTGCACGTCTGGGTAGGTACAACCCACTCATCAGATATTCTACCGCGAAACAGCAGTATGCAGTATTTTTGTGTTCCGGTTTGAAGGGTGAGTGAGCCAGGGTAACTACAGGCAGAAGGAGCATAACATGTTAGTTCCTAAGGTTGGTGGCGCATTGGTGATGTAAGGAATGTTTAATATTTCTTACAGCACCATTGTCTATGGGTAGTGGTGACCACTTTCCATCAGATGGCCCATTTGCTCGTCCGTCTACCTAGATCATAAAAAAGGCGCATGTTCCAGTATAACGGATAACTTTTTAGTTCAAATTGAGAAACTTTAATACATGTATGAATGGCAGGCGCAAAGCATAGTTATGGCCTTGTCGACACATGTCAATGCAACAACAAAAGCCGAAGCTCTGGAGTTAAATTAACTGGGTGCAAAATAACGAGCGCCGTATTTACAGTCGCCCAGATCAAAGGTGCTGTAAATATTGCGGTACAGCGCTGAAACACAACATTGAAACGAACTAATAATTCTAATCCACGATACACAAATTTCGTAGAATTTAGAATATATGTATTAAACGAATGCTGTTTACAAGATATTTTGTCACTGACAATTTAAGATAATCAGTATTAAACTTTCTTTAACTAGACTCGTAAAACTATTTTCGAATTATCATGATACAATTAATTTTAATTATGCAGCTTTCGCCGGTTCAATATACAGATTCTACTTAGTTTTTAGCCAGTTTGATCAATCAAAAATATACATGTATTTACAAATAAATTTATTTTTAAAAGATTAAAACTACTTTAAAAAAATACGGCCCACTACCGGTCTCATGATAGCGTTTTCAAGTGTTCTAGATAGTTCTTTGCGACAAATCGTGACGTCTTGCCACTGATATTCATTCATACATGCCTGAATTATAACCAGCAGCTCTTGTTGCAGTTTCCATATCAAAATAACGGCGAGAACTAGACATGATGATCGGGAACAACATCTAAACTAAACAAAATGAAAATAGTAATAACAAAAGTAAAATACAAAATGTAGTTGAAAACTTAAGTAAGTAATAGAATTTGTGCGTTGAATGTATTTTTGACCGCATTGCTTTTTTTGTACTACCCACTGAGAACAACGTAAAATTTATCGCTTAAAGCGTTTGTAAGGAGTCATAAACATATCAGTAATGAGTCGAAATGCGTCACTTTGCTAAACAATATCTTAAACATTTTTTTTTTTTGAGAATATTGTAGATTAACTTAGGGTAGCCCTAATTTCTTTCGAGAAGTCTATGTCCTGAATAAAAATCAACGAACACTAAGTCGGTGAAGCTTTGACATTCATTTTAATATTTGTTTTAAATATCTATTGGCCTTTACGACGACCTCCGTGGTCGAGTAGTGTGTACACCGGTTTTCATGGGTACGCCACTCTGAGGTCTCGGGTTCGATTCCCGGCCGAGTCGATGCAGAAAAAGTTCATTAGTTTTCTATGTTGTCTTGGGTCTGGGTGTCTGTGGTACCTTCGTTACTTCTGATTTCCATAACACAAGTGCTTTAGCTACTTACATTGGGATCAGAGTAATGTATGTGATGTTGTCCAATATTTATTATTTATTTATTTATTTATTTATTTATTTAAGCGATATGTTCTACAGAACAAATAAAAATCATAATTTTTTGAATACGAATTAATGTAATTAAGCAATCGAATAGAATGACAGAGACCCACAGTGAAGGGCTTAAGAATTTCTCCTTCTTTGATTAAGATGCGAAGAGCATAATTATAATTTTCATAAAACTAATTCGAGCGACGTTTTGAATAATATTGTCTTCAGTGGGCGTTAGACGTGTCTTGACTTTAATTTTTATTTTTCAACCGCATCAACGTCAATAATTGTCTTATCATTTAATTACGTGTCAATACTTTGCAAAACAAGTTTCTTTGCAAATCACTCCAGGGTTTTTGTCTTTGAAATATATATTGAGATTTCATTTAATCATACTTGATCGAAATTAATAATAGTATTGAGTATAAATGTAACTAAAAACTAAAATAGATTATCGGCGTAGCAGCTTAGCGTGTGAGAGTCAATTTTACCTTAATTGGCTATGGTCCCATTTGGTATATATCCGTAGTTGTCCATAGATACACAACAAATTTAGTAAAGGCATTGTCAAAATGAAATTAATAATCCCTTTGAACTTCTATTCCTATCCCGATAATACACAAAGGATAAACATGACATAATAGAAGTGATACTTAAACAATAAGGTTTATTTTTCCTTACATCACATCATATAATAATATTCATTTGACGTTTATTTCTTTTCAGACTAAATTCATTTATAAAATGTATTCTTAGTTGTCTGATTAAGCTTAAACTGAGCTTTATTTAAAATTAAACGAAATAAATATGAAGCCGGCGGCTGACCTATAAAGCCTACAGAGCAAATTTAAACAAGGAAACAGGGTAGTGGGGCATCCAATAATACTGGACTTATAACGCAGACGACAGCAAAAATTAACCTTACTTGATTTAATTCATAAATATTATCTATTAGTAACACTACTATACAACGATTAATAACATTTATTTATATTTAGTTGACGTCCAAATTGAACTGGGATATCGATTTAGCTGATATTTTTTTATTTATGGTATGATATTTTCGTCAATAGTAAAGCGATTTGGTTCTTTTTTCACAAGAACAAAAAAAATATTAAAGGCCACATAAAAAACATAATTCACCAACGTACATTGGAGCAACGTGGTGGAGTAACTTCCGAACCTTCTACTCAAAAAAGGAGAGTAGATCTTAGCCCAGACATTAACAAGCGGTTAACAAAAAAAAAAAACAGAAAAATAAATCTGGAAACCCAAATAAAAGGAGATTCGTCATCCTAATTGGATGCTAAGTACTGACCACACGCTCCGTCTTGCCTGCGCAGTTAAATTGCACTGTCCAAACTTTACAAAAGACGGAACACGAAATAGTGGGTTAACGGTACAAGTATCTCGCGCAAAACTCATTATGTTTTGAGAGGTGTGGTGTTAAAGTATGCTGGTCGTATTTCCGAAATACTTTAGAATAGAAGTGCTTTTTATTAGGAGTAATATTTAATCTCAAATAACGCTGTAGAGGATTTTATCTAATTATAACAGAACTCTTAGATACATCATAAAATCGTTCGAAATATTCTGTATTTATATACAGTTTGGTTTACCGTTTAAAAGACAGTAAAACAATATTAGACGAGAAGCGTGCAGTTTAATTTCCAGCAGGACACAAATGCACACGCGGCGGTTCAGAACTTGCGCGAACCGCCTCATACGCTTACTGCGCAAACTGTTTTGAACAGGTTTAGTCACCGAGACTGCCGGCAAAGCATAATTAAACGAAAAATATTTTTTTTTTATCATGCTTACCTTTCTCGCTCACTTTTACAATGTTTTATTTAAGTTCCACTGGTTAGTATGTGTAGGTTCGATCTATCAAAGCGTGGAAATTTATTAAAAACACATCACTCTTGGTACTTGTGACCAAGGTGATGTAATATATCCTGCCTGGAAGTCAACAAGTATTAACTCCACGCTTTTTTATCATCTGTATAATCTTTTATTAAATAATATGCCTTCTTTAACAATGTATTTTTTTACAAATGATTTGAATTTATTTTTTATTATAGAAACGGATAACTTGCCCCAAGGAGGATTTATTGACTTCGCGGAGTCGGAAACTTGGCGTTATAAACTTATCCTTACTCCTTGTGCACATACAATGATTATCACTGATTTTATCAAAGTGATCAATGTTACTGTGAATATACATAGTATTGTTGTAAATATATTGTGACGCAACAGTGTGTATTCCTACTTTGTTAAAAACATCCCTAAGAGTCTCTAGATCCAAGATTATAAATAGATCGGATTGCTCTCTTACTGAATTTTACCTATGTTAGCAAATTAATTAACAATTCATTTCTGTCTAATGTGAGCACGCCAATTACTTTAACACATATATGGATAGTTTTTTTTAGTATCCATATTAATATAATTGTCTCACAAAGAGCATATTTATTTATTAAAGATCTAAACTAGGCCTATAATTGTAATTTTCAGTTCAAGTTCCCTAGTATTCTATTCAACGCGGCGAAAATGACCCCAAGGACAGATATAGGTTAAAATTTGTAAAATATCTTCAACATGCAAATTAAACCCTGACCTGATTTCATTTTGCACATAAAGATAAGAATATTTCCGTATCCCAATTACCTGTAAAGCTTATCAAATATGTGACAACTGCCCTCTATTAGCTGCGCGCCTCCAATGACGCTACGTAACCACATTTAGGTAATGGCACTCAATATTGGGTTACTTTTCAATGTTGACGATACCTTCCTGCAACGATATAGCCTTAGATTACATTATTGGATTTACAATATTCGGAGCTTGCTATACTAACTTTTTGCTGAGATGTTTTTCTGGCATGTAGAAATTATTCAAAATTTTTTTGGTAATTTGATTGTTCTGACTTTGATCACAAAGATTTCATTGCCAGTATTAGTATATCAACAAAAAAGAACTTGTATAGCGACAAAATATCCAGAGGAAATTTATCTCGCAAGCGGTTAGAAATTGTGGGTTCAAATTCGGCCAACACTACTGAGATTTCTATAGTATCAAACCGTTTGGTATTTATTCAGAAACAACGTCAAGTTCGCCTAGAAAATTCTTAGACTGTTAGGACTAAACAAGTAAGTTGACGTAACTCTATTATTTTATATACTCCCTCGTTGAATGTCAATATTACTAGGTTTACCCTGAGGGATTTTAAATGTCAAGGTTATTAAACAATCGATTTGTTTGTAATACATTTTATACATATTGAACTATTATGTAATATTAAAAATAAACTAAGTTCTAGAATATCAAATGTTATTTTTTTAAGAAATTTTTGCGTTATCCAGATAACAAAGTTTTTTTTTTAAATGTTTTTAATATTTTTATCAAAGTGTAAGACTCAAATAATAAATGTCAAATACAAATAAAATTGAGATGGGACAACATATATATAAGGCTTAATTAAAAAGAAAACCTCATTGAATCAGAGGAATATAATCATTTAATAAGATATTAAGCTAATTAGCAATAAGATTCTAAGATTTATGTGTATTATAATATATCAATTAGTGTATTGGTAGATATCTTTTTTTATGAGTAGATCACGACATTTCTGTTACGATTAATGTTCTAAGGATTAATAAAAGAGTCGCGTCGACGGCGAGAAAACAAAGTGTTTAATTTAAAACTGTCGCGTAATTATATTTACCATCTGATCCAATTACTTGCTTGTTAGTTGCTTCAAAAATTGATTACGCCATCGCCGCTGAGAATAAATTATTGTTAACCGCAGTCTTGAGGAGAAAGTACATGATGATAATTTAACGCTACGAATACGTATTAATAAAATACCTTTAAAATATACAAAGATTAAGTCCTGATAACAACTCATATAGCTTATTTCAATGACAGGATAATTTAAGACAAATAAATTACTATGACTTTTAATTAACACGATATAATTGGTTTATATATTAAATCTTTGATATATCATTAATTTTTGTTCGAAGAAATTTGAAGGAACCTTAAAATGGATATAAATATTTACGTTAAATAGTTTTACTTCTTCCTACCGCTAAAGCGATTTATATGAAATTTGGTTTAGATTTAGTTTCAATTCGGGGGTTTTTTAAATTCACCCTTCGAGGGGGTAAAATGACTGTTACGTTTTGTGTGCTAAAGGTAAAGTTTTATAAATCTCGCGCCAGTTAATACGTTCAGCTAGTTATAGATAAAGATATATCAATCAAGAGCCGATGATGGTGTATAAAATAGCAAATTGCATGGAATATGTAAATCTAAGGTTTGTTTATCTTTACTCCTGCTTCGATTAGAATAACGTTATATTAACGCGATTTGTTAATATAACGTTATTCCGATCGAAGCAGGTCCAACAAGCACTACCGAGATTCTAGACCTTTTGAATCAAACTTAAAATATGATGCTGCCTGGTAATAAGCATAAGCACGCACACAAAATTTAAAAAATACAAATTAAAGATAAGATACAGCAAAGGCACGGACAACATGTCTGTGGAGATACGGATTTAACAATAAAAAAAGTCCCATGGAATGTTGCTATCCCCCCAACTCCCTGAAACATGTAATAAATAACAAATGGTTTTGCGAGAAACTATGGTAATATTTTTGAGTTTTTTAGAGTCGATATGTTTTTTTTTTTTTTGTAGATGGTAGTCCTCATTGCTTATGAGCTACGATGCCACAGATACATACAGACTGTACACATGACTCCTTGTTTCAAATTCTCTGATGACTCTTGTTAAAAAAAAAATCGTATTACTGAGCATGTTATTAAATTATTAAATTTCACTACATTACCTTCCAATATTGTGGATAATCTTAACATAACTCACGCAGTAGTTAGTCTAAATCAGGTAGATATCACGGCCGAATTGGAGTTAAATTAGTAACTGCTTTTGTGCTTTTTCCAGCTTGATTATCCATCGGTAAGTGTAACACATAATTACATTAACATACGTGGCCTTCACTCAAATATCGAATTGTTAGTTATACATTACTTGGTAGCATTACTTGGTGGTTGGTATAAAACACATTAAATACGTCAATATCATCCAGCAAGCCAGGTTTTTGCTTTTTTTTTATGTAAAAAAGGAAAAGGAGAAGGTTACAGGACGGTAGGAACGGAAGGAAGATAACCTTTTCAATTTTAATGATTCGAGATAATAATGAGTTCAACATGCCATTGTAGACTTTACCCAAGACATGAGTTGTATTTGTTCGGCTGTACAGTTTCTTCTCGCTGGAGGCTGCTTTTTGAAATGTTTATAGTGTTGAAATAATGACAATTGCTTTAAATGCTTTATTGTCAAGTCGCAAAAAGTCAATATATTTGACATACACAACTTATACCGTGGAAAATTTTTGGGTTAGAATCCACGAATGACCAGTCTACGATGAAAATAAGTGTCTGACCTTTCAAATACATTCTCGTAATTAACCATGACTTCATTAGCGCACCTGTTTAAATATGAAGCATGTTTATGATTCCCAACGATAGCTTATGGCGTATAACTCATGAAAAATAAGTCGTTACTAAAGCCGCGCAAAACATTTTAATATCTTGTACCCACGGGCATCTCGTAATGTTACACATATTATGATAATACGTCAGCTTCCTGCGGTATCGACCACAGACATTAAAATGTCTTCTTAAAACTAAAAATACACTGGACAACACAACACTGTTAAAAGCTTAGCAAGATTCAGCCAAAGCATACAAACTCTTTATACACTAAGAAAATGTTTCTGGCGATAAAAACATACTAACCTATTCATTTTTAATTTATTAATTGCGCAACAAAAAAAAATCTAATTTTAAAATACTTCAAATATTTCTATTGATTATTCTGTTGCGAAGCCTATTCCTAGTGACATTTTCGCTCGCCAAAAATGAAATAGACCTTTCAACTGTGTTTCCCGCCGTTTTTGTAATTGGAACACGTCACTAGAACGTCTGTGATTTGAATTTAGAACTATTATAAGAGGAAATTGATAGCTATTTATCCGAACACACTCGGCTGTTTTTGTTTGACAGCATCTAACTTATTCAGTATCCAATCAATTTGTTACCATCCAAAATCAATATAATTCTATATTGAACAGAAAGCAATTTTATCGTTTGTATTTAAAGATAATATATTTACTTCTATTGTATGTTATAAAATAAATATTCAGTTTATTTTTTGTATAAAATTCTAAATCTTTTGTGACTTTAAATATTCTCAAAGGTATATAATACGTTAAAAGAAATATTTATGAATTTACTTATTTTTATGGCATCAGTAGCTAGGCCACCTGATGATTTGTAATAACTACTACCCATAGACACTGGCACCTTATGAAATTTTAATAATTTCTTTCAGAACAACCACCAACCTTGCAAACTAAGATGTTCTTTGTGCCTGTAATCACACTGTAACTCAATCATCCATCAAACTGGAACACAACAATACTCTAAGTATTACTGCTTCGCGGTAGAATATATGGCGGTACCTACCCAACCAGGTTTGCACAAATCCCTAGCACAAAGTAACGAATAAAATATAATACATACGATATCGGCAGAATGTTTTTATTAATTATTTTTGGGAAGTATTTAACGCAGTCGTTTTTGTTCATACCACTGGCACTAACAAGTTCAAGTCTTAAATTTAAATTTATATTGGTTTTAGGGATATAATTTGAAGTTCTTCACATATTACGGGTTAAAAATTTACAACTATGTATACATTTGTTTCACAAATTTTAATATCGTCAAACTTTAGCCTATCAATTGTTTTCTGTATATCTACCTCAAATTTAAATCGTCTCTTGAAAACTTGAAATTCTCAGACGAAAATTAATTATAATAAATGTCTGAAAGCTATTAAAACTTAATTTATAACAAGCTAATAAGCCAGGACGGACGAGGAATGTTTACACTAGCTCAATCATCTTTCAAACCGAAACACTATAATAGGTAGGCTAGGTATTGCTGTTTCATACAGCAATAGGTATAAATACATGATGAGTGGGTGGTACAGGCGGGCTTGCACAACGTCTTATCATCAAATAGGGCGACAACCCGCAAATGCCTCTTTACTAGACAAAGGGTAAGGTTCGGTCAGTATTCCGCCGTGCTGCGGATTAAACTTGGTGCATATACTTATACAGGCATAGATTTTCGGTTGATGACGTTGTTTTTCAGCAACCAAGAGTGTCATTATAAATAAACGTCAAGTATATTGTAAATCAGCTGTTACCATCCATGATCTTAAGTTAAGGTACAAGTACAAGTGTACAATAAACATTTATTGTATTATGTTATTATTAAAATAAAAATAAATTCGGACTTTCGAGGAATTGTTCCATAAAAACAGCTAACGGAGATAAGACATGTATTAAGTACCGACCTTTTTTATTTAAGATTAAATACTTTAAATTATATTTTAAGAAATAAGCTTGGCAGTCTGCTTTACACTATATATAAAGGACTAATCTAGAATTTGACGTTGTAACAAGATCCGCTTTTTCTCACTTAAGAACAGAAGAGCCTGTGTTTTATTTTTAGTTTTTTATCGCACAGGATATAAGATTAGCACTGCTTCTATTTCTTTTTAACCCTATACAACGTATCATTCGTGTGTGTTATTTCAGAAAAAAAAATATAATGCTATGATATCCAAATACTTTACCTTACCTTGGGTGACCCCAATGAAACATTTGATTCCAGTTTAAGAAAAAAAAAAAAAAAAGAAACAAGATAATGGTTAACGGTGACTGGTGAACGTATTAGTACGTTGAATCTAACTGATTTGAAAAGGTCTATATTTAATCAAGGGTTATTATAATTCAAGGAGATATATTATTTTTATGTAGGTATCACTTGTCAGTTGGTACGTTCAATATTAACGTGAGGCAATAGAGTCCTCGAGTGGGCAGAAGATTTTCTCTCTAGAGAAATTAGATAGCTAGATATTTTTACCCAATACAAGCAGTAAATAGCTTTTTCTGAAGTTTGCCTTGACTTTAATAAATTGAAATTTGTTTACTAATAACAAGCAATGTTTTTTTTTATTTTTTTATTAAACAGGTAAAGATCACAAATTGTTATTTGTCATTAGGTCTTTATTAAAGTAAACAAAACGATGTATTTCAAAAAATATGTAGTAGCATTGGCCCATTATAAGGAATTACATATTTACTCCGCCAATTAAGCATAAATTTTGTGCTAGGAGTGGAGACGTCAATAGCTCAATAAATAGGAATCAGGTTCAAACCTGAGACTTTTTACATCCCTAGGCGGCCCGTAAACCATTGCGTTATTGATGCTATATTCCTTCCTTATATTCAATTCAAACATTTTATATTGCATTTATGGTTTTATGATGTCAAATATTTTATGTTTAATTGTACGGCAGATTGTAACATGTACCTAACATGTTACAATCACCGTACAATTTCAATGCATTCAAAGATACATATATATAGGAATATAGGAAGGCTACCTTCCTTGTAAACGTAGTATAGCAATATTAAATAAAAAATACGACGCAGTCAAACAGGTACAAACCGTGAGTGCAAGACGTGTAAAAATTTCTAACGCCACTCTCTAAGCATTAGCATTAGCAGCCCGTAAATGTCCCACTGCTGGGATAAAGGCCTCCTCTCCCTTTGAGGAGAAGGTTTGGAACATATTCCACCACGCTGCTCCAATGTGGGTTGGCGGAATACACATGTGACAGAATTTCGTTGAAATTAGACACATGCAGGTTTCCTCACGATGTTTTCCTTCACCGGCGAGCACGAAATGAATTATAAACACAAATTAAGCACATGAAAATTCAGTGGTGCCTGCCTGGGTTTGAACCCGAAATCATCGGTTAAGATGCACGCGTTCTAACCACTGGGCCATCTCACTCTCTAAGGTCAAGCGTTAAATGCGTGAAACAATATAAAAATTAATATTTTTATAAAATGATCGTTTGATTTGAAATATTTTTAATATTCCATTGTACTGGACGTCAAAACGTTGAGACAACAGTCGGTCATATATGGGCCTGGTAAAGAGCATGCACATTTTTATAAAGTGCATTCGTTTTTAAGTAAGAAACACAATCTTCAGCTTATATTTAGCACCTTTTGATACAATATTCATCTAGTATTACCGTGGCTTACATGGATTTACCTACGTAAGTAAGTAAGTAAGTAATTGTTTCATATATTATATATTCTTGTGTGTTCCTGATTAAGTCTTAGTATATACAAACAGCCGGTTCATAAACACATCAAGGGAGTTGATTTTAATATATTTATACTTTTATCGATTTAAAACTTTGCAAGTAAATATATAAAGTTCACTTAGATTATTATTATTACATTAGATAAATAAAGGAAGCCGTCAGAAGTCCTCCGCATATTCAACTTCTTTATGACTACGAGAAGAGGCCGTCAAAGACAACACCTGCTATCTGATGATTTCCATCAGTGGAGCGGCCACTTTCAAAGGTGTCGAATATCATATAGGTATCCCATATTTCGAGGGGAAATTTCGTAGATATTTAAATAACTATATTACATACATATTATTATTATTATATTTTTTGTAAGGAAGATTCTTCTATAGTGAAAATTATTCTTTGATACTACGACGTTCTGAAAGAACGTTTTCAAGATTCTTTTGTAAGATGTTGAACGGAAGATGTCTCTTACAGAAAGATTATGCCTTTGTTGAAATTGCGTTTGTAATTATTGATTTCTTTTGTTTTTATATATACCTACGCTTTGCAATTCACGACAGAACTTGCTAGATTTTTTTACATTGTTCTTTAGTTTCTAGTTTCACTACTTTTTAAAACATTTCCCCTTGTTGTATATTTGGAAAAAATACTCACCAAGTATTCGCGTATAATGTTCTGAAAGGTAATTCACCTTAGTGTTTTTTTTTTGACATAGTTTTGAAGTTGAACATTGCAGTACATTATGCGTGTGCATGTATTCGTAATGTTTTTGTCGTACAAGTTTAACGTACGGCTTGTAAGCGCACATCTTACCCATGCTTTCGAATAAATCGATAGACATCGATTTTATTTTGTATTGAATTTTAAAGAAAAAACATTATATAATATTATTTCAGGTTAATGATTAATGTGATTTACATTTGAATGTTCAGCAACACATTATGCTCGAAGCAAAAATGATTGTCCACGCGACTGAAATGTAGTTAATGTAAGTTGTAATTAAATAAAATTTAATTTAACAAGCATTTGTGTCACAGTGTTACAGCTTTTCCTATTTTTTGATGTGTAATATAATAGATGGAAAACTAGCAGGAGGCTCATCTGATGGAAAGTGGCTACCGCCACCCATGGGCATTTGTAACACCAAAGGGTTCGCGTTGCCGTTACGGCCTTTATAGAGCCTAATATTTGGGGTCTTTTCTTGAAGGTTCTCAAGTCGTATACATTTGAAAAAACCGCCGATGAAAGCTGGTTTCACAGAGTGGTTGTGCGAGGAAGAAAATGCCTTAAAAATCGCGCTGGTGTGGTAACTTGAAATTCTGACGCGATGTCCGAGTTAAATTTGGCGGCTGGGATTAATCGAAACCATTCCTATTCATGCAATTGTCCGATATCTGATATATAAAAAGGAATTTTGGTATATCTATTTAACATTCAATGACTTCGACACCGTTCTACCGATTACCATGTAAGTCGTATATTCATATTATATTTCTCCATAGGGATTTTTATATTGTCTATTTTGTCGTACTTTCTTGGTGGTAAGGCTTTTTGCAAACCCGTCTGGTTAGGTACCACCCACTCATCAGATATTCTACCGCCAAACAGCAGTACTCAGTATTGTTGTGTTCCGGTTTGAAGGGTGAGTGAACCAGTGTAACTACAAGCACAAGGGTCGTAACATCTTAGTTTCAAAGGTTGGTGGCACATTGGTGATGTAAGGAATGATAAATATTTCTTACAACGCTATTGTCTATGGGCGGTGGTGACCACTTACCATCACTTGCTCGTCCGCCTACCGATATCATAAAAAACAACTTCTATACCGCTTAACAGTGTATCTAATACGAGACTTTTTTACTTATTCGAAAGCGTTGACGTTTACTGCACTTTCTATGGAATCAAAACAGCGCCGTCTAGTGACATAAATCGAAATCATCATTTGTGATATACACTTCGTTTTTTATCTTCCGTTATCGAGCATCGAAGGTCGACTAGAATTCAAAATAACGACGTTAATGCTCATGTTTGGTTGTTTTCAGTATTTTGCGAGTACGAGGGGCAAGTTTGACAATTAGAACGTCAACTACGTTTACGCGATGGTAGTGCTATATGAATAAATTGGTAAAACTCACACTATACATACTGGTCCCATAAAAAATATTCTATATGTCACTGACGGCATCTACTACACTAACGACTTTAGTACGTCGGTGGATGATGTGGATTCACAACTACGCCTTATTCGAGCAGGAGTACCTCTGATTAGCTGTCTATACAGGATGTACACGAACGATATTCCCATCCTCCGTAAATTCTGCATGAGGGTGAAGAGCACGTGTTGTTGGCCCTGTAACCGACGAAAGTGCTTTCTCTGAGGCAATCTCGATACCCGTACCCAGCCTTACCTTAGCTAGGCAGGAAGACCTCACTGCTGACTTTAGTATACTTGACTGAATTATACGGAACGGAAATATCTAGATTAGCGTCAGTCAAAGGTTGATAACAGTCAAAAATGGAATAAATAATTTTAAAAACAGCAACAATATAATTTGAGTTTGTAACGATGTTTCATCCATTCGAATCAGATAACAAAGAATTATTTTAACCCCGTTATATATAGACAAGACAAAACATGTCGAGTTTGCTAATACTAATATATAACAATGAAAATTCTATTTAAACATTGAATTTATATTTGCTAAGAACCTTACTTATCACACATTACGTTCGCAAATAAAGGGTATTTATTGAAACACTGATTGTATAGAAATGCCATAATCTTCTACTCATTGCAGAGTAAACCTACCGGGGTAGGTGATAGGTGATTTTTTACATTGAAGTTCGTGGAACAAAATCAGGCAAGCGCTGAATATTTCAAGCATTATATTTATGTTTACAATTCATCTTGTGCTCGACGGTAAAGGAAGGAAATGTAAAGAAAATCGTGAGGAAACCTCGTCAATTGGAAAGTAACGTAAGATAACTATTCAACTGTATATTAAACTGTCAGCTGTTCAGGTGATTCAATTTTCCTGAACAAGTGACATTTTCAGCGGTGAGATATTTACGAGGTATTGTTCTATTTACTTGTACGTTTTGTTAACTAAATGAAAACGATATGTATTTCTAAATCAATTTATTATAAATAAAGATACTTTTAAAACTATACACATTATATCGCTTATTACATAATGTTCGAAAATATGCCGAGTAGAGTCAAATCTCACTTCATACATCATTTCATCTGTAATAGAAGGATAATATTAATCTAACAAACTGCATTTACTTGGGTTAAGGGTAAGCTATTCCTGCATAAAGTAAAGTCTTCTCGTTTTGAAGAAAATGTTTTGATCTGTGGGTTGGTGCATATAACAGACTCCAGCACATGCAGGCTTCCAGATAATGTTTTCCTTCACATCCATAAATAATGTTAAAAAATCCTGCTGAGGTTCTTTTGCCGCACCGCTAGATCGGCGGTACTAACTTCCGAACCGGTGGTAGATTTTTGACTATCAATAAACAAATGTAACACTTCTATATTTAATAAATATATTTTTAATTTGACTTTGTATTTGATTGTTATCAACTTTAAAAGATTTCGTAATTATAGACACAATAAAAAACACCTTATAAATAAATTAGAAAAATCTTCGTAAAAGATGAACAGACGATGAAGTCTAGTCTAGTCTTACATACTTTATTGCTGATTAAAGGTAAATAATTAAAATAATTAAGCATTTGGCTGTTAAATTCACGAGTTTTTATCTATGTATGCGTGTAAATATATATTATATCTTGCAACTGAATTTTAAACCGAATTCAGACCTTCCCAATGGAGTTCAATAATAGCATATAATCTTGTATAATTTGATATACACTCAGTAAATGGATTGATCGAATAATATCACTTTTATTTCATTTTATTTATTTTTAAAGCGTATCTCGAATCTCTAATATACCTTTCAGCCTAATTAATTTTGATTTGTGCCCTATGTATAATTTTGATACACATACATACATTAACAGCCAGTTAATTTCCCATTGCTGGGATAAGGCCTGCATTGAGGAGAAGGTTTGGAGCATATTCCACCACGCTGCTCCGATGCGGGTTGGTGGATACACATGTGACAGAATTTCGTTGAAATGAGACACATGCAGGTTTCCTCACATGTTTTTATTCACCGTCGAGCACGAGATGAATTATAAACACAAATTAAGCAAATAAAAATTCAGCGGAGCTTCGGTTAAGATGCACGCGTTCTAACCACTGGGCCATCTCGGCTCGGATAATTTTGATACGTTAAAGAATAATAAATTATCTGACGTTGGCATTAACATCAAACTACTTTCAGTAGAGCTCAGGAAGTTTTTGTGATAAACAATCAATCAATGTACTTCAAGCGCTTTCAGCGCACATCCGCAATGTTACGCAATGTATCTTCTTTAGAACAATTGCTTCAATGTATCTTATTTCATTGGATAATTGTGATTTCAATTTATCAATTAAATTGTAATTGTCACTAATAAATCTTTGAAAGCATATATTTTTTAAACATAAATAAACACAATAGCTGAAAGAAATCTTATTTTCTATTAGATATAATTTGTCACAAGCATGCGCGAATTTTTTTCGAGGTTTCCAATAACTTTCGAACCATGAACATGGCTGTATGCAGCGGTATACTCGTAGTTTACGTTCAACGATACAGCAAAACATAGACGAAAAACTTAAAGGTTAGCTTCAATAGCCCTAGTTCTCCATATTCACAAAACTATTAAACATTTAACACCGCATCAACTTGCTACATTCAACCTCTTATTTGTATGCAATTCTCTGATGTATATTTTGGCGGGTAATTAAAATAGCCAAGTTAATGTGTGCTTATGAATAGTCCATGATAAGTCTAGCTAGTCTAGTCCCAGGAGCCTAGTCTTTTGAGTCTAGCAGTTAGCGCTGCTACTCTGCTTTTGCAAAATTAATAGCCCATCTTTTTAACTTGATGCTATTTGACAGGCGCTGGACGTAAATTAATTAATATTAAACTGGGATTTAATTAAAAAATGTGAAGTTATCTATTTAGGAGAGAATCTCATAGAAATGGATGTGATTGAAATCTGCATTAAAAATATTTTATTTACGTTTCGCTTGCAAAACTAAAATTTACTTTATTAACTTCTCTTCTCTTCTCTTCTCGGCTCTTATAAGCAATTTTACACCGTCAGTTTACTAGAATAATTTGAATGGAGAGTTTATACCGTTTCGGAATTTAAATTCCGCCGAGAAGAACTGGCAAAACACTAAATAGCTACTATTTTTTATCTATCAAAGATTTACATCAAATATACAATTATATCTAAGCATTTTATATGAAAATCAACTAATACTAACTCAAATCTTAATTTTGCATTAACATGGATTTTATAGTTATTGATTATTAAATGTTTAATTTATTCGAAGGTATTAAATGAAGCTCTATTTTAAATTGCCAAGTTGCGGTCTAACTCTGGTGGATAGATTTCTTAGATTTTACCATAGCTTAGCGTATTCTACTAGGTGGTAGGACTTTGTGCAAGCCCGTCTGGGTAGGCATCACCCACTCATCAAATATTCTACCGCTTAACAGCAATAATTTGTTTTCGGTTTGAACTTGGTTAATTCGTTTTGGTTTTGGGTGAGTGTGCCATTGGCTATGTCAGGAATGATTAATATAAGATACAGCGGCATCGTCTATGGTGACTACTTACCATCAGAAGGCGTATTTGCCCGTCCGCCTGCCAACATCATAAAGAAATTGTGTTACGATGAAGAATAAAAATGGGCGTTATGTGTCAGTTAAAATAGAATGTGTCTATATAAAACAACCCACGGGCGTTATGCAGTAAGCTTCAAGGTTTCTCCTTAAAAATGGAGGAGACCCAACACTTGTATATTTACGAGCTGTTGCCTTGAATATTGTATAGAAATCCTCGTTTTGCGCTTTCCATAAACATTGAATGCTTATGCTGTTTATTAATCGGAATAAATTTTATACACATTTTTACAGAACATTTAAACATCTTTGCCTTTCTTATATACTCGTAATAATTCACGTCAAAATAAATAAATTAAATAACCAATTCTTACCTTACGGAAATGCAGAATATCGAGTCTTGACAAGGTTATATAAAGTAATACCAATAAAAACTGCGATGACAATCGGTACCATGAAGCATAATAATTTACAACAATTAACTGCAAAGCAGCTGAAAGAAAACAAAAAAAAACATATACATTTAACATCAAGTTGGTGGTTGGACTTTGTATAGTCCGTCTGAATAGGTACCATCCACTAGTCCAATTCTTCACAGGTACAAGGGGCATACTATTTGAAATCCCAAGGTTGGTCCCAAGGATGATCGCATGGCAAGTGTTGGTTAAAATGTTTGCTAAGTGATGGGTAATACTTTTATTTTATCGAAGTCCCTTGATAACTTGTAACTCTATATGGTTTCAAGTCATATAATTTTATAAATTAGTAAGTTGCATATATAGTCTGCGCTAAATAAACAAATCAAGTTATTGTAGGAAAAAGAGACGACGTTTGTCAAATTTATACAATCTGATTTAGATACGAATAAGATGTGTATTTCGAAGATTCAAATCATATTATTACAAGAGACTGAATATCTGGGACAACTCGCAAATTATATAAACTATTATTGGGATGTTTTCTTCGTCGATTCCAGGAATAAGATCACGTTGAACATGTCTCGATGATTTAAATCCAATAACGAGTAATTATATATTTAATAAAATATATAAATTCCCAGGCTTGTACCCGAATACAAACTCAGGGTATATAAGCTTTCATCCTCTTTCATCCTCTAGTTATTTCCAACGATTAACGACGGTTTTTAACTTATAAATATATTCCAAAAAACTGATTCCTACATAATAAAATAGACTTCCATACAAACTTTAATCCCTAATTTCATGCTCGCCCTATAAATAATATAATTTATTTCAAAATTGTGTATCGAAATTTTATCCACTTTATGTAAAAAAATCGATAATACACGAAAATTCCGTCCATTTTTGTGCCCAGGGCAGCAGCAATGTTAAATCCGGCACTGCAAACAACGATTGCAATTCTGAACTAGCTTGTAGTGCTGTTTGGAAATAAAAGTATTAAGGCACATCACACTAAATAAAATAATAGAAAGATTTCCTACGGCCACGAACAGCACGTATATGGAAATCAGAAAGATAAAATGAAAATTTGGAATTTATTATTATTTTCGTTTAGAATGATTCAATGTTTGAGAAGATACCTATAATACAGGATTTCTTAAGTTCTTTATCAGAATTCCAACGAATTATATAATACTGAGTTATACGTTTAAATAAGATTTCTTTCTATCTTTTATTGTACAATTCTATGTATTACATAATTGACGGTTAGTATTATAACAAAACATAACTTGGCAAAACTCTATTACAAAGCAATTATGTGACCAGAGCTAATGGACAATGGACATACGTCTACCAGGTCACAGAATACATAACAGCACTGCGTACAGCCAATCACCCCATCTCGCAAATCTGATATACCTCACACTCCCCGGATTCCAATAGACACTTGATTTAGTCATGAATATACTGTGGTTTATTGTATGTGATTTGTTTATGTATTAGTTTATACTGACTTTTATTAATTATATTAAATACTATATTCATCGAGATGGAAGTTGTTTGGTATATTTGGTTCCTTATGTTTCAATTCAGCAAAATTCACTCACAAACATATGTATACAATGTAATAGGCGCCTGTTTGCAGCAATTTATCGAAATTGACCGAAGTTTTTTTACCTGGTGATCACATACTATCAGAAGAGCTTTGTGTGTTCGCCTTCGAGCTATCGGTTATAAATAAAAACTATTGCAGGTGGAATTGCAGAAAGATTGGCAGTTTAAAATATACTTTATCACAATCGTCACATTGCCTCGCTGTATTTATACGATATTTATATTCAGCCTCGCTCAACAGTTCTGTGGAACCAGCTACCGCCGGCGATTTTTCCGAACCATTACATTAATAAAGGGCGGCAACGCACCTGCAAGCACCCCGGTGTTGGAGATGTCCATGGGCCGTGGTAGTCACTTTCCATCAGATGAGCCTCCTGCTCGTTTACCACTTATATCATAACCACAAATATATTTATTCATTTGCATTTATTAAAGCTTAAAATAAACAATAAATTCACATTTGAAATACACATTCTAACTATTGCCATTTTATTTTATGTGTAACATACCTTATTTATTTTCGTATAAACGTATTAAAGTAACGCTTTAGTTATACTATTCTGTGATTCATACAATCTGATCAAATTTAAATCATAATATTAAACGCATAACGTTAAGTTATGAAATTGATATGGGATAAGATTAAATCTTACCACATAGTATGAACGGAGAACTGAAATAGTTTTATCTAAGTTTCCACATTCACTACGACAAATATGTTTCACACAAATGACTTTTACGACAAAAGTCCTCGATGACAATGTCATATTAAATGCATATTGGAACTTTTATGATAGAAGATTGACATTAAGGGCGGACAGACTTGAAATCGTATTGCAACTTTGCAAAAAAAATTGTTAGTTATATTTTATTGTTATTAATATAATCTATAGTAATATTATAAATGCGTAAGTAACTCTGTCTACTTGGTTGCCTGTCTGCCTGTCTATCTGTTGCTTTTTCACGGCCAAACTAATGATACAATAAAAAAAACATAAATGGCTTCATTATTCCTGAATGATAAATTACAGTTAGCTATATTATATATTTTTATGAATTATGTTAGGTTTAGGACGGGAAAATGACTTACTAATAGTAAGTGGACACGATCGACCGTAAACATTGGCACCGTATTCCTTACACCTTCAACGCGCCAACAACCTTGGGAACCGAGTAGTTTATTGTACTTGTAGTTACACTGACTGACTGAGTCAAACCGGAATATAACAATACAAAGTATTGCTGCTTGGCTTTAGAATATATATAAGTGGATGGTACCTACAGGGACTTACACTAATTCCTGCCCCCACGTAAAATCATTTTCTGTCCTAATAAATTGCGCTCAAGACGCCGGGTCGATTGTCTGCAAATAAAGTTTCTACACGTTACAATATTTCGATGGCCTTAAATTCTCATTTAAACAGTGATTGCCTTTTGAAACGAATTATTGCTATTATTATGATCTGCATTATGAATTACTGACAAAACCAGTCAGGTGTAACTTATCGGGGATACTGATAGATACAAAGGATTATTTGAGGTAATGGATCTCATTTCACTGACTGAATTCTATAGGTTTGTTCGACGATTAATTGTCATATCCTTTAACTTCCTGATTGGTTCATCTGATGATTATTAGAAAAAAAAAATTAATTGATAATAATGATAATAATTGTTGTAATTTTTTAATAGGTAGAGTTTTAGTATTTTAAAAATATTTTATTAATAAATTAAGCCATTTTGATAAATTTGACTTATAACAATCTGGACTTTTGTATACAATCAGCTCTTAGAGTTTATATAATGACGTTATTATTTCCCCGTGAACAAAACTAAAATCCTTTTAGTAAAGCGTTTCAATCATGTTTTTCTTAATTTTAAAAAGGTTTTTCTATAAAATCTTAATTCGATACTTTTCATCATTTCGCTCCCACATATAAATGCAAAATTAAAATTTTCTAAGAACGTAATAATATTGAGAGATAATTTATATTTTTTTAGGAATAATTTTGTTTCTTTTCTATTAAATTAAAATATGCGAAGTTAGCCTGTAGGTGGCTTGTACAATATTGTTACTTTAAAGTAAGATACGTTACAGAATAAGGAAATATTATATACATATTATTTGCCTTTTTATAAGTAGCTGAGATTAGTTAGTACTAGTACAATTATTAGTATACAAACAGTATAAACCCTAAGGAATATGTTTATATTTCATATAAGTTTAAGACAATGTCTTAGCTAAGTTATTAGTCTTAGTGCCTCGGTTCTTGGTGACACTGTCAAGACTAACAGCAGTAGAACTATTCTGGTAGTATAAACTCGAAATTCATCTGACAAGATAATCGTGAGAAGTGAAAGTTATAACATTGACATTAACAACTATAAGATTTGAAGGATACACATATCATAACAGCTAAATATCTTAAGCCGGTTTCTAATAGTTCACGAATGATATATGAAGCGAGTTGCTTCAGAATAGTGCTGCTGTACAGAATTCACAATTCGAAAAACAAAATATACGCTTAAAGAATTACAATAAAAAAATCTTTGAGAACTCTGTTGTAAAATTTGATTTAATTTAAAAACATGTACAATATTACGAGCATTGTCGACGTTTACAGATTCAAGTTTATCAACGTGAATACCCGCGGGGCGATCACGTTCTAGACACAGCACGTAATCCATTCTATCTTTTGCTCCCAAGTCACTTTCAAAACTTGTTAAAATTCTTCGAAAATTTCTCCTCATTCTTACAGCTACTGACATTCTGGAACAGAATAAAAAATATTCATATAAATATCCATACATAAATATCTTCGAGTTTATATTATATTTTCTTTTTCATTCATAACATAGATATATAATAGAGAAGCGTGGGGGAGTAGGATAAACTCCGAAGCCTCGCCTTTTCTTAGTACATTAATGGACATACTATATTTACCTTGCACCATGGGAGTAATCATTATTTTATTAAATTATATTATTATTAGACATAAGGCGTAATGGAAAAGATAGTTCGACAATACCGGACGGGTAAATGGACCGACTGATGGTAAGTGATCGTTGCCCATAGACATTGGCGATGTAAGAAATATTCCTTACATCACATCCTTCAAATCTAAACACGACAATACTAATTATTACTGTTTGGCTGAAGAATACTTGATGAGTGGGTTATAGCCCAGACAGGCTTCCACAAGCCCCAGTAAGAGTAGTTAATATTTCTCTTTGACTTGGGTATAAGTTGCCATCAAAGAGGATTGTTTTGCTGTTTCGTACCAATTATGACGCGAACTCAGAAGCTTAATGTATAAAAATGAACATTTTCCGGGACAGTAAACGCGTATAGAAGTCATAACAATTACTCAGCTATTATGTCTAGTGTACTGCCCTGAAAATGTTAAGAAGTTACTATGTAATCAGCTAGTTTCATAAATTGTCTTTAGAAAAATTCTTGTAAAACACTGGAGTAATATTAAAAGAAAAATGAGTTAAATAAACTTTTAAGAGCTTTTATACCACGCGATATCCAGAATGTCTCACTTAAATTACTAATAGTTTTATCCATAGACATTCAGGTGACAGAAGTATGCACAGAGAATTAGATGGTAGCCGCCCAAAAAAACTAAAACTAACTATTTTTATATTATCTATTAACACATAGAATTGAATCGAACGGATAAATTATGTATAACATATATATGTATATATATATATATATATATATATATATGTCGTAAATTATTTTTAAAATAATAATTAATATAACAATTAATTATTTGACAATTCATTTCTAGGGATTTCAAAGACATCCCAGAAGAATGTTCTGTTTACGCCACGTCTGTCTCTTTATTCGAACCGAATGTACTCGGCACCGTTGCCATTAAGACAGACCAAATGTCCTGCGTTGAATATCGCCTGTTGTAAAAGGACTCTTAGGACTCACAGAGTATGTCTGTAGCTATCAAGAACAGTAAGATGAGTAGTCCCACGACGCACACAACAACACATATTGCTGTCTGTGCTGCGAAGCTCAACGCATCGTCGCTTATAAAAACATTACGCCAGCTGCAAAATTACACATATACATTAATAATAAGTAAATAAAATCATATAAATCTACTATAAACTTCGAAATATTTTAATGAAGATGACAGATATTTACTTTAGGGAGTTCAGATATATGTATTATTATTGTTCATTTCTTCGAGTAAAGATACGGTGCACGCCTTTGCTACATGCGTTGTAATATTTATATAATATATTTGTCTGGCTTTAAAACTGTCTGATCGTTATCAGTGAGTTATTGGTTTTAGATTCTACAATATAATGGAATAAAATCTAAAAATACAATGCTTTCGTACAAGCCTACAATATTTATTATTAAGAAATTACGTTTTATTAAAATACTATGCAACTTTTAGTATATAAAATAAACAATAAAAAATAATTAATTAATTAATTAATGTTAATATTTACCACATTACTTAATACCAAAATAAGCATATAATGTTCATGATCAATGATATTCAAAATTGTGTTAAAGTTCTGACAAGTCATGTCAGAATGAACATAGATAAAATATAAATTTTAAACCATTTTAAATTATATTCTTAAAATCACTCACCGTATGCAAATATTCAATTTGAATTTCTCGATACATATATTCATGCGCCTGTGTAAGAATTATTAACCAAATCAAATATACTTTATCGAAGAAGACTTTTACTAGCATTTTTCAATCTTAACTTTACAAATTTCTTTATTAGATCTGAATTTCTTTATTGATCTGTTGTGATTTGTGTAGTTATATTTATTCTTACAATAGTCATTTCATATACATTAAGACATCTTATAAGCACGAGCGTATAAATGATCGCCGATAATTTAGCGTGGAATGGCGCGCCTTCGCGTGTGTAAAGTCATCACTAGTTCCGAATTTATATACGAGAAGATCCAGCAAGAAACTCAATAGTTACTCTTTTCCAACATTTGAAATACAAAGTTATGTCAATCAAAAGTCAATTAAATTAACATCGGCAATATATCCTGACTGAAAGTCATATATTTTATCATCTATATAATACTGTATTGATTAATATGCCTTATTTAGTATTATTTTACTAGAAAAAATAATTTTCTTAACATGTGTGTAGGGAAATGGTGGTGGTCTTAAAAAAATGACTACCATAATTTTCCTGTAGCATTTTAAGCTGATAAATACAACAACGCGTCAGTATAAAATTTGTTACTAACATTAAATACAAGTCTCAGTATAATCATTTAAACCACAGATACCATTAATAAATTGACTAGTGTCTTGTTTTGTTATGTTAATTTTAAAAATATTTTCGAACCAGAGGTCATTATTAAATTGACGAGTGCCTTGTTTTGTTGTGTTCATTTTACAATGATTTTCGGACCTGTGCCAGACATCTTTGACCCCATAGTAACAGATTTTTTTGTTTCTTTTTATGTAACAGGTAGGCGGACCGTCAAATGGGCCACCTGATGTTAACTGGTCACCACCGCCCATAGACATTGGCGCTGACAGAAATATTAACCATCCCTTACTTCGCCAATGCGCCACCAACCTTGGGAACTAAGATGTTTTGTCCCTCGTGCCTGTAGTTACACTGGTAGTAAGACAATAACCGTGTAATATCTTACAATACCAATCTCTATGAGTGGAGGCGACCAGGCAACCAGGACCAGGTAGCATAAAAACTGACTACTAATTGCGTTTTGCTACAGCGTGTTGTAAAAGAACGGAATATAAAATTCATTTAGCTTTATCAAGTAATTTTAAAAGCTTTTTATAATCTTGTATACTGCCCGTAATGATAGATTGTAATAAATGAATGTTATTAAAACAGCAACGGATAAAGACAGCTACATTTGATACATACATTTTCTCTTTTTTTATACATAAAAATAGGTACATAGCCTGGCAAATGGGCTTCCTGGATAGTGGACAACACTGCCCATTACCGATGCCATAAATGGTACTGTAATATAAACTATTCCTTACACTCATCAATTCACCACCAAGCTTTGGAACTAAGACGTTATATCCCTTGAAAGTAGTTACACTGGCTTGCATTTTTGCGGTGGGGTGGCGTAAATAATAGTTTGAATATCTATGTCGAATGAATAATTTTCATTGGAATATAATTTATAGGAATACTCACACAACGCCTCCGCTAGTAGGAATACTCCTCCAACAACAAGTCCCACGATGAGAACACAACACAACAATTTACAGCACAACTCTGCACAGCACCGACAGCAACACGCGCACGGATTCGGTATAGGAATACAGCAACCACCGCCACCGCTTCCGATTATGATGTTGCGAAAACTGATTCATATAAAATAGTTATTTAAACGCTTAACGCTTCATAGAATACATTTTTTTATAATAGAACAGGTATATCATAAAAAATACAAGCCCATAAGTGTCTCACTACTGAGGGCTTATGTGGATGAGCGTCCTTGGAACAAGATATATACATGTGGCAGAAATTCATCCAATGCAAGTAGGTATCCTCACGATGATTTCCTTTATACGCCGAGCACAAGATGCTTATTAAACACCAATACACTACGTCATCATAGCTTTACATTAAACGACTTGTATATAAAAAACTGGCTTGATCCGGGATTTGAACTCAGAACTTTAAGTTTTTCAGGCTTATAAGCTAACCACAAAATCAACGAGGGTACCAACATAATGATGTTGACCACCAACAAAGATAAATAATTCAAAGTAACTTTAGTATTGTATATAGTATATATATTGAAAGAAAATCTTTTTAATTTAAGATAAAGATGACAATGAATATATCGATTTAAAGTTCATCCTCTTATCAGCTACGGAAGGTAAATACGATCAGTAACGTTCGAGAGGATCGTGAAAGCATCCCTGAACGAGAACCGATGATTAAGTTTACATTCATAACATCAGAGAAAAATACACCGGTATTGAAACGAAAACCTTTGTAAATAAAGTTGTCAATGAAACTTTAGTAGTGCCGAATGATTTTGTTGTGCTTCTTTTAAATAGAAGGCGTTGAAAACTTATAATATTTTATATCTCAACATGAAAACTTGTATAGAACAAAGAATAAAACCTTTGCTTTATGGATTAATTTTTCAATAAAAATTTGTACTAGTTTTCGCCCACGGCTTTGCTTCGCATAAGTCGTAGGTTTAAGATATAAAAAACCTAATAAGTTTGAACCCCAAGAAGGTCTCCTTTGGGTTCAAACTTTCATTATACCACATTTCATCAAATTCGGCTCAGTGGTCTAGCCGAGAGACCGTAACGGACAGACAGACAAACAGACAGTCAGATGAAGTTGCTTTCGGTCATTTAGGTTTTTACGCCACCGCAGCAAAAAAATATTCCGCGAATGTGCCAGTATAAGGTAGGTTAGGAGAGGTTTTATTTATTTATTTAGTTATAGATTTATAAAATAAATAAATAATTAAACCTAATCTTACCTACTCCAACCAATATAGGCGCAGGTGCAGTTTTTTTTTGCTGCGTTGGCCTAATAACTACTTTCTGAATTATAATATAAGCATAGATTGTCTAATTACGAGTAAATAATATAATAGTGTATAAGTATTTATGTTTATGTGTTGAAGCTAAAGCCTTCTCTCCTTTAGAGGAGAAGGCTTGGGAATCTTATTCCATCAAATCGATCCAATTCGGGTTATTGCTTACACATGTTCCAGAAGTTTATTCAACACATGTAGGTTTCTTAAGATTTTTTTTTCTACACCATGAGATAAACCGTATGAAGCAAACGAAGTTAGTGTAACTTGCATTCCATAAATAATTTCTGTTTTAAATTTCATAATGTTCGGCCCATCGGATTAGACTCTGCCCTTTGATGTCAATCCTTTAGTAAAAGCTAAGTGTCGTCGTTTATATAAAATATGAATTGAGATCAAAGTAAGCAAAGACATTCCAAAACCCAAATGAACGAGTTAACATAACAGCAATTTGCATTTAAAAAACCTATTAAGTATTCATTTTCCACGCGAATAAATTTATTCAAATTAGAGTTACGTTTTAGAGGGACACTCATGTATTTAACGTTCATCTTGTAAATATATAAAGCTAAAACAATAAGTTTATCTATTTAGAATTTACATGAGATAAATATTTTATAGTACTTACCACATAATTTATTTAAAATAGGCTTTTATTGTAATGTATTCATCGTTACATATTTTTGAATAATGTTTGTCAATTTTGAAGTGTATACATGTCATTATTATATCAAAATCTATGACAAATCATTATTTAATAAACTTTATAATACAGAGTCAAAATTAAATACATTTGTTTTAAAAAATATTAATTTCAATTGAAAAAATGTCTTTGGTAAATAACAAGAAACCAATCACATAAGGCCTCCAAATACAACTTTACGGAGCCGCTTATAAACTAAAACTTCTTGATAAACTCGCTATCTTCCTCTATCTGTATCTCCACTCATTCTTCTTAACCACTCAACAGATTTTAACCAAATAAAAGGGCGATAGATGTGTGTAAATATTTTTTACAAGATGGCTGAACTTTGACAGTGTTTTATACAAAAAACTCTTTTCATACTTAACATAGTTATCGCTCGATAATCCTTAGGACATATACATTCATAGCTAGGTAGCTAGGTAGCTATACTTTATTAATAGTTTGTTAAATGACTATTCAAAAGTCCTTGTAAAAGCCTACTTGAATAAAGTATATTTTGATTTGATTTGAAAAATTTAAATGAAAAATGTTATGTCAAATTCATAACATTTTGCATCAAAATTTGTTAGTCTTAAAAATGCCTTTATAAAAGCCCACGAGAGTATATATCCTATAACCCAGCAAGAACGATTTTGAAGAACCAAACCAAATAATTACTGTCATTTATAATACTTTATGTGCATTTTAAGTAGTTGCTGCTTGGCAGATTCACGTTGAACGTTATCGCACCGCCTCCGTAAATTATTGTATCGTGGTCTGCAACTCAATAAATTGACTATCTAGCGAAAACAGATTTCTTCAAATAAAAATGGTATATCCTAAGTTTACCACTTTTTTTAGTTTTATTATATTAGTATAAATAATACCTATCTATGAAAGTAAGAGTCTGTTGGTTGTCTGAGCCTGAGTAAGAGAGTGTTTCTGTTGTACTACTGTAGGGCTGGTCATTAAGAATAATTTCTAAACTCTCCGCAGAACACGAGCGTAAATTATCAGAATATATTGACTATAATAATATTTTTATAGGATACTCATATCATTGTAAGTTGATTGTCAACATTTTATAAGTGAGCTACTAAGTGAAGTGAATTTCTAGAGAATCGCACTGCTGAGAACAAAAATCTCCTATTAAGAAGGTTTGTCGTAGCTTACTCCGCGCTGGTACAGTTCATGATTCTGGATAAAAATAAGAACGAATTTTATTCGGCATGCAGGTCTCTCCACGATTTTACCTCTTCACGAAGTACGAAATGTATTATAAACAAAAATTAACTGGGTCATCTCGACTCTCCGAAGTATGTGTGTATTAAAAACTTAAGTGCTCTTTGAATATAAATTACATTATTTAGATCACAAGGACAGACTCAGGAGGTTTTCATTGAAATTAAAACAGGTAAATACAAATTTATGTTATTAAAAGTTTTTTATGTGCTTGAAGATTTTCTCAGGCAGCGCTTTTTAAAAGCTTTAAATATAAACTGACCTTTGTATACTCGTATATGTGTATATTTAAAATACGCATGTCTGAAGAGTAGGCTATCTAAGAATTCTTAATAATCAAAACTAAATTATAAAAGTAATTAAAAACACATTATAAATGGTCATAGTTTAATAAAATATATTTGTCCTTGTTTGTGCGGTAGTAAATAAATTCATTAATTAATCTTGTATACACGGCTGAAGTATCTTCAAGTGCATATAAAGAACACTACCTCAAATACCAACAAAATTATCAGTATAGCATGTAAGGCACACAGCTAAGTAACAACTGAGCTTATGGCAAATATTCTTAGGTTCACATTGTAATGAATCTATTATAACAGGAACTCATCCTTATATTAGAGTTCAAATATAATAGTGTTCTAAAATATACTTTATAATTTGTCTCTTTGTTCGTGAGTTTATCAGTCAGACTATGATCTACTTATTAGATTCAGTGTACAATTGTGCATACGTCACAAGGTTAACACATAACAAAAAGCATATGATCATTATTAGCTCTTGTCAATGGAGTGATATTACACAAACTCGCTAACAATATGCACTATTTCCGAACCGATCTTGTCGTTTATATAAAGATTCGAAGATTATTCCGAGGAAAAAAGCAGACCTTATCATTTGAGTGATCTAACATTTTATTAGATACGCAATAGTCCATTATCCCTCATCCATCCAGTAATAGAAAATATCCGTACCAAACCCAATATATTCATGGGCGAACATAAGTCATTATTCTAATATCTTCTTTGAAATATCATTCGCTAAACTATCAGGTGTAATGTGGTATTCTGTTTGCTTTCCCTAATCTTCTGTATGAGATACGTGAAGTCGATGCCAATATTGAGAGGCGCAATCATAGTAGAGTCGATCTTTATTGGCAGAGGAGTGACTGACGGCTGTACAACAATGAGGCCACCTGCACTTGTCGTTGCGTGCCCAGAAACTGGTTTTTCTAATAAATATTCATCTGAAAAAGGCAAGTTAACATCGTTATTTCTTTTTTTATTATTATTAGATATTGTCTTGTTTTTCGTGCCTTGGATAAATCCTACATTTGTTTTTTATTTTTGGTATTCCTGCATGTTTTTATAACCAGGCAGTATCACAGCTCGTAGATTTTTCTAGACAAATTCACATTCTTACCGGCTATATCTTCAGTATTCATATGAATATAGCAGTAGTTGTATCCGAGTCCGATGCCGAGAGCCAGCATTATAAGGATCGTCAAAACGATGCACGTTATAACAGACGTCAAGGCACAACATGACGCTAACCTACAACAAATATAGTTTCATTCATTTAAAACAACAAAGAAGTAGATTGTTCAGATATTCCGACTGGAAAGGTACCAATATCACCGATTCTATCGCTAAATTGAGCTACTTAGTATTATTGTGTTCCGGTTTGAGGGGCTAGTGAGCCAGCACAACAAACAAGCACATCATAAATAACTTCTTAAGTCGCAAGAAACGTATTGACGATGTAAGGAATAGTTAGTTTTAAATACATTGCAAACGTCTATTGAGGTGGTGATCATTTACCATCAGGTGGCTCTTTTGATAGTCCGCCTGCCTTTAAGAAATTTAAAAAAACTTATATGTTTGAAATATAAATATAAACAGGATATGTACTAGATCTTTCTATTTATTTTCGATCTAACTTTTTATTGATTTACCTAATCTGGTAACACAATATTGCAGAACAGAGCATTACCTCCATAGCAGGTATGAAATATTTTTTTATTGAATTGACTGATCGCACGTTTCATAAATTTGTCGAAGGATATATCTAGAGACAGTAACACTTATTACATTAAGTTCCGAGTTCATGTTATATATTTGTATGGGCAGCATTTTAGTATTATACGTGAAAGTTCAGGCGCAGGACAAAGGCGGCTTTGACGTGCGCCGAGGCACAATTGTACAAACACTGCCTTTTTCGACACTCCTTTATTGAGAATTTCTTCGGAAAATTCTCGACCTTGACACTTGAATCTGGGACCTCGGAATCTGCCGTCTTGACTAACAAGGCAGTTTATATTATTTTAGGTAAATTTTACACGATATACATATACGATTCTATTGTGGTATCATCGCAACAAAATTTATGTAAAAAAATTAGTTACAGCCAAAAACGTACCTTTCAAATATATAAGCAAGATTACCAAGGCAATACGTTAATTTGCTACAATTGCACATTTTGTATTTTATAAAATACTTATAATAATAATAATTAAAACACAAATGTAAAAATATAAAAACCATAGACTAAAATAATCATACATAAATTAAAACAAATACACAGTTGGCAGATAATGTAAAGGGGGAATGTTAGAAATTTTTTTTCACATTTATCCAAAATAAAATTATATATAGGTAATGTTGTTATCAATAAATTACTATATTTATATACAAAATAAAAATTTAGTTATAAAAAAATACTTTTTTTGTATATTAAGTTAAAAATCTGTATTATTTTTTAGTTAGAATTCACAAGAAAGATCTTCGTTATTATTCTTTACAAAATTAAAAAAAAAATTAAAAAGTCAATACCTTATTAACTTTCGTCAAATTGTCAGAATATTTTTCTTTATTTTTATATTTTGTTTTATAAAACGAGAAATGAGTGGTTATACAATTTTAAGAAACGAAAATGTTTCTAAAATTTTAAAAAAGTAAGTTTTAAAAAAATTTGCTTGTAATCATTTAAAAAAAACATTCGTATATTAAAGTAATATTTGTAGTCTCCATTTAAAAAATCAAAAGCTTACATAGATTCCTTTCAATCTAATAAAAAGGCATTCTATTAAGCGTTATCTGTTAATCAGCAGGATTATCAGCCATATTGATATAGCCTTAAATGTTTTAATAGTTTCCAAAAAACTAAGACAAGTTTTATAAGAAACATCGCTTGAACGTAAATATTAAAAATATTAAAACTTATAATTCTGAGATTTGTTTTAAATTTATAATTCTTTACAATTCATCAGTTTTTTATAAAAACTCATAGTAATATTAATAATAGAATTTTGTTTTTAAAAAACATATAAGCCGATAAACAAACCACTTCAAAACTACCCAAAGATATTGGCGGAGTAAGAAATATTAACCATTCCTTACAACACCAATGCGCCACCAACCTTGGAAACTAAATTGTTATGTCCCTTGTGTCGGTAGTTACACAGGCTCAGTCACCCTTCAAAATGGAAAACAATTCAGAATATTTTTGTTTGGCAGTTGAATATGTGGTGAATTGATGGTACCTCCCCAGACGGGCTTTGCATAAAGCCCAAATAACAATAAAATTACTATAAATCATATTCCTTGAAGAAATCTTGTGATAGAACTATCTTTCATCCTTTAAATATTTTTACTACAAAATAATATAATATTTGTGATTCGATTTATTTGCTTATTATTATTTTAGTATTGATAAATCTTGCGTTTCAAATCATTATACAAATATTTTTCGCAATATGTTTACCGATGATTTAACAAACAGATCTCTACAGGCGTTCAGAAATAGAATGGCTATTTCCTACAAATTGAGGTTTATTCATAAGAAATAGTTTTCAGAGTATTTATTTATGAATATTACTTTATAGTAACACGTGTTTGTTCATTTATTTTATTATAAAAAAATATATATTAAATGTATTAATTCGTTCCTATATTTTTTCATCCTGTTAAACCTTTAAATAGCTTTGTGTTTCATTTCATATTCATTAGTATTTAGTTTTAATACTGTATATAAGTATATATTATAGTGTAGCTTAAAAAAGTGAGGCTTAAGTGAGTTTTAAAAGCTAAACCGGATGACTTAGAACCTACTTGTCAAAGATATATATAGTTTAAGACGAATGATTAACATTTCTAGTACTTAATATTTTATAGAATCTGTTATATTATATAATCGATTTAATAAATACAATGTGTTATACACGTCACTTTGATTCAATTTTCCAGTAAGCCGAGATGGGTGATTTGCATAGCATGTACGATAAGTCTGATCCTCCTAACGTTATCCGCAATCTCCGTCGGCATCCTCATTGGCTACACATATTGTTACGTCGAAAACAGAAGTGGTTTTAAAACAGGTACCTATAAGCTCTCAAGCTAAAAGCAGAGCACAGATTAGAAATAAAATATTTATTGTTGGTAGAATAGATAACAATAAATATTCATTATTGTGTGCATGTATACAAATAGATATAGTTGTAACGTGGACGTATATCAATATATTTTTAATAAATTAATATTCATTAATTCTTTAATAAAATCCAGGATTTTATTAAAGAAATAATGAATATTAGTCTAAATTATGTTATAAGACTAAATAAATTAAGCAACTCATTAAGGAGCAGCCCGTCCTTGCTTCGTCCAGGTAGATTTATATTAAGGATTTACGATAAGAAAAATCGGCTTTTTCTATTCAAGTTGCGACTTTCCAGAATTTCATCACAATCGGATTAATCTATACTAATAATATAAAGGTGAAAGGAACTGTATGTCTGCCCTCTGTTTTTTTTACTCGGCTAAACTACTGAACTTAATTTGTTCATATTTAGTATGAAGCAAGCTTAAATTCCAAGGAAAGGAACTTTTTTATCAATAAAACCTGAGAACCCAAACACGCGTGTAAACCTGGAGTGAAAATGTGTGTCCTATAAACACATAAATGACGAACATAAAGATAAACATTCATTTGAATATCAAAGTTGTGTATGTGATTTTAATGTCTTGTATTATTTTATATTGATTAATTTTTAATATTATACTTCTCTAGTTAACAGCACACAAGCGAAAGGATTACAACTGTATCAAGCAAGTCTTACAGAATCTTCTAAAGTAAATGAGAAGAAGACAATAAATGAAGCGATTTATTCACTAGTACAAAATGTTTTAAAATTTGGTCACAATTTGTGGAATAATGACCGATTTTCTTTGCCATGGATGTACGAAGAAAAAAAAGTTTGAAACAAAATATAATTTAAATCATTCTTTGGTTTTTATTTCAATGAATGTAACTTGCGGTTTGGTTTATTAATTTTGTTTATAGTTCGATTCGTTAAACCATGCTGTCTTTTTCTTTTGAATGTCAAATTAATAACGATAGAACGAGAGGAATCAGTGTTTAATTAAACGGTAATAATAAGTTAGTGGTAATGAAATTTGGCATTGAAGTAGCTTCAATTCTATATACGGAAATAGCTGTTTAGAGTATTCTAAATATCCTTGTGAATGAATTATTACACTTTATTATAACACTACGTAGGTGCCATACTCGCTTGTGTACTATATATAATATGTATAAGGACCTATAATTATTTTCATTTTTCGAATGATATGAATGAATGAATTTCGTCGCGGGCTTAGTCGCCTTTGTCATTCTTTATTAGGCAAACTATTTTATTTTTTTATGCTCTAACAACAGTAATCTAATTTTAATAACTTCAAGTTATTAAATTTAATATTGAACGATTTTAAATCTAAACATATTCACTATTTGACATTTATTACACATTTGTAAAAAATGAAGTTACTGTTTTAATATTCATGAAATCATTATCATTCAAAATTCCACATTATATTATGATATCCGCGACGAGATAGCATCTCAAATTCTTCTTAAACTAACAGTGGGGGACATATTATGTATCATTTTAACTTAATAATATTATAAATACGAAAGTTTGCCGAGATGGAATTTGCGTTATTGATGAGCGAATTTCAATAGAATTTGCCACTTAGTTAATATATCCTGGATTGGAATAGAGGATACTTTTTTTGAATGACATAAAAAGTAGATTAGAAGAAATAGAAACTTGACTAACAAACTAACATACATTCCTATGATACTAAACTTCGATTATTTTACCATAAACTTTAAGCACGCACTACTCGAATCGCTATATTATCGATATAGATGAAAAAAGGTCATAAAAATTGAAGGCAATGACGAAAATGAAGATAAAGTCCAACTGTGATAAACCTTTATAAACAAATCCAATTAGACTTTCAACATTGTATGTACTACAAAAACTGACTGTTTCCAAATCGTTAATATACTAGTATCTATTGCTACTTGTTTTTTGCTCTTTACATATCAGATTAGGCCGCCATTTCCAAGCTATTATCATTATTATTCAATAATATGATTCGTAAGGACCTTATTATAATGATATTCGGCTACAAATAAATAAACTTGTTTAAGTAGATGGTACAGTAGTTTGTGTGGGCTTGAGGCCGGCTTCAAATAGATTTTTAACTATACATAAATTAGTATTTTAATTTATTTCATGCGTATTGCGCCGGTATGTTTGTTAATCTGTATGTACGTCGGTGTTCTTTGTCGTTTAAGGCAATTATTGATTTAGATCGTAATGAAATTTGAGATCTATTAATGGTAATAGAATCATTGACCTAAAAAGACGATAAAGACATTCAATATATCATTGCAATTAAAAAAAAAGTCGTCCATGTTTAAGAAAAAAACAAATAGTTTAATTATTTGACAAGATAAAATTAACAAGTGATACGTCAGTCGGCAAAAAACTTAGTAGTTATCGGGCGAAATTACATGAACTGTGCATCATTTTAATACATAGTCTGTCTGTCAATCACATTTTTATTATATGTTTAATCCAATATTGAGTAATATGCTTTGTTTATTAATATCTTCAAGATATTAATTGCAATTAAGTTAAAAGGATAAAAACATTATTTTATTTTTTATTTAAATATATTTTGGTAGCATTTGAAGATCCATGTTCTGTGCAAATTTAAAAATTTATGAAGTCAGATTAAATATTTTTCTACATAGGTAACCAATGTTGTTTCAGCATACATTTCTAAGAAATTTCCCGTAAGTAACGAAACGTGTGACGTGGATTTTGTGTTTTGTAAATATTTGCGAAGACTTGAGCATTTTTTTATCGTTTCTGTCGACCATCGATAATGTCTAACTCTCCTGAAGAGGGTCTCGTACTGTTACGATTGAAAAAAATGTAAGAAAAAGAGATAGGTATATTAAATGTAAGAAACACAAAAATATATTACTATATATAATGAAGGAGTAACAACTTGACTATACTAATTACTCGACGAGAATAAAAAAATGCTGCAAAACCCATAAGGAAAATGTTTCGATTGCTATTCAGCTTCTTAAAATTAGTAGTAATAAGCGACAAAAAAAATATCAAGAAGCTCAATTATAATTATCTAACAACTTTGTTTTGCTTTGTGGTTTATAATATATATATATATATATATATACCTATATAACATCATATTTAAAAATATATATATTAAAAACAAAATTAAGAACGTAATAATACGGAGGTCGTATTCGTTTAGTTTATTTTTCCTTCGTTTCATTAATTACTAAATATAACACACCTTTGATACACAACACAACAAACGTTCCTCGTATCATCAACACTACTAAAATCAAAATAACGGTAGAGCTGAGATCCGTTTCTATATACCGCCCTTAGTTTTTTTCTTTGAAACGGGTTATCCATCAGTTTCGATTCCATCGTCTCTAAAAGGCCGGACACGGAACGTCTTACCAGCAACCAATCAACGTTCCGTCTCATCAGACAATTTGTAGAGCGAGCGAGCGTGCGCGTGCACGATCACTCACGAAGATTTGCTTAAAACTTATAACAATTGTGTAATTTTTAGTGTTATATCGATACCGTGATACCGGCTATACTTGTGTGTATAATAAGCAAGTGTGTTTTGTGTTGTGTTAATTATAGTTCAGTATTTGTGGCGTTTTAGCACCTGCTGATAAGGTAAGTTTGTATTTGATGCCGTACCTTGAGATTTATTTCTTGTATAGTCATTTTTTTTTTATTTTCGCCTTTACAAATAATACTGAGATTGTGTGCTCATACATTTAAGTATGTTCGCTAAAGTATTACTTTTTTTTTAAACTTATTGACTTTATCGACGATGATAATATCGCGTAATATATATAAACAAATTATATACAAATAGATCTCATACCGGTATACCACATAAAGATGATTTCAATGAAAAGTCGTTACTAGTTGTAAATACAAGAAGTAAAAAAAAACTGTCTATAAATAAAGATAAAATCCATTTGTGACACAATGCTAACCTACTTTCTCATCAGATCACAATGCTTTCATTATTCTTGTTGCGATTGAAAAAGCATGAGGAAACGAACTGTAGATTACTGCAAAACTAAATATATCTGACATAATATATTATATATACATTTACTTACACATGTATAGATGCTCAAGAGTTTGTATAAGCGCGCTAATTCAACACCAGTCACATTTGCGTAAAATATTTGATAAGGTTGATAGCCCATCAGATATATAAATATAGCCCATTTATTGAGAAAGATTTAAAATAAAGTATATAACTCTTGGGGGCGGGGTACTATCGTTCACGTTTCGGCGTACAAGAACAAAAAATAAATATCTAATGATTTATCGAAGACGACAAACAAATTGTTTGATGAAATTAATTTCATTTATCATCGTTAACGTTGGTTCTTTACCGGTACATCTCGATAAAATCTAGATTGCGAGCCAATCGTTTCTTCTGTAACATAACGATACAAAAGTCGGATACCATACATTAAAAAAAAAACAATTATTTTTTTCATTTTCAAGATGTATTTTAAATTTCGTTTTGAAAAATATATGTATACAATATACTGGAGTGTGAAAAAATATTTTAATCTACAAAATATATCTATACGCGAAAGTGATTCTGTTACCTCTACAAGCTTATACCACTGAACCGATTTAGATGAAATTTAGAGTAGAGATAGTTTGAGTAAGCATATATAGGCATACATATATAAATATAGCCATATAAGGAGTAAAATAGGTTGTGACAGTTTGGGTACTATAGATTTACAGAAAATTACCCAGGTTCAGCTAGGTCACTTCACTAGATCCTGTAAATTAAACAATTTTGAAAACTTACCCGTGAATAAAAGTTTACACTTAGAAATTCCTAATTGTCATAAAACTTAGTTAATTATTAATGTATAAGATTTCATATCAAAATATTATAAGTCAATAGGAAATACGACAAACATATTCAACTCAAGGAAAAACACAGCAATTACTTTTTAAATAACTCTTTTCAAAGAAAATACAATATTCCCATGAACATGAATCACATAATATATTTTCCTCTCATAATCTTAAACCCTCAGGGGTATTATTACGGAAGATAATAATTATTTATAAAGAATTATTCTTAACTAAGATTTTAATAGTTACGTTTTTTTCATGCAAAATATCCATTATCGCGACTCGAATGCCGTGACGACAAACGGCGTGACGCTCTCTTCAGCCGTACGTATATTTCGTCTATATTATAAAAAAAAAAGAATTATTAATTTCCTTAAGGAAACTTTATATTTTACACAATAATAAATATTGATAGCTTTTATATTATAAATTATTTCGTGACCACATTTTTTGACTACTGTAGATAGTTACGTACTTTATTTATATTACGCCGTTTTTGTCGTTACAACATTTAAGCGTAGCAGATGATCCTAATATGTCACTAAATTATTTATTATCGATATATAATTAATAGTTAATCTACAAAATACAATACTTACATCGTCAATCCGTGGGCTATTCGTCGCGTAAGCATCTTAAAGAAAATTACCATATTTTTTTGTTCAGAACATGTAATAAATTTCCATTTACATATTATCGCACACATCAAAAATAGCTGCCTTATCGGCAACAACGTGTTAAACAAATATTCAAAATCACATCATTCTTAAATACAAGAAGCTCAAATCATATTTGAAAACAAATAAAAATGTACCTTAAATCACAGCTCGTCTTTCCCTTGAAGATTTTTGCAGTTTGTTCCACCACGTTAATCCGTAGCTGGTCAGAGAATACACATGTGACAGATGTTTTCCTTCACCTTCGTAAATTTATTCGGGTTTCGACTCGCGATTTTCAGTCAAGTTTGACATGTTCTAATCACTGAGCCATATTGTTTCAAAGAGGTGTCTGGTTTAAAATTTATTTATAGGTAACTACAACCACGAACCGATAGCACTGTTTGAATAAATCAATTAGTAACAGTAAATTACAATTTATTTGAATTATCGTGTGCATACTCTGTGGTCTGTGTTTTGTTAGATTTATTTAAACAAATCAAATATACTATTCAAATAGGTCATGACAAGCACTTCTGACCATTTTACAGGTTTATTTTAAATGTAAAGCTACTGCACTGATAACAGAAGTTATTATGTATTGTTATTATTAATAGTTAATTTAAGTTTGTTCCCAAAAATGTATACATACATAAAATCCAACAATTAATAATTGCAAGCATTCTTATCACCTATAAAATCTTGTTTTTAGTTAAACGCCGAGTTTTTCAATGACTTCCAAACATACGATTTTAATAACTATAGAATCACAATAAGTAACATATGTCATACATTTTGAACTATTTTTAATGAAATAAACGTTGATAAATTGAATGTTTCCTGCATTGTGTTCCTCGTTCGCTTGCTCTCTTAGTTGAGTCTCATGACTCAATAAAATTGTATTCATAAAGTGTAAATAAAAATATTAACAGCTTGTCAATGTCTCACTGTGGGGCGTAGGCCTCTTGTTGAGATTGTTCGGATCAAATTCGACGACCCTCGTGGTCGAGTAGTGTGTACACCGGTTTTCATGGGTACGCTTCTCCGAGGTCCTGGGTTCGATTCGTAGAAAAAGTTCATTAGTTTTCTATGTTGTCTTGAGTCTGGATAGTTATGGTACCGTCGTTACTTCTGACTTTCCATAACACAAGTGCTTTAGCTACTTACATTGGGATCAGAGTAATGTATGTGATGTTGTCCAATAAATTCCTTTGCAAAATAAATAATTAAAATTAACATATATAATGCAAATTTGAACACTACATTGCTTTAAATAAATATTTCTAACGTTTCAGTTCTGTCACGTGGATTTTGTTGCACGTGTTTTTTTTTTATTCAGATTACTAGCGTTATACAGCTTGCTTTTGTTTTATGAAATTCGCTTGTTACGCATTCTTACGAACAAATGTTAGGAAAACAGATTACGGTGTAATAAAATCAACATCTCATGTTACAATATTTACTATGCAATATACACGAGGCATAAAAAATGAAATCGGCAATTTAATAACTGTCTCATCGACAATTATTCATATGAATAAACTAATTAAAATAATCGGGACGAGCCCGACTTCTACCAGGTAGTATAAACATTTTAGCTAGATATACATTGTCCGTAATGTACTAATGTATTTATTTTTTCTGGAAATATTTCAGAGTCATATGACATCAATAATCCAAAAAAAAGGTGTTTATGGGTGGGTGTTTTAGTTATGGCAACGTTCGCTTCAAAAGGACACGGACAGATAAATTTATTTGCGACGCATATAAAAAAATTAAAATATTAACAAACTATTGGTATCCATAGCTTATGTCCGTCCTCTAACAATTTCTAAGTAAATATATATATAGTAATAAATACGTCAATCGGTAAAAACAAAGAAAATTTTACTTCTTTAAAAATATAATATTCAAAAATAACCAAAAAAAGCAATACGTCAAAATGACGATAATTGTAAAAATGTATTCGTAATTCTTAAAACACAAATAACTATAAAGTAAATTTAATTTATTTATCTATTTTTTTTTAATTATTGTTTTTCTTATTTAATATAGGCTGGTAGACTGCCAAATGGGCAACTTGACCGTATGTAGTAGCCACTGTCTATCGACAATGACGTTGTAATTAGTATTAATCATCTCTTACATCTTCAATGTGCTACCAAACTTTAGTAATAAGCTGTGCTGGAAGCTAGACTGATACCGGACCGCAATATTATTAAATAATATTATTTTGCATATTCAATCAATATGGGTTGAGTGGTGGTTACAAGTAAGTGTTACGAATATTTATTCTTGAATAAACAAAAATATATATGTTAAATAAAACGGAGAATCCAATTTAAAAATGAACAATTGACAACCCTAATTTACACTTTCGATTGTACAATATAACGATAGCTTCAAATATCAGGTTTTGTTACTTATATACATTTATGGAGATTAGACAAGACTGTCTGTATCAGGTGGTTTTAAATGTTGATGACGCGAACCTATCGGGTTCAAATTGTATGATTAAGATTTTTTACGTTACGTTATATAAAACAGCCTATATATGTCCCACTGCTGGGCTAAGCCTCCTCTCCTTTGAATAAAAGTATTTGATCTTATTTCACCACGCTGCTTTAATGTGGGTTGATAGATACACATGTAGCAGAATTTCGTTTAAATTAGACACATGCAGGTACCTCAGGAATTCAGCGCGAGATAAATAATAAACACAAATTAAGCACATTGAAAGTGGCGCTTGCCTGGATCTGAACCCGCCATCATCATCATCATTATATATAACAGACATTAATACATAAATATAATAAATTTGATAATAGTATATATATAATATACGTATGTATACATTATATATGATTGATGTGTGTCAACGATTATATATACACATATATCTTCTTACTTTAATAAATTCACAAAGTAATTTAAATATCATTAAATAATTCAAACACAAAAACTGTATGGATGATGTGAGGTATAAAATTAGTTTGAAGGGTGTAAACATATGTATGTATAGCCTATTCCAATATAAGTAGGAAAAAAATAAACAAACCATAGATTTACGTATTTCATGCGTTTTGCTAATAACTCAGCTATGTTGCACACTACTAAGACTCTATGAAAAATATATCTTTATTTATAAAGCAAAATAATTGCACTTGACTACTTATTTCCATTTTAATTTTACTTCCAAAATTCCGATAATTGTTTCGTCGACGTTCAAAACGCCATTTTATCGCAAATCCGTAGTGAATATCATAGATAAATCAAGCTCTCGACCAATGATATCGCGTCAATTAGCTGTCAAATGTTGTTTAATTGGCTTTTTTCCTCTTATGGTTGTAATAGAGTATATATGGAAGAGAGAACTAAAATAAATTAAATAGCAGATGAATAAGGAACAAATGAACAACGATGTACAATATTTGAACAACTACATCACTCATTGATTCAATGAAGTGATACACTAGTCATAGAAATTCAGCGAGTTTTTATCGAATTTAGTATTAAATGTATTATATTTAATGTATTATCTAAGTTTTAAATGATTTAGAAGTATCCAGGAGACGATTGTTTTATCCCCGCTGTTACCACTTTACTCGTACAACAACAACACGTACAGCCTATAAATTTCCCACTGCTGGGCTAAGGCCTCCTCTCCCTTCTGTGGAGAAGGTTAGGAACATATTCTACCATGCTACTCCAGTACGGTTTGATGGATTCACATGTGGCAGAATTTCGTTGCAAAAAGACACATGCTAGGTTTCCTCACGATGTTTTCCTTCGCCGCCGAGCACGAGATGAATTATAAACATAAATAAGGCACATGAAAATTCATGGTGATTGCCTGGGTTTGAATCCGCAATCATCGGTTAAGATGCATGCGTTCTAACGACTAGGCCATCCCAGCTTTACATGTAGACTTACAAATTGTATAATACCATTTGCACGCAAACATAAATTTACCTACATTTCTCTTTTAATTTATCAGATGACAATATCATGACTAAATTTAAGATTTTTCAACATAAAACTTTCGCGATTCCAAAAGTAAATAATAATTTAAAAAAATGTATCTAAAGGATAAAAAAATTGATCTGTAAATATATCAGTTAACTTTAACCAGATAAACCGTAGTTTCAATTTATATAAGAATTAAGCTTCGGCGTAACGAGCAGCTTAAACCAATTATATCGATATTTTTGCAACAAACCTGTTTGATCTATTTGTATCTCGATACCTATGATAAATACAATATTATCATAATATATTGGAAATGTTAGATATCCATTTTACTACGAAGCAATAAAAATATGAACGTTAATTTTATTTCTTAGACAAAATATAAATAAATAAATATATTTATTTATATCATACCCTACATTTTGACACAGGCTAGGGCCTTAACTATATACAAATAAATATTAAAAATATTTACTGTTCAAATCATGAACGCGTGGAATGGTGGCAAGAATGCTGGCAACATTTCCCCGTCGAATCGCAATTCCGATCTCTAGGCAAAAAATAAACCAGCCCCTCTGTCTTTAGTGGAAGCAATAAGGCGAGGTTCTTGCACTAATACTCGAAGGTCCAAGTATTTCAACTACAAATGGGAAAAAAACATCATTTGGAAGAGACGAATATTATTGCATAACAAGTAAATGATATTGTTGTAAGCGTAATAATAATAATAATAAACCATCAGGTTTATCCAAAAAAAATCGCATAATTTAAATATGACAACTCAATATGATTTACAACATTTCAACATTAACAGCCTGTAAATTACCCACTGCTGGGCTAATGGGCCTCATTACGTTTGAGAAGGTTTGGAGCATATTTCATCACACTGCTTCAATGCGGATTGGTGGATACACATGTGGCAGAATTTCGTTGAAATTAGACACATGCAGGTTTCCTCACGATGTTTTCCTTCACCACCGAGCACGAGATGAATTATAAACACAAATTAAGGACATAAAAATTCAGTTGTGCTTCCCTGAGTTTGAGTCCGCAATCATTAACCACAATCGGTTAAGATGCACACGTTCTAACGACTGGGCCATATCGGCTCACACTGACACCTATGATTTACACTATACAGTAAATGTAACTAAAGCTCAACTGAAGGCCAATTCTAGTACTTTGTAACGATTACGTTACGTACTCTACTCTATTCCCTAGTTAGTAGATTTTTTCGCGTGTTTTTTTTCGTTTTTGGATAACATCACATAGTCTACTAAAGGTACCAGGATACTTACCGGCATCCATCCATTCATCAAGATGTCAAAAACGGTTACGTTGTTCAAACACCTGGTAGCACATACGAACAGAATAAACATGGTTAATATATTTTCAATCTAGCTCAGGTCAATTTGATAAAGTTGTATATTAAGGAGCTCGTCGTAGGTTATTCACAGGATGTTACTCTGTTTAAATAAATTACATTACATAGATGATCGAGGAGAAAGGCTAAAATAAAATCTAGAACCTTAACTCAATTTTTTATGTATATGATTTATTTTGGCTTTTATTTTGCCAAAGTAAGTTAATTCTGTACACGGTTCTATTTTCGGTACCACGCAGAATTTATATAAGTGTATTTATTATATTTAATATATATTAAATTAAATTATATTTATATGCGAATTGTACCCCATCGTTCAATGAGGGCTCGTATTATAGCATTCCTATTTTACACCTGAAAATATTTTTTTTTAAAAAAAAACAATGTTTGTGCAAATTGAATTTTAAAAACAAACTAAATTCAACACATGAAGGAGATTAATCGTTAATGAATATCTATATTGTTTCAGTAAACAGAAAAACATGACGATTCAGAGTATGACAGTAACTGACGCCCGCGATGCTACTTCTAAGAACTGGTGCCAAAGGTATGATACGTTTCACATTATAAATATACTACAATTCAAATTGGTAACGTAATCAATGACGTAGAACGTCACTTGAACGTAGACTTTTTTAACTAATTTCTTCTCGCTTTCCCGCAATCTATGGGAGTGATTTCGTTAAAGTAACGGAAGTGTGTAGCAGGAAGCCGGGGAAGTGCACGGTATTTGATTTGACCAATGAGCACGCGCGGTGCTAGAGTTAGCCTTCAAATGGACCAATCCCTTTTTCAAATATACGACTACTATAAGACTCTGTGTTTGTATTATGAAAGTAATTCTGTCTGTTACGCTTTCACTGCTAAGCCACAGAATCGATGACAGATGTCATATGTAGAATTTGACTAAATTTTTATACCTAACCGCCACGGACGCCTATGAAGTACAACTTCATGGCTACAATATAATTAAGTTAATATTTCTTTAAGATTTACACCTGTTTAATACAATCTTCGTATGATCTTCGAAATCTTCAAATGATGCTGGGCTTTAGTTCATAAGCATGGTATACACAAGTCTACCTTTATTTTCAAAAAAAAAAAAAAATCGTTACAACTCTCTCATATAATTTTGCAAATCTGATAAAAAATTAATTATTTTAAGATAATACGTTCCGCTGCAAATTGAGTTTCAATCCGGTCCAATATGAGGAATTTTCGAAGTCAGGTAATCAATTATACCCTATCCTGTTCCAATAATAACAGTGAGGATCGACCAACGCTCTTGTTGCTGTGTAAACAATCAAAGCTTCACTCCTAATTCAGATCTTTAATAGCGAAGTGTCCTTCTTCCACATTCACTCTCACCTAAGGCAGTTAGTCTCAAGGGAGACTTCTAACTGAACAAGACATATTATGGTCCAGTATTTTACTCTCATAACACGATGGAACAGCAAATTACAGACGACAGAAAATAGGATTCAGGCTTAGGATCAACGGCTTTACGTACTTTGAGAAACCGGAGTGTAAGCCCTGCCAACGTCCAATTTCCGAAAAGCTACTCAAAGAATATTTACCGTAAAAAACCTTTAACTGTTTACTAGGTCGTAACCGATTTCGATTTAAGGATCTCGGAATAACTGGCTAATCTAGGATAATTAGACGAAAGTTGTTTTATTTAACTAATTTAAATTTTAAAGACTGTTTCGGCTATATGAAAACATTCTGATCTAAAATATATAACTTGCTTCATTTAAAAGCATCCTCAAACAATACTATCTTGCACGTTAAAGTATATTTTCACGAGAATTTTAGCTATTAATTGTAATTTTATTTATAATAATTATATAGATACATACATATAATAAATGTGTGCATGTTAGATATCACGTACTGTACATTATTTTACTTTATATACTACTATTTCACTGTAATGTTATGTCATATATTATGTTTATATCTGCCTTGTACACCCCTACCTCTTCCTATATCTGTTTCTTTCCTCTACCTTATGGTTGCCTGGAAGAGAACGCTGTTATGCGATAAGGCCGCCTCTTGTGCATCTTTCTTAAACGTGACTGAATTATGTGTTTACTGGTGTACAATAAAGAGTATTTTGATATGATCTGATTTGATTTAAATATTCATTGTGTTCAATCAAGCTCGCCAATACACTCACCAAGTAATAAGCAATTAACAGCAATACGTTGTTTACTGGGTCCCCGTTTAATCAGTGCTATTACATTTATTAGTACGATACATCAAAGGTTGATGCGTTTGTTATAACATCTTACACCAGTCGGCAATGTATTGACAATTTGATCTATTTTTCGAGCAAAACAGCCAGCGGATTACCTGATGTTTAGTGAATACCGCCGCTATTGGACACTTTCAGAACTTAGTACATTACTGGCGTTTGATTTATCCATTTGCTACCTCTTGAATAGTCAATTACTTCAATTATTTGGAAAAGCCATTAATCGAGATTGGTGCTAGCCACGTGGTTAATTGTTATGGTCACAAATGACGACTGACAAACAGTTAGTCCATTTATCAATCTTCGAAATGCGAATAATTAAAAATATTTGTTTTTTTTTTTACAAGTTTAACAAAAGTATAGAAATCTGAAACGCTTCGATCTGCAGGTTTCAAATTGCAACAATTTTGTATTCGGAGATTGAGCGTACCTAATCATAATATTAAAATCACAAATCCAATTTGAATATATGATTAGCAAAATCTAGCAGGTTATCCTGACAAATATACGGGATTTGTGTCTTGGCGATCGATTCAACTTTATAGAAGTTAGTAGAAGTATAAGCTACAGAGCCAGCGGTGAGTCACAATAAAGTAAATAGTATAAAAAAAATCTCAGAAAATTCAGTGGTGCTTGCTTGGTTTTCAGTCTGCAATCATTATTTAAAACTTGGTGCTATAAATATTATATATATAATCATATGTATCCTTTAAATTTGATTTTCATTTCAAAATACGACTCATTTTGTTTACAAACTAATGTTATCCTTCAAAAATATTATCCTGTCGCTTTCTTTTTACTCTTTTATAACTAAAAAAATAGTTAATATGGCTGACTTTTAATATTCATTAAATAATACAAAATTGAAAAGTTCAACTTGCCTATAGAAATCTAAATGATTTTAAAGCTTTTTATGAAATCAATTTGCCGTCGAACCTCAGCTAATAGCATTAAGACGATCAATTCTCTTGTGAAATTCGAAGAATTATTCATCGTTTTTAATTATATAAAATAAATGGTCTATGCCTACCAAGAAATGCGCATTACAAAATAATATTAATTCTCAATTTCTTATAAATTGCGCTCAAGATCTAGCATAATACTCTTAGAGAGTGGGTTTTATCAGTTAAATGGCCTATCAGAATTTTGGCTAATAGGGCACACTCAAGGACTAACTAACTGCGTAGGATCATTAAAGTTCTTAAGTTCGCAAACACAGCTGAGAACACAGCTCTCTAAGAATAGTCTCTCACTGTCTAATCTAATGGGCACGCAATCTGACACGTACGGAAAGATCAGATGCAGGACCAGGAGCTAAATGCCTTCTAAGCTACCAACTTGTTTGGAGAAAACCAACTGTCTAGCTTTGGACTGCTGTAACGATTATCTTGTGCGAAATCCGTACATAATGATAATTGATATAATGTATTTTTTATGACGAAAATTAAAGAATTATGTAAAAGATTTATAATGAGTTAAAGGGTTATAATTTGTTTTAATTACTCAAATACCCAACTGAAAAAATATTTAATTTATTTGGATAATAATTACACCCGTTTGTTAGTCCCAGGGTTCAGAGATTTTTTGTTTCAGCCCTGGCTTAAGATTTTTTAACGATATTCGTAGTCGGAAGATCAAAAGGTCCACATGTACATATATATATATATATATATATATATATTTAGACCCTCTATAGAGATTTTAAACAACCAATGTTGCCAATTATATTGACAACCCATTATATACCCATTGTATACAATTATAACAATAACAAAGACTACAAAAAATGTTGAATAATTATTAGAAAATATTATAATTTACTCTATAAAACACAAGTATTATTGACCTTTAATAAATAATTGATTTATCTACAATATTCATAAATACGCAAACAAAATATTGTAATCATTTTTATCAATAAAAATAATTACATCATAAAAATATAGTATACGACCGTGACAGGACTCGAACCTGCAGTCTTCGGATCCGAAGTCCGACGCCTTATCCATTAGGCCACACGGTCCTTGCAAGGGATGGTGAAATTTGTAATATTGTTTGTCTCTGGAAATGTATTAAAATGTTTTATAAAGCCTTTAAAATGGGTAACTTTATTATTTACGGACGTAAGGAGTTTCCTTAAAGCAGAGGCAGTATGTTGTCGTCAAGGTCAATAACTGATACTAGAACTTGTCACAAAAAAAAACTGTGATAAGTAGTTGTAGTATGTATGTTACTGTAAAAGCTCGAACTTACGTATTATTATAAAGGGACGACTTTTTTGGACTATTATAACCTAACCAAACATGTAAATCCTAAGATTTACCAAGTGAATGATGGTAAAAGTTCGAATCCCAAAGTTTTATGGACATTTACCATTCATAATCGGTAAATCCTATGTTTTACTGGAAAATCTTAGGTTTTACTGGAAAATCTTAGTTCGAGCTTTTACAGCCAAATAATTTAAAAACAAAACAATTTTAAATTTGTGAAATTAAAAACTATATAAACTTTTATTCACAATTATTTAGTGATTTCAATTATAGATTTAGAATAAAACATGACAATCTGTCACTATTTATTCCATGACTACGATGCCGAAAGAAATGAGAAAACCGTGAACGGTTGTGTGTAAAACATTTCGTTATGCACTAATTAGTAAATATTAATTGCCTTTCGAGTAAATAAATATATGTAGGTACTAATGTTGTTTTGTACTAATATACTACCAATTCTTATGAATATTTTTTATAGACTTCCATTTTTTTTTGCTTAAAGAGAGCCAAGTATGAACAGTTTTTATTTTATTATCTGTAAGCCACTATGTATATAAGTGTTAACAATAGAGGCTTAAGTAGCCACCCCACCTATGGATATGACAATTTCTCTTGTAATTGTTTGTAAGTGCTTATAAATTTAACACGCTTTTATTTTAGGCTTTCTCCGTTTGAGATGAATGTTAGAACCTTGTTTATACTATGTTATAAACACTTATATATAAAATAAAATAATTGTTATTATGTAGTATGCTGGGGTAAAAGCTATCTTTCAAAATGACACTTAAAATAGAATATATTCTTTTACATTAATACAATACATATTATAATACTCAAATGTATGAGTGTACAAGTGCACACTCCTTTCCCTCACTCTAATAAACCGACACGCAAAGGTTTATGAGCTTTCCAAGGCACGGGAATGGAATCATTTCCAACTACCAGACTCCGCACTGCTACTGAAAATTTGTCGACCGAAAATCCCATTAACTTATTAGCCTGCTAATATTATTTTCAAATATTTTGTGTATACACATGTTTGGAATTCGTTATTCGGCAGGTTATTATTTTTGGATAAAATAAAAAAAACTAGTACCTATTAAAGGATTTTTTAAACTTATCAATATAAGATTTTCATTATATTTATTCATTTTGACGACCTCCGTGGTCGAGTAGTATGTACACCGGTTTTCATGGGTACGCCACTCCGAGGTCCCGGGTTCGATTCACGGCCGAATCGATGTAGAAATAGTTCATTATTTTTCTATGTTGTCTTGGGTCTGGGTGTTTGTGGTACCGTCGTTACTTCTGATTTTCCATAACACAAGTACTTTAGCTACTTACATTGGAATCAGAGTAATGTATGTGATGTTGTCCAAGATATTAAAAAAAAAAAACAAAAATTGATAACGGTGGAGGTTAATACAGGATTGATTACATAAAAATATTGCGTCGTATTACTAAACCTTTCCTTTATTCAGTAAAGTAAAATGTTAAAAATGTATAGTAAATATTATATTATGAAAAAATAAGTTAATATAAATAAAAGTATTCAATTTATCGTTTGTAAATAACGCAGACAGAATGCAAAGATTAAAACAAGGCTTCTCATTCAAAATTTATCAATTTAATTATCGTTGTTTAATTATTCATTGCAAATATAATTACTGTAACGCATACTTCATTGAAATATTTAATGAATACCTACTTGTAATAAATCAGGATGCTATTTTGTATTCGCTCACCGAAAATATTAACCAATGAGACTTATTTTTTAGCACAAAATAGGTTCTTAATTTAAGTCTTTACCTAATATCGCATAATATTTGATTGGAATGTATTGAAATCCTGTCATACATTATACTATACGAAATGTCTTAGAAGCTACAGTCAATATTATCTCTTTGAAATCACTACTGAAAGAAACTTTAAATCTAAGGTTATACATGCTTTGAATAGTCTTCGTGTGCAAAACAACGATTGTATGTATAGCCCGTACTTTGCCCTAAAGTAAAATGCGTTGATGACGAATGAACGTAATGTCTTACTTTATGTGAAATTAACTGAAGTATACCATTTCAATCGATTATCAAAAAACAATATTATAACATTTGTTCTCATTAGGATAGGGTAAGTCATTTATGTAAATGAGGAAGAGAAAAGGACTAAAGTTTGACCCTTGCAAGAACCCTTTCATTACTGAGACTCCAAAAAAAATTTTTCGTATTACATCGAGCCTTTGAATTTTATTCTTTAGGTGATAAATTCAAATAAGGTTCGACTTTGCTCTTATTCCAAAGTATTTTGTTTTATAAGCTTTCTTAATATCCCAGATTTTATACGTAATGACCACTTATATTGTTTTTAACGACCCTTTCTGAATCCATATTGGTTATAAGCAAATTGTAAGTGAATATAAGCTATTTTTTATATTAAAGGATTAGTAGTAATTAAATTGGTCCAAAGTTGTTGCTAAAGGTCTGACCAAAGTTGTATTAGATTTGAATTCAATATTAACGTGTTTTATTAGACCAAGAAAAGAAACACGAGAATACAATTATTATTATTTTTTGCAAAAGGTTTTAATATTATATATAAATATAATCTGGCATTCATTGCGATACGTTTTAATTGTTGTTATACACAATTATAGTACCTACAGACCAGCTATAATTTATGTTACTGTACCAGAACCCTTCAAGAAAATATTGCACAAGGTTTCAGCCAAATGTAATTAAATAAATAAATGTTAGATGTTACTAACGTCATCAACAAAACATAATCAACCTCATTATTATTTATTTACGTCTATCTGCACATAGTACATGAAATAGATGCATTGCCTGAATCGATGCATAAAATAGTTGATCTCACATTTGTAAATATTTACTTTATGCAAGGAGTAGCGAGTAGATTGGATTTAAAATGAAAGTCGACGTCATGACAGCTTGGATAAAATTATAGAATATTTTTATCTTCATATTCAACGTTTACGAGGCGGTCGAAGAGGACTTAAGCACCTTCATAAAAATATTGATGTTTCATACGAAAATAGGTCATTTTCTAACGGTAACAGATTGATGATATAAGGTTGGATAATATTTCTTAAAGTGCCAATTTCTATGGGTGATGATGACCACATACCATCGGATGACCAGAAGCCGACCTACTTTGAATATACTACATGTGGGATCTTATTATACCACATATAAATTAAATATTTTTATGGAGTTTATATGTACTATTATCCACATACTCCTAGATGCCTTTAACGATTTTATTCTCAGTATTTCATGGCAATGAGGAAAATTATTATGTAACAATTGTATCTCTAGAAATATTTATTGCAAATCGTAAGAATTATTATTTTTTGTAATCTGCTGCATAATATAGACGTTCAAACGTATTATATTATATCTCCACATAACTGTTATTAACTTTGGTGTATCTAATTATTAATTTTTTATTAAATTTATCAATAAGAGTTTGCATTTAATTTTATTTTTGTTACTTAAACTAATCATTAGTATTGGTATTGCACATTCCTTATAGATAATTATCTTTAGTTAGAACGAAGTATATACATCATATACATACTTTGATCATTTTTATGTTTTTGTTGTCACACTCGATCACAACCTACATTTCAGGGTTATTGCTGTCAGTATTATATAGTATCGATAATTATGCAGATACAACTTTGCACTGGACTCTACAACGTCTAATTCTTCATTGTCTCTGAATACGTCGCCAGCAGCTGTCCTCCTTGATGTTATTGATCTTGATGTTGTAATGGTTTTAAGACAAGAAAAATACTTATTCTTATAAAGTAACCTAGCAAAAATTACTGTTATAGTGATTATCATCTTTTCAATTTTTTGAAAGAATTAGCTCGTGTTTTTAACTGACATTCAATAAATATTTATTTATTTCACGCGTTCTTGTGTATGTTTACTGATTACTCTTTAACGGTAATATAATATTTATTCTATTAAGGTAATTCTACAGGCGGTTGTGTACAGTATATCATTTTATATTAAATCGGCAGTGACCGTATATTACACTTTTTTAACGATATTAAGGTACCAGAAAGACAAATGGACAACCTTATGGTAAGTTGCAACCACCGCCGACAGACAGTAGTACTGTGAGAACCACCCCTTTCAAGATTTTACGAACGAGATACAAATTTAGTTACCTACCTTTCGTAAAAGATTTAATAAAGGCGATATCAGATTTAACTGCGTCAATTTATATATGATTCTATAAACAATTTTACATGACCATTACAAGCTCAGCCCATGTTTGCCTTCGTTATTGCTCTTCAGTTGACAAAACGACGCAGGTGTGCGTGAAACGGTACACATTGATTAAATATGTTAATATAATGCCTCCCGAATGTCTCGGCCAAATGCCCTATTATAAGGACATTAATATATTCTTAATTTGAATGTCTTCATAATGTCTTCATAAATTAAAATCTTATTTTTTAATTAATTTGTTACTGATAAGTTAAGGTAGAAACTTATGGGAAAAATTGATTTGTTTCGTGAGCCGACACATATTTCTTCGCCTCTCTCATCATTATCCCAAAATCACTTACAAAATAAAAACCTACTATTTCTTAAAAATTATATTTATCTAAGATTTTAGCATGATTCACATTCCACGTAGTCTAATTTTATACAGTAACTATTTTTATTCATATTTGTATATATTTAAGAACTTAATGTTAATAATTCTTATGTAAATAAATATATATAGAAAAAATTTTAACTTTAAATGTCAGCATAATATAGTACCTCTGTTAGTTGAAAACTTCTACAACTCAGAAAAATCGTACGGGAGTCATAATTGTCTTCTATTTTTTAGTATTTAACAGAAATACTTCATCTAATATATCTACAGCCTGGTGACAGAAGAACAGACGGACGGACAGCGGCGTCTCAGTAATAAGCTCCCGTTTAACCCTTTGGTTACGAAATCCTAAAAATGATCAAATAAAAAGCCCTGAAAGTGTTAAATAATAATAAAAATCAATAATAAAACGAATAAAATAGTTTGTATTCTTTATTGTATCAAATTATTTTACATATTTGTAAATCGAGTCTCTGATTGTTATTATTATTTTTAAAAAGTAATACATTTTACCCATCAAAAGACCCATATTTTTTAATTAAACATCTTAAATGAACAATGAAAAATTTTTTTTTTTCAATTAAATACTTATCCAAAGTTCTTTTAGAAAACATCGCGAGGAATTGCCACATATTTATCCAATAAAGAGAGAGCAGGACTTAGCCGTAGTAGGGGGACATTAAGAGGCTCTTACTTAATTTTAAAACCCAAAACTGCATTCAATAAAATAAACTCATTCGATAAATAAATTCATACATGTAGGTACTTAATAAAATATCCCGAGAAACTTTTAAAATTTGACGACTACGATTACTTAAGTGACTTAGGCGTCAAATAACAAAGACTTTTTTCGAAGTTTAACACCCAGGGGGATTAAGGAGGGGGTTTCGAACTTACGTCAGTATTTTTCTCAGAAATTCTCTTTTAGCACAAATATCTCGTCACGTACTCGTTTTCCGGAATTTTGGAATACACTTTTAAAATACGGATTAACATTCGTGAACGGATAAAGTGTTTATGGTAAACTATTATTAGCCCGCGACTTCGCTCGCGTTTTAGGGTTGTTCGTCAGGTTTTTGATATAAAAGTATGTCCTTCCTTGGAGTTCAAGCTTCCTTCATACCAAATTTAATTTAATTCGATTCAGTGGTTTGGTAAAATGAACAGCAGACAGACAAACAGAGTTACTTTTGTATTTATAATATTAGTATAGATTAACATAGATAAATACTATACATTTGCATATAATATCCTGCAGCTTTGTCTGTCTTTAGTAATCTGTTATACTCTGCATGTAAGAAGTCACTTCGTATCTCACTCATGAAATTTTATGAATTACTAGCTGTGCCCGCGACATCGTGCGCGTTGTTTGAATTTAAGTTATTTGGATATTGTAGCGTGATTTTATTTTTATTCGCTATCTGCCAGTGAAATCCAGTCGAAATCGGTTCAACCGTTCCAGAGATTAACCGGAACAAACAGACAGACAGACAAAAATTGTGAAAAAATGTTATTTTGGCATATGTACCGTGTATAAATTTTTCCGGTTATTTTAATATTACAAACAGGCACTCCAATTTTATTATATGTATAGATGAATTCATTGAAATATTGACAACAGACTAACATTGACACGCCATTTTGATCTGTGTCTCTTATAAAATTTATAGTAATTAAATTCAATGTCGCATATGACATTCTAACATTACACGCCATGTTCTACAAAGAGTTTCGAGTTTCTTTCGTACAGAAAAAGTAGAGCCCCAGTAACCCCCAGTTAAATAAGAGAAATGTCGAATTAACTTATTTCAGATCAAAAAACAATTGTTGAGGAACGTTTTGAGTGCTAAAGTAGGTACTATAAAAATAACGACGTTTTAGATGGTAACACAATGAAATAAAACGATCGCCTCGATCTCGTTTCAAATAAAATATTTTATTATGCTAATTTTATTTAGCCCGTCTGGGTAGGTACCACCCACTCATAAGATATTCTACCGCCAAACAGTAGTATCAGTATGGGCATGTTCCGATTCGAAGGGTGAGTGAGCCAGTGTACAGGTACAAGGGACAAAACATATTTTTTCCCTTCGTTAGTGTTTATATTTCTTACAGCACCATTCTTTATGGGCTGCGGTTACCACTTACCATCAGATGGCCCATTTTCCCGTCCACCTATATAGTAAATAATATCAATATACACGTGTACTAAGCCGATCTACGAGTATATCGAAAAATAATTTTATTTTCGACTTTTGATTTCAGAACATTTAAAAATTAAATTCCGTCGTTATTACTATATATCGAACTTTAGCTTACTAATAACTAACTTTCTTTTATACTCAGATATTATAGTTAATGGGTCGAACCGATTTTGATTATATTCGGTGAACAGGAATATATGGACATGAGCTAAGGTTTTAGGATAGGAATTGGCTAAAAGATTTGAATGAAAGAAAACATTTTAGAAAAAAGTATTTTTTTAAACAATAAAAGTCCAGACAGATCTGTTTTCCATCTATCTTTCTCTTATTGTGATTGAGCTTGTTTTAATATGTCGACTTTTTTATTTTCAAGCAGCACACCATCGCAATTTCAAGATAACTTTTTTAATTGCGTTGTATGGTTATTTTGCAGCGACATTTTTTGACCCTGTTATTATGGACTACCTGTCTTCCTCTAGAAGAGAGTTATCGCTCTTATTGATTAATTAATTCTGGATACCGACTCTCATTTGGTTAGTACTTGGCCAGCCAGCCATGATACTCTCATTTTTAAGTCCAGAATCTCCTTAGTAGTCGCAGTGTTTATGTAGTCGGTATTATACACTAAGTTTTTTCTGTGGCGAGATATTATATCGAATGTATCTTTATTATTTTATTCCTTCCTGTCAAGTGATTTATGTTCGAATATTCATTAATGTTATTATTAGTTTATGAATATTAGAAAATTAAATATTTGTACGTATTCACCTAATGATAGTAACAAAATAAATTACGAAATCGGACGTAATAAAATGATGGATAAATACTTGGATCGCAAATTTTATGAATTCACGTGATTTTTGCAATATATATTTTATTTATCGTTCGGCGCGTGATCTCCACGGTTGTTAGCGTTGAGTTACAGAAGCTTATAATATTTAAAATTCTTATTCATCTGTTAGTAGATTCTTAAAACTTGATGGCTTAACACGTGTAAGTGTTGTCGATCGTAAAACCGCGTATCGATTATTAGTAAAGATATAAAAACTTTATTGTGTGTTGTAATACGTTACCAGTTTCAGTTTTTGTTTCTTTCATGAGTCTATCCACTGTCCCGTTCTATATCATGACCGAGCCCAATCTGACGTGTGAGACAAAAATACCTTAATATCTAAGTACTGAAAAGATAAGTGTACTAACTTATTATGTCATTTAAACCAATTAGATACACTCAGAAGCTTACGTTGTATTAAATTATAGCAACTGTGAAATATTACTTACAAATGTATGTAGTAATTAATATTATTCGTTATTTGAATTTTGTAACAAATCCTTTATAACTATTGCCTCGATAATAACCAAGTTCATACATAATATGAAACCTATCTTCACTTTTCACATAATATTTTCATAAACCATTCATAATTAACGCATATTAATCGAAAAAATATTCTGTAGACAAAAAGGCGTGGTTTTGCATTTTCATGCACGATTAAGACATTAGTTTTTTTTAAATGTAAAAAAGTATCTGACCTTCTAGCCGGTTCAATTGAACAGAATCGTATATTTTGAACCGGTAAAATTACGCTCTCTTCTCGGAAGCGGGTTTTCCAAAATTCCTCTTACGTCACAAAATAGGGGTGTATATAGAGGCATCTCGCAGGGAACATTTCAGAATCTCTGTCATGTCACCATTATCCATATACGACACAATAGTATTGGCATTGGGGGAGTATTTTGAGAGAAACCTTATTCAGATTAAATATCGTATTCACTGAGATTTACGAGCCTTTGGATATTGATAGGCTCATAAAACTAAATCCCCCGAATCATCACAGACATAACAGAACCGAAACATCACAGAAATTTGGACAATTGCAATCCCTTCAGACAAAGGTAGAAGGCTAGAGGGCTACTTCCTGCTTAATCTCACAGAGAAGTAAAAAGTCTGGCCGGGAATCCAACAAACTAAATATCTATAACGATTGATAAGAAGCACTTACATCATTTCATTAATTTATTAGTAGGCAGAAGTATAATACAATGTTTACGACATTATTATTATTATTAATAAAGCATCCATTGTATGACAGTTACCGACACTTTTGATTTATTAATTGCGATAGTAATATGATGTATTATACCGTATTCATATAATTAGACCGGCTTTACGCTTTATGAAATATAAATTCAACACTGACTCGCTCGGAGCTCCTATTGTTTGTTTATTATGAAAATTCATACAACGGAAATAATGAAGTACTCGGATATATAACCGTCTTTAATTATTCATGCATTACAGCTTAAGCTCGATTACTATGTACAAAAAACTGTTCGTTTTGCTTACGAATGGTAAAATTTATGTTGACAGTTTTATTATTGGTATTAGTATCTGTCCTGAAATATAACCATACTGAAGCCAATGGTACCTTCTGAATTACGTCTCGTCGTAATTATCATAGGAAATTTTAATGTTTTTTTTTCTGTCATTGGTTGGCGGACGAGCATATGGGCCACTTGATGGTGAGTGGTCACCACCGCCCATAGAGAAAGGCGCTGTAAGAAATATTAACCATTCCTTACATCACCTATGCGCCACCAACCTTGGGAACTAAGACATAACGTCCCTTGTGCCTGTGATTCCACTGGCTCACTCACCCTTGTAACCGGAACACAACAATACAGAGTACTGTTATTTGGCGGTAGAATATCTGATGGGTGGGTGGTACCTACCCAGACGGGCTTGCACAAAGCTCTAACACCAAGTGTCCATGAATTAATCGCTTCTTTATCATAGTGAATTAGTCTTTCTGACCGTTTTTCGTCACGGCGGCAATGCTCAACCAACTGCGTACGTATTATATCGCCTCACTCTCATAATCCGATGGAATTGCAATTTGGCACAACCAGAGTGGATCAATCACAGGAACAGCTATCTGAGCTTTACGAGCTACGTGAAAGTGAGCACTGCCAATTTCCAAAGTTCGGGCTGCTTCTGAGAACTCCACTCAGAGTTGAGAGTTTGGAATTCAAACTCTAAATCCAAAAATCTTATAAACAAACCCCAAGACCCATTTAGCAAACAAATGCCGTGCATTAAAAGTAGAATCAGCAGAGGATTACAATTATAAGGTTTGGATGAAAAGATTTTAGTCAGTCTATTATTTTGCAACAAATAATTAATATTGTTATTATTATCAGAACAGTGATCTAGTATTCTAAAGCCTGCTAACTAGATTTAACATCTGTCTGCCAGGGTTATTTGTGTAAACTCGTCTAGAGTTAAACTAAAGTTAATTTTAACGCGGACACCGAATAAATTCCCAGTTTTAGAGAGACTACTACTATTATAGCCGGCACCAAGGAGTTTTAACTACATAGTTTGCGATGCACAAAAAGTCTCGGAAACTCTGTCACATTCATACCCAAACTAGAGCAACATTGAAATAAGCTTCTTCCAATCTTCCTTTTTTTAAGAAAGAAGGCTTACGATTTACCTTTAAAATTGTCAGATTAATAAAGTTAAATCGACACCCATGACCCTTAATTTCATTTTAAAAAATCTTTATATTAAATAACAAGGCTATAAAGATAAACGACAGCCCATTTAAGGACTTAAATTGTTAAGCAGTTAGCAACATACGACTGATATGATAATTGCGGTAATAAAACTCGTAACACCTCGCTGTTTTTTTTTTATAAATTTTTTGCGTAAATATTGTTGAATAACTTCATTAAATTACGTCCGATACGTTACGTTGACGTTGAATGAGTAAAAAATATAAAGACATATATAATATCTTAATATAATTTTCCTTGTACAATTTTGCTGCGATACCTTTATATAGCCTAAAATGCCATCATTAATTCAATTAATAATCATCATTAATTTTTAGTTACAATTACCTAACATCATGTCCTTCTCAAACGCGGGCAAAGCCGCGGGCTAGTTTAGTAATAACCCCAAATCATTACACCAAAATCAGTGAACCTACCACGATTTAAGCCCGTGGCCTTCGTAAAATTAATGTAGTCTATCCCCTGTGCATATAATTTCTACTACTATACCTGAGCCGATAACATACAGGTTTTCTATTCTCGAAATACAACCGATACAAAATTGATAAACTATTTAAAATTGGCAAAATACACAAATATCTGTCAATTAAATCTTTATCCAGTTTTAATAAGTGAGCTAACAAATCTCGAAGGTTAGGACGCGTACACAATGATTTTGACTATTTTTGTTAGTTAAAAATAAATACAGAAGTAATATAAAAAAATTGTTTAACGTTTAGTCCAAAAATACGGGAGATTTATTAGAACTAATTAAAGTAACTTGTAAATTCATTCTACGATTATTATCAAATCACAAAATTTATAATCATGAGACTAACCAGAGCAAAGCCTGGATATAGATTAAGTTATAGTAAATGAATAATTAATTTTATATAAAACAATAAATTTAAAGTGTTTTTTGCAGAATAGTATAAAAATGACCACGTGGTATCCTCGTGGTGCAATTAATTTCACAACAAACCTATCATTTTATTAAGTGCAAGTCATCGTAACATTGCAAAAAATGTTGTATGTACTGTACATATGTATATATGTATTTTTTTTTCGTTTCTACTTTATAAATCACTAACACAAGATAAATGATTTTTTTCTTTAAAATGAATACTTTAAGTGTACAAAATAGTTTTTTTTTTATAATATCGGTAGGTGGACGAACTAATGGGCCACCTGATGGTAAGTGGTCAACATCCCCATAGACAATGGCGTTGTAAGAAATATTAACCATTCCTTACATCACCAATGCGCCACCAACCTTGGGAACTAATATGTCCTCGTGCCTGTAGTTACACTGGCTCACTAACCCTTAGACATACTCGTGGTCCCGCGGTGTAACCGAAACATCATTATCGATGATCGTGGGTTCAAACCATTATGTAACCCCATACTTACGCCATACTTGATCTATTGTGATAGTCTTTCGAGTGCCAATTATGGGGGATATTGATACATTGATTTGAAGTTTGTTCTCTATATAAATAGAGCATTCATTGAGATGTAGCTCACTTCAAACCGAAACACAACAATACTGCTGTTTGCCGGTAAAATATATGCAAAATTAAGACCTTTTACCTAAATATTCAGCTTTCAGCAAAATTCGCCATTTTCAATACCATATAAATTGTTTTATTCCAAGAATCTGTCTCAGCGGAAAATGTAAACGCTATGACGCGATTGGAATCACAATTACTTTATCAACCGTCACCTAATTAATTCGTCTCAACCGTCTGCGTACATCCATGACCACGCTTAGCACAATACTTTAATGAAATTCATTAAATAATTCTAAAATTATTTATTTTATACACCACATGTTTTAGTTAAATTTATTTAATATTTCTTAAATTAGTAAGTATAACTTTGCCCCGCAGTTTTACCTTGTCTTACTATTGAGAGAGAGAGCATCTTCAGTGTGACACTAATATTTTATAAATTAAAAATATTATAAATAATATAAATAATACTGAGAAATATAATACCACACCCGACTCATCGCACCACCCTCACACCTTTCTTGCTCCCCCCCTCTTAGCATATATTCATTTAGTCCATAACCTAACTCAATAAACACGCTATCTAACGCAGAAACCGTTTTCCAAAAAAAGTATCGGAGATAAGAGTGTTCAAACATACAAACTCTCCATCTAAATAATACTATAAAAGATCAGAATCCGAAACTAATTATTACATGAATTATATTTTTTTTTATTAAATAATATTTTGTTAAACATTGAATTATGAACAGGCCTTTGGCTATGACGTACGAGGTCACTTCAACATATTCGTGGACGGCTTTATGTGGCTCAGTCATTCCGCTGTAAGCCTTGCTTCCTATAGAGGACGTGTCGTGTTCTGTGACAGTAGTGATGTGTGATCGAACTGATCAGGAACTATTGCGTGAGAGTTCTTTAAAGAAACCGGACCGGAATGGCAGTATCAAACGGAAGAACCGGCACGTTTTAATCAGGCTACCGGACTCGGATCGCAACAGGTGGGTCTCTTTTGTAATTCGAATCTGGATCGAGTTAAATATAAAGTACAGTATTTTCTTACTGAAAAGTCTCGTATTTTATTGAATGCTATAAATATCGTAAGATGAATTGTGAGAAATATGAATAAAGCTTTATTTAACCTGTAAATAGTTTTTCAAAATATAAATTTAATGATATTTTATCATTAAACATGATAAGAGAACGTTATCAACAATACTCTGTTAACAATCTACTTATAATTAATAATTAATAAACTATAGCATATAAATTCCTATTTCAAACACATTTTTTTCATTTAATAAAAATATTTTTTTTATGGGTTGTTCGGTGAATATTTATATAACAAATAACAAGGTAGCGATCTTCCGTATCGAATCAAAAATACATTTTTTTTTTTCAATATTAGACATTATTACAATAGTGGTAAGTTATATATTAGTTTATCTTGTAATATAAAGAGCAATTATTTTATATACTAGTTTGTAATTATTCGTGTGTCTTGGAAACCGGCTATAACGATTTGACTTAAATTTTGTACTCGACGTTGATTTTATCTTATCTATCTAGGTGTATTTTCTAATAAAAGGTAAATATATTAAAAGAAATGTCTCAGATAGTAATAAACCCAACTCACTGTCTTTGCTGTTCTTTAGAACAAGAAAATATGTCCGGAAATTCAGTTTATTCTATATTAAGTTTATTTTAATATATTTTAAAAATATATGTATATTTAAATGTTTTCACTAATGTTATTATTTATTAAGAAATTGTTGTTTATATAAAATTATCGATCAAGTGGTTCTTATAAATATGAAAGACTATTTTAATTAATTCTAATCTATTTGCTTGAAAGTACTTTATTGATTAAATTTTATAATAATAATAATTTAATATTATTATTATTATTAAATTTGAAAGGTCTCTGGAAAACTTATTACATCAACGGAAATACGTAAATAATGTGCGTTGTTTCTACCTGTATAATTAGTAATAAGACTTGAACTTTAATTATTTTATACGGAATTACTACTATGTCTACATTGAAACTCCAAGAAAAACGTATTAATTATAATAATAATTATATAATATTATGAATAAACACACTATTTTTCTTATATTACAAGGCAGTACAGTAACAGACAGAAGAGTTCAGTATCGATTAAACTAGTGGCTATTTAATACTGATGCACATTCCAAGGACATCTATTCAAATTCAAGCAATGTTCAATGGCAATTCGTTTGAAGAAGTTTATACATTTCTACATAAATGACATTAGGCCTCCGACAATTCTGTTAGTTTGCGTCCGATCGAGTTATGAGAGAAAATAGCGAGTGCACAAACACAAAAACATATTCGTTTAATCTGTGTAGTTGGTTAGACAGCCATGGGCATAGATCAGATTATTGCAATGTTACGTATTTTACATGTAAATTTTGATCGAATTATCCTTACTATATGTATGCTTAATATGAACGGATGAGAGTGTTTGTTATGTGGATAGCAGCAGAAATACCAAAAATATAAGGAGTGTCAGGGACATGAACGTGATCGAGAATATTATTTATACTATAGATTAATTAGAAGAGAAAACTTTAAGTAAATTTCGACCTCACACAAAAGACAACAAATAAAAAAAAAAAAAAATGATAATAATTGTTAAAATAAAATTGTTTTAATTGATTTTTCTTAACATATTTATAATTTTACATAATAATAATCTATTTATTAACAGTCTTTCTTTTTAAAAAAACTTAAACAAATTGCTATACGAACTTACATAATATTACTTTCAAAAATAGAATATTACACAAGAAGCAAGATCTTTTTTATAATAGTCCATTAGCCCGTCCACCTACCTTAGGTGGACGGGCTAATGGACGTCCTGATGGTAAGTGGTCATAAGTAGTCACCACTGCCCATAGATATGGGCATAATATTAATAATTCCTTACGTACCCAGACGAGCTAGCACAATGCCCTTTCACTAAGTCAAGGTATCACCCATTCATCACAACATATTCTACTGGCAATAGTAATAATAGCCAGTGTAACGACACACTAGGGACATAACATCTCAGTCTTCAAAGCTTGCGATAGATAGGCGTAAGTAATGGTCTTTTACTTTGGGCTTTGGGCTTTGTACAAGCCCGTCTATGTAGGTACCACAAACTCGTCATATATCCTACCGCCTCGCAACAATACTTAGGATTGTTGTGTTCCGGTTTGAGGGATGAGTGAGCCAGTGTTACTACATACACAAAGGTTATCACATCTCAGTTCTCAAGATTGGTTGCTATTTGGCAATGTACCTAAGGAATCGGTAAATAGATTTTACAGTGCGAATCTCTTATGGGCAATGGTAACCACTTACCATTAAATGGCGAATTTGCCAGTCCGCCAAGTTATTTTATACACGAAAAATTGTGACTACTTACTATCAGTCGCCACACTATTTGCTCGTTTGTGTAAAATATAAATAATAAAACAATAATTAATCTTTTGCCGACTGAAAAATGTTTTTATCATTTTTATTTAGTTTTACTTACTCGAAGTAACTCGACTCGGCAGGCGAGGACTGTCTAGGTGGATTTTGAACTGCCCACACTGCTTACTGTCAATATAAGGCATTAAAGAAAATTACTCTTCAACACCTGTATGCAGCTGATTACAAGAAAACAGGGCAATCTTATTTCATTGAAAAACCTTCTCTACTTTGTCATAAGTTTAGATGCAATATAACAATTACCATTCCGGAGGGGGAGTCGAGAAAGGCTATAGGAAAATACACAAAAATAAGGACAAGCAATATTGTGTAGATGTCTAACTGCTGGGCATATGTTATTTTGAGGAAACGGTTAAGAGCTTATTACAATGTTTCCTCATAACGTTTTGGCAACGCACCTGCAAGCACCCCCAGTGTTGCAGATGTCTATGGGCAGCGATACCAAGTGATCAGATGATCTATCTGCTCGTTCGCCATCTGAACTATAAAAAAACCACCGCCAAACGAGTAACTGAACACATATTATGCCCATAAACATTTACTAGTGCTTGTCCGGATTCGAACCCGGATCTTTAGTTAAAATTACCTGTTCTAAACATTAAGTCGTCTTAGCTCCAAATTACACGCAATCGAAATCTTAAGATCTAAGCTTATCGATATACACAAAATAATTTAATATTTTCAATGTAGCTTCCAATCAATTAGGTAACGGAGATCAAAACATGTTTTTAAATTTACATGTTTAGCTTAAAAATATAAATAAAAAAAATATATTTAGAAACAAACTTTTTTAATGGATCCTTGTAGTGAATATTCATGAGATTGTGCCGTCAACAATATCAAATGTGTAAATATTTGCAGCTCAATGGTTGAGAGATTTCAGGCACACACATTTAAAGGCGAATATTTTGTTTCAATTACTTAAGTACGAGTGTTCATAAATACGCTATAAAGTCAATTCCAATCAAAGAAGTAGTATAATGTAAGTATATAAACATACCTTAGTTTAACGTATTCCATGCGTTTTGCTAATAGCTCTGATTATCATGCACTACAAGTACTTCTTGATTAATATAATGTATGTATAATAAAAAAATATATCACATAATGAATTTAAATATCCACATTTAATTTTACTAGCAAAGTTCCGATAACAACTTCGCTGGCATCCAGACACAATTTTTCCGCGAATTCATAATATCATAGATTTTATTAGTCAAGAATTCGACCAATGATATCGCGACATTTCAATGTCAACAATTTTTTTCTTTACTAATATAGGCGATAGGAATAGGCGACGAAATGTGTTCACGTGTATATATGTATCATTAATACATAGTATAGAACAAAGTCGCTTACCGCTGTCTGTCCCTGTGTATGCTTCGATCTTTAAAACTACGCAACGGATTTTGATGCGGTTTCTTTCAATAGATAGATTGATTTTTTAGAGGTTTCTCAAATGATGTCGTAAATAAACACATTTTTACTTACATTGCAAACGCTGGCTGAACCCTACGAGATAGATTAAAATAATGTTCTACAGTATTGTACACCTTAAAAAGGTCTTCAAAAAAGTCGCGATGGTGTATGTCTATCTTAGGGATAACCCACAACAACCATTTTTTGTCCTTTACTTTTTACGAGAAATATTAGATTATTTTCGAAGCGATTTAAAAAAATACAGCATTAATCGTTATTCAATTCAATACATTTTGCATTTAATATAGACTAATATGAACCTTTAAAACATGTAATTTAAATGAATATTTTTGAAGATATAAGAGATTTAAAACGCAGGGACATGGCGGTTTGTATTGCCTAATGACTAAAAAATTGTGAACGTTGTAAGACATTCTGTAGTATATTTAGTATCAGCTTTGCATCCGTGCAAAGTAGGGGCGGGTCGTTGGTGTATTTCTATAACACTCTTTGAAGTCTAATCAGTGGCTAAAATAGTTAATGTAATATGCTGGCGGATAAACTTAGTGTTAGGAATATGCCCAATTAATTAATAAACATTAATTGTCTATAAGATTATCTTTGATAAGAGCCAGAGGGCTATATACGAGTAGGGTCTACTCCGGATACCCTTATAAAAGTCAATATTTATGTAGAGTATTATAACATAATAGAGGCTGCAGGCTAACTGTAATAGTAATCAACAGTACACGTGATGAAAGTGAAATCCTCTCTCTTTTTAACATAGGTACCTGATGGTATGTGGTCAACACCGCCCATGTAGACATTGGCGTTGCGAGAAATATTAACCATTCTTTACATTGCCAATGCGCCACCAACCTTGGGAACTAAGATGTTTCGTCCATCGTTCATGCAGTTACACTGGCTCACATACCCTTCAAATTGGAATACAACAGTAATAAGTATTACTGATTGGCCGCACAGACACAAAACCGTACACAAAGAGCTAAACAAGTAAATAAACAATAATTAATTAAGTTTATAAAACAAAATGCAAATAGCGCGCGAAACATTACCTTGAAGGCGAAACGGCGTGTCTTATTGTTAATACGTCAAAAGTGATGTTACTTTAATTTTTAATTACTGCACATACTACCGGTAATTTGCGTTCGCTTCTGATTTCGTATTCGCTATGTCGCTTCACTATAGGTAATATACCGCACGCTGTTTTTGTTTTATAATCTGAGTTTTATTGTATCAGTAGTAGGTAAGAGTTTGTAAATTGTCAACGTCTACCTGCACAGACCTCGGAATAAATTTGTGTCACTAGTAGTCTACTAAGTCGGCTAGCCTCTATTGCAAATGACTTCCGTGGCTGAAATCGGTCAGGATGATGACTATGATATTCATCGTCATTGTGTATAGCCTTGTTGCAATTTCATAATTTATTTATTTAAAGATTTTGAAAAACCATCGACATACTCACAAATTATTAAGTAAAAGTAGGAAACAAGTTCTTGTACAGCGTGATACACCACTACAGGCGTTTACATTACACATTTATAATAAAAACTACAGTCTTATCTTTAAAATGAAAACAAAAACATTAACAACTATATGAAAGAACTACTACGATGCATATCTTGTTAGCTTATTTTAATACATACACAGTAGGCTAAAATATCCTATTGCTTTTTAATATCGCCACATTTAGATAATAAACGAAAACGAAAGACGGATTTTTATAATAAAATAAACATAGCATTGACAATTTTGTACCCATACTATAAAAATGTGTAAAGTATTGACATTAAATAATTAAAATTCTGCAATCAAGGCCCGAAGAACTTGGAGGTGAACGTCTTTTGACAGGAAATCTAATGTTATGCTTTCTAGAATTGTCCGATAGAATAACGCTACAGTTTTTAATAATCCTTGTTATTATGTGATTAAAAAAAGATCTTTACGAAACCGGAAAAGGTATAGCCCGTACTTTTGAGTATTCACTTATTAGATTTAGGGTTATTTTTATTTATTAATATAATCGTTTACTTTATGTTTGTAAGTATATATATAGTATAGGTTAGCGGACGAACATATGAGCCACCTGAAGGTAAGTGGTCATCATCGACCATAGACAATGGTGCTGTAAGAAATATTAAACATTCGTTATTTCGCTAGATGTTATGTCCCTTGTACCTGTAATTACAAATGGTAAGCTAGTTACCATTGGACCCATTGTCGCTGCGATCGGGATTTAAATAAATCTATTTTCTTATTTTAGCCGGACGAAGTCGGAACGAGCAGCTAGCATAATATAATAAAATACCGGAAGGGTAAGGTATGAATAGGGTATTCCGGATATCCCTACAGTAATTAATACGTATAAATAATAATTTATAATATAACGATAATATAAATTATTAATAAGTACATAGTTATAAATCTATATTGTAGGTATTTCAATATAAATCTATACCAATATTGTCTTTGTATTTCTGTTTGTTAAGTTTTCACGGCAAAACAACTGAACAGAAATGAAATTTGTTCTAAAGTAAGTTTGAAACTCCAGTAAGATCATAGGCTCATTTTTTATACCTATAACTTCATACCGCCATCCTAACACGCGTGCAAAGCCGCGGGCACCACTTATACAAATCCCAAGGTCACATTTTTAATAGTTCTACGTACAAATACTAATATCTTTATTATATAATAATATAATATTATAAATAAATTAATATACTAATATCTTACTACGAAATTAACAAATATTGTAATAATTAAAAATTAAATATAAAAAATAAATAAAGCAACAATGCATTTATAAGTATCCTGATCATTTTTACTGAGCAAAAAGTATTACTTACATATTTGGTAATATTTTTTACCTTAATATAAAACCTTTATATGAAATAAATTAAAAGGTAGTAAAGGGTAGGTAAATAATAAAATGTTTCCCTAGTCCTAATTTCTTAGCCTCATAACTAAGAACTATAACCACGCCATCTATCGAAAATGTATAAGTATTAGAAAGCGGTAGCCAGTTCTACAGACATCAAGGAACTGGCATGAACAGCTGTTTTTCGTATCGATTTTCCGCACTCGCAAACAAGTTCACTGCACTTACGTTTTTGTCACAGCGAGATCATTAATAACAAATCTATTAGAAACGCTTAATAAACGTCAAAAACGAAAATAGAAATGATTCAATGGTCTTTCTCCGAAGACCACGTTTTTAGGTTATGTTGTTATTGTGCTCAAACGAACTGTCAGGACGTGTTGTGAAAAGGATAAAAACATGGAACAATCAATACGAAGTGGACTGCACCGGCGACACTTCATAAGCACTCATGTCGAAGATATACCTATGGACACTATTCGATTAGTGTCACCGATTAACAGATTCGCTATTTTACAAGGAAATTTTAATTATGACGATGATTTCCCTGAAAAGTAAGTAGTTGCGTCACTATTTCGCTGGATACATTCAATGTCACGCTTGAATATTCTTAACAAAACCATATGCATATCGAAAACACGTCGAGATCAAGAATGTTATATAATTTAAGACGAATATATAAAACTATATCTAACTAATAAGTTGTCGAACCAATAAGACCACATATTGTGTAAAATATATAATATGCTATTTCGATATCAGACAATATAAGAGTATCCCTAATTTTACAACTGGCTGGCAAAAAAATAAAATAATTACGTTTTAATAAAACTGAAATCGAGTAGGAATATCCTTGCATCAGAATGACATAACTAGTTTCCTAGTTAAAAATACACTGAACTATTTAATAAAATACCCCTATTTATACTATATAATTATTTATTTTTTTGCTTGCCATAAAAAGAGGTACCTAATAATATCATCCATGACCTAACTTAATGTAAGTGTATAGCAATAAACAATGGTGTTATTAAAAAAATATTCACGCTCACATTTATATTATAAATACGCCATGTAGAATTAATAAACTAAATACGATTACATACATTTATGACTAATTGCTTGTAATAACGGTCGGAGAAAAAACAACACGATAAAAAAAACCTTATGATTGCAACGCGAGAGAAGTTTCTAGAAATTATGAAACCTTTTATTATGACTATGACCTGTCTGTCTTTTACTACTTCGCACGAGATGGCGCTACCATACTAGTTGTAAATAAAACAAATGAAAAATAATCCGTAACCTTGGCCCACAATGACGAATATTAAAAGTATTTAATTTATATTGTTTCAGGCCTTACAAATTGAAAACGAAAATCATAATATCAGCACTAATAACTTTAGTTCTGGTATCAGCATTAAGTGGTTACCTCATTGGTAAAGCGGAATATAATGCAAGGAAATTGTCGGCGCCGCCGGATCCAATAAACCCTCTGCCACCGTCACCGTCATGGCTCCATGTGTTCAAGAAGGCAGCGGTTTGCACAGATGCACCGCACTGCTCGGAAATTGGCAGGTAGGTCAAAAAGCTAGTATAACAGAAATCAATTAACACAATATACTTGTTCATAGGAATTTACAATATACTTAGAGGATTTTCTTTTTAAAAAATAACATTAGTATACACGCACGTATCCAAAAAAATTAAATATGTTTAAAGTAAAACTTTAATAAATATCAAAACAGTATATTACATTTTATAGTCGTAGTCATCGCCACATTTTTACCCTTAATACAAAAAAAAAAAAAACTTTAGCCGTTCCTTACATCACACAGTTGGTGAACTGTTGTTACACTGGCTCAGACACTTTTTAAACCAGAACACAACAATACTGAGTACTAGTGTTTGACGGGAGAATATTTGATGAGTCGGTGGCACGTAGCCAGGCGGGCTTGTTTAAAGTCCGAGCCCATCAAATAAAATTAATAATATTAAAAACAGACTATGTTATATGAGTAGATAATTAATAGTGCTACCAATAATCATAATCAAAACTGTATTCAAGTTGGCACACTAGGAACAGGCACTTTTGTCATTTATACAGAACGGTATTAAAGGTAAAGCTACCACCGATTCGGAATGTAGATTCTACCGAGAAGAACCGGCATGAAACTAAGCGGCTATAGAGATTAATAAAAATTATTAAAACAAATTCTGGAAAGAAATGAAATACCTCTAAAGACGTTTTTATTAAACATATTCATATTTATATATTATCTGAACCCTGCCCATAGAATATTAAAAAATATGCTTTCTTATTTCTAATACTTGTAAAATTTGTGACCTGATTTGTAACACATCTCAACAGGGACAAACATCGCAGATAAATAAATATTAACCAGTAGAGCTATTCTGTTAGAAGAAACTCTAAACTCATCTCAGAACAAGAGCGTGAAGTCTCAGAATGCAACCTTGACTATAAACAATATAAAATTTAGAGGATACACGTACCAAAATGACTTATCGCCATAAGTCGGTTGTCAACATTTCATAAGTGAAATACGAAGTGAATTCTTACAGATTGCACTATAGTTCTTTATCGCCAATAAATGTTATGTCCACTTACCCTTGACACCGACACAAAACCATTTTTAGTAGTGTTGTTTAGCAGTAAATTAATTTATGAGTGGGTGCTAGCTATTAGACTGTGTTAGTCACTCTAGCATAAATCCCTGCCACCAAATAAAACTTAATTTTTAACACAAATCTGGATTTTTTATAGTAGGAGATTGGTATAGAATACAACATTTATATTTGTTATATCTACTCGCAGTAATATATCATAAGAAAACGAAGCAACATCGTATAGAATAGAGATTGTTGAATTTGAATTTGAAATTGAATGGTACCAATAAATTTATTTTTATCAGCGACAGCGTTTTTTGTAGTTACAGATTTTAATAATGATATATCCTTGTTGTATTTTTGTTTAATGTACAAAACGTCAATTTATGGAATGAATAAACCATAAAAATTAATGGTATACGTTATAACATACAATTTTTACAATAAAAAAAAATCTTTACAACATATTCATCAACAATTCTTCAACTTATATATGTTTGCTTATTGTTACACTTGCAAATAGCAACTCAGTAACACTATTCACGGATAGATGGCGTTCTTATGCTTTGCCACTCCTAAACCAACTTACAATATCAATTTAGAGCAGTATAAAAGGTAACATAATAAAAAAAAAAATTCTTAGTTAATATGAACTATTTGAATATTTTTTTTCATTTTGTTCTATAAAACTCAGTAATTATACACAGTGTATAAAACATTTATATACATGTTATAAACACACCGCGTTCCATACCTTTGTTGTGTTTGTATTGTACATAACATACTGCATAACTATATTGTTCTGCACTGTTGATAATGTTGCCAGCACATAGAAATTATACCATTTACTTGGTAGAGAAATCAGTACTAATAAAATTACAAATAAAGTAATGATCAGTCGGATAGCCATCACAATACAATAATATTAAAATATTAGAGGCCACTGACTAATTTGTATAATTAATGAATTCGGATACAATATTTATTTAAGTTTGATAATAATGATCCTATGTTTTTTAAAACACAATCATCGTAATTTTCAAACAATGATTAGGAGATAAATTCTACAAATATATATTTTTGGTAAGCGGAAATCAAATTACAAATAAATAATGAAATAAAAAATAAATAACGAAACAAAATTTAGATAGAATAATTTTAGTGCGTGTAGTTGTTTATACCATTTTGTTATGGTAGCCCAAACCGGCTTACTCACACATTTGAACGAAAAACATCCTTCATAATCGGGTCGCTGCTATTTCTCTAACCAATCACGTATCGAGAATATTATCGACGCGCATGCGGTCACTGACGTGTCTGCCTCGGCCTATAAAAGCGGCTCTCCACTCAATTCGACGTACATTTGTAAAACAAATCTCTCGTGACACCGTCACCGCAAATAATAAGTGTTTTTATTCGTGAATTAATACTAGTCATAAATATGTCTGAGGCTTTCTTTGATGAATACGATTATTACAACTTCGACCACGATAAGCACATTTTCTCCGGACACAGCGGCAAGCAGCGCACAAAGAAGGAAGTAAGCGAGCACACTAACCACTTCGATCCTTCTGGACATTCGAGAAAGATCGTTACGAAGTTGATCAATACGGAGAACAATAAAAAAGCAAATAAACATTAAATGATTGACTAAAAAACTGACGACTATGGCTTGTAAATGGAACGTCGATTTAATGCCGAGCGAACGGAGGACATTATGGCGGATACCCGAAGAAAGCACGGGTCGCTCGTCGTTGAGATCAGTGGAACAGCCGCGATGGTTTCTGCTGACGCAGAGCTTTTATTATGCACACTATAGTGGAAGATTACGCTGGCGGAGCCGGCGTGCCTCATAGCCGCACCGGTCAACGCCGGGGTGAATCTATTTTGAACAACACCGTTCCAATGACTGATCTCATCTCTCTTGGGCTTGTTGTAAAGCCCAAAATCTCTGTGTTATTAATTTCTAGATAGATTACGTTATTGTATCATTTCGTGGTACGCATGTGACTGTAATAAATTAAGGTAAATAAAATAATTTTATGAATTTGTTTTTTTCTTTCAATATTTGTTTACGAAGCGGAAAGATTGATACGAGGTTGTTGGCTTGGTCTCAACGCGCGATTAGCGCTATATTAAATGTTTATACACAAAAAGAACCTTGAGCGAGGCAGACTGAACTGACTCACATGACCTTGTTCAATATTATCTATTCCATTTTCCAGTTCTTTTGCGTCTTAAAAAATAAATACTTCTATACAAATGTTTAGTCTCAAGCTTGTTCTAGTTACCTCGGCACAATTTAGAACTAATTCATTTCAATATATAATGTCTGTATATTTCTAAAACAATTTTGAGAATATGCCTAGTAGTTAGGTACTTAGTAGGTAGGTGGTTAGTGGTGGTAAAGTATAGACTATTATATTTTCATGGATCCAATAACAAATAATTCAAATTCGTTAATGATAATTTAAGAACAATTCTCTCATAAATACTTGAAACAGACAATGAACCGCGTATTAAAAAAATAAACTTCCTAGGTAGGTATATAAAATACAGTACTGCGTTTTATTATTTATTTGGAACTTAATATAGCGAACCAGTTTAACTGGTATTTGTATACAATATATAAACAGTTCATGTAAAGGCAGAAATTTGTTATATAATCAATCTGAATATCACGTGTGCTTTTTACTACTTTGTTTTGTTACTTTTTTTGGGGGGTTGTTTGGTCACCAATTTAACATATTGGTTCCCTATGGGAACTTAACTATACAAAATATAAGCTATACATTGGAATATCTGCGGTTTAATCCTATTATGCTGTATTAAGGGGATTTACATAGTTAATAATATCGAGCTTCGTTCAGTCATGTGAATCACGTCTTATCGCGTGTTTTGGAATATTATAACAAAGCCGTTTGTAAACAAAGAATATTTACTGAGTTTATTTTTTCTTCTCATACGATAACTCAAGTTAATTCGATGTTACGCGTTATTTTTGTTTATATTCTAATAAATGTCAACTTATATAGGACGTCAGATACGAGAAACAAATATATAGTTCATAATTGTTTTTATATATATACTTATGGAAGTGACTTCTTTCTTCTACTCGTAAAATATATGATGTATATCAGATACATCATATGTGTTTAAGAATTCATTCCTTAACATTGATTTATAAAGCCATTTAAAAGAATTGTCTCGTATTGACATACCCTCATTTTTGGAGTTGAGACAGGAGAAATCAGAGAATTTCACTTAAGCTAAAAAAAATTAAAAACCTTTATTATATAAACCTAATAAATAACAAATACTTTTTAAAATTGTATCATCATCATTCGCTTATCCGTCCCATTTATTTGGGTTCAGCATAGTATGTTTATCCATATTTCTAATCATAATAATCCTCAATTCCATTTTGCCTGTGATATAGGTAGCTCATACTGTTAATCTTTTATCTGTCCACTGTTCTCAAGACGATTTATTACAGCTGTTTTAATGTTAATTGAAAAAAATTATACCGTCTACCTAAGTTAATAATAAAATTTTATCTCGAAGGTTGATTTAATATGTACATTTTCACGGTTCAATTTTAATGAAAAATTATATATATTTCTTCTAGAAAATTCTTAGTGTAAAAATTATAATCTACTTCACTACTTTGGTCCAAAATCTCAAATACTTACTATGATGATTAGAACTACGAAGGGTTGAAAAGAATATGAACCCGTGATATAATTGCGATTCGTTTCATTGATAAAGTTCAAGGCGTTGAGTTGATAAAGATATTCAAATTATGTGACAGTGTGCCAAAACTTATGAAATAGGCGTTATGTAATATTATGTTATGTAAATATTAATGTTTTGTTTGTTACATATGATTGAGATCAATTTTAATATGTATTTATTTTATTATTCTCCTAATTCAATATTTTATTAAAATTTATGTTGTTTATCAAAGATTTAATTTTGCGATTTTGATATTTAAATATCTAGAGACCTTGATCATTATTTTTAAGACGTTCTGCGCTCGCACGTACTCGTATGTATGTGTTTGTTAGTGTGTGTGTGTTTAGAGAACATTATTATTTAAAAGGATATTATGCGTGTTTATGCTTTGTATGTATGGGGGCGTGTAAATACAAATGATGCGAATGTGTGTGAGTTCATCTTAAGAATAAAGTATGATATCAACGTATAATAGTGTAAAAAGCTTATTAAGTTTTAACGACGTTTGTTGATGAATAGTTTGTTTTATGGTATTCAATGATACGTACGTGTAATAATTTTAAAGGCCTGACAAATTGCGATAGTCACTTGTTTTATAAATGTTACGAATCACCTACACTTTCTAGATTAGGCATTGATGTACAATTAAAAAACATAATCAAATCATTTATTAATGCGCCTTTAAATTACGAGTGAAAAAGTCATCCAAGTCGCCATATTAACTTACATTTTAAGAATTCAGCCTCCTATATACTTTTACAGAATACTATTAATAATTGAAAAAAATAATATATTGATGTAAGTATGTCTATAATGTTTATCGCACTATTATTATTAAAAGATACTTATCATTATAATAGTCACCAACGCTTAAAACAATGATTCTTTAAACAATAGAAGATTGCTAACAATAAGTGCCATTTTCACATAATTGAATATTAATAAACTAATTCAATCACTTCAAGTATTGAACACAATTAATAACTGTGTTAATTAGCAAATATATTTTCATTCAATTTTATACATATAATTATTAACATGAAACCCTTAATTATACATAAATAAAAATAGTTACTTTACAAATCATGACCGCGTAGAATGCTTGCATTTCTAATTAAGATTTCAACATTTTACACTAATTATAAAATTGCTTTTATCAAAACTGAAATATTATGTAAATAATAATAAATCGTTCCATTCACTTTATACATCAAAACAAGAACTTTCTTTATAAAAACAAGCTGAACACGTATTGCATTAAGATAGCGGGATGTATTTATAACAAGCCGTGTGGTTCATGATACAGTTTATCTGAACTTTATACGGCAAACATATTGGTACCTTTTTTTTTTTTTTTTTTTTAACGAGGAGGAAATGCATTTACGCATGCCGCCCGGTCGGGGGACCGGGACGGGTATGTGGGACTCAACCGGGAACTAATGCCCCGTGCCAGGGCACGCTAGTGCTAATGCCCTGTCCTACCCACTAAAACCATCCTCGGGTTTCCACCATGCCGCCGAGTGGTGAGGCCACGGGATCGCCAAGGGCATGCAACCGCGACCCCACCAGCGGCAGCCGCCGTAAGGCGGCTGAATATTCATGGAAAGCGCGCCTAGTGCGCGCCTTCCCCCTCATCCTCCACGTAAGAATGTAGCGAACTCCCCCGAGTTCGCCACTGGAGGCTGGGCGTCAACGAAGCTGACGCCCTGCGGCGGATAAGATGGTAGGCTCCGCCGCTGACCGCCGGTGTAAAACACCTGGGAGGCTCGAGTAGCGAGCCCTCCCACTCCCTCCTAGCCAACGAGGCCACTCACATGGTCCGCCCCGACGCCGATCAGGGACGTACCAGGAGCAGCCCCGCGGCATCCCTCCCGCCAGTCTTAGCCGTGGCCGACGAGCAAGCTCAAGCCGGCCCCGTTGCCCAGGGTACACCACGAGGAGGTGACTGACATGTACCCCAAACATATTGGTACCTACGTCAATGTTATCGTTTACATGAAAATAAAATAATATATTTTTTTTCAGTGTGTTTTTATTTTTAAGTGAACTCGATTTGATATCGATGCCTTTGGATTAGTTACGTTTGATAAGAGAATTATTATAATCTTTAGAAACGTTTTCGTATTTCGAAATAATATAATTTTCAATCATAATAACGAAGAGGAAATTATATTTTTAAGTTTAAATTAGTAATGGTATTGCGTTTGATTTGCGTTCAGCGGTGCTATTCTGTAAGCTCTCTTCGTGTCTCACTCGTGAAAAATTTAAAACCGACCGAAAGTGAATATTGAAGACCAGTCTTCGGGTTGGGCATAGAATTATTCACCACGATTTTGGGGAAACAAAGTGTTGTATATGTTAGAGGTTTGGTCCCTGATTACAACAATAACACTTGTGTCGTGCTACCATGCGCCATGTTACCATAGATAGATTAGAATACCCATAGCCTCCCCCTCCTGCGCCAGAACATAAAGCCGCAATCTGATCTTCTTTTCCCTGCCCAAGGCTTATCTAATTGGGGTCGGTTCAGCATGTCTTTTCTTTCCATTCTCCTCTATTATTCGTCATCTGATCGTTCACATCCATCTCTCTCATATCCATAGTCATACACTCCAACCATTTTTTTAGGTCGTTTTTGTCCAATCCCTACCTCTACGCTCATGCGAAGTTTTATAAATTTCGTACGGGTAAAGCCGCAGGTTCAGCTAGTATGGAATTCTGAAACAATAGGTCCGGTTGACTTGAAATTTAGCATAGGTACTCCTTTCGCAATGTGTCGCTCACTGGAAAGGATATTTGGAAATTTTGACTTGAAGTCGGAAATCGGATAGGTTTATTTTGTATGATTTTTTATCTGTACGAAGTCGGGACGGAGTATTAGTTATATTTTGATATGTTCCGAATGAAAACATTACAATTACTTACCTAATATTCCACTTGTAAAGCATTTGAACATCAAATTAAAATGCAATTCAAATATCTGTCGATGCCAAGTAGTTACAGCATTAAAGATGGATGTTCTATCGTACGATATTTTTAATAGTTTAATTGTTAGCTAGTATTTGAGCATAAAATTGTCAAGCTAGAGGATCTATGACAAAAAATTTGTTTGTTTGAATGCGCTTATCTTAAAATCTATCAAATCCGTTTTGAATAAAGGACTTTTCGATAGATAATATATTTACTGAGAATGATTGTAGACTAAGAACTTTATCCCTACGGCCTGCGGGGACGGGTCGGGACGGAGTGATAACGTTTAAGACGACTGAAACCTCGTGGAGCGGCTAGTCATGTAGTATACCTATAATAAATATTAAAATAAACGTGCTAAAAATGTACATAGATAGGTACAGCAATATTTTTTTTATGATTCATTTGTTTACATCAGTTTTTATAGTACATAATTTATTGTTAGGTTTTTCAGAAGCAGCCGTTGCAAAAGTAAATAATGTATAATGTAATTTCATTCTAATCTCACGCGTCTTGCAACGTGAACGTCGTCACACGTCCTCTCGCCTTGAACTAACTAATGCTCTTTATTTCTTATACCTATGTTCAAAGTAACCTTATAAGTGTCGGAATCAAATTACAATATATACAAAATACATTACAAAAAATACACTCATAAGTCGCGTTACAATGTTTTTTGTAGACATAAATTGAGACTTAATTTATTCGGGTTACCTGCATATAAATGTACCTACTGTTTTAATTATGACACACCTATACATACACTCATGTTAAACAAAAGAACGATGCCGGTTTGTCTAGCCATACGTTAAGAATTAAAAATTTAAATATCTGTGGCACTATTCCGTAAATCTAACAATGTATCGAATTCACTGTGAAAATCAAACGTGAAATTACTAAAAATGTCGATCAGACTGATTTATGTCCAGCTGGCCGATTTTTGAAACGTCGACGATTCTCAAAGGATACTAAATATCTGCGCGAAGCGTATTATAGTGCATAATCTATACATATAATAAAATCGGAGTGTCTGTTTGTAATATTAAAATAACCAATTTTTACTAAATGCATATGTATGTATACACGGTATATATACCAAAATAACATTTTTCACAATTTTTGTCTGTCTGTCTGTTTGTTCCGGCTAATCTCTGGAACGGCTGAACCGATTATGAAGGGACTTTCACTGGCAGATAGCGGATGTAATAAGGAGTAACTTAGGCTACTTTTATTTTAGAATTATATATAGAATAAAAATAAAATCACGCTACAATATCCAAATAACTTAAATTCAAACAACGCGCACGAAGTCGCGGGCACAGCTAGTAATATAATAATAGTGTGCGCAAAGGTGCACTCTCTATTCCCTCACTAACATAATCCGATGGGTCAGACACGACCGGAAATAGTTCAGGCATAGAATAAAAGGCGTTACGTCTTACCAAGGCATATGAGTGTAAATTTCCAAACTAATAATTTTAATGGGAAACGGGGTTTATACCAGGAGTCAACCATTAGACCAACGATCTGTTCCCCATGATTATGAACTACTATAATTTCATGATGATAGAAATATACCCAAATAACTGCAACCTGAAGTATATTATTACGTAGTTCATAAACATATATTTTTTTCAGACATATACTATCAATCAATGGCTCAGCAGTGGATGCCACTATCGCGGCGATGTTCTGCAACGGACTCCTCAACCAGCAGAGCATGGGTCTTGGAGGAGGATTCTTTATGACTGTTTACGTCAAGGAGGAGGAGAAGGCGTACACGGTTATCGCTAGGGAGAAAGCCCCCGAAGCTGCTACCCAGGATATGTTCAACGGAAACTTCGATAAATCTTCGAAAGGTTAGTAATGTTTAAAAAATTATGGTTAAACTAGAACCAATGAGCTGATATGGCCCAGTGGCTAGAACAATGAATCTTAACCGGCTGTTTCGACTTCAAACCGGAAAAGCACTTCGAATTTCCATGGCATAATTTCCGTTTGTACTTGATATCGTGCTTGACGGTGACCTACCTACATATTTATTACAATATTAAATATCATCAAATGATATATCATGATGATATTTAACACAAACAGAAGCTAGAGATTAAAAACTTCTTCGTTCTACTATTTCACTTCATCGGTTTTTATTGTCACATTACAAATATGTCCGAAAAGTGAATTAAGTGGTACTACTACCGTCTCACAATGCCGGGTCCAAGCAGACATGGTGCCCTGGGCTAACGGCTTTACTATTATTTATTACGAAAGATAATTGATTTTTCTGTTTTTTTTTTTTTATTTCCTTTACAAACTCAATGACAGTTAATTTGGCGCAAACCTGTATTTCTATTAGTAGGTATGTAATAGGTACTAAAAACTATATTAAAATCTCAAACCTAAAAAAAATTAAAATTAAATAAAGAAATTGTTTTTTCATTTTAAATTGTATTTTCCTAAAAAGCCAACTAAACTATTTATTACACCTGTTGAATTAGAAAAATATGAGTCATACGAAAATTAGTCATGTGTCAGTTAGGTACAAATGTACAAGCTAATACCATTTAAGTACATACATGCTAGATAAATATTAGTAAACTATTATAGCAACGTTTTTATCGTATTTACTTTTATAGCTTAGTCAATTTAGCTCAGGAATTTAGAACAATAATACCGAACTGATTTAATTTACTACATTTCAGTATCTTGAGCCAACCCAGATTGCACAGATAAATAAAAAAGTTATATAAACTCTTTCGTTATTATTGCGTAAAAAAACAAAACAAAATTACGTGACAATAGATCGTTATCAGAAGATTTGATTACACACGATCCTAAAGTTACAAACGTGACTACCATTATAACGATTAAATAATAATATTTGTAATAAATCGATTTTTAGATAATAATATATACTAAAGTAACTGCAATACGTCTGATTCCCTAGGATTCCCTACAATTTAAAATGTACTTTTTAGGACCAGACCGATTTATTGATAAAATACTCTTTAAGAAAGCGTAGAGTTACTATTCGTTAACTGAACGTCGGATCAATAATAATTTAAAAGTATTTCATAAATGTTATTATTTAAGCTGGTGTAAAAAGTAACTGCTAAATTTCTTCATGGATTTTATTGGTATAAACATTACGAACCGGTAGTATTTTATTTCATTTTATATAATTCGATCCAAAAGTGCTTGAATTTAGAAAAGTTTGAATGAACTTTTGAAAAAAAAAATCTTGTGCAACTATACAACAATTCTTAGTAAGGGATTTTAAAAAGTTTAGTCATTGTCGCAAGATAAATATGAATAAATTCAAAAATACTAAGAATGACCTGGAAATTTTATAAACGAACTGATAACAGGAAATATCATTATTTATCAATGTAGGTGATGTTATTTATCGCTGAATTATAATCTATTGAATGAAACAATTGTATAAATAGGTATTAACGTTTTTGTTCATAACAAAAACATTGTGAAACAATGCTTTACAATTAAAATTCAGTTCAATGCCCGTAATTTAGGTTGAGAAATTAAAAATGTTAGAATTAAAAACATTAATTGATTTTGTCTTACGTGGCACTTATTTAAATTATAAGCAGAAATTTTAGAATTATTACATAAAGCAATATTAACAAAAAAATATATAAGTACTGATACATCTTTTTTATATTTATAAAACGAAAATTATTTTTTTTTCTTCAAAATGGCGTCCGAATCAGGCATCGCGTTTATGAGAAAATGATTTTATAACGCTTTAGCATCATCAAGATTTTGAAACCCGGTGGCGTTCGGCGCTAAGGGATTTGCAGGCGGTTAGCACCTCCTTCGCGCCTTCTGTTTCATAACTTATATAAGGGGTAAGACTGACGAGACACATAGAATCAGAACAGAGTTTTCTAGGATCATCTCGGAATTGCATACAAATCGTAGGAAATACAGACATTTCACAGGAAATGTGTGTATTAAAGAATGTTTCAAACATTATTTTACATTATACCTAAATAGGTTCGGAATTTTATGTATTTCCTAGGAATTGAGTAGAAATCCTAGGTTTCATGCATTTCCGGTAACATAGACGCTAACGTTTGCTTTGTGCTACAGAATCATTTATATATATTTGAAGTTGATTTACATAAAAAGAGTATCTTGATACTATAATAAACGTGTTCATTCATTTTTTTTTAGCATTAGCAGCTTGTAAATTTTCCCACTGCTGGGCTAAAGGCCTCCTCTCCCTTTGAGGAGAAGGTTTGGAGCATATTCCACCACGCTGCTCCAATGCTTGTTGGCGGAATACATATGTGGCAGAATTTCGTTGAAATTAGACACATGCAGGTTTCCTTACGATGTTTTCCTTCACCGCCGAGCACGAGATGAATTATAAACACAAATTAAGCACATGAAAGTTCAGTGGTGCCTGCCTGGGTTTGAACCCGAAATCATCGGTTGTTAAGACGCACGCGATCTAACCACTGGGCCATCTCGGCTTCAGTGTTCAACGTGTTCAGCGATTGTTTAAGTACACTTAGTCTATTTACAAATGCTATATTAATTATTACAGAGTGAGATATCTATGTATTACTTGATAATTTTTATTTATGAACTAAATATATTTTAAAAAATCATAATTTCGACAGCCAAGTAGTAATGGCTAAGTAAAAGTCACAGAACGTTATAATGCCATCATCAAATCTTAGTGTCAATATAACTTTTATTTAACTTTCGATCGAGCTTAAAACTAACTGGATGTCGAATTCGCATAACTTTCGTGCAAGTTTCTCCCGGAGCTTTCACTCATTCTGGTTCGTTGGTACATGTGGACGGTTTCTCTAACGTTCAATGATAGTTGAGATTTATATTTTGAAATATTTACAAAATCTGTATTTTAAATAATGACATAATATTTAAAATACGATTACCTTTGGTTTTTAGTAATAATTCCCCTTGCAATTATTTCAACGAAATAGACAAATATGTATATAGAGATCATTTCTTATATCTTTACCTTTATACATTCAGTCATCGAGTTTAGTTTCACTAATATTACCAATCAATCAAAAAATTGGCATTACGTTAATCCATTCAATAATTTCTATTTTTCATTCAAGTATGTATTTGAAATTAAAAGCTGGAAAAATAAATCCAATAGTGTTAAGCGACTCCATAATATAATTCAATATGAGTTTATGACTATTTGTTTCTACTATTTGGTAAACCAAAATGCATTAAACCAATGTGAATGAAGAAAATAATGTTTTATTAGAACATTTTTTGAAAAAGGAATAATTTTAAGAGTATTTTAAGAAACCACGTTTTGTCCATTAGGTCCTTTAGCGGTCGGCGTGCCAGGCGAGCTTCGTGGTATGTGGGCGGCTCATAAGCGATGGGGCAAGCTGCCTTGGGAGAAACTAGTGACACCAACCCTCGAGTTTTGCAAATACGGGTTCACGATATCGAAGGCTCTCTACGATGGCCTCGAAACTGCACCTTATATAAAAAACGACCCACATTTAAGGTTAGTCAACATTTAATTGCTTTTATTGAATGTTATTTGAAGAGTGATCAGTGTGACTGATGCTGTCTTCCTCTTTTGAATGTCAAATCAATGGTGGGAGAAAGATAGAAAAAAAAGAGTTAACCTAAACACCCACTAAACAACGTCTATAAGCAATGTACCTATTTATAAATGAAGTGCATGAAAGTAAAAATTATAGCAATACTTAAGATAATTTAATAAACGGATATTCTAATAACTTGTAATGTTCATAATTGTATATTGATCTGCTTAAATTTGTAAAATACCAGTAACCCGACCCGGCTTCACACAGGTGCAATGTATTAATAATGTCAAATTCTTAAAAACATATATAGAATAATATAATTAATTCCGGAGATTACCCCTACAAACAAATGATACAAACAAATTTTACCTCTTCATAATATTGATATAGACTATTAGACAATTAAAGAACTCAATGCAGTATTATACAACGAATTTAAGATGCATCCTGACTAGAGTTTCCAGGTATTCAATTGCCGGACATGTTGACTTTTTACTTCTCCACCTTTTCCGGCTTTTATTTGGTTTTTATAAGTATATTAAATTAAGCGGAACGCAGTCGGACGTAGTGCCTCGAGAGCGAAACAATTACCGAATCATGTTATATATGTACGTAAAATATTATGTACGTATGACCGGATATTAGGACTATATGTCCGACTTAAATCAATGTCAGTTTTGTATTTTAAAGCCCAGTAGCCCTGGCTCCGACCTTCTCTGGGATTGCGACTACCTTACTCTTTTATAAACGGGAAGAGAGAAGCACAAAAAAGCTAATAGCAAATTTAAGCCATAAATATAATGCTGCATACACCAATCATACGAGGAGAAGAGTCAAATAAACAACATTTGACTGCAAATTGACGCGATACAGTTGGTTGAGAGCTTGATTAAACTATGATATTCACTATGGATTTGCGAAAAAATTGCGTTTTGAACGTCGACGAAACTGTTATCGGAATTTTGGAAGCAAAATTAAAGTGGAATTAGGTAGTTAAGTGTCATAAGTGTTGTATTATAAATAAATATAAATTAATCACAAACTTTTAGTAGTGCATATAGCTGAGTTATTAGCGAACTTCATGAAATACGTAAATCTACGGATTGTTTATCTTTTTTCCTACTTCAATTGGAATAGGCTATAGATATATTTTCTGATTCACATTGCTACGCGTCTAGAGCGATCATTGGCAAGGGCTCATTGGCAGTCTCCTAAGTCACGTGACAAATCTATATGAAATTATATAAATATCACTATTGTGTTCTTAGTCTTGTTCGGTTACTATGTATACTACGTACTGTTTATCAATATAGAGTCCCCCGCACCCAGCCTACTCTAACATAGCCTACTAATGTACTCAGTGGTGTAGATAGGTAGGCAATGGCCTCGGTTCATAGGAAAAGAATCGGGCCCTCAACCCCTCTTTCCACCCCCTCTTTAACTTATATTGCCCTTCAAAATTATAGATAGGAAAGGAAAATCTTATGAGCAGGGTCGAGGTTTTCTAACTTCAGGAGCTAGCGATTTGGCTGACACACTCTTTTCAAAGCTTAGGTTAGAAGGCCCCCTGAGCTCCGGGACTCTGGTGCACTGCATCACCTGGCCCTACGATAGCTACGCCACTGTGTACTATCTCATCGATGACAATGAGGTTTAGATAGAAAATTTTACAACTTTTTACTATACCCTGTTCAAGTTAGCTTGATCTTTTTGACAGACGGGCTAGTGATGGGAAACAGAAAATATAACATATATAACAGTCGATGGAACGATGGAATCCGTAATTCAAATTAGAATAAAAAATATTTACCTTATTTTTCTAAAATGAGTTATACCAGCTAATAAGACCCCAACTACTAGCCATAAAACCCCAACCAAAAGTAACCCCGTTCGTAATAATAACTTAACAATTATCTTTAATAATGATTTTTTAATATCGATATTTGTAACAGTTACTGCTTATTATTCGCGTCCGACCGATGTAACATTATTTTCAGTATTTCTATTTAAATTTTACTTTGAAGCAATAAAAAGTCTTAAAATTGAATCTTTAGAGCCTTTTGTATTATACGTATTTTTTAAAAAATTACAACGATGACATAAATTTGCAATAACGAATTATGTTCGTCATTGCAAAGTTATGTCGATCAAAAAAATTTACATCCGTCAAAAAGATTAATCTAAAGCTATCTTGTACAGGGTATATGATACATTCCTAACAGACATAAGTATATTCATGAATATTGGTTTTAATAATGGCGCCATTATGATAACCTAACCAAAAGACACAAAACACTTTCGCTCTACCCTGATAAAGCCGGTTCTGAGTACGTTTTATAATATGTAGTATATTATAAAATGAAGACCCTCACTCGCGTCTCTTTCTATATAAACGCGATGAAAAACTATCGAACGGAATTTCATTCTATTTTGACCAATTAACGGAGTTATTCCTGAACGTTTAGGTATCAATAGTTTGTGTGTATTGGCTAAAATATAACGATGATTAATTGAAGATGTCGAAAAATCCAAACGTCCAAAGATTACGTGCGTTATGATTTTCTCTTTATGTGGATCGCTAATACCGACTGAAAAAACATCACCTAAATACATAGATATTGTATATCACATAGTTTGATTATGATTATGAGCGAACAATACAAACTCGCTATTGATATCAGGAAGTATGTAAAGGAAAACCTTGGACGCTTCCTTGTCCTGTGACCGTTTCGTTCAACAAAAAAATGTCACATGACTTCATTTTATATCAATTATAATGAAATAGGTAATAACATAAATATATATACATATATATATAATAACAACACGTCTGGGTTATAAATATTACACAAAAAATGATATAGTTCTCTATTATGTAAGATATGAATCTGGTAAAAACCGGTAAATAAATTGGTGATTAAGATCTTAATATTTTTTTTAGGTTCCCTCACCACCGAGAACAACATACTTTGCTTCTTACTACTATTTATCTGATTTCAATGACCTTCATATAGAAACCACGTGCTATATACATATATAAATATGCATGTTTTTATATTTATGTTTGAGGTTAATAGACTTCAATAGCTTTTGACCAATCACCACGATATTGGACACATCTACGGATTTTTTAATGGAGGAGACTTTTACTATTCGTAAAACCCACATCAAATTCTATACAATTAAGCACGGAGAATATTATAGCCGAACTATACCGAAAAAAAATGGCGAATGAATTAAAAAGAGGCATTAGAACACATAGCGGGCTAACTGTATTATAAAACGTTACTAACAGTCATTGCAATTATAGTAATTTGATTTAAATGGAAATGTTAAATTAAGGCCGACGTGACGTAGAATTTATTCGTAAATATCTAACTACAACGTTCTACGCATCAATAAGTTCATACATACATACATGTAACTGAATACTATTAATTATAATTATTCTTCTAGATACTTCTACCGCGCCTCATATTTAGACAATTTGTATAATCCGTTAGAAACTTAAAATTCTATGTAATATAATATAAACATAAATATAAAAAAATCAAAACTTATGTTAAAGAGTCTAACTGTGGGACGGTAGTAACTATTGAGTTTCTTGTCGGTACTTCTACAATCTGAAACGATAATAGATTTATATACATATAAGTAAAATGACAATAAAGATCCTACTTTTACATATATAAGCGGAATATCACTAACTCATCTCGGCACGAGATAGATTTGAATTTAATGTAGTTGCTGATTCAGAGAGGATTTTCGCAAAATTTCAATGTCAATTGGGGAAGTGGGGGATATTCTTTTAAACAATTTTAGCCGTATTAATATTTTTTTAATATTACTCAGTTTCCGTATCATATTTATCTAATAAAAATACATGACTTGTATTATTAATGTATTTCGTTCACTAGTAGTATGTATGTAGTATTTACAATTTGAGTAATTTATATTGACTATCAACACAAACTCAAACTACTGAGACTAAAAATTTGGGGGGCGATGTATGGTGAGGGTATCGTATGAATTTTACTAATACTGAGACGGGACGGTCATGATGCATGCTGGTAAAAAACAAATCAGGTTAGCTCATTAAAAAAAAAAATTAATTTTGTTACAGGAAAATGTACTTTAATAGTTCGAAGAACAAATTCCACAAGCCAGGCACACTTGTTAAGCCTAGCGAGGCTCTCTGCAACACGCTCCGAGTAATAGCCGAGAAGGGCGGGGACGAGCTGTACAACGGTACTTTGGCCGTCGAATTCTTAGAAGATCTGAACAGAGTTGGCAGCATCATTACCGCTGATGATTTGAAGAATTACCAGTGAGTTGTTTCACATTATTTTTAAGAGAAATTATTTATTTAATTTTGTTACTAGACAAAAAATATTTATTTATCTTAGGTACAAATAAATCATGATCATATTGATTTTCTTGGAACGAAGTGTTTACACGCGGCTTACACTAAAGTGAATTGGCAGACATCGTCTCGTAAGGAAAAATACGTTATGCCCCTTCTGGGCTACCTATCCCCCTCTGTCTCTTTCTCTTATCTACGGTTTTATATAATTTTATTTATACTTAATTTTTATTATTTTTTTATTTCACATGGAATTTTAATAACAATTTTGTTTCTGGTTATCGAATTATTCTCAAACGTTAATATATTTCATTGTCTGTCCGTACGTCCCACTACCCTTCTCTTTTTATATGTTATACAATGTATATAAAGATACGAGAAGAGAGAGTTTTTCGATCAACTGAATGTCCATTCATTTTATATCAATAAATTCCCATTGCCCAGCGTTTGGGACACTGCGATAAACGACACGTAAAGCCGTTGGTCCTGCGTCTAACGCTTCTTAGATCGTCTGCGAATGAATGGAATGGCAAACATCGCCTTATGAGAATTTGAGAAAAGAAAATGCATCTTCATTTGCACACACGGATTTACTCTCGGTCGGTTTCTCTTGAGACTCTGTGTCAGGAATCTGTGCCTAGAAGATATCATCATAACAGATTTATCGTTATATAATATAAAATAAAAACAATATATATCTTATTTATTAGGGCATCGATTTGTAAGATGTCAATTCTGTTTTACTGATCGGACATTCGGACCTTAAATTAATAAATTTATAAAGTAAATTTAAAAAAACGCTGTCTTCAAAAATTCGAAGACAGACGAATTGATTACCTCCCGTTTTTTAAGACGACTGACAGTGCATGCATATAAATATATTTTTAAAATGTAGGTATTCACTTTTATTTATCGTTTTATTAACCGTCTAGTCCATTCAATCGTTATCAATTCAAAACAATACTTATCTTTCAGTATATTTACAAGCACATAAATAAATACACACGTAAAATCTGATTAGTAAATAAATAACAAGCATTATTTTTAATCTACATTTTTTTATTTATGAATTATCACAAATATGAGGCGTTTATTATTTTAAAAGTAATTTAGTTATCTTATGTTTTAATAAACAAACGGTTTAGTTTATGTTAAAAGTAGTTTCTAATTTTTAAAACTTTACTGTTGTTTAACCAAATGGTACACTAACATCGTAACGTAATACATAGTTCGATAATAATTTAAGCTAAGTTCAAAAGAAACAACATACTCCAGAAAAAACGACCATGTTTTCATTAATGTTGGGCTATTCATATGAGTTTATGAAGTCATATACATTTTAAATTGAAGAAAATATTATTAAAAATTAAATTAAAATATAATTGAATATAATAGAATAATACAACTAAAATTTAAACTGATATTATAATTATTATTTGTAAATAATAATCTTTTAATTTTTTTCTAGTAATTAATTTCTGGTCGATATCTACCTATATCTAATTATACTTATTAATATTTTTAATATATTCTTAAAGGTGTTATCATAAATATAGTGAATAATTAAAAACAATAATAGAAAAATGTTTGCTGTTGATAAATAAATAATGATCGAAATGTTTACTTCGAACATTAGATAACAAAACACGACCATGGATAACGACAACCTTGACTTAACAAATATTAGGTAAACAATGTGTTACCATTTATTATAATACCAGTTGCGGGCTGTGGCTTCGCTTGTGTTTTTGAAGCGTATGTCCTCCCCTGAAGTTCCAGCTTGCTTCATATTAAATAATAAAATATAACAATCGGCGCCGCTGCCTACATTTTTTTTAAGGCATTGGTTGGCGGTCGAGCATATAGGCCACCTGATGGTAAGTGGTCACCACCACCCATAAACAAAGGCGCTGTAAGAAATATTAACCATTCCTTACATCACCTATGCGCCACCAACCTTGGGAACTGAGATGTTATGTCCCTTGTGCCTGTGATTACACTGGCTCACTTACCCTTCCATCCGAAACACAACAATACAGAGTACTGTTATTTGGTGGTAGATTATCTGATGAGTGGGTGGTACCTACCCAGACGGGCTTGCACAAAGCCTTACCACCAAGTAAAGTAAAGTATAAAACAGATTTAGTCACGAATAATAAGTCGTTAACGCCATCTCTGCGTCACATCCATAAAACTAATCAATTTACATTAAAGTCATTTGTTCGCTTGATTTAAATTCCTCGACGATAAGCATTTATTAGTATGTAACAATATACATTTATTTCAACAGAGATTTTTTATTTTGTTTTATTTGCGAGGTAGAATAGCTAACCCTATCTGGTAACTTTTGATGATTTGAACTGTCGAGATAGGTATGTTGAGATATATACCTAGTTAAGTGGCATTGTCTTTTGTCATGTATATGAATATTAATAAGGGTCTGTTTATAGTGCTCAATATAGCAAAAATATTCAAATCGCAAGGAATACGTAAATCTAAGGTTTTATTTTTATTTCTCCTTCGTTTGGGCTGGGCTATAGGTAGGCGTTAGGTAACAAAATAAATAGTACGATGTATTTATTGTGTTATTCAAAAGAGGGCATCATCACTTTTAATATTAAGTTTATTGTGTTCTCGAATCATTAATGTGTTTACATGATAACAGCTGTTTATATATGTAGAAGAATAAACGAATTCTATGACTCATGAAAGAATGTTTTTCTTGAATATTAAGCACTAGTGATGAAATAGTTGCTATTGCTTGAATCATAAAAAAATGTAAATACATTTTGCGCGTTAGGAAGTAAACGATATATAACTTGTTTCTAGTTCTAGATATTACGTTTGAAGGAGAACAATTTTATATTAAGCTAGTTGTCGCCTGCTTTGCTTGCGTTTTAGGGATAATGTAACATGTCCTTCCTTGGTGTTCAAGCTGTATAAAGGATCATACCTGATTAATATTTTTCGGTTCTATGGGTTGATTGTGAAATAGCAACAGACAGACAGAGTTACTTTCGCATTTATAATATTAGTATAGAAGTATACATTACCATCTAGTGGCGACATTTGTAAGTTGGAGAAAATTACGTTATCGTGTTATTCTCGTATGAGAACTTTGAGAATAAAAAAACTTTAAATCTAACATATGCATTTGAGAACTTATTGATAAAAAAAAAATAATAATAATGTGTACGGAATACAAATAGCCTATTACATTTGTATATTTATAGAGAAAATGAGCTTGAAACATTATTAAAAGTCGTATTATCAATAAAATTATTCATAAACTAACGTAACATGGAGTAACAACTGAATTTGTAGTTAATATTTCTCAAGCAAATATACATTGTAAAAGTACGACACAAAATAGACTGTAAGAACCTATTTAAAGAAAGTACATAGTAAATACAAAAATTTAGTCTAATATTTAAAAAAAAACCAACAACACTGGTGTTCTTCTAAATATTTTTAATGATTTTAGATTCGAAAATTTCTTAGTTTTAAAATAATGTGATGTTATGGTTCAAGTTTACTGATCTTCAATATACCCAATTTATTTTATTTCTTCTTTATAAAATAACAGTAATAATAATATTTAGTATAACGCCCCATAGAAGCGTCATTTTGACGAGACGCCCAAATATTTTAACTCGGTCTAAAAAAGTACAAGAGTTTCGAATGCCAAATTAATTACGGGAAAAAATCCTCTTTTTGTATTTCAATCAAACATTGGACCCGAGCCAGATTTTGGGCATTTGGACAAACTAGAATTTTATCTATCGCTACCGAAAATCTCCGTAGATTGAATCGTGGGCATCTCGTTAAAACGAAGTTACTCGTAATTTTTCAGCTGGATATAAATTAATTACGAAGGAACAATGTACTGCGGCTATGTATTTTTAATACGAAAAAGAAAATTTATTATGTACATTTAAGATAACTAAAATTAAATCAATATATATCAGAACGTAATATCCAATTATTTTAGGTAATATATTTAAAACTGTCTAGGCGAGCTTGGTCACAAGGATTGTGCAACCGTTCGAGTACTAAGTATGTAGGTACTTCGCATTCGCTTCGCTCGCTGGCGACGATGTATTGAGACTCTAATCTACGTTGTCATAGGTTCGATGTAAATAAATAGAACATTGTAACAATCGACATCATTTATTAGTCGCAGACTATACAGGGGTCAACAGTTATCACCATGTAATCGCATTATATATATTCGCGTGACATTGTGATTATTGGTCGATCATTTAAAAACAAAAACTATTTGTATTTTATTTAAATAGTGTTATTTATATAGAGCAGAGCCGAGATGGCACATTGACTGGAACATTTAAATCTTTACCGAAGATACAATGCGGGTACAATCCCGGGCTAACTACTAAGTTTTCATGTACCTACTTAATTTAATTTATCTCTGCCTTGCGGTGGTCAAAACATCTTGAGGAAACGAGTATGTATAGGATGGGATTCTGTCACATTTTCCTATCCAACAATCCGATTTGCTTCAAGCATTATTTTAACAGATTAACAAGATGATTACGTATGTTTGGTTTATAAAAAATTGGCGAAGATTAGTAGTCAGAAGCATCGACCTAGATCCAAAAAGTAGATCGATCTAAATATTTAGTTCATTTTTTATAGGAACATAATAAATCTGTACAATTGGTGTCTTAATGTCTTAACGAAACAGCTACGAATTTATCAATAGATATAAATGAGCTTTGAGCAAGCCCGCCTGAGTAGGTACCACCCACTTATTTATCATTTATCATTCTACCCACAAGCAATGTTTTATAAAAATGTGTTCCGATTAGTGGCATTGACGATGTAAGAATGGTTAAAAATTCTTACGATGCCAATGTCTATGGGCAGTCGTGACCACCTACCACCAGATGGCCCATTTGTCCGACCTCCTAACTTTGTAAAAGAAACATTGATAAGGAGAATATATGAAACTGTTACTTAAATATTAATAATACATAATCTACCTTACCTTTGAAATTAATGCCAGCCAAAGAACATATTTTATTTTTGGAGTAATTTGCGAATTCAAAATCCATTAGAAACTTTACTGTACAACGCCCAAGTTACAACAAACCTACGTAAACAATATTATGTATAAAATGAATACATAACTTGTCTTGTAATAGTTTCTAATGTTTTACTTTCAGGCCAAAGATCACAGATCCAATTTCCGTATCATTGAGAAATGGAGATGTCCTATATACCCCCCCACCGCCCAGCAGCGGAGCTATTTTGGTCAACATTCTAAACATCCTCAGCAGCTACAACTTTACAAACGAAAGTATAAATGGGACAGATAATAAAATACTCACTTACCACAGGATATTAGAAGCCTTTAAATACGCTTATGCGGCTAGGACTAAACTGGGAGATGAGGATTTCCTAGATTTGAATGACGTAAGTATTTAATTAACATCTGTTTTCAATTTTTTTTTTTGAAAACGGAACATATATATTAAATAACATCATGACATAAAAGTTTCTGAAAATATTTTACGCTTGAGTTTGTATTGATATTTAATGTTAAACGAACGTTGGAAAAAAACAAACATCCGGCCGAAAACAATCTCAGCCCGGACTTTTGCCAAAACCACGTAAGAAAACTTAAATTTCTCAAAATATATTATCTCCAGACAACCTTTGTCCTACTGACTATTATAGAGTGGTTACTTTATTTCTTTAGCACTAGCTAAATCTAATTTAAAACATAAAATAGCCATCACTCTTTTTATAGAATAGTTCCTGCTCAGTTATTAGCTTAGAGTAACAATTTCAAGTAGTTTTAATGTAAGGCTCTAACGAAAAATATGTACATGATGGGTAGGATTTTTTTTAAAAATCCGTTTCAATTTTTAACTGGTTTGATCATAAAGATCTTAGTTAAGATGGTTTATGTTTTAAGAGCGAAGTAAATACTAGTAACAGTTCAAAAGTAAAATGTATTATTGTGGCGTTTATTAGCGTTTCAAATACTTCCATATTTATTTTTATTCTAGTTCCTGTACAACATAACAGCACCCGACTATGGTAATGGAATTCGGCTCGAAATAAACGATACTATGACGAGTAACGACACAAATCACTATGGAGCCACTGAGTACCATAAATCCGATTCTGGAACTGCCCACATATCAGTATTAGCGGAAAACGGCGATGCTGTATCATTGACCAGCTCAATAAACTTTTAGTAAGTATTCTTCCAGTTAATACACCCTGAAAGTTGTTGATTTAATAGGAAATAGTAAGAACATTTTATGGCCTTATCTATTTGAATTATAATATAATTATTCCGTCTGCGTGGTAGCTCTTACGTATCACTTAAATCCTTTGAAAATATTATTTTCTTTGGAAAATAAATTAGCAATATTTACGTTTAGTAAATCACTGTTGATTTTTTTTACTCGCATTAGTCCAATCAATGCAGTTTTGTCTCATACTCATCAAGTATCATCCCGATTTACAGTTATGGCGCTGGTTTCTCGACTCTCAACACCGGCATCATTATGAACAACGTCATGGACGATTTCTCTTCCCCCGGTATCACGAACTACTTTGGTTTAAAGCCATCACCTGCTAACTTCATCGCGCCTGGCAAGAGACCTCTGTCCTCGATGAGTCCCAGCATTATCGTTGATAGGAATGGCAATGCAAAACTTATTATTGGTGCATCTGGTGGGACGAAGATCGTGACTGCTATTGCATTGGTATGTGGTTGCAATTCGCCGTTATATTTTATTTAAGGTGTTCACCTTATAACTCAACTTCGCTCATATACACTTAAATAAATTTAAATTAATACACATCACCACAATGCCTTATTATATACCTAACATATTGGCATTAATATTGGTTCTGCATAATCAATTAATCAAAGACAATGTTATTTTCAAATAGACTTACTACTGCTGTTGATGCTTGATATCGTAACCTTGAATTTGTTTCAGGTAACAATGCGTAAATTATGGTTCGACCAGAACATCAAAGAAGCAGTTGATGAAGCTCGCATTCACCATCAAATATTCCCGATGACTGCTCAATACGAATTTGGCATAATAGAGGTAACTGTCATGTTGATAGTTTCAGATGAACAAACTCCATAACTTTGTCATTTTCATTAAATATTTTAAATTAGATTAGTTTTAGAATAATTTGGAATAAAATTATAATATTTTATGAATGTCAAATAAAGCAACACTTAAAACATTTCATAATAAAAAGTTCATTTTAAATACATTATTTCTTATTTCAGGATATTGTCAAAGGTTTACAAGCAAAGGGTCATGGTATGGAGCGATATGGTGGCAGGGGTTCCATTGTGTGCGCGCTCTTCAGGAACCAGACAGCAATATATGCCAATGCCGATTTTAGGAAGGGGGGCGATGTCGCTGGAATTGATTAAGAAATCAGTGCTTATATTGTGCTATTTTAAATTATAAAAATCAAAAGACTTTTACTTCACTAACATAAGCGTGATTTTAATGCCGTATTTTTGTTTTTGAATGCAACATTTTAATACACCATGTTTTTTTTTCTAAATTGCAACAGTATATAGCTGTTACTTATGTTTTCCACAAAATCGACCTAATTTTAGATTATTCAATGTTGAGTCCCCAGTGATAAATTAATTAAATCTTGATAATAAGGTATTTGCTCACTAAGTATTATTGTTGTTTTAATATTATATTCTTAGATACCATAGTGAGATATTTTGTCTGAACTAATACTTCACAAGCACTTTGTACTTTATTAGAAACAAACGCCCATAGTACTATAATTACGAAAATATATTTTTTTAAGGCTGCAACTATCAACCATGCTTCTAGAATAATTAAATAATTATTTATACAAAATATGCATATTTTAAATAACCTCCTATAGAGTAATTATAATTATCTAAAACAAAATATTCAAGCCACAGTCTTTGAATATTTTTCAATTCTCATTACGTGAAATTAAATAACAGATTAAGATACAACCATAGTCGTTTATTTTAATAATAAATACATTACAATATATTTTTTGCCGTTCCCCTTGAAGTGTTGCTGTATCAAAAAACTAAAACATTAATGAATGTATTAAAAACAAAGAATGAAATGAATGACAATAAAGTATAAAAAGGTTCGAAAATCGTGAAATTGAATGGATTTGTATTAGTATTTAATTTCACCAAGGTTTAACACTTGTTTATATTTTCTTAATTTCAAAGTAATAGGTATATAAATGTCGAAAAGATCATTATTGTTATTTATGTCATAAGAGCCGATTGTAACATTGCTTTAAATTTGACTTTAAAATGACACGACTGTCTTATTGTACAAAATATAGAAATATTTATCTACATAAAGATATATCAATAAAATTGATATAAAATATATTTAAGAATGAATAATAAGTGCCAGAAGTGACAATGAGAACCTTTATCGTGAAATTGTATGAAATTGTAGACATTACTGGATTTTCGAATATTGAATACGAAATGTCATTAATGACAAATTTCCCATCGAAAAAAAAAACAAAATAAAATTTCATGTGACATTGGCAGAATAGTTTACGCTGAAGCACCGCTATAACAGAATAAAAAAAAACTCCAATAGTTCATATTATCATCTTTATTATACCTCATTTTTTCAAGTAAGAAAACATTCCTTAAACAGCGTTTAATTACATTAAATTATATAGCTCACAAGCAGTATTAATTAATGTTTAGAATCTAGTTTACTTAATAAAATCTTAGCCAGTACGGAATATGATGTGATTGATTGTTCCATTCGTGTCGTCTTACGTATAAACATTGTATAACGGTGACTAAAAAAGTAGGTCTTCTTCTTTCGAATGTCAAATCAATAAAGATAGAAAGAGAGGAATCAGTATTTAACTAAACAGCTTCTAAGCAATGTTTAGTATGTAATTTATAACTCCACATACTTTTTACTATATCTTACTTTAATATTTTTTAATAAGTAAACAAAAAAAACACTTTCTTCTCAAATTACATTGTTAAAATATTTGTGTTAAAAATTGTACAATTTAAATGTATTGTTTTTGATAATTTTAAGTAAGTTTCAATTTTACAGTTGGACTGTGTAAGTATATAGTTGAAATGTGAAATTGTCTTTATTTTATTGAAGACAATTTCACATCATGCTAAGTTATAAACTGGAAATAAAATTATACAAGTTGATGTTTGTTCTTTATTTAGTTTTTTATTAATTTGTTGTGTTATACATATTTATGTTTGTCCTACAGCTCGTATATAAATATTATTCCCCTTTATTATTTATCAAACAATGCTCTAACAAACCGACCTCTCCCTCGTAAGGGCCTATTGAATACTTGACAAAATAGCAAAGTATCAACTATAGGCTTCTAGATTTAAATTATTTATTAGAATCTACTACACCCGTGACTTCACGGTGACTTGCACATTCTACCGTAACAATAACAAATTAACTGGAATGAAAATATTTCAACTTATTCAAAAACCTTAAGTGCAAACCGAGGCTATAAAAAACTAATCAAATTATTTTCTCATTTATACCTATCATCCATATACAATATCATTAGTAGTCATAATTTGCATTGTAATTGCATTGCACTATAATACTTATAACTAAACTACAGATATATTTGATCTTTATATCGAACTTATATTTACAAATTAATAAATAATATCGAAATAATATACTTTATAGTCTATATTAATAAAATCGAAAATTGATTAACTTTTCTTCAGAAAAATGCAATTGATAAAACTTTAATTGTTATTAATATTTTGAAATTGGAATTAATACACAGAAAATGTTTTTATTTTCAATATATTTTTTTAATGAAGTAAATTGTAGACAACTATTTAAAATAAATAGCCATTATTATATTATATATATTAATCATATATGTAGATTTTTTTATAAATACAAGCAATGTATTGACAGTCAATTTCATATTTAATAATCGTTTGTATAAATATAATCCGACAAATTTATTCAAATAAAAACAGTCTTAATATTTTTATATTCAACAATCAACAAGAAAATAATACAATATTAATAAAATGTTTGTAACTGCAGGAAATACAAAAAATGTTGACTAATTAGTAGATAAATTGCCAAATTCCTCAATTTTTTGATAGTAAAGTGCGATAGTTTTTAATAGTCTAACGCAAATTGGAACCAGGAGTTTGAGATCCGTATTCGCAGACCATAATAAGTGATTAATGATCTTTACAATACATTCATACATACACACACCAATCAAATTACGGCTATGCCTATAACAAGATATAATAGTCATATAATTCAAAAATAATACAAAACTATATTTATTATATATATATATATATGTATATAATAAAAAATATTAATAAGTTAATAACAATGATAATGGAGACTATGTCTAACCATATTCAAAAACAAATATAATTTCAAACTCTTAATAATCGTATCCAATTTAAACAAACTATAACCAATCGCAGGAGACATGGCAATTTGACCTTGAATTAACACGTCATCATTGGTCGAGATCTAAATATAAAACATAATTATATTGAAATGGCGTTTTATATGTCGAAATTGTTATCAGTAAAATTAAAGTTGTATTATAAATAAAGGTATAATGGTGAACTGTTTGTAGTGTATAATGTAGCAGAGCTATTAGAAAATAAGTCTAAGGTTTGTTTAACTTTCATCCTCCTGCCATTGAAATAAAGTTTAATTTACTGTTTAGTTACATCACCTTGCTATAAATTGAGAACATCTCTCATGGCCTCGACGGGTGTTACGAACTTAGTGGAACCGATGTGTACGACGTTATCGACTCCGCTGGTGATCACACTACGATGCAACTGCTTGCACTCCTCCGCAGTGATTCCTCCAACCACAAAGAGTATCACGGTAGAATTGTCTAGTGGATGCTTTGGAGTCTTTTTCTTGCTTGTTAAAATGCTGAAAAAAAAAACGTTGAATTATTTTAAGTAAAATGTAAACTGAAATAAATAAATGTTATCCGTGTATAGAAATTACTTTGTGTTTGTGCAAGAATTATTACTCTATACTTGTAAGACTGTTCTGACTGACTTACAACGCATAGTTAAAACTAACTAATCTAAAAAGCTCACCTTTGAAACATGGGTTTATTTATGACGTTAACAGTCGCTGAGAAAGTATTTTGGAAAATTTCAACTTTAAGGGGGAATGAGGGTGAGGTTGCTTATTATTATTATTTATGATTTGACATATATATTCATTTATATCGATTTACCATCGATGCCTCGGGTGTATACTCGATACTTGATTGTATGTAAACACAACAAGTGACGAATGCCACCATGAATTGAGGAACCCTTACAATTGATTTTTTTCAGCATTAATATAACATTATTCCATTAGCTAACCGCACGAGTAAAACGCGGGATGATTTTTCCCAACATCTACAATCATCGACTTTCAGCGACTTGTCCCATAGCCTTAATGATTTATACATTAAAACAGGGTTGGAAAAAAACAGGATTTAAAAAAAATCGAATACAACATATTTTAAAAAAAATCCTAATTAATCACGATTGCTTTGATTTTCTCGCTTTATTATTTAATTTAACTATATTTTAAGAAAATCATTGATTTTTATTGAAAACATAATTTGATAAAAATCGCGATTTAAATCATAAAGTTTTATTCATGCCAACCGTGCATTAAAGGTTTCCTCATTAATCACCATTGGTTAAAATCGTATCAGAACCAAAAAAGTAGTTTATGATTTTATCGCATATCGGACAATCGAACACGACGGGAGTACTATTACTAAAATTATTGTCTCACTTTAGACCACTTCGTAAAAGATCCTTGATTCCCTCATTCCGGTGTCGCAAGTCCGTCAGTTCCGGTCGGTCGGTGTTCACGAGGTCGTCTACTAGCTGTTGCAGCACTCCGCGGTATTCATGCCCCGTGCCTGCCTCACATGGTTTCAATACAGAATTGTACCTAGAAAAAGATAGATAAAGAGGTCTATTTAGGGTGGTTGTGAGTTATTTATGTAATAAAATCATAATCTCATAAGTTAAATATCAGCTTGTTAATATCCCACTGCTGCACAAAAATATCCTCTCCTCTAAATAAGTTTTAAGGCTTACTCCACCTCACTAAGGTAAGTAAATACATATGTGTATGAATTGCATCCGACACGTTGGTTTCCTTGACAGCCGAGAATAAGGCAAAATAGAAACACACACAGTTGATATACATGACAGCTCTACAGTGTTTGGATTTCAACATGCATTTAAACCTTTTATTAAAATCTACATGACCTAGCTTACAGGTGATTTTAAATTTTTAGCTTTATTAACACCTAGTCTTCACTCAGTGATCGAAATTCGGAAAAATATATGACTTTGTATTAAACATTGATAACAATAAAGCTCGTTAATGGCTACGAATCAAAAAAAGTAATTCGGTTAACAGAAGAGAAACAGGTACTGAGCTATTTTCTTATACATAAACATGTATAAGAGACTGATAATTCTGAGTTCACCATGGCGGATGAGGATTTCCGTGTATTCACCTACCCTCATTGGAGCTCCAAACCTTGTACTCAAAAGATAGTAAGGGGAATGGGGGAGAGAACTGAACTTTTGCCCGTTATGTTTATAAGTAGGAGAAACTTACTTCTGCAGTATCCTCCTCATCTGAGAAACATCTTTCAAACGTCCCATTATTTTATTCGAAATCACTTCACATTCCTCGGGAGTCACGATGTATCCAAACTCGCTCGGAAACAAACTCTTATGATCTTCAAATATAGCAACACTGAGGGCCTCCTGTACGCTTTCCTCGTGTTGTTTGTTGAACATCACCTCTGTTCCCATAAGAGAATACACGTGTATCAATAGAGCTAGAAGATTCTCAAGAGGTAGACCACGAACTTTCCTCGTCTTGATCAGATGGCTCATCTGTAATCAAAATACGCTTGTTTAAGTATTTTAATCAGGGTTCGCGGATATATATCATGATATATATCACGATATATTATATCTATTGATTTTTATCTTGATATATATCAATTGATTTTTTCCTATCTTCTGAACAACACTCATAGATCTATGCTTAAGGCCTGAATCTGAATGATTACTTTTTATGATAAGTCGATTACAAATTACTATTAAAATAAAATTAGTTGATTTATCTCACAAACAAATGAAGATTATTATAATAATATAAGGTACTTGTTTTTTTGTTTTAAGTGTTCATTAAAAATTTCTTTCTCAAATAGATACTCTAATTCCTTTGTTACATTTTTTTTAATAAAAATGTGGTATTTCGACACTTGTATTACTTTACAAATTCCTTTCACATTTTTAAGTGTTTACAGAATGAAATTCGCTTCGTTTTCTTAGCTTGGATATATATCAGATATATAATGGATATATATAAAAAAATCGGATTTTTTATATTTATTATAAAAATCGGATTTTCTCGAACCCTGATTTGAATACCATTTTTTTATCATATAGGAGGAGTTAAGGCAAAAGTGGTAGAATAACTGGTAACATGTTCTTACCAGTAATTTACGGTAACTATGATTATGGAACTCAGAAACTCGTAAGCTGTTTTCTATAAAATTAATTCGTATGTAAATATAATTAAACTATCAACTTTTTACGTGTAAAACTTTTATAACATGCGAATGATAATGACAATTACAAAAATAATGCACAAGAAATATATGTATGTGTGAGTTGTTATGTAAAATTATTAAGTTATTCTGTCCCGATTTACATAAACCGACCGTACCGTGATTGCTTCGTTGACATAAAGTAAATTTAAAATACTATTAAAATAATCAATGAAAGTTTAATGTATATATTTTCTTGTAATAAAAACGTCGAAATAAAACAAATTTAATAATAGAAAGTTATTAGGTTAAAGTGTGACATTCGCAATAAGAGCCCGAATTTGACATTATATGTCAGCAAAGCATATATAGTCAGTGCATCTTAAATTTATGGGAAATGACGTATTACGAAGGTTAATTAAGCAAGAGTAGGTACAGGCGAGATGTTGAGTACGCACGTTATTCGAGTTCTAGGCTAATGATCACAGATTTTGAGCAGGGTACAGATACCACAAGACGTCCGCCGTAGCGTGCCGGTTTGACGTGATACACAAACTTGACGCTCAACTATTACAGTTTGTTTCGTGTAATTGTGCCGTTATACACTGTAAAAGCTCTTCTAGAATAGTAAATCGAGTCAATGGATTTATTTCCTTCAATCGATGAGTAATTCTGTTCCTCAAATAGCTGTAATTAATTTAACTTTTTGATTTTCAAATCCGGCAGGTGTGACGTCATCCTAGGTATAAAATAATATGACACGCTCGATTTTGTATCTATCATGACATGACATGTTGTATCTAACTTACTCTGTATATATAATCTGTGGTAATTATAAAGACCTGCCGGCCGGACACGCGCCCCGTGGCGTGGTTACACGGGCGGGAAATATTTGATCGGTATCAGATTCGTTACTTATTTATTATTATATCCTTTTGCTAAACTTTCCTTTGCAAGTCACTGTTTTCTTATCCCAATCCTATCTTATATTTTAAAGGCATATTATGAAAATTGAGGGCAAGGTCTGATTTTTGCGCCGCCGCACATCCTTGTCCACCTAACTTAAGGAGCCTCTTTGACCACTAGGTAAATACAAATAAATTGTTTCAGCATGAACTGTCTTCGGTTATCTAGAATAGAAGGAGAGTAAGAAAGAAGATATAGCATCGGTGTTTGCATTTGATTTGCATTTGGTTGGTGCATTACATCGCAGTTGGCTACTCTCCGTTGAGAACGACTGACGTGACCGAAATCGGTCAAAAGTGTATTAAAATTAAGTATTCTTATTTGGTACCTGGTGCAGTACACTAGTCGACTCCCTGCTAGTTGCAAGATTCTGTAATACTTGTCGTTCTAAACTCATAATTAGTTCTAATTGAACTCGCTTCGGCGACTTCAGAGTTTGTACCACGCCCAGGGCTTGCTGTAGAATGCCAAGATGTTTGCCGATAATGTCATAGTTACCTAGAAGTTAATTAGATAAGATAATTATTATGATAAACTCCTCACCTCGTAGGCTACCTGTCTGAAAGGCGAGGGACATAACATATTAGATCGATTGTATCGTGAGATTTATAAGAGGGAAGTATGTAGTTAATGTTTCTTATGGTCCAATGTCTTTAGCCAATTGATATTACGTGCCATCAAATATAGACCATTTTAATATCAGAAATAGTTACTAATAAACAACAATGACCTTTATTTTATATGACATGATTGGTCGACATCTAAATGAATTATGGTACAGCGAAACGATGTTCGTGAAAAAGGCTTTCAAAACGCCATTGAGAAAGTTTTCATCGGAAATGTAAATGTGAAATTTTAAGTGGTTAATAAAATAGTGAATAAATAAAGATACATTCATCAATAATGCATTAAAAACTGTGTAATTTACAATATGTCTGAGCTGCATGCGATCGCTTTACATTGGGATATGAACATATGGAATACTTTTAGGTAATTTGCCTTCGTTTTATAAATTGTGCAATCATAACAGATTAAATATATCTTATTTATTTGAAGATATAATAAAAAAGTGTAAAATAAACCACCCCTCTTTTTTTCATACACGGAATATTTCTAAAACAACACAATACTAATTTAAAAATTACCTTTTGACGCTGAAATTATCTTTTCTACACTCTGCGGGGTGACCTTCAAAAGTGTTTTAGGCCCTGGTGATTTCTGGACGTCGAGTTTAGACAACTTATTGTAAAGATCAAACATAACCTCCTTCTGTGATTTATTGATCATGTGGTCATATGTTTGGGCGCAGGAATCATCATTCCCATGGTATAAGCAACCCGGACACAGCTGTATATCAACCGGATGAGAAATACTAAAAAATATTATTACAAATATATAACTTCCAATTATCAAGTAAACTTTTTATGAAAACATGTAATTTAAAAAAAATGACGTATCTGCATTTTTATAACTTTAAAACGTGTGATAAATTAATTGGCAGGCAGGCATGCTTATAAGGGTTCAGATGGAGAAATCTTGGATTCAAATCTTGTGTGGGGCCAATCAAACTTCATTGAGTATTTATGTCAAAACATTCTCAGCAAAGCTCGGAATTTGACAGTTAGTAATGCAAAGTGAAAAGTGCCTGTGAAAACCTTTGAATGACCAATCATTCGGTAATCACGAGTTGAAGTCATATTATGTCGGTTTATGAGAGAAAATAACATGTGCTCACACTTATGCACAATATTATAGCCTCCTTTACAAATTACCGACGTAACCGAATCATTATTATCATCATCATGTAATGAATCCTAACTCATTATGAATGGCAAAATTGCGTTGTTTGGATACGTGTGTGCTCTTTCCTCAGTCACCAAAAAAGTGTTTAGTGAATTGGAATGAAAATTGTGCCTAGGCAACATATGTTCGTGAAGAGGACAGGATACTTATTTAATATATTTCTAATTCATAAAAAGTGAAATTAACATCCTGGTTAATTCCATGGAGATCATGAAATTTTTAACATATATAGATAATATCGTATATAAATTATTTTTGAATATGTTGAGAACTGTCATTGATGAATATGCAACTCGAGTATATAAAATCAAATCTATGCCTATAAAATAGAGTGCTTAATAATTTCTAAATATTAAATGTTACTTAACTAACATAACAATTAATAAACACATTCCATTGAAAAAACTCCATTCACTATAACACTTACACATTAGCCTCACACAGCGGTGACATGTCTACCGCAACATCATTGGAATGTCCCGGAAACTTTGGAAGTACTGCCATTATTTTATCAAGAACAGATTCCATTGAGTGACTTGTTACACCACATAAATCTAATGTACGATCTACAATTATCAATGAAACTGGCTGTGAACAATTCTGAAAATAAGATAAAAAAAATTGTGCAAGTTACGCATATTCTAATATATTGTAAATACTTAATATTTACTCTACATAGTAATTTTTTAAATAAATTGATTTTTCATTCTATATGTAAGAATCTGTCCTAAGATACTGGCATTTTAACTTCATTGATTTACAATAAAGTTAATGCCCTGCTTGTTCCTATGTAGCCAAGAGCAAAATTGGTGATGAAACCAAAAACATAGTGAGGAAATCTAAATGTACAGTCGGGGTAGGAAAAGGTTTTTTCACCTTAATTTCTATTTTCCTTTGCTCAGTATGAGCGATAACCTGCTTTACCGATGGAGTATGACATATTGTGTCGCAATGTCATTATAAGTCGAATCTAGCAAAGAGTATAAAAGCTATAATAATAATAAGGAGAAGCCGTCAATCGGTATGATAATTACCAACTTTTTATGAAACCTCATAATCAAGTTTTTGACTTGATAAAGGAATGAATTTGAAAACTGACAAAGGTTTTCTTGCTCTGACTGTACATTGCATCTTCAATAAGTTAAGTTGTCCATTAGTGGGCCAGTAACAAGCTGCATTCACAGAGATATTAAACAAGGCCCAGCATTAACTTGTACATAATGATATAGTCCTACTGACATAGCCATTAGAATAGAATATTATGATATTATATTGAATGAAGTATTCATTAAGTAAAACCTTACAAAACATATGTTAATATCTTCAAAAACACATATATATCAATTTTGTTTGCTAGACAAAATGCAACCTATAAGTGCATATAACGACAAATATATATATAAAATTGTGTGAAACAACGGAATTATCAATCAATTAAGATCTTTATATCTGTGCTGAGGATTACAATGAGAGATTAAAACAATCAAAAACCATTGTCTTTGGTTTTAAATTAAGATTTTATAAATTGTTAATTTTTTTAATATATTTATCCATACCTTTCTTCTTGACACACAGACTGGGGAATTCTCCAAGACACCAGCAACTAGAGAGCTGAAGGCACCCATGTAATAAAGATCCTCTTTCATATTCATTGAGTCAAGCATACTGTTAAGTCCACTAGCCAATCTTCTGACTAATGACCGCTCTTCATTTGTTATAGTATACAAATCTACAGATGGTGTGTTTGGGATCAATTTTCCATCATATGTCGGATATACCTTGTGGTATGGTGGTGTCAAAAAGACTACATTTGTTGGTGATATTGTGAAAATAGGGGTGAAAACTACGTCTACCATACATTGCTGAAAAATACATGATCATATTTTTTATTTCTTAATATTACCATATGGTCAAATGAATTATTCTAACTTGATTTTATTTTTACATCACTCTATAAAATATCACATAGACTTAATCCCAAATTTATGACATAAGAGCAGGCGTTTTATGACAATGATATACAATATACATACTTTTTTTCCAATCCATTCAAGAAGCATATTCTCTAACAGTTTAGTAGCTTCGGCTTGAGCTTTTCCAGATGACACCAAATCATTAACATCTTTACCATCATTAAGTTCCAAATAAACAACGTCCAAGCTGACACAGGATATGAGTATACAGTGAGTAAAGTCACTGTTGCGAATTATCTCGCTAATTGTACGTAGCTGAGTACTTGTTGTTTGTGTTATGAATACAGCTTTCCTTTGCTCCTTTTTTGCACTCTGAAAGTTAAATCATTATATTTAATTTTACAAAAATGTTTAAAAAAGGTGTATACTAAATTTATAATTAATAATATGTGATAAATGTACCTCAAAGGGCGACAGACTCTTTACGGCAACTGCGCCATTATTAATAAGATTGAATAGACCCCCGTCCCAATGCAGACATTCAGCGCTGTTGTCGTCCAGAAATACTACAGCACCAATAATACGATTGTATACCTCTGACCACCACTCTTTACTAAATTCCTTTATAGACATTATTGCAAATAAACAGAACAAAAATAAATAAACTAGATTATTTTTCTACTAAACAAATTAACATATATATTATGGTTTGTGATTTTTTTAATTGCTGCACAAAAGTCCAAATTTATAAATACAAATATCAGTGAATAATTGAAAAATATATATATTAAATAACAAATTATTCACTTTATTACAATATTATAATAGTAAAAACGAATACAGCTATTTTATAAATACATGTGTTATTATTACGTATTAATTTTTAAATTATTGATTGTGATTTACGAATTGTGTTTACTATGAGTTGTCAATTGTGACACTGTGAGTGTGACATTTTAATTTTTATCGCACTGACAAGTGACATGAGCGTTATTCGTGTCATGAATATACACTATATAAATTTAAAATTAATAATGATATTAAAATGTTGCTATATTCCAAATATTAAGATTTAGTAACCACTTTTTTTATATTAACGCGGTTTTAATCCAGAAAATAATTAAATAGGTTTACTCATACACGTGCGACTCCAAAGTTTTAGGTATATGGGACTATATAGTTGATGTTTCATTTTTGATCTGCACATTTTACTCTAGATAATAAAAAGCTAAAAAATAATTAAACCTAATTATAAATGTCTAACGATTTTTCTTACTGATTTTCTTCTTACACGACAGACAAAGATTGTCTTTGATAAAGAAATATGATAATTTGTAATTTTTAACACTATATTTTGTTATATGTATCCTAAAATTGTTATTTCTGTTGATGTAATATATAAAGATTTTTCGAATACATTTGATAGGGTACATTATGGATTATTCTTTCTGAAACTATTAATCTTGAATACAGGAGCTCATAAACAGTTACTGTTAGGTGTTTTATGTCATCCGAAGTCTCGATCCCTTCAAGGGTGCGTGAACAATAGCGGTTAATTAAATTTTTTTTAATCTTGTTTATTTACAACCATATAATGAAATAAGAAAATAGTAGCCTAATGTATACAATGTGAATGTGCAAAAAAGTATAATTTTATTATTAGAATTTATTTCAATTACGGCAAACCTAACCTCCAATTTATATGCCTAAATATTTGAGCTACGTTATTTTTTTAAAAAAAAGGTATACAAAATTAAAAATATATCCTATGGTTGATTGGTGAAATCAGGAAACTATTTGGTTTATTATAGAAAATACATAAAATAAAATAATTTATAGCTTGGCAACCCTGTCTCCTAGTCTGTCTAAGGTCAATAAAAGTAGGTATTAAATAAAACTAATAAAAGTGTACGAGAATCAAACACGTACTAATTAATACGTACATAATTACTAATATATTATTTGTCAATTATCTCTTACAATACGGTTTAAAAAAGTACCGACTGGTCATTTGGAAGTTACTACAAGTTCCTGAACAAGTCACTATCATGTGTACGTAAAGGAGATAGCAAACATCACATTTCATCTTATTATATTGCAAATTATTTGTGATTATTATTTAAGATTTCTTTCATTATAGTTTGGAAACATAGCATATGAAAATGTCTGAACATAATCAAAAGCTAGCCCTTAAAAGACATGTCATTTCGTTGGAGCAAAAAATACAAATTTTAGATCGCCTTAAAAATGAGAAATCATCAGATGTTGCGAAGTCATTAGGTTTTAATGAGGCAACAGTTCGGACCATACAAAGAAATGAACAAAAAATACGAGCTTCAGTTACTTCTGGTTCATTGCTGTCTGCTAATAAGAGAGCTCGTTCCAGAGCACCAATCATTGAAAAAATGGAAAAATCCCTTAATATTTGGATTCAAGACTGTTCAAAAAAACGAACTCGAATAGATTCTACGATCATTAAACAAAGAGCACTAAGAATATACAATTTCTTAAAGGAGAATGAAGAACCTGATACTGATGCCAATTTCGTTGCTAGCCGAGGTTGGTTTGAGCGTTTCCGAAAGCGATTCTCTTTACACAACATAACAATAGAAGGAAAGAATGGTTATGCCGTTCATGTAACCCCCAAAACTTACCCTAAGGAATTGGAAAAAATTATGAACAGGGTGGATTTACACATCAAGATAGTTAATAAAAATGGTTTTAAAACTAAAGTAAGATAAGATATTAAAATAAAAGTCAAACTATTGGAGCCTGTAGCCCAAAAGTGATATTATAATTAAACCAGCTCTCTTTAATTAGAGGAAAGTGTTAATATTGAAGGTATCAATATGTAACTCGGGATAAAATGGAAGAAGATATTTTACCATCTGATTCAGAAACTGATAGTACTAAGAATGTAAGACAAATAGTGGTGTCGACCTTAGTTTCTGAAGATTTTGTATTTTGTTTTGCTGTACTTTCGGAGAGATGAAACTTGGACTAAAACACAATTTTAATTTTATGAAAAACTTGAGATGATTGATGATATGCTTACCATCCTTAGTTGCTTTGCTATTATTAAGCATTAAAAATAGGCAAAACAAATTTATTCAAACTAAAGTATGCTAAAAGTAGATAATCAAAAGATAAAAATGAAGTATTTTAATGAAAGTCAAAGTTATTCAATCAAATAGTAGTATTTTTAATTAAATTGATTGCATGTTTTAAACTTAAATGAAATTGTTTATCATGCTGGTCTATCCATAATGTTTTTAAACATAATCATCAAATAATGATTTAATCCACTTATTTTTTATTTAAGGAAACAATTATTTTTTTGTAATTATTATCCTACAGTTGTATGATTATTTATTCATTGTAAATAAAACTATTTGCTTTGAAATTTCAATTTTTTATTGTATTAGGTACTTATCACATTTTTTAAACTAAATACTTCAAGAAATTTAACAAGCAAGTTAATGATCTTCGTAGCCACTGGGCAAGGCATTGACATGGGGATTGTGGAAGAGAGACTTCACACCATCACCCCATGGGAACCGCTGCAAAAAAAAATTGTATATTATTTCAAATACCTAAACTTATTAATAAGTATTTAAAGTGTATTTAAAGGCAACTGAAATGTAGGCTACATTTATCTTAGTTTCTTTTTTCGTATTGCTATACCTAAAATCAGACTACATATTTAACATGGTCAAGAACTTTAATAAATCTAATATAGTATATCAGATTATTATTAGCTATGTATGTATATAAATATATATATGTTAATGTGTTTGAAGTTATATATTATGCATAGACAAATTAATAGATTAGGTTATAAGCTATAAAAAATAATATAGTTTTACATTTCATTATTACTCAACTAATAATATATCCTTATTTAATTTTTTTTTGTCGGTATTGTTGGTTCATGGTGTCAATTTCTTCACCAATATACAGTGAAATCCTAGACAACTGACAACTACTACTACTAATATACAAAAGTATTATCTATATTGCCTAATGAGCAATTTCAATAAGTAGAAAATAAATTCACATTCATATTATAAAATTGATCAATAATATATAATTGTTTTTAACTTTTTACACATTCTATAACTCTATACTTTACCCAGGCTTTGGGAATTTTGACACTAAAACATTGCATAATTCCAGATACAATTCAAAATCATAAACTAACAACTAATATAAGAGATATAACTATTACTAATTTTCTACCCTTATTCTCCTCTTCCGTTTTTGTTTATATAATAACTACTAAATTTTGTTAAACCAACTACAAAAATGAGTTCACAATCAACAAAGATATATATATACCTATATATACAAACATACATACATCATATGCCAAAAAAAGAAGCTGAATTGATACCATTTAAAACAATCAATTGCCTAATTCTTGTTTTATGTGTCAAATTAAGTAAGACTGGAGAAAACCCTTCCAAATATGTATTTGGCAGGCTACATTTTAACTATCCCCAATATTAAAGATTAATATTAATAAATTGTATAATTTAGATTTAATTCAATGCCTCGAGGGTAAGTAAAATATAAATAATAAATTTAGCCTGAGTTGAGTACAAAATTTGGCCACACCTTAAAAGATGCCTATTATTATTAAAAATATCATACCAGTCTCAATATATAATAATTTTAATCTGCTTTCAGGAATCATACTATTTCTTAAAATACATTATTTTATCTTAGTGCTTGTTTAGTTAATTGTTTACCTTATCAAAAACAAACTATATACATATAAAATTCTTATTAATTGTATGTTTTATATATCTATTGTAAACAAAGATATTTTAAAGGTCTTAAGGCATTACCTTGGAACGAACACGCATATATTCATAGGCAACGAACGGGGGACGTTCATGGCTCGACTCCTGGTGACCTAGATAGGCATTCAGCATTCCCAAGCCAACAGCTGGGAATCCGACGAAGAAAGACAGCTTCTTCCACAATTTCCAGCCACCTGGTCACACAGAGTTAAATAAGATAGTAACATAAATAGAGATAAGATTGGACTAAGGTTATGCGATTACATAATTATATAAGAATTGAAAAAAAATTAACTCACCTCCATGTCCGCCAGCGGTTGCAGCATGGGAAGCAAGGCGAACATTTTTCTTAACATATAAATTTGCAGCTCGCTGTATGTAGGATGCCATTTTCACGGTCTGAAATATTTTTCCCGAATGTCCTAAACTCAAGTTTGAACTGTCAATGTTATTCGAATTGTCAAAATTATTTAATCGATATTGTTGACTATGGATTAAATCCTGCTTCGAATTCTTACAGAAAATGTTTTTTCAGTCGAAGTAAATTTTACAGTCAAATTTAATTTTATATATTTTTCCTTTATTTTTAAAGTCCAGTCATTATGTACAAAGAACTGGCCGAGAAATGCAAATGAACCAAGAGGGCGGATTTTTGGATATGTTGTAAGAGGGCCTTTTGTTTAAAAAAAAAAACCCATTATGTAGATGACAATTTCTCAATATATATCACGAGAAAGGTAAAAATAGAAAAAAACTTCGTAATTGCACGATTACTTTATTTTTCAGTTTCCCGATATTTCAATAACCATCAATGGTAGTATAGTAGATAACATTGATGGTTATTGAAAAAAATGACAGTCCCAATTTAAATTTAAAGAATAAATATTTTGTTAGAACGATGAGTGATGAAAATGGAAAGATGGCTCCCTTGATCATTTAAAATGCATGGACTAATTTTTTTTTTTTTGTGTTAAAAAAACAAAAACAAAGAATTATTAACTCTTTATTACCAACTAAAATTTTAAAAATACAATTTTGTACGAAATCATCTTATACGATAATACAACGCCTATGAGGATATATAATTCTGGTACATAAAAAAATGACCAATGATAATAGCTCAAAGTATTGGTTCCTATCGTTCAGTGCAGAAAATGTAATTCAAGGTAAAAACATCTTCTGAGATGAAATCTGGACGACTAAAAAGATGATTTGCAACAATTAAGTGGTTTTGTTGCTTGTAAAATATAACTCAAGATTCAGTCAAGACGTCGTATTCAATGTTGCTGTTTTTTAATTTTCGAATTAAGAAAATAAGGGTATAGTGAGTACACTCGTGTTTTCGTACACACTTGTACATAATATGTACATATCTCTTTTAGTTGACTAGTCTTGCTTGAGAAAGGCAATGGCCGATCTTGATAACAATAGTGTTGCCAAGTATTTTCCCTAAGCGAGTGTTGTATAAAAAAGAACCCTTATCCTACCCATTAAAATTTTAAAAATTATGAGTATGAAGTAGGTTTTTAAGTTAATAGGAAATAAAAAAAAGATACGGTTTTTTGATTATTTATTTATTTCTGCTCTAGATTGAGATTAGAATCACCTATAATATAAAAAAATAAATTTGCGCTAGATATTATATTAATCATTGTCAGATCATCTTTGTCGTAATTAGTGAGAAAAGAAATGAAATACCTTAGCAATTAGGTATTAGCAACTACGTTAAAAGCTAATCCAGAGTAACTTAAATTATCTATTTATGTATATCTGACATATTAATTAAAATCTACACTATGATGGCACCATGACAAATTAAGTTTCTAGTATAAAGTTACCATAACTTTATAGTGTAAGTATTCTTAAATTAACATAGGTTGATCGAACTCCTTGAAATTTCGTGCACCACCGTTATGTGATGAACCCTGAGTTTGCATAGGTTGATTTTCCAAAACATATCTAGGCGAGATCTGTAATAAAAAGGAATAAATATTACTAATAGTACTTTCCAATTAAAGCATATTTATATCAATTGATTGTAAGTAGTCACAACCGCATATATACATTGACGCTGGTAGAAATTTTAACCATCCCATCGTCAATGCGTAAGACGCCAGTGAACTAAGATGTTACGTCCCAAACCTGAACACAACAACATTAAGTATTGCTGTTAGATGGTAGAACCCAGACCTACCACAATTACATACGTTCAAAATGTATGTGATGGAAGAAAGCTGGTAATCTTGTTCAACAATTTTCAAAAATCTCCAAAGAACACGACCATACACAATATACAAAAAATATCAAATATGTATTTAATTTTAAGCATTAAAATAAACAATTCTACATTAGAATGAAATTATTTTTCAACACTGTATTACTTAGTTTGAGTTTACATGACTTCAATTTTAAATCACACATTTTAAACATTTTAAGTAGTAAATATACCTAAGAAAGAAAGTAATAAGTAGAACATTTATTATTATTTTAATCTCTTCTATAGGAAAGGTAGGTAAGGTACCTTCTTAGCTTTGACGTGTTCGAAGTTAAATCGCATATAAAATGCTGTTTGTTGCAGCTGCCGCAAGTTTCGTAAACGAACTTTGGGATCCATATCAAGTAATCTCAGAAGCAAAGACCTAGCTGCGTTTGACAGGTCATTTGCACAACTGGGTAAAGACCCAGGCTTTGGCTGAATAGTTTTTAATTCTTGCTTATCACTGTAATGAAAAAAAAGTGGAAATTAATTATTAATACAAATTATTGGTAAATGGTATTTATTATTATCAATACCTACCTGTAATTTTCACTACTGACTGCGTTAGTTGAACTTGTGGGCTTATGTTCTGAAGAGTCATTTGTTGCTGATACGTTAACGGCAGGCGCTGGGTACTAAAAAGATAAAATACCTTCACATTATTACATGTAAATACAATGATTAGACGCTGCAGAAATTAAAATGGATAAAAATTGTTTTTAACATAAATTAATTTACAAAAAAATAAGTTACAATTACACGGTAAGATACTATAATGATTACTTATTTAACACTATTAGGTATATAAAATAATTTAGACGACATCAATTAATTTAGTTATATATAACATTTTATTATCTTAAATATTTATTAGTGTATAATAGATATATATATACATATATGTATTAAGTATAACTAGTAGTGTGTAAATATTTGTATGTAAGTTTATGACTACACCGTGTTTAATTCTAAGATTTCTGTGTTTTTGTTTGAGGCGTAACGATATATAGAAACAACCATCAAACGAGATATAGAAAATAAATATTAATTATAGACATAATAATAAAGATAGACAAGTATATGAAAAACATTATACTGTCAAAAGAACTAGTGTTCGTCCAATCGTAACTTAACCATAGTCATTTTTCCTTTTTTTTTGACAAACAAATAGGGGAAGGTTGCTACTATAGGACCTCTTAATTTTAAATAGCTGTAAATTCCAAACCATAACTCATAGAGAGAAAAATAAGCCTCACATTCAAATATTTGCAGGTATACTTTTTTAATATAAAACTGCGACAAATAAAAAGACTGATGATTTCTCTATGGACCACCGTCTGTTTGTTTGGATCACTCAATTGCTATTAATGGTCTTAGATGATTTTCTCTATCGGTTCATTGAAGGAGCCCCTCAGTTTAATTATTGTTACACATTTTTAAGTCAGTCTTTATACTTCAGTCAAATTTTAACTAGAAAAAGAAACCAGAATTTCGTACCTACCTATTAAGTAGTGGTTAAAGGTATTTATTAATGATATTGTAATCGACCATGCAGTAAATGTAACCAATTAATACTAGTTACTAAAAGAAATAACTACAGCAGTGAAAACAATACAAATAAAATTAAGAGACGTATTTCTAAAGCAAGATTAAAATTAAGCACAGTTTTAGACTCACCTAAGTTATTAAGCAAGTATTTATTGGACTTAGATATTTAACCTTTTCTACTTTCTTTCATCAATAAGACGTATAACTAATATTGCTTAAATGTTATTTAATATTTTGTTAAATTTCAAAAATCATGATCATTTAATAATATCAAAATATTGTAGCACATATTATAGGAGATCAGGTGGTGGTTTAGTGGATAGCCTATGTCAGGTTCGACTCCAGTACATAAATCGAGTCGATGTTGGATATACTCTGATGTATCAAGTTGAGGCCGTACTTCCCTTAACTTTGAAACGACCTCAATGTTGCGCTTCTTTTGATGTTTTATATCGTTCTCTTTTCGCCATGCTAAATCAAGTAAAATTTAAATTAAATTAAGATTTCGGTAGTCTCTATGATTAGTTCGGTCCAATCGACCAACCTAGCATTGGTCCATTGTTGGCAATCTGGTCCTTTTTACTTCTATTATGATCATATAAATTCATAAATCGTTTTAATTCATTATTTTTTTCAAATGAATATAATAAATAACAATATAATGTTATTGCAAAAAAATACAGCTAAAAGCCTTAACAAAGTGTACAGGCATCATATAACTTGACTCGTGAAAGAAGAAGGGCGACATTGGCATCGAATTGAGAGTGGTTGGTTGAATGGTCGAATGGTTTCCGAGATTTTGAAGTGGTCCAATCAAAGCACCGATGATTGAAAGCAAGCAAGAAAATTCTTTGAAATACTACAGGAAAAACGTATTTTTATTGCCTATTTATATACGTACAAACATTTTAAGAATAAAATGACACAGCATCAATTATTACAGACTAGTACGAGTACAGTCTGAAATATGTTCATTGACTCTACGAGTACCTTCATTAAAAAAAAAAAACATTAATGTGCAGTCTTATGAGTAATTATATAATTGTGAATCCTACCAGTTCGTATACACGGCCCTGAAAAGGACATTCATAATTGTTATACCTGTATAAATTACTTGTTACCGCTACATCGAACTCCGCAATAAGTAACCCGTAACTCAACATAATCGCCCACTCACACCAATGAACTTACCCCATTAATATTCGATCAAGTGTCCCATACAAGCATGAATGTATGTAGATTCATGTTTCTTACTTGTTTTATATCTTGCACCTTCATGTTAATTATAAAATACTAACTTTACTTTACATTAAGCGTTTTTTTTGTAATGCCTAACTGAAAAAAAACTAAACATACATAAGATTAAACAAGAAGATGCATCGCGTTTCTATAAGGTTTTGACATAATATAATGTTATTAACCGCTTTAAATTTAGTCAAGTGTGAATTTAATCTTGTCTTATTATAAATGAAAAAGCGAGTTCCTATAACAAGTATCATATAATCTATGAAAATAAATTAAAAAACAGATGATTTATTTTACGACGTGCTAATATTAATATACCATTTAAAACATATCGATATCAACTTTCTAATGGAATTTGTTTATGCAGAGTGCTATTATTTCTAAAACCAAATATAAAGCGAATATTCGCCCTCCTTATAAAAAAAATAACAATGAACAAAATACTTGTGAAGTATGCAAGATACTTTCGTCATATTTAGATCTAATAAAAGAATACTTTATCTATAGTCGTTTATATACCCTGCGTATTATGTTTATTAACGAAACGTGTGATATAACGCCGCGTCTAAGTAGCACACATGCAATTTCCCTAAGCTATGTCTACACAGCCCCGGTCTCACAACCCGTCTACCCGCCTCGCTTTACAGAAGAAAAAAGCAAACTTCATCGTCTAAAAATAGGGAGCCAGCCCCTTAATTGCACACTTGGAATTTACAGCACGTTTTAACGATTGCGAGTTCAACGAGATAAATGCACCTTAACGCGAGGGCGAGGTAATGGTCCGCAGATTGTGACGGTAGTTAGTATTACATATTAAAATAAAACAGTGAATATGTTAAAAAAGCAACCACGTACGTCGCTCATCTATCCATAGTGAATTTTAACGCAAAAACATTTGAATTTAGCGCGACATCAATGTTACCGACCGATTATATGTGAGTTGTTATAGGGAATGTGCTTTATTAAAGGCAAATGTGATGCATTTTGCATCTCATCAGTATATGTTAGGCGCTCGAGAGCATAAACAACCAAATTTATGTGCACATTGATTTGTTAAGCACCTATGTAATGTTTTTTTATTGCTACCGACAAAACGTATGGCGCATGGTCAACTGAAGCAGTTAGAGTGTAGATAAATTAAAAAGTAATATACCGTTAGTATTAACGATCAGACTACTAATCAACTCTTATCTTTATCTTTGTCGAAGTGACCGCAGCCGCAGTAAAGGCTTATACTCGGATCTGGTCACGACTCGGCCGCATTTGTGAATGAGAATTAATTTTGGTTGCATAGATACAAAATTACTTTTCCTATTTTACAAACTAGTTCAATTATATATTTTAATCTGAATGTAACTCTAAAATACACATTAATTACAACATAGATATAGTCCTAGTAATTTATGCAGATTTTTCTCAATTATAAGATCCTTTAAAAATATACTCAGTACCTACTCAGTAACGACATTGAATTTGTTATATACTTAATTACACAATTTGTTTATTATGCTTTTAAGGAACATATATGATGTCTTAAAAAAGAACAACTACAAAATAAAAAATGTCTTTTAAACTTTAATTATCTGTAAAAATATTTAGAAGTGAACTGGATTCTTAATGAAATTATTCATATCCTGTAGTTAGGTAAATAGCGAAAAAAAAAAACAAAAAAAATTCACGCGTAATGATTAAAGCAATCTCAAAATCATCAGACATCAGAGGAAGTCAATATGAGTAAACTCTACAAGAAGTTGGTATTTCAATGCTTAGAAACAAAATGAGTCAATCTGATAGTTTTTATTCGTAAAAAACTTCCGTATTATTCCGTTGTAATTAAATTCCATTCTTTAGTACACAGGATGAGCTAGACATGTCTTACATCATTGCGTTGATCAAATCTCTGACAAGGTTAGGTTTTAAATTTAGTTAAAACGTTTAATTCCATCATTTAACGTTTTCGTGATTTTTAAAAGGTCATTTTTTTATTTACATATTTTAACGGGAATTTATTTTAAGCCTTTCGAATTGCCAATTAAGAACATTGTGATTTGATAAGGACATTTGAAAAAAGTTAAACTTTATCCTATGTTAAGATAATACAAGATTTTGGTTACTACAAAGGTATTTTATTTTTTTTTGTTATTTAATAATAGATATACACATTACAATTTATGATTAAAATAATTTTTTTTTTTGTAATTATTCGTGAAACATAAAAAGCAGCATTTATAAGGAGTTTTTAACTGGCAATTATTTTCCTTTTATTGATTTTATTGCCTTTTTCGGTTTCGATAAACATCTGCATAAAATATATTTGTCGGTCGCTCTTATATATTAACCTGATATTATTTAAACATTCATTCAAATAATAAATAAAGACAGCGAATAACGAATTCCAGTTGGCCGACCTGAAGTACCTAAGTCTCTGTGTTGGTTCCTAAAAACTATATCACCGTACCAATTTGTGACTAATTGCGGAATTGCCAAGTTAGACGCGCTTACTATAATTAGGTATTATTACTAAATATAGGATCTTTTTTGTGTAGTAACTAAGCTACAGTTGAAACAAAAATAATACTGTATCTTCTTTTGTGTCAAGGTAATATAATAGAATATGATTTTTTAAATTTTACCTTGATCATGGCATCTATTTGTATACCATATCTAAATTTAAACAAGTTCGCGCTAATAAAACTGGCAGTTGTTACATGTCAGGTTATGTCGCAAAAACGATAAAATGGTTCTGCATATTTTATTTAATGTTGTTTTAAAAATAAAACGCTAAATATATACCTGTGGGAACAATTGTAAGATTGTAATATTATATAAATTTTGGTTTTTCGAAAAATGTTGAACTTCAAATTGGCCCCTAAAGGTAGTCATCAAAAGTATTGTAATTTAATAGAGATAGTTAATTAAACATCTATTTACCATGCGATTGCGTGTCAGATTGTGTGACAGTCACTATTATCGTCCCATACAAACTTTGCGGCCTTGGCTTGATCGATGATGTCTCTGTACGGTTAGTATTGGGCAATTATTGAAAAAAAAATTCACGTATATGCCACTTACAAAGAGACCTCCGCAAAAGCGGCGCCAGATATAATAAGAATTGAAAATGATCGCGATTACATCTGTCTTATCGTTAGAAAATATCCCAAAACAACAAAGTAACATAAACATAATTCTGAGAGTACAAAAAAGGTATATGATTGTCTTCAGCAGCGACATTTTATAAAAAATATATATTCATAAATATATCAAGATATGTATATTAGTACATATTTTATATTACAAGTTTACAATACATGTGGTAAAATAATAATAATAAAAAAAGAATCGAATCAGTAGAGTTAAAAAAATATCAAAATATTTGTAAACGCACTTGGATGTATGTCGAACATCAAGGACTAAAACTATAAAAAAAAAAAAAACAATTGGCTTTACGAAGAAAGAAACAGATGATTTGCGAATGTATCACGAAAGCCTTTTAAAGTCATTGACTCGGTGGATTCATTAAAATTTAATGGACATTTTATACATCTATAGCTACTGAATGAAAACACATTAGCTTTATCTTAAATCTTTCTTATTAATAGAGACATGACTGACAAGAAATTAATAGGAATTCGTTTTATAATGGCGCCAACTAAATAGAGGTAAATTGATAAACTGGCACAAGTCAACATATAGTATTTATTTCGATATGTATTTCTTAAATTACATGTAAGTACTATTTTTGATATAATGTCTAATATTATATGATCTTTTTAAACTAAAAATATATTTTGGGACTAAATCCGTAGATAAAGTGACTTATCACAAACCATCTTGAATAATGGAGATTGGTTTGTTTAAGAAAAAAATCTTTGTTTATGGTAAAGTTTAACACAATGAAGCAAGTTATGTTCAAGAAGTGCCCGTTAAAAGCACGGGTAATATTCGATTCGGTCAATATTAATCGGTAAAATAAATTAACTTAGGTTAAAAATCTAAAAAAATGAAATTCCTGATGGAAAATTTACTAGAAGAATGTGTGGAAAACGCCTTTAGTGTGTTAGTATTTCTTGCGGATAAATATATCATTCGTCCTATTTCCATTAACACGCATTATTAAAATGAGTAATATGCTCCGTTATGTGTGATGTATTTGACATATTAAGATAAAATTATGAACGGAATGTGCGATGTTATTTTTCTAGTTAATGTTTAATAATTAATCTTTGATAAAAGTAATAAAGGTATTCTAAATACAAAAATATCATTTTTCCATTTTTAAATTATTTCCCTAAGATCGTTTATGAGAACAAAATATAGGAAAAAATATTTGAAAATATAAATTAATAAGTCAAATGATAAAGTGCGAAGAGAAAAAGGCCGCGTATTTTAGATACACCAGTGGAGCTTGTTGCAAGCTGCCCAGACCGCGGTCAATGGCCTTGACATTGTACCCGTTTGTGTTTACATAAATTTTATATTCTTTCTTCTACTCTCGAAAATTATGTGAACTCCATATATTTTTTTTAAAACGGGACTTTTTAGATATGGTAATTTTAAATGTTCAGAGAAATAATCAAGGTATAATTAAGGCGTTAATTTATTTTAAAGTTGTCGCTTTGATACTTATCATTTTGACATGTTTTCTTTATGTCAATTTGCATTTGCCATACAAATAGATTACGTCGATTAAAATTAGTTAGTCTTGTTGACAATTTAACGTTAGGTTTTATAAGAAATCATACAAAAATATTATAAAACAAAACTCATAGTAATATAATTAGTAACAATGTTTTGAAGACGAGCTAAAACTTACGAAGACTTAGGAAACAATTATCAGTAAAGTATGAAAATAATGTGAAAAGGACATATTTTAATATGTGTAAAATTTACCAAACTTATTACCTTAACAAAAAGCGCAGTAAAAACAAAAACATTGTGTACCTCGTCATTTCGCCATATAAATTTTAACGATGCGGAAACAACCTTCCTGTTATTACATACGGTTAAGTCAGAGAACGATTAGCAGTAACAAGTGTGTGGGGTAGATTGTCTTGTTTCTTGTAACACTTTAGTCTCGCTAAAACAGTAATGTACGTTGCTCACACGTCTTACTTGATTTTTTTTAGATCGTTTCATATCATTCGAATGCTCAGATGTAACAATATTAGTTCGTCTTAACACGGTTTCTTAAATCTTAACTATTTTAAAATATATTTTTTTTGTTTATTATTGTTTGTCTGAGTGTAATAACAAAAATTAAAGTAGGTATTTTTTTTTAGATAGAATAAATAGTTCTAAATTTACTTCGAAGTGTACTCCCGAAATCTGATATAACCAATATCGTTGTATCTGTGTTGGAGCATTCTATTTATTTGTACATAAAACACGTTGGTTCATGTATCAACAAAGTGAATAAAAATAACATCTCAGACACCCCGGTTTATCAGCACAAGTAGGAGGTTCGAAATCATCAGAGCATGAATTGGTTGTCTTGCCTCGTTGCGACGGGGCGCCAGCGGCTCGGCAGAGGCGACACGAAACACCGTTTTATATGCAAAACCTGAACTAGCCTGTACCTAGGTAATTTTACAGTTTAAATTCATACTGTTAGCTATTTGGAAAGAAATATTTGACATTTGACACTCTTTAAATACTTATCGTACAAGTTAATAGACGTATTGAGTCCCAAACGTCGCTACGAAGCAGAAAATGTTTAATCTTAAACATGTTTCGTACTTTAAGTTTAGTTTGTTTTTTTTAAAAACAAAGGATGGCAAAAGTGGCCAGCTCAGGAGAAGTCATATCGCCCTACTGACATTACCATTATAATAAATATAAACTATTCCTTAATTGTTATTGGGATTTCACCCGTCAAAGTTATGTATATATCACCGATTATGTCCAGTATCTTATTACACTGACTCATTCTATAAACCAGAAAAAATACAAAGTATTGACGTTTGGTTGATTACCTAAGTAACTTTTAAAATTATAAAAGACTAGCGACCCCGGCTTCGCACGGATGCAATTTATTAATAAAGAAAATTATCTGTTATAAATATAATTTCTATCCTATAGCATCTAAAAATAATGTACCTTTCTTTCTACCAGTGTTTTTTTTTATAAAAGACAAAAAGAGTTTTTTCTGCATTTACAATATTAGTATAGATTTTGTCTTTGGATTGTAGCTTACTTTCTAATACATTTTTAATTTATCAGAATAATAGTTACGTCTTATATTATTTGAAGTCAGAGTATAATAAAAAAAAAAAATACTATTATACATTATATATCTTCATAAGATAGGCTCTCGGGTTCTTGTATCGCTCCTTAAAATTTCGTGGATGTTTTTATAAAATATTTATTTCCTAGTATTTGACTCATAGATATACATTTTAAAATCACGATCAGTAAAATAATTTTGATAATAATGATTATGATTTCCTTGCTTCGTAGGGTACTTAGCAACCGCTAATGATAACAAGAGGTCGAATATCTAAATTTTGATTCTATTATTGCTTTATATATACATGTTATCTCTCTTGTTGATGAAATGTGTGACCTTTAAAACATTGTATTAATATATAAAGAATGAAAAAATATACAATGTAACAAAAAAAAAAGTAAAATAACTCAAATTATTTTTTATTACAAAAAAGATTTTATATGTACTATAAAACTGTCTGAATTCAGAGCCAATCACTTGAAGACTTTAAACGTTCGATATAATTTATATTATTTATTTTTCTCTTGTTGAATGATAAATATTGGCCTTATTTTCTGTCTGTATGTTTAACGTGGCAACACACAGGTTCAATATGCTCAAAAGTGAGTTGAAAATATTTGACTTAATTAAAAGTATCAGGTAACTATATTACCCAAAGTTGTTCAAGTTACTTCTCCTCTTGAGGAGAAAGATTTAAGCCCATTTCATCACACCATTCCTCGTACTAGTACACTGAGCATACGATTAATTATAATCACAAATTAAAATACATAGTGCTGCTTATCCGTACTCTTAAACTCTCAATTATCACTTAACAAATACCTAAGTCTATTAATTCTCTAGTATGTAAATATAAGAAATAATTAACAAAATCTTAATTTGCCCTCATTTCAATGTATCTATATTTATTAATATTATAAATGGGAAATGAAATTTGGCATGCAGTAATTTTCATATTTAAATAGGCTATTTTTTTATTGTTATATTCGCATCAATCTCAAACTATACATTATAATTGTGCTTTTAAATACGATAGCATTCTAAGAGGTCAGTGTCGAACCACTTTCACATCACACGACCCGAATACAGAGCTATTCAGGCTTCGAATCATTTCAAGTCACTATCTGCATTACGCGTTGTAAAAAAAAAGTATCTCGAGAAAGTAACAAAGGTTTATACTTCTGACATTATCGATATCAGACGGAAATCATAAGAACGCAATTTATTATATCGCAACAGAATGCAGGTACTTATATATAAAGACTACACATTATTGACATAATTTTAAATGCATGGTTTTTCCTTGATATTGTAAATAAAATTTAATAGGCTAGATGCAGAACCATTTTATGAACATTTTCTTAGTTAAGAAATAAAACAAAAAATAATATTTCTTTTTCGATAACATTATACAATGATTTGTACATGTAGACTGAATTAGTCGTTTTTTAGATGATTTAAATATATATTTTTTATGATTAGGAGTTATTATTTTGTTTGACAGTTGTCAGTCGACTAAGCTAGAAGAGGCTAGTTGATTGGTAATGGCACGATCGCCTCCGGGACGATCCTTTTTTAAACAACGAAAATATATTTATTTATTTTGTATGCAAACAATAATTGTAAAATATGACTTGATGATTGTAAAAAATCCCGCTGAGTTCGTTTCGTTTCCTCGTAGGTCCCAGGTGTTTATATCCGAACCGGTGGTAGATTTTTGTCTATCAATAGCTAACGTGACGCTTCTGTATAGAATAAACATTTTTAGATTTGACTTCGACTTAGGATGATCTCAAAGATAAAAAAGATTTAACCAAATCGCAATCTCAGAATTTAATATTTTCAAGACATATTCATATCGGATATCTCTATTCTGAAAGAAATTATTATCACACCGAAAACCGACTATTTTTTAACATTGTTATTGTGACGCGTATCGTTTAAATGTTAAAATTATTAACTATAGTAAATGTCGTATATCAATTTGAATATAATTGATTCTTATGTAAGTAAACCATTTATTTCTGACATTTCACGATTATATTCTGCCGAGAGCTTCAATTTTTCAGAATAGGTCTACACCACATACATACGTATGTATAAATCTATTCCCTTTCAAGGCTGTTTGTGGGAGCTGGAGTTACCAAAAATTCCGTTCCAAACTATAAATAAATTAATTTATCTGTTTGTTTTTATATTAAAAAGTCAGTTGATTGTTAAAATGACAAACCAACAAACACTTTCATATCTATAAAATAAATGGGGATTCTAAATTATAATAATTGATTATAATTTAACTAGAGGTAAACAGGAAGAATGATTGTGTGTTGATGTCAATGTGCAAAGGCTTTTAACCAGAGTTGTATTTATTCATGTATTTTATTACGACACGTTAAAAAGTATAGAAATAATTCGTTCTCTATCGTTTAGAGAATTATATAATGAGCGACGTTAAACAAATATGTACCATTATTTGTTTAGTAATAATCTTTCATTTTTTATTTGTTAATAATTAAAGGTAATAATGTCATAACATAAAATTATAGAGACGTGCGTTGGTAGTCAGCCAGGACAAACGATTTCGTAATGATAGAAATATTAGTTGTAATTCATAGTGTAAAGACTTAAGTAATTTTATTCAATAGAAATTTAATAAAACATGTTATGATAATGTTTTTTTTTTTTATGGAAATGTAATACTTCTTAACCTTTATCGAATGAAAACACTTTTCTAGCAATATTTAAACGAGAAGAGATATTCTGTAATTCGAAACTCGTCACAAAACACGATCGTGAAATGTCAGACTGAGGCACGCATCAAAATAGTGTACGTGTAATCTTTTTTTAACATTTCATGAATGTGTTTTTGCTCTCACAGAATAGTACTGCAAGTAGGTATTTTCAAAATATTTGTTGTTAAACGTTCATTACGTCACAAAGAGATTATATTATTAAACAGGAAAGTTTCAACTTTATTTAAAAATGATTATCTACTCGATATCCTTGCATACGTATAAAAAATATATTTTTTTTATGAAATATTTAAATAATTGAAAATGAATTCCGATTTCATTCATATAGGTGCATATGTGTATAATATTTTTTAATATATTTTTAACATATGTTGCTTGTCTACTAAAATAATAACGAAAAGTTAACCAATCAATTCACCAAATACATTCAAGAAGCGTCTTGTAATATTTTACCAATAAAACAAATGATTCATCTTCTGTAAGTAAAAAACACGACAAATGTTTTTGGTTAAAACCTGTCCTTAAACCTGCAGACATAAAAAATAAACTGAAGAAAAACAGTTTGTAACTAAACTAAACAAACATCTTATTTAAAATTTATTTAATTATTTTTATTTGAGACTATTACCATATTATCATATTTTCCAGTAAATAAGAATAAAAGATACAATAGAAAATATAAGTAAGTAGAGAAGAAATACTTATCACTTGAATATATTTCTTCCAGCACACCCAAGAATATAAGTAAAAAGTATTAGAATAGATATAATTATAATAAGCAAAAGCCACGTAAATCATTCGAAATCTAAATTACAATGTACAGTTTATATCCTCAATTATATACCCGTAGCTTTAAACACTTTCTTGTTTATAACATGATAAAGACAATCAGTGTGATAAGTGAATTTATTCGTAACGGATCACGAGACTCGAGCTGTCATGTTCTCACATAGAATTACGATTTACAAAGGTTGAGATCGTTACAGGGAACTCCATTTACAAGTGTTCTAATTAGCATTCCGAGGAGATGTATTGGAACGGGGCACGGGCCGCGGTGCATTGCGAATGCAGATCGGACGGACATGGTACGTAAATGTGCGAACATTTTTTGGAAGCCGAGGAAGCATGTAGACAAATTGAAATTCGTTACGCGTCCTGTCTTAAAACCTTATATGGTATCCATTGATCATTTATCAGTATGATATAATACAATGTACGTTTGTTTGTTCGTGTTTTGTAGTATACCTACGTTGATTATTTATTCATCGAAGGCCAACTGATTGGTAAGATCTTCGACCTTCGACCATCGGGAGGTATAACAAGATGAAGACTCTTTTTGCCGTCATTCGTCGTAAATTGTAGGGTCTAAAATGGTATCTATCTATGTATGATATAGTATCAATGATGTTTCGGTAGAATAATTGTTGGGTCCACAATGCACTTCCACCGGATAAAATATATTATTACATATTTCTAAATCAAAATGATAATATCAGTTTAATAAGAATTTATGTAGCGTAGCAAAATACCAATTCGTAACGCAGGCGAAGAAGTGTGAAATAATCATTTCCAATAATTAATTAAAACTCTATTTAGAAAAATAATTTATAGCTAATTAGTTATAAGCAAGATAATATAACATTAATTAGTACACACAATGTGTATATTAGGTATTGCAGAGAACTTACAGAGAACACTTTCGAAAAGAGGTCACTTGGATTGCTTTATACTGAACTAGCGGTACCTCTCGGTTCCATCCGAATAACAGGTCATCAACTAAATTCATAGTTGAGAGTTTTTATGTTATGTCCAGTTATAGTTTGTGTTGAATTTTCTAGCAATATACGTATAAAATGGTTTATAGTAAAATACTTTCGTAGGTATAACTGTTATTAATAAAAGTACCTATAGTTAGTACTTAAATTCAATCTCATAGATTTCGACTTTTGACGTGCCATTTTCTACAGTTAACTTTGTAGTTAATTGTTTTTTATATAAAATTAAGATAATATAATTTATTATAATTTAATATAATGTATAATTAAAGTGCTAAAATGCCGCTAATTATTAAAATTTGAGTAGGTATATCATACGTAGCAACATAAGAAAATATTTAATATTAAAGAAAAATTATTACCAAAAAATATTGATTTTGTCAAACAAATATTAAGTATTTTCATAAAAGCCATAACTATACAAATCTTGACCTTGATCAATTTTGATCTTTTTCTCATCTTTTTAGATTATAATCATAAAATGGCGGTTAGTAGTCATATCTGTTTGATATGTTGAATCAATTTATTAATTATCAAGCAATTTACCTGCGGAAACTGGTGTCTAGAAAAGGTAGATCCAATAGGGTCCATCAGGTCACCGGGACCCTCAATTGATACAATATCATTTGTGCGATTAAATGTTTAAATGATAAATTTTATAAAGTTTAATTCCTTAAGGATATTAATGACCAGGGTTATATAATTAATATAATTTTATAAATTACTTAATAATATGATAGAATGGTTGTATATTTTCATTCATAGTTATTACGAAGGTTTTCTTATTTGTAAAATAAACCGTCTAAGCAATATCGAAATTTATAAATGTTTTATATTTGACATAAATATTATATTTATTAGTAGGTACATCCACTCGTAGAAAATATTTTATTCTATTAGGTACCATGAAAGTTGGCAGACATAGATTTCTGAGAGACTATTGCAATCAAACATACAACATATATATATTTAACAATATTAAATAACACTATAGTTATATGTTAATTGTCGAAAGCAAACGTGCTAAGTTATGAGATTACTTGATTGGTCACTTGAACATTACTGATCTCTACCTAAGTTTATACTTTGTAGCTTACCAAGTCCCTAACTAGCTAATATATAACTAGAATAAATTTATTGATAACCATATTAGATTGGAAACTCAATTATATGACATAACTTTGTAATTATAATGTTGGAAAAAGGTAATGTTTCTTGCCGGTTCCTCTCGGTAGAATCTACATTTCTAATCGGTGAGAGCTTTACGTTTTATACTATAAAATAAGAGTCTTGAATAAAGTATACTTTGATTTGATTTCATTTACCACTTACCCTGTAAATGTCCAAATGCCGGGCTAACGCAATCCTGTTAAGGAGACGGAAGAATAATACCAAAATAAATACTCATGAATTTCATCAAGCATATTTATATTAACATAAATAAAATATTACTTTTAAATACTTATTCGATAAATGTGACAAAAATTATAATAGATAATGTTTGAGTTTATGTGTATTTATTTTTTTTATTTTTAAAATAGAAAAAAGACTGGCAAACGGGTTAGTTTAAACTGATTTGACATTTGCAGTGTCAAAAATGTAACCAATCTCTTAAATAGACGAAGGCGACAATGGCGAGAGGAATAAAAATAAACAAACTATTTTGACCTTGAATTCCATTACTTAATTGGTCGAGGTTTTAACAATCTATGGTATTCAGGATTCCTGCAATAATGACGTTTGGAACGTCAAAGTTGTTTTATTTTAAAATTAAAGTATATAAGTAGTTAGGTCAAATGGTAATGTATATAAACGAAGACAAGTCAAAAACTGTTTGTAGAGCTATTAGCAAATCGGGTTTAATATGTAAATGTGAGGTTTGTTAATCCTTACTCCTACTGCCATTGGAATATACTTACTATTCGCCGTAAATGCGCCGCCAACCATGGGAACTGAGATGTTATTATGCCCTTCTGCCTGTAATTACACTAACGGTCACCCTCATAACCGGAACACAGTCAATTTACATATTATTTAGTAAATATTAGCCACATATCTCGACTCATTGACTTAACTATATCTTCGCATATTAACTCTCCACGATATTATAATATATGTTGATAATCGATATTATTTCTAACCAAAAAACGGATTGACGTCTACTCATAAGAAAACACCGATGTGTCGTACAGAGTACGTCACAGCACACTTTGATTGTATTTTCAAATATTGTTAGATATTAATTTTCGTTTATATTATTTAGTAGCATGAAAGTATGTACACGTCTCTTGAATACAGGGTTGGCCCTTGGTTCTGCGCCTGAACTCTATAGCGTCGGATTTGCCGTCTAGAATCGAATAGAGAGTGCACTGTTTGTGCACACTTGTGCTGTATAATACGTCCAGCGTAGTTAGTCCCCCATGAGATAGCCCGACGTGAACGAAATCCGTTAGGAGGTCATCATCGTCGTTTCTATAATATACATATATAAACTAAAGTATTAACAAGCAAGCAAGGCTTTTTTCCTATTCTGTATAATGATTTTATAATTACATACTTACTTGCATGCCAAATCGTTAAATACAAATCGTTTCGAAATTTGATTATGAATGAATTATGATTATATAAAAACTAAATGGTTCCTTGAAATACTCCCTATAATAGTACCCTAATATAATTATAATATTTACCTGTTTTGAAAATTACCCGAACAAATAGACAGACAGATAAAAAATGGTGATTGTTTTCATCTCGATAACATGCGAAGAACTAAATATTTTGTACCTACACTAAAATGGCAGTTATTTAAAGCGTGCAGGCAGATATTTTAAATTTGATATATTTATATACAGTTGTAAACCATTTTAAAACATTATTTTTAGTAAAATTAAACTACATTACCAATTTTTTTTTAATTATCATAGTGGAACTCCTGTTTATCGTAAAATAGTATTTGAAATTAATTCGTTAAAAGTCACTTAAATCCATAGCACAGCGAAAAGAATTATATATTATAATAATAATAATACGAAAGATGCTCTACTGTAAACTACAAAATTGACTCATTCGACCTTTCGTAGCAACAGTAGCGGCTGCTAAGTACGACGGAAGGAAAACATAATCATCGTTATCAACATTACTTTACTGATCGTGACTTTAAAACGTAAGTCTTTGAGTTAAATACCAGGAAATAAACACATCATAAAAAATCACGAAACTTTGAGGACGATACAGGAACTATGTCTCAGTCATCATAAAATGCATAACTCCGAGATGATTAATGCCTCTCAGATTATAAACAAAAGGCATGAAGCGTGCGAAGCATTATAGTGAAGTAACAAAAGCGAATACAAATTCCAGGTAGTGCGAAGAGATGTTTTATATTGTTACTACTTCAATCAAATTAATTTTATGGGGACAGAACTTTAATGCACTACTGTGATTTTGTATTCGCTTTTGTTGCTTCACTACAATGCTCCCCAAACTCCATCTAGCTTTTCTTGATAACTGTATCCTATGAATTTTGCTTAGTATAAAGTAAGCTGCAACAGAAACACATAACATTTTATTTTCTTTAAGTTAAAAAGATAAGTTGGAGGCCCATTGACAGTTTGGCAACAACGACAATTGTTATATTCGAAATGGGCAAGGACAATTAACCATACAGTTGCCCATTTAGCCGTAGATCTTCCTTTCATAATTCATTTAGTAGGTACTCGGCGGTGAAATGGTCGTGAGGAAACCTGTATCGGATGTACATGCCACATTTCACCAAAACGTATTGGAGCAGCAAATAATAAGAGACAAAAATCTATCCCAAAAGGAAAAAGAGTGACCTTAGCCTTGTTATAAGACATATTCACTAAATTATTAAATACATTTTTTATATTTTATTTATCAAATTCAAATCTCAATGTAACTGTTATAGTTAAGCTGTGTGTTGATAATCGGTCAGCCAAAACATTGTTATAAATATTTAAAGATACAGTTTCTTATTTGATAGCGTAACCTTAAAAATAAAACTAACCTAACTAACCACATTAGAATTACCGCTATTTAAACAGGTTCCCAAGATGTTCCCGCCCACGGCTAGGCGATATTTTATAAGGATATTAAATGTTGTAATAAAAATTAAACATGCAATATAGATGGTGGTAATTCCACTGATTAATTATGAGATTGTAAACTCGGATCGTAAGTGGCAATTATAATGACGCGCAATGCTTAATGCGTAAGATATATACATATGTGTTATAATAAATAAATAGTAAAATAAAAAGACGCAAGCTCTCACTCGACGGCCATTTTGTAATGTCACCAGTTCAAAAAATGAGTGCAAAATTTTAGCTCATTTCGATTTAGTGGATCTAGATCAAAATTCCGTTGTAAGATTTCAACCACACGTAAAGTTTAAATGAAAGTAAATATAAAATGTAACTTACCAAAACGACTTTCAGATGTTTTTATATGAAGCGTGTACTTAACGTACACGTTTCGTATAAAAACTTAACAATGTCCGTTACTAATTGAATTGGGGTTGATCACCTTATTCGGTACAGCACTGAACCCAATGCGGAAATAATTATCAAAATCGATTCTTAATGAATATCATATGTTATATCAGAATATAATAATAACCCTAACCTATCTTTTTTGGTGCCGGTTATAAATCTTTTAATATAAATGAAAATTTTTAAGCCCTTATAAGTTTGTCAAAAACATTCTAACATGAAACTTGAGTTCTGTTCACAATAAAATAGTATTATTCTTCTTCTTTGTTTTTCTAAACAATTCAAAATTCTCCTTATTAAAAAAGATAAGGGAGATGGCGATATAATTCATAAATCGAATGGATTTCCATTATCATCGTTTATAAAGTCAGATTTAAAACTAAATATTTTTGATAAAAAAGAGTAAGTAAATATTTCTTATATAACACACACAACCAATAATCATAAAATAAAAAAAAATATTTAATAAACTAGAAGTTTTGCAGCAATGGTATAATGGTAATAGTCTTGCAACACTAGCAACCGATTTCGGAAAACTTTATAAATATTTACTTAAACCCGCTGTACAGATACAATTGATAATCAAAAATATAATTTTGAGTTATGGTCTTTTTAAAAACGTAAATCACAAATTCGTTATTTCTAAAACTTTTCGAAAAAAGAAACAATGTCTGACGGTATTTGAATATTTTCGTGCATTGATGTTTTATTTATTTTCCGTACACCATTCGTATCAAGTTTGACAAGTTTACTTGTGCTGTGAATTTTAAGGTAAGGTTATTTACACGTCTGTGAAAAGAGGTCTTAAATACTATTTGAAGTATTTTCTTTTAAAATAACTTTATATATATATATATTATTTATAATTTCAAATTGGGTTATTACTAATAAATTATTTAGATAAGTCCTGTGATAGGGTGAGATTAAATTCCGAATTTAAATTTAATTTAATTATTGGGCGGTATGAGTAAAGCTAACTAAGGAACTTTTCGTTAAGAAATTCTATCAAGCAAACTCACTTCACCCACGTCGTATCAGTTTTTGCCTGATACCAAGAAGGTTAGCGAGCTAATCTCTTTTTACTTATCAAAATAGGCAGAATTTGGCATAAAATAGTAATACCTTGTTCTGTTGTTTGACTTTATAATAATGATACTCAACCAGACCGGCTTACGCATCGCAGCACTTTAGATAAAGCAGCTAGCACTTTAGATAAAGTCTCACAAACTCAAAATCCTTTCCAAACATTTTCAACTACCCCCAAATAATTGGGAAGCAAATCAATTAATATTAGTTATATTTATAATTAATTGCATTCAGTTATACATTGATTTATCGCCCGAAAAGAAAATTCAATATTATGTGCGCCCTCTCTCTCAATCAGTATATACGACAGTTCTTCTCTCACAAATATATGTATTTTTTAAGGAAATATATAAAGGCTGACTATAAATAACTTAACAAAATTTATAATTATTAATATTACGCAAATTAGCTAAAATTCTTACATATTTTTTGCATGATGCAGCAACTTATAATATTTTGACCTCTATAGTTTTATTACATGCACGAAATTTCCTCAACATTTTAACCAATTAGCTTTCCAGATAAAATGTATAAAAAGCGTTAGTCTCAAAGAATTAACAAACAATTTGAGGAATCACATTTACATTATTATTATTATTTATAATATTGGTAAATACCGCTATTTCGTCTGTCTGTATTTATTTATTTTAGAAACAAACGGTACGTATTCTTTCTATAAGTAGAATAAGCAACATGAATATGAATTTGTAGTGTGTAATGTGTTTGTGATATACGTACGCATACGTCGACATTTGTGCATTAAAAATATATATTTTCTTTTATATTTATTATGAGAGATAGAGTGCACCTGAGCACCCAATAGGTCGGGATAATAATAATTATAATATACAAGTAGTATATTAGAAGTGTAAAACTATGTATATTCATTATAAATGGCGTCTAACTTAGATTTTTTTTTTACATTAGCAACCTTCGAATTTCCTACTGCTGGGCTAAGGCCTCCTCTCCCGTTGAGAAGAAGGTTTGGAGCATATTCCACCACGCTGCTCCAATGAGGGTTAGTGGAATGTGGCAAAATTTCGTTGAAATTAGACACATGCAGGTTTCCACACACACGATGTTTTCCTTCACCGCCGAGCACGAGATGAATTATAAACACAAATTGAGCACATGAAAATTCAGTGGTGCCTGCCTGGGTTTGAACCCGAAATCATCGGTTAAGATGCACGCGTTCCAACCACTGGGCCATCTCGGCTCTCTCCCTTAGATATTATTATGTAAAACAATAATTACATAATGTCATAATGTTGAATCACAGTTCGTTGCATACAGGTAATTGATTTTCGGTACAACAATGAACACAAATTAGTTATTGCACGTACAACGTAAGTTTATATGAATAAATGATTAACTCATTGTATTTTTTTTTGTTCCACAGATAATATTCAATTAAAAAATTTGTTAATATTTTTAATTAAAATTATATTTGCTCTTATTTTATTGTGTCTAAATGATTCTGACATTTAAATATTTTTAAAACAGATTAACGTAACGAATCGATTATATTAATAATTGCAAAAACTTTTTTATACATAGGCACGTCCATTTTAAATGAGCAAAGAGAGCCGTATTTGCAGAAGAACAGGTTTTACAAACAGAGTTTTTGAGTTACCAGCTTTTATCAAATCGCAAGTTAAATGATAAATAGTATGAAATAGGCAAGATTTTGGAACATTGGGTTGGATTTAGACAAATACCAAAACTAGAATTATTGCATTAGTTAGGCATATGTTTATATTCGCCATTAATATTATCATTGGGATAACCAGGGTTTGGTTATAGAAGAGACCGCGCTTGTACAAATTTTGTTTTTGATTAAATTAAGGCTTACCAGATTTTTTCTAGGGACCACTACAATCACACGGGCCTGAGCTCGACCTACCTGGCTATACCAAAGAACTACAAGTTTAATTTGTTAGTAATCTTGTTTATTTGCCGTAATATATAGCTTGCTGTTACACACGGTTTTATCCGCGTTAATCGGTTCTGCTCAACCTTCGCGAGCGTAGCGTGATGGGTCCAATTTATTTTTTCAATCATTTTCATTGCTGATATTTGCGCGTTCAAACCAATATTTTCTATATTTTTTTTTCTTTTTATTATATTAGTATTGATAATGTCTTCCTTTGCCTAAATATTATACAATAATAAACACTAGCACTTAGCCACCGTCTTGGCCCACCTAAAACTTACTTAAGCTAACATTTCATATTGTGTATATATTATAAGCGTGATAAATTTATTATAAAACATTCTTGGTTCATCAAAGGCGGCTGACCTAAGCAATAAGCATGTGACTAGAACGTCGTCAGCCGTGAAAATTACAACTTTTTGCGCATTTATTTAAACAATGAGAAGTGACGCTATTGCACAGAATGAAAACGCGCCGTCAAAATATGCCTGTTATAAGTGTCAGTTCCTAACGTCGAAATTCGTCCGAGTTAAAATTATTAGTTTTACCTTATAATACTTGAAAACTATTACATACTAACTGTGCCTGCGACGTAGGCCACGTAATATTCAGTTTGTTTGACTATGAGTATTATTATTACTGAAATAAAATATTGTCTATTTGTAACGTTTCTACTGGGTCCGTATTGCACCAGTTCTGTATCGTAAACCCCAAATGAGCTGGTAACGCGCTCGTGTCCTGTAAGTATATATTTCACGTTTTTATTAAATATTTTGTTGACTGAAAATGTTTATAATTTAGTAAGATACGGATTAATATCATGTTAAAAATAAAAAGGTAAAATAGCACTATTCGCTAAAATCAGAAACAGAATTTTCTCTAAACCATACCTATTCAAATATTAAATACATTTTACAGATATATTTATCTACTGACTTCGTACGCGTAATATTCATATAAATAATAACTAACAATTCTTCCTATTAACTTTAAAATTTCCATCAATAAAAAAACCGACGATTACCGAATAAGTTAAATAAGTTGCACGTATTCGTACTAGTCTAGTAGATAGACTCGCTGTTTAAGCATGCAGCCCGAATTCGGCTAATTTAATTTAGTTCAAGTGTATCTCTTCACCTATACTAGTCACACCAGGAAGTAATTTTAGCTTACTTCGTTACAAATCTTATTCATATACCTCCTGCGCACCCCAGACGAGCTCTTAGTCCCTATCATTGCAAGCAGATAACATGAATATTGGTCACCCTTAATATCAAGTCACCCAAGGGTGTCATAAGCAGACACGTACCGAAAACACCCTAACCATACTTGTTTACTTCTCAACCATACCCAATAAGGCATAATTCACACATACACATGTTCGAGTACTATTTACATTTTGTATTATTAAATATAAAACAATATTGCAATTCGACTCTAATTTATTGAATAAATATTTTGAGAGCAAATTAAACCGAACTAGCGACCTGAAAATTACACAAAAAACATTAAGTAGATAAAAATAGCATTTCGAAATTTATTCAGAATGGTTGGAATTACAGCGTCTTGTTTTTCCATTCCAAGTTCCATTTCGTTTGTTAACAAACACTACAGTTATTATGCAATTAATATCTCTCAGAATAGACTATATAATATAATGTATATATACAAATATATACATTATATTATATAGTATATATAATATTCAATACAAAAATGAACATATTAATATAATACAATCTTCTGGGCATAGATATGCGAGGTAGGCCACGTGAATTTAATACGAAGTTTTAAGTCCGAGCACCGTTATTTTCATGAGTTTAATTTTTATAATTCATCGATGGCGGTAAAGAAAACCTGCATGCCGAATCAAATTATGACGCATGTACTTCCATTATTTTTTCTGTAAAGCTAGAATAGTCAAATGGACAGAATCATTCAAATGTTTGCAGAACATATATAAGTGCTCTTCTATATTTAAAGTGTGGTTCTAGATTTACAGACGTATCAATTGAAGTACAGTACAGGAATAAACTACTCGTACAAACCTTCAAATAATATTTCAACTGTAAGCAAAAAATTTATAAATTGGGATAACGGAACGTAATTATAAGTAGTTAATATAAGTAGTTGCCTTCTAATAACCTAATAAGCCAAATTAAAATGATTTCTGGAGTCATCACGGTTGCAGGCTAAGCTGTGTTTAGTTACTATTACAAAGTAAAAGCACTCTAACTAATGCTGACTGACTGGACTAAGCTAGCATAAGGTAAAAATTACTATACCGAGAATATACCATTATTAAATCAATTTTATAAGATTATGTCTGACGTACACAACGCTCCCCTAATAAACTATATTATATAAATATACTTAAACTAGCGTAATAAAATCTTTTACGACATTTATTTGCTTAATATAATTTGACGTAGTTTAATTAAAAGGATACAATTTACAACGAGCAATTATTGAAGTATTCAATTAATGTTCACGTCGTATTTCTTCATCGACGGTAAAGCTAGTAAATTTTAGGTACCTACGCATTAAATTTTGCTGGTTTTATTATGTTTTCGCTATGCCGATCGGGTTCACTAAGTTTTTTATAGACAAAGGACAGATGGAACAGTATAATGCGGCCACTAAAGCAAATACAAACTTCTGTTAGTACGAAACCAAATGTCTCGTGATCAATACGTCACAAACTTGACGAGTACTTTCGATTTGTTTATTTATAAAGTCTGGAGTCTACACAAATATTCTAAAACTAACGTGACGAATTATAATAATATTTTTATATAGTATGATTTGATACAATTTTTTTACATGTTATTTGTTTTATTTGTACTATTGAAAAGGAACATAAATCATATTGACAAATAAATGATGTATGCAAAACAATATGTGGGATTAATTGGTAAAAAGAAAGAAAAACGTAGTGAATTTAAAATATATATATAAATATATATAGTCAAAGTCAGATCTTTAAATTGGATGCGTGGCGAATCGTTGTGCTAAGCATTTTGTACCTACCAACATTGTAAACTACAATCTGCAATAAACAAATTGATTTGAAAATGATAATTAAAAGTTGGTATCTCGGAGTCGTTGGATCCTTATTTAAAATTCAAAATATGTATAACGGCATTTTAGTATGACGAACATTTTATACTTAAGACGTTTATTCTACGCCTGTATATCTGAATGATGTTTTATTTTATTAACTAACAAAGCTATACTGCTATTATATTAAAACTATAGAATCTAACCCTTAAAAAATTGAATCGGAGTTACAGTGAAAAGAGATAGATGTTAAATGTTATAACAACAATGGTCATTGTTGCATGTAACTTTCTCACAATTCACTATAATGTTCCGCAGTGCGTTTTAAGTTTGCTCTAATAGAATAGGCAACCCTTCGACAGCTCCATCAAAGTAAAAATTTATAAAATAAAAATATATTTCATTCAAGTATACATCTGAATCGTCATTTCACAATATTTAATTAAATTTAAGGTAGAGTTCAAGTTTGCTTCATCCATCATCATTCAAGGCTACACTTTTTATGCCTAACCTGACGACCTACCCTTAAAACGCGAGCAAAGCCGCGCGCAACAACGAGTGTAAGACAAATAGAATTTATACTTATTCTATTAATATATGTATTAGATAAGTATCCGAGCCGAGCGCATCTCGAATGAGATATTTAATATGTATTCACATAACGCTCCACTGCTGCAAACGCTTCGCCCGTGGATGACCGTTGTTCTTGTCTCAAGTAATAACTTGCATTTAGTTTATCAGATTGACGTTAATGGTGCCTTCTCAGCTCCATTTATGACCTTGAAGTGGTATAGGACAACCTTCTCACGGTAGTAATATAGGACAATTTTTTAATAAAGCTGAGTGGTGCTTTGGGATTAGCGCTAATTAAAAGAATTATCAAAAACAAGGAATAAGTACTTTAAAAAAGATATTACCGTTACTACGTTTGATTTATTCGTAAAAACGCATATTTTTGCGTATTTATTACTTTTTTATTAAAAAGTAATGAAAAATGTACACGTAGTAGAGCCACAGAAACATACATTAGTATACTGATTCATTAAATCGGTACGATTAATAGTTCATTGTATATTTACTTGGTGGTAGGGCTTTGTGCAAGCCCGTCTGGGTAGGTACCACCCACTCATCAGATATTCTACCGCCAAATAACAGTACTCTGTATTGTTGTGTTCCGGTTAGAAGGGTGAGTGAGCCAGTGTAATCACAGGCACAAGGGACATAACATCTTAGTTCCCAAGGTTGGTGGCGCATAGGTGATGTAAGGAATGGTTAATATTTCTTACAGCGCCTTTGTCTATGGGCGATGGTGACCACTTACCATCAGGTGGCCCATGTGCTCGTCCGCCAAGCAATGCCATAAAAAAAAAAAGTGTTAACTGGAACTTCATATATGTATGTATACCTGTTTATATAATATATATATTTACTTTATATTGTTTTCTTAATACAAAATTCGCAGTTACGATTACTTTAAAGGGAAAAACATATATAAAGAGATAGGTAACAATGTATAATAAGATACAAATAAAAAATAATAAGCCCAAAATTGTTTTCATGAATCAAAAACGAACAATTAATTTTATTTATGTAAATAAATAAAATCAATTAATGCATAAGACCTTTATATATATTTCGTAAAAACACAGGTGTAAATTTATACATATTATGTGTTACTCAATATTATTTAGGGTACATATTTTGCATACCTAATATGTTCGTATCCTTGAGATGTTGAATTTGCACCAAAAAATTTAATCATTAACAGACGGATTCATCTACTTCTTCTATACATATATTATTTATATATTTCCCGATTTTTATCATATTATATTTTATAATTTTACTTATTATTATTAAAGAAGAATTTGTCGCTCGTATGTTTGTAGGCAAGGGTGCTGCTCGCTGCATTCATCAATCAAAGTTAAGTCTAGCAATTTAAAGGCATCGTTTTTTTTTTTAAAGAGATGTGAGCAATGGGTTATGTAAATTTAGCACACATTGCAAAAAGTAAAATAAAGTGGGCAACCCTACCCGTAGTCATAGGAACTGTATTAAAATTATAAACCATATATTAATCCTTTAAAGCGATGCCAACTATACGATCTAAGATGTTATATCCCTTGTGTGCAATAACGCTCGCCCTCTTAACCGGAAAATGGCAATAAAAAGTATTGACGTTTGGCGGTATTCTAACCGATGATTTGTTGATACCCAGACGAGCCTGTACAAAGTAAATTTATTACTAATATTTATATATACTGCAAAACAAATGTTATATGTGGTTAAGATTAAATACGTCAACAGTCATGCATGCCATGGATTCTAATATTTCACTCACATTATAAATAATACTTATCTATAAGTTTAAACAAACCGAAGTAATAACTAATGGAGTTCATTATGTCTACTTCGATATAAAACTATCCAACGCTATAAAACGTAGATAAAACCTGAAGTATATAACTGTATATTAATATCCCGTCGTGTTGTGAAATGTTGACAGTTTTCGTATATCCGATGGCATTCAAAGTATGTTCCGACATTCTTTAATCAAGCAACTTTTGTCTGTTAAATATAAACAACGAATTATTATTATTTTTAGTTGAAGATTTAAAAATCGATTGTAATTAGATTTAGGTCTGTTTGTGTTTTTTTTTACGTGTATGTGTTTTGTGGCCATGAGATTTGCTTTATATTAAGTAAGCAATCAATATCAAGGAAAATTTTGTATAGGCATTCTTTAAACAATAGAACCTTTTTATGTAAATGACCATTTAAATTTTACGCAGGTATTTGTTTTTCTTGATGGTACTGAATGCTGTTATTTTCTAACCGTTTAAAATAAACAAAAACCTTAACACCAGTAAATTATCAATGTTTTTAAATTTTGTAATATGATAATACACTTCTACACCTTGCTACTCAGGAATAGTCATCTAACAAAATTAATTAAACGTTTAATTAAATCATTACTTTTGAATGTTGATTCTATTTCTATCTATTTAACTTGTAAGAAACTTAAGTAACTCTTTGTTGAACTAAAATACATCATTAAAAAAAAACATGTTTCTTATAATCTATTTAAAGTCATTTTAACAAAAAGTCATCATATTCAATAGTTAATTAGGAAATGATTAAAAAAGAACGTTATGGTGCCTTGCGAAAATTTAATGAAAAACTTGCAATTTAATGGACAATGGCTGTATGGAAAACCCGATCTCAATATGGTAATAGCGCTGTGACTTACTCTTTATGTAAATAATGTAGTTATTAAGACTTACTCATGTTAATCATACCATTTACTTTATCCATAGAATTAATCTAATATGACACAAAATACATTACATACATTCATTTATATATATTTATGCAATATTTATTTAGTCATGTCAAGTTATGGTCATGACCAATTTTTTTTTCATCAAAGTCAAATTTCAATAAATTTGAAATTAAGTGTCCATAGACAAAGGCCACATGCAAATTACGACAAAAATTTTGACGTCTTTAAACCCCCATTCGATCGAAATGAATTAAAGTAACAATAAAACCTCAGCCTCATCACTAGTTAAATAATGTTAATCTTGTCAAACGAACGTTACTTAAGTATGTAAAAATTGCAGAAAAAATGAATGAATAAATGAGAATTAGTACGCTATATATAAAGACGTCATTATTTACGTAATATGAAACTAACTAAAACTTATGCTCTTGTAAACGCATACGCTGTTTTATGATAACACAAAACACGATAAATATACACTAATGGAATCTCCGTTTAGAATGATAAACGACGAAAACTTGAATATTTTAAAAACCTTTCACTTAATTATTAACGTTACTCTTATCTGTGGTAAGCTCTTCCGTGATAACTCATAAGTAAATAGTCTATGGTTGTAAAATAAAAAAATGTTATTTTTGATCATTCTATTTTTAAACTAGCATTTGTCTTCCGTTTTATTAATTAGCTAAGTTTGTTTCAGATAATAAAATGCGATTGCTTTAGTTATATTTAATTTAATGAATAAGTTAATTTTACACGTTCTTGTTTATTAAGTGTAATCTACCGACAGTTATTACTAAATAGAGATTTTTTTCTAAATAACTCGAGATGAAGTTAAAATTATTTTTACGAGTTAAATCAAAATAAATATGTAGTAAAGTTTTAATTATTGAATTTCCATTTTATTATATTATAGACTTTACTTTTAATGGAATGACCCTTACTGCTGTTATGATGACTAGAACGAGTACTGCTAATTAGTTTAAAAACTTTATTAAACTTGAAATATACAATGGCTATAACTCGATACAAAGCTGATGCGCTCAAAGCTTCATATAAAAGATGTACAGATCACTTGCAGTGTCGAGTCAGACATTGCTATATAAACGGTGGAATTGTCAAACTACCACCAATACTTTGCCGGCCGTTCCAGCGCACGCACACAAGAAAAAAAAAATCGGAAGTTTTTTTTTAATTTGTGTCAGTGGTCAACATCTTCTACTATTCATCTTATATTGACTTGGAATCCGTAATAAACAAGGTAAGCTCAACATTGATGTAAAAAAATAAATTCAACTAGGAATAGACAGATTATTTTAAACATTTAGTACAGTTTTTAGTATTTTTATTAATAGTTTTGTTAGTATATTACACTCTATATAGGTTCTATTTTGTTTTATAATTTTTATAATCGATAAAGAAAATTTTTTAACAATAATAATTAATTAAAAGTGTTTTTTTATATACGTGATTTATTTGGAAATATAAGTTCGACAAATATATAACTATAACAGAGCAACAATAATATCAATTATGTATTCTATTATTAAGCCAGTCAAGCACGATTAGTTTGATCTTACGCTCCAATGGTTTCCAAACACGAGTTTAACAACAGCCGTGTTTACTGCCTTGCCTCATTTTAATATTAGATCATTTCCCATAATTATTTTCAAACGATTACTTTTAAATACATTTTTAGGCTGATTGATTAACACTCTCAATAAATAAAAAAAGCAAAAAAAATAAAAACATTTTGTTGATGAATAAATTAAGCATATTGCATTTATCGTAAGATTTAGAACATACTAAATAGTGTATATCAACAACTAAACAAGATTACAAATTTGAAACAGTTATCAAATAAATAAAATCTACTGATTTTTCAAAGAATTATTTACGCCTTAGTCAATGTAATATGTTATATATCAAATCCTACGTGAAGAAGACTTACTCGTATATAACAGTTCTACGTCTTCGTAAGGATTACATTTTCTTTCGTCACAGCGAATAAGTACAATCGACCTTTATAGATTCAAATCGTTTTAGTTACATGTATTTCATATGTCGATTATAAAATAAAACTTACGAATCAGACATCAGATTACATTGCCTTTATTAAGCACCGAATTATACAATTAGAGAAAGAATGTGACCTTTGCAGTTCAATAAACAAGATCTATAAGAAGGTAGTTGCATCCCTTTTTATACATTCGACTTAACGAATTCGTCATACATAGTTAATAAAAACACAAAAACAAACTGACATCATTCTTATAAAGCAGTGGTTTAAAATAACATAATGTCCAAGGCTCTATTATTATATCCAGCCTGCCAGGGCCACCTGCAAATAGTCGACCGTATCTTAAAATCTTAAATACCTACAATCCTTCGTGGAGCCTTAACATTATTAAAGAATAGTATGATCAATCTTATGTATATTTTAAAACTCAAATGATCAAACGTATTAATAATATTAATATTGTAATTGAGGATATTTATATACAATAATTTGGTATATATTTTAATAAAATACACTGTTTTATAAATTATAATTATTTTTCAAAACGAATTTTAAAGTTTGTTACGATACCAATAGAAATGGAAAAGATAACAGAAAATTTTAAAAAATCTTTAAAAAGTTTAATTATGTAAACTCTATTTAAACTATAATGAATAAATAATGGCAATTAAAATTCGCTACAATATGAACCACAACAATCACTGTTAGTCACAAATATTAATCTGCTGCTATAATGATTTTGTTGATTAGTTACACTGGGTGTAAGCGGTGTAAGGCAAGTCTTGGTAATTTTCAATCAACTTTTTCAGCACGTGTGGTACTGACGTTTTCATGACTCATAGACTCCACATATCCTGAGTTGATCGATATCTCGACGGTAATGATAAAATGTTCGAATAAAGGACATATTTAATTGTTAAATACATTTTAATGGTATAAAGATTGTAAGTATCTATTTTAAATGACATATTTAAGAACGTCTGAGGCGTCGGTAGCGGTAGTTTAAGGATGGTTGATATTTAATTCAGTGTAATTTTTAGAGACGCTGGTGAACACTTACCATTCTTTTTACAAAAAATAAAAAATATATTTCATAGCCGACGGTAGACGTTAAACATCTAAGAGGATTATGTTAATTATTTTCTATTAGAAAGAAGTTGATAATTTAACTTAGCGATTGCTGGTGAATATGAAGATTTAACTGGAAATATTAACGATGCTTACTCGAGCGCTGAATAGACCAAATTTGTTTTTGGAAACAATATTTTTTTCATTTGAAACAACTACACAAAGAGAGAATTAATTTTCAATAATCGTATTAATCTCGAAGATCGATACTACGGTTTTAGTGTCGTATAAATCATTCACTTGCATGTATTTCTGTCAATAATGTGACGCGTTTTACCATATATTTGCGCAGTACATTTCCGCTTGTATGTGACATGGGACCATAATGTTTCACGTTGATTTATACATACTAAACAAAAATTGTAGATATGACCATCATAGTGATTCGTGATGGTAATTCGAGATGTTATCTATAATAATATATTTTTTAATATTGCTTTAAAATTTTAAACGACAAAATCTGCTGATTGTTGCTTTATTATTTGTGGATAATATATTCTCCTTTATTTAAATTGAACTTGAAAATTTCAAGCTCAATGAATATTCAGAATGAAGAAATATTAAAAATTAAATTATCTTTTAAAGTCCACTCCGAATCCTATACAAAAGAGGACCATGAGTTTTGACAGAAGTCAGTTGATGCTGAGCTGGACTCTATTCACTTGCCGCATCAATTGTTCGACGTAATAATAATTTTCACGGATCGTCAACAATTAGTCATGCTCTAAACTATGCATGGAAATGTTTTCGGACAAACAAGGTCGTTATTTAAATAAATATGTAATTGTTTTAAAAATCTTATCCATCAATCGGTATGAAGTTTTTCCGTGTAGCATTAACTAAGTGTTTTCCTCGTATATGCTAAATGCATCAATTATTGTTTAGGTTATAAATATATCACATAAGTATTTAGACTTAATTTTTTAAATGATAATTTCTACGCTAGTTTGAAATTGAGGATAATAATTATTATAAAATGATTATTAGAATTAATTAAATAAGAAAATGCTTTATAACGGTGAAATAACTGCCTAAGTACTTTCTACTGTTAGATGTTGGCCTCAATTTTTTTTTCCAATTTTATATTATTACTTACATATTTTGTTTAACATACATACCTGTAAATGTTACATCAACCGATTAGGATACATCAGGCCAAAAGTCAATGTTTCAAATATACGTATTATATAGTTTCTTTCGGCTCATCTCGATAGAATCTACATTCTAAACCAGTGATACATTTACATTCACCTTAATATACGACGAACCAAAAGTGCTTATAAATCTTGAATCAAGAATGTTATGATTTTATGCATTATAGATTAAAAAAGCGAACCATACGAGAAATTAAAATAGTATGAGTTGCATTTTACTTTCATGTAAATAAAAGTTCTACATTTAAAAAAAAAAGATTTTTACAAGAATAAAACTTGATTTTTCTTGGCTAAGTATTAACTAAGTTAACTTAGAAATGTCTAGGATTTTTTTATATGTTATATAAAATATTGAAGATTACGCGGCACGAGTATTTAACCTTAATTACTTTTGATACATCAGTTAAGGAAAAGTAACATTTTTTTTGTTTGTAAATGTGCAATAAATGTTAAGGTTCAAATATTATGCAAGTCGATTACAGAATTGAGTACACTTATTGACATTTAGCTTGCAATGTGTGGCGTTACGCCTGCAAAGCGCTCTTCCGCTGGCATTGACCTATGATTCTAGACCAGAAATCGCTAACGACTTTTATATACTATCTATTTATCAAGATTTACCGTTGCTGTATTTCGCCGGTACTTTGGAATATTTTATAAAAAAACTTGTTCCATTGCAAGTTTCAATAGTTATAAAGGTAACTTTTTTGGATGTTATCTTTGCTATTACTTATAGCGTATGCCTCTGTCTCATTATGAAAGAAAATTCCGCACCCATAATGCAATAGACGACGTTGATGGGCTTTCATATTACTAGTGTTGCAGAAGCCGAAGCGAAGCCCCGTCATTGCCGACGATTTGATTTATTCCGAACGAGATAATAGGATCGATCAGCGTCCCAATGCGTCGACAACTCGACAATGAACCGTGGGTCGAATATTGCACAATCACTCGAATAACGGGTTTCGACATGCGACAACGAACCTCATGCTGCAGGAACAGTATAATGTAATACTGAGAATACTAAAATTAGGCCTACCGTTTATAGCGTATCAATCTACTGTACGAATTTACCGATTTGTAAATAAACTTAGGCCGTTGGCTCTTTTACTGAGATTAATGAGCTCTGTTATAAACAAAAAGTTTCTAGTGCTGCAAAATCTACGCGTAATATTACGCAGCAACCACTTTTATAATAATACTTGTAATATTTAGATTAATAAGGTTGTTATTGATTGACAATTTATACAATGGAAAGTAGCCCAGTCAAACAAAGGAAGAAGTAGACCGGCAAATCGGTTTTTGTGTGAAAACGTGTACAACGAAAAAAACTCATGTCTGGGTCACAGATCCAGACGGTCGCGCCTTAAATTTTAAAAATTTCGTACTCCGTGTGCGTCCAGCAAACGTGCGAAGTTTAATGACAATCCGTGTCCAATTTAATGTAAGTTATACATGAATAAGTCCCATACATCCGAATCATGATGCAACGATACTTTTATGCAAATGGGACCATTGAGTTTCCCAAGAACGTGAATACAAGCTGCCGATGAGAGATGAACCTGTTTTGTATCATTTGATTTAAATGTTATTCATTTATACGCTCGAAAAGGTATTTAAACAAAATTTAAGATAATGGACAGTATTTAAAGTTATACGCTTCGCCCAATAGCATTTACGAGAATTAATTACATTGATTTATTTAGTTTCGAAATATACGTTAAAGCGTTTTGAGAAAATATAGTATTATTAATGCACAGTAGTGCGATGTATAAAATAATATCTGTTTAGAAGTTCTATAGGATAACATTTTGCGAAAAATGTTTCATAAAACGTGTCTGTCATACAAGATATTATCTTACATTATAGCATTATACATGGTCGTTTAAATAACTTTATTTGAGACGTAGTAAACGTATAATTGGACCATCACATGCTCACGACTCACATTAGAGTTATAGTAATTGCTAATTATATATTTTTTTTCATATTATTAAGGTTTGGTGCAAAATTTATTATATAAATAAATTTATTATATCTGTTTGTTGCTTTTTTCTTTATAAAAAGTCAACGTTTAGATGCAGTTTTAAGATGGTGCTTAATCTAACAAAGTTTATAACTTTATATACTAAATAAATTTACACAAGGAATGAATATTTTAATAGAAGATCGACATAAACTTTACTACTAATACCAGTATAATAAAATAAAAGGAAGCGAAGCAAAAATATATAAGAGAAATTTCCTATTTTTTCCAATTTTGGGTGGAAAAAATTGTGAAATTTTGGGAAGTCATAAAATCTTTAGTTAACATAATCGCTGGTGTGTAATTTATGTTGCAATTTAGGTCTGAGGCGAAATTTTACAAGGCCTACTAAATAAGGTTGCACCTAGTGATCAAGTAGAAAGTCTGTTCGAGCTAGACAGATTGTAACACGTTTATAAACAATATAATGTTCAAATAGCTTGACATACTTACTTATTCTTCGGTCAATGTCATAAAATACATATTTTAGCGAGCTATATGAAATTGTATAAGAGTTCACATAGACGATTTCAAAATAAAATTTTTATTTATAACAAGCATGTAACAAGCATAAAAGACAGAAATGTAATAAAAATACATCGACATTATTATCCCTATATACAAATAGCCGTGGTCCGTTTGAGTGCCGGCATATTTTTTGATTGGCGCAATAAGCCGGCATGCGCTGGGATTCAATTGAAAGATTGCGCCGATGTGTGGGAAGACGACAATGCTTGCCCTCAGTCCACCGAGGATATCCTTCCAGAAAATAACTAACTAACAATCACATAAATCATACCAGTTACGTTAAAAACGAACACAAATGAAACGCAGTCATGCAAGACGCGCTTGATATTTTGACGATCAATTTATTGCTTATAATTTTTTTTTGTATCGATATAAAATAATATACTATATTATTATTAATAGTTACGTATACGCAAAAAAGGACATAGTGATTCGTAATCTAGACATAATTATAGTATGACTACAGCAAGGGTTTTGTGATATATAATTTGAGGTTTCGTGGAGAATATGTTTTTAATATAATTGGCAGACTGGTTCGAGCATCACAAGAAAACCACTGGTTGGTTTTTCATCGATTTAATTATTAGTTAACCAGTAAAAAAAAAAAGAAGTAAAATAGAAAAGTTCCAAAGATACACATACATAAGATTGTAGATCAATCATTAGTTATTATTTTTTTATAGACTACAGAATTTTAATAACTAAAAAAGAAAACAATAAAGTCTATGATTATGTATTAATTACGATCGATGGTGCCAATGCCCTCGACGGATGTTGGAACCTGTTCGCTGTGTTGATGTGTCTTATTTTTTAATCTTATTATTTTTAAGTGCAGCCGATGCAATGTTGTTATGTGGCCAGTGTTTTTTTTAGTTATTTAGCTATAATGAATAAAAAAGGTATACAACCTTGAAGCATGAATAATTGATATTCGTTTTTCAAAAGATTCTTATACATACAAGAAAGGAGAAGAACTCAGCGATTTTCTTTTATTTTACATATTTTTCTTTAATAAAACTAAAAATACAGAATGCCGTGATACGTAAAATAACAAATAAGAAGGCAGCGATCGATTGAAATAAAAAAAAAAATACATCTAGGATACTATGTATTATGTTATATGTTTTTTTACACATGTTTACATATTGAATATTAAATTCATAATAATTATAAAAAATAACTTTTTTTAACATGAATAATATTTTATCTGTTCCAAGAAATAAAAGTTCACTTATAAATCTGTTTAAAAGTTATCGTTGATAGAGTGAATCATACGTGCGATAGCATCTCTGCATTTTAGTTGCCGATTCCATTCAATCAGTCGATTAAAATTCAGATAATGTGTGATGGTCTCGCCGGATCATCCATATTACTGACGCGCGTGTAGCATCCTGCCAACAGCACGCAGTAGGAAGTGTCCATCATGTGCCAACTTACTTCATTCATTTCGCAGAAAAAGTAACAATAGGATTTTATGGCATATTAATATATCGTACCTAACACAATTGGCCAATTTGATACAAGTTTTTGCCATATTTTTGGGACGAGGCGAGAGATTATCTCAATATGCTATTACTTCAAATAAATAGTGCAAAAGTATCATTAAAATATCAAGGGCACCTAAGAGTAAATCAGTTATTAAGTACAAAAATATACGACTTTAATACATGGTAGCGTCTCGTAATATATAGTTATTATGTAAAGCCGATGAACAGCACTGTGAACACGGGATTATTACACTTGTTAATTATTGTAACGCTGCTGTAATTCCAGAGCAAAACAAGTTTGTTTTTAAAATAACTACCCCGTTCGAAGTTGTATTCTATTTGTAGAGCGGCGCCAAACCGCATTCCAACAGGACCTAGGATGTCGAGTTAATGTCTTTGTCTTCCCTTTAACTAGCTAGGGTATAAATAGAACGCGGACCAACAACCTCTTATAGTTATTACATCCATCGATAACGCAATCCTTATGTCAATTTTTTTTAAATAAAATATCTATTTTTGTTATCCCTTTAATATTATTTGGAAATTGTCAAAAGTTAAAAGTGATATTCCATAGCCCACTTTCACAAATAGTTTACATCCTACTTATTCATATTAGCTTTAATTTAATATGACTAGAAGATAGGCAGCCGTCCCCAGCGTATCGGGCCCTTAGATGATTCAACCTTAATAGGAAAATTGCTTTGGACGTTGGTGCCGGCCGGCGGCGCGTAACATTGGCCTTACCGCACTCACGACTTGCAGACGTGCATTTGAATTCTACGCAATCTCGCGATCATTATTTCGTCAAACCACTAATTACATAATTTGTCTTTTCAGGATGAAGGTCTTACTACTTTGCATGGCCTTTGCGGCTGTGAGCTTGGCGATGCCGGTCGCTGAGGAGAAACAAGATGTGCCCGTAGCACCTCCATCAGTCCCTGCAGTCAAATCTGAAGATGTCATCAAGCCTGAAAGCGAAAAAGAACCTATCCCCGTGGAAGAAAAAAAGGCTGACGTTGCACCTGCACCAGAAATTAAAGCCGCTGAAAAACCAGTAGAACCTGAAGCTAAAAGCGCAGATAAGCCCATAGATGCTACCCCTGAGGTACAACCCGAAGCCAAGGTTGAGGCTGTTCCCGAAGTCAAGAAAGAAATTATTCCCGAAATTAAGGAATCAGTTCCAGTTAGTACTGAACCTGAACTAAAACCGGAAATAAGCCAAGCAGTGGAACCTAAACCTGAGGAAAAAAGTGCACAACCCGAAACAAAGACAGCAGCTGTAGAAGAGTCTAAACAGGAAGAAAGCCAAGCCAAGGTTGAAGAGATCACTGCACCATTGGCGAAATCAGCTATTCCTGATGTAGTCATTGACGTAGTCAACGCAGTAAAAAACCCTGCTGCAATAGCTGATGATGTGGTTGACCCTGCTGCTATCAGTCCTAGTTCTGACCCGCAACCGATTGTTTCTGGTAAGAACGCTAACCCTGAAGACAAGCAAGTTAAGGCGGCTGCCCCTGAGTCGAGTGCTGTTGAAGTTAGCGAGAAGAAGTTATCGGTAGAATCAAAGTCAGAAGAAAAGCCAGCTGAAATTGCAACAGTTTCAGATACATCTGCTGCCGCTAAAACCGCCGCTGTATCAGATGACTCTACCCGTGTAATTCGTGACGCAGTTGAAGAAAAGAAGGAGTCGGAAAAGCCACAAGCCGAAGCTAAAACTGTTGCCGAGGCTATCAAAGATGAAGTAAAGCCTGCTGAAGTACAAGTGGATGCTAAATCTGCAAAACCTACCGAAGATGTTCAAGCTCTTAAAGAAAATGAGCCCGAATCTCCTAAAGTTGAACAGTCAACTGACGCTGCTAAAGATGTAAAATCTATTGAAATACCAAAGGACAAAGAAGACAAGGAGGTCGTCCCTCTTGCGCAACCCATCGATGCTGTGAAAGATGTGGCCAAACCTGAGGTTAAATCAGAAGAAACAATCATGAACGACGCTCCAGCAAAAGGAAAGAACAGTTCTGAAGAAAGCGGCGAGAGCTCAGAAAAGAATGAAAGTGCAGAGAAGGACTCTTCGGAAGAGAGCGGCGAAAAATCAAAGGAGAACGCTCCTAAGCCTTAGATAAGTTATATTAAGTTCTTAGGCGGTAGGCGTGTGTCGACTTGCGCCCTCGACACGCGCCCTCCGCCCGCGCAGCGCAGTGCGTTTGTGATCAGCATCCTCGCGCGACGTGTGGCCCTTGGCCTGGTCATCACGTCCGCGTGTATATCTGACTATTCATTAGTACTAGAGACTTATTTAAATAGTGGAAACGAAAAATTACCTACGTTGTAATTATTTTCAAGTAAATTATCGAAATCACTGTACTATAAGTAATAATAAATACGTTTTTTATAATAAATATTTCATTTTACCCATAACATTTAAAACCCATTTGAGACATATGAGATACTAGTCTTTGAACAAAATAATAAGAAATCAAAGTAATAATAAAATCGTTTTAATTTTTCTAATAATATTTACAGAATAGTACTTAATTTATTAAATACTTACTTAATTATTTTTTACTTAATTGCCAATAAAATTATTATTGTCAGAAGTAAGCAGCTACATTTTTCGTTGGAATATTTTCATTTATATTAAGATCAAGATTTTAATCAGTGAAGCTGGTACAGATAGCTAGTATATATATGTATACATAACATACATATATAATTGTATTTAGCTAACATGACTGTATTTTTATATGTTGAAAAAGAGTAACTACTAAGTTTCTTGTCGGTTCTTCTAGGTAGAATCTACATTCCGAACCGGTGGTAGCTTTACTTTAAATAGTTTGTTAAATGACGATTCAAAAGTGCTTGTAAAAGCCTACATGAATAAAGTATATTTTGATTTCATTTGATTTGATATAAAAAGACCAGTAAAATACCTACTATTTTCAAAGATTGCAGTAATGTGACATTCTGCAAAATTTTATACTAGAGTCGAATATGGTTCCCCAGCAAGGGTATACGTTTTGGGGGTCTAATCAAAATCAATTATCAATATCATTATAAACATTTTTATAAATAGTTTAAAATTTATAAAACTTTATAGCACACAAACCCCATTTTACCCCGTTTTACCCCCATTGATTGACTCCCCATACAAACTTCCACCCCCCTTTTCACACCCTTAAAAGATGATTTTCTCGATAAAAGCTAGCATGTTCTCCCCCGGAACTCATTGTTAATTTTGAGACATAAAAATCAGGTGTGTGCGTGTTTCTAGTCAAACTGCCTTGTTATGGAATATTCAACTCATGGGATCGCCTAGATGGTTCCTAGTTGGTCTGCTAAGAGAAGCCCAGAAATTGCTCGTTAGTTAAAATATAAATAGGGATAAAGTCGAGATCAGCCTCTAGTTTAATATATAGCATGAGGAGAATTTTAACCATAACAGGAGTAAGTTGAACTGTATGTGCATTAATCGTTATTCAAACCAAAAATATTTTCTTTCCCGCCCACAAAGACTTAAACCTTATATTTGCACAAGTATTTGTTTAGTTAATGATGTAGTTTTGTAGAAATAACATGAAGTTAGTTTTTATTCCTTGTTTTCTCAAAAATAATATAGAAATATATTTTTTTACCAATACATCCTAAAGAAGGCAAACTGCACGTTTATGTACATGTAAAACACCAAATTCGGCATAAACGCTTATAAGGGAAAAATTCAGATATTTTTTTTGGGATATTTCAGTAGCTTTAGAACATCTAGTCATTATTGCTAATATAGTAAAATTCCAATATTATGCAAAGGAAACAAAAAACCACCCAGTGAATACATGTACAGCTATTATGTAGAACAACTCACAACCTCACCGCAGAATACGATCGTGAAATGTTATAAAGTGACATTGACAAGGGAATGGCTGCCTTACTTATTTTTTTAAGCCTACTCAGTCTTCTGATAAATCCACCCTAGACATGACTATTATAAAACAAGTGTTTTATTTATTAAACTTGAATTTGTCGTGATTTCATACCATGACCCATTTAAGTTGTATTCTAAGTTAGAATAACTCTACTCTTAACGTCTACAATCATCAGTAACTTATATTTATATATTTGTAATGGAAGTATATTTATTTATGGATTGGAGTCGATATTAAAATTAGCTACTGGCAATCGTTTCAAATAAAATAAAAATAAACCTCTCCAGTCAGCATGCGGCAGGCGATTACACCGAGAGACCACCAATCCACGGCGTGACCGTATGGTTCCCGATGCAGCACTTCTGGCGCTATAAATAAAAATAATAATAAAAATTAACCAAATATTCAAATACAGCACTAGGAATATTATGCTATGATAAAGTACAAAGTGCGAGTCGGACTCGAGTACTAGTTGATCTGTTTAGATTATCATTGTTAAATGTTTGCAACCCGAAGCCATAGCTTTACATTTAATGTAACACGAATCAAATTTGCTTTATTTACTTGAATAAATAATATTTTGATTTTGATTCTGTTATGAAAACAAACATTTAAAAAAGAGGATTATTACGGTTTAACAGAGATACATATGTATAAATGGAATACAGATTTCTAGATATATTAATAAACCTCTTTTTTTACACTAAAGCAACCATTCACACTTCTTGTGCTCTACGCAACTCACATTCCCCCATTCACACTGAAGCAACATATTATGTAAAATAAACAATTATGTATATTTACTTCGATGGAAGGAATCTCGATGTCGTGTAGCACACGAAGTCCTGATGTCACTTTTGATTCACTTGCAGTTTTATTATTCAACGATAATGTAAATCATCCAAAATATTAACGACCTTATTTACAAATGTTATTGAGGGGTAATGAGTTAAATAATGCCGCTTTCTTCTCACAAACGACAAGTCAACAATGAAAGAACGAGAAAAATCACTAAACACAATAATGCAACATTTGAAATCGTGAATATTTTCATTTTATTTGCAATTAAATCAATTTTATAAAAATACTGTAATGTAATGTATATTTCTAATTTAGATCCATTAATTCTACTGTAACTTTATACAAGTACGATAAACCAGCTGTTAAACGCCCGACATTAAATAAAGAAGGGGGACCATGTACAGACAATTTCGCGTCGATTGTACACAGTCATATACCGATACGTTCGGTAATTTTCAATATATTTAAAAATCATTAAATATAAGATGAAACAGTACACTCAAACAATGTACCTACACAGTATAATTAGAACTAAAATATATGTTAAATAATAAAATGATCAAACGTATAATATAATTAAAGGTAGATAGGTATGTACAATAAAAATAAAAAAATATTAATACTCCATCATTTATTCACATTTTTATATAAATTATCACAAGACTAAGATTTTTGTTTATTTTTGAACTCATAAATCACAACATATACTAACTTTCATCATACACTAACATGTAACAGCCATCCACATTAAGATATATTCATCTTTCAAATAAGGCCATAGCAAGTGCAATTTTATTAAAATTTACAGTGCCTAAAAATAACATTAAGAACGAGGCACGCCATCAAGGTAATGTTTAGATAATTTATATTGTCGTAGCACTGGATTATTGTTAAACGATCCAGTCGGGAGAATTAACGAGGTACTAGCTGATATGGAACCGACACGGGCACAATAAATAACTATAGCTTATTGCAATTGCGGGAGTAGAGAGAAATAGACAACCGTGACCTTGAATAGATCTGACATCATTGGTCGGTCTAAAAAATCTATGGTATTTATATTATATTTATTACAATACCATAGATTATTTTAGATGGAGAAAATAATCGCATTTTTAATGTGAATATGAGTGGAATACAGATCAATACAATCAGGCATTATAAATGAAAATATATTTATCAATAACATACATAACAAGCTATTAGAAAATCGGATGTATATAAATGTGCCTTTCCATATCTACTCCTGCCCCTGCAATACAGTATACAATCCTCATATTATATAAGTTATAGTAAAATTTGAATAATCAATCAGCAATTGCAATGTACAGCCTCATCTTTGGCGACGAAATTATATTGTTAATTATAGTTACATATAGGAAACTATTTTTCCAATAGAGATGCGAACACGCTAAAGCTAGAGTCACAAAATGAGGTAGGAAAGTAAATAATTAGAAGTTTAATCATGGATGGATTCATTCCTCCGCCCAGATGTAAGAGAACATTAAAAGACAACGAAACCAAACGGAATACCGAGGTCCCTCTATGGCGCGATGAGAGCCATTTCTAGGTCGGATATCTATCAACCGTTCCTAATGCAATGCGTCACTCCTGTCACGTGTAGTGCAAGCTCTTATATTTTTTTACAATTAGTATCAATCATCCATTCTTTATTCTAGAACATTCTTTACATTTTCGGGTTCTTGTACAGATTAAACAGGTAACTAGTTATTTAAAGAGCAATTTTTCAACTTCAAAGGCTATAATATATTTTTCATCTGTAATATACGCGATTACTATCTGATGTTTACGATTGGACCGACGTGATATTACAGCATCAGTTAAGAAGGACCTCAATTATAGATTAACGTGCCTTGATATATACTTTAAAGA